>NC_138773.1:240934102-241534102 GCF_965119305.1 Pelophylax lessonae
CTCGCAAAATGCGAGTAGGCGAGTGGAAAATTTGAGGGCTGGGTTATGGTATGGGCAGGCGTATGTTATGGACAATGAACACAGATGCATTTTATTGCCATTTTGAATGCACAGAGATACCGTGATGTGACGAGATCCTGAGGCCCATCGTTGTGCCATTCATCCACGACCATCACCTCATGTTGCAGGATGATAATGCATGACCCCATGTTGAAAAGATCTGTACACAATTCCTGGAAGCTGAAAACATCCCAGTTCTTGCATGGCCAGCATACTCAACAGACATGTCACCCATTGAGCATGTTTGGGATGCTATGGATTGGCGTATGCGACAGCGTGTCCCAGGTCCTGCCAATATCCAGCATCTTCGTACAGCCATTGAAGAGGAGTGGACCAACATTCCATAGGCCACAATCAACAACCTGATCAACTCTATGCAAAGGAAATATATTGCACTGCGTGAGGCAAGTGCATACTGACTGTTTTTCAGACACCCCCCCCCCCCCCCCATACAACAAAACTGCACATTTTTGAGTGGCCTTTCATTGTGGCCAGCCTAAGGCACACCTGTGCAATAATCATGCTGTCCAATCAGCATCTTGATATGCCACACCTGTGAGGTGGATGGATTATTTTGGCAAAGGAGAAGTGCTCACTAACACAGATTCACACAGATTTCTGAATAATATTTGAGAGAAATAGGCATTTTGTGTACATAGAAAAAGTCTTACATCTTTGAGTTCAGCTCATGAAAAAGGGGCAAAAACAAAAGTGTTGCGTTTATAATTTTGTTCAGTGTATATGCCTTGCTGTAACCTGTCCGCCTATCCTTACTTTTTAATGGTGTTCTTTGCTATATCTGTTACAACACTTCTGGCATTGCATTGTCATTTAAATGTCAATTTTCCTGTTGATGTGCTCAAACTACTATTTCCATGCATTTTCACCATCCAAGACTGTTGTGCAACTCAACTTGTTAGGTTTCTGTTTTTGTCTAGTTTTAAACGATGCAGCTTTTTGCTTGATAAAGGACTAAAAAAAAAAAAAAAATAGGTAAGGTTTGGCTTTAAAATAGAAGTCAACCCTAACACTAAAAATCTCTAAATCTACAGGCATCCACAATCTAAGACTAACCTATCTATTCCTGTAAAGAAGAAATACATACTTTATTTGAAGCTGCTCCGGTTCCATCTCCAGTGGCCGAAGTTCAGTGCAGGACACAGCCGACAACGGCTGGTAAATGAATGGGAAGGGACATCACCCATAGACTTACTATGGGGCTTCCATTGTCGGCTGCCTCTTCTGCACTCTCTCACAAAGAGAAGACGCTGTTGACAGCTCAGCGTGGGACCGGACTGGCTTCAGAAAAGATATGTATTGCGATTTCTTCTTTACAGGGCTAGATATGTTAGCCTTAGCTTGTGGATGCCTGTAGAGTTACAGATTTTAGTGTTAGGGTGGACTTCTACTTTAATCGCTTAAGGACCGCCCCAAGTATATATACTGCGGCAGGGTGGCCCTTAAGCGCAAAATCACGTACCTGTACGTAATTTCTTCCTTTGGCATTGGGGCGCGCATACCGCCGCAGCCCCTCTCCTGCTGTGATTGTACATATCGAGAGCCAATCAGTGGTTCCGGCAGACCCCATGTCCGCCAGAAACCTGGGGATCATTCGGAGAGAGGCAGAATGGTGGTCTACCTATGTAAACAAGGCAGATCGCCATTCTGCTAGTAGGAAAGACAGAGATCTTGTGTTTCTGCTAAGCAGGAACACAGATCTGTCTTTGAGTTAAGCCATCCCCCACACAGTAAGAAAACACTCCCAGGGAACACAGTTAACCTTTTGATCACCCTTGATGTGAACCCCTTCCCTGCTAGTGTCATTAGTACAGCGACAGTGCATTTTCTTTTTTAGCACTGATCACTTTATTGTTGTCACTGGTCCTCAAAAAATGTCACTTAGTGTCTGATTTGTCCGCCACTGTCGCAGTCCCGCTAAAAATTTCTGATCACCGCCATTACTAGTAAGAACAATTAAAAAGTCTATCGCATAGTTTTGTAGATGCTATAATTTTTGCGCAAACCAATCATTTTACGCTTATTGAGATTTTTTTTTTTTTTTTTTAACAAAAACATGTAGCAGAATACATATTGGCCTAAACTGTTGAAGAAAATGGATTTTTGTAAGATCTTACCGTAAAATCCTTTTCTCTTAAGCTCATTGACAGACGCAGTCCTCTTGATTAATATCAAATTGGGTTATACTGCCCTCTACAGGAGTAGGACACTAGGCAGAAGGAAAACCTTCTGGCCACACCTTAGGGGCAGTCCCAGAGGGTATATCCTCTCTCTCTCTGCTACAGGATGTTAGTTATGTCACAAAGCAGGGTCAGAGAGTTTAACCCAACTCAAAAGTAGAGGGGCGGGTACTGCGTCTGTCAATGAGCTTAAGAGAAAAGGATTTTACGGTAAGATCTTACAAAAATCCATTTTTCTCTGTCGCTCATTGACAGACGCAGTCCTCTTGATTAATATCAAATTGGGACGTCCCAAAGCAGTGCCACAAATGAGGGGTGGGATAACAGAAATCAAAATTCAAATCCAGAAGGCCCAACCGGTGCCGACTAGAAGTCTTAAAGGCTCATCAAACAAAAGGATGAGACTCAACTGAAAACCCAACAGAAAAAAACCCTCGAGGTAGACCAACGGTCTCCTCAAATTGCGGCCTGCAGAACCTAGCGGCCAAAAGAGGCATCCGCCGATGCCATTACATCAACCTTATAAAATTTTGTAAAGGTATGAACCGACGACCAGGTAGCCGCCTTGCAAACCTGAATCACTGACGCCTGATGGCGGAAGGCCCAGGAAGCACTAAGCGCCCGAGTGGAGTGCGTCTTAACAGGGAACGGAGGATTCTGACCCTTAATAGAATAAGCCTGTACCACCGTCTGTCTGATCCATCTGGAGATAGTCGCGGCAGATGCAGGCAACCCCTTTTTGGGGGCATCCGTGATCACAAAAAGTGAATCCGTTTTACGAAACGAGTCCGTAGTTTTCAAGTATACCCGGATTGCCCGAACCACATCCAAGGAATGTAACGCAAACTCCCAAGGATGACTGGGCTTAGGACACAAGGAAGGTAGCACAATATCTTCATTCAGATGAAACTCTGAAACCACCTTAGGAAGGAAGGATGGATTCGGACGAAGAACCACCTTATCCCTATGAACAACCAGATATGGGGAACGACAGGATAATGCGGCCAGTTCTGACACCCTGCGTGCAGAAGTGATGGCCACCTTCTGGGATAACGTAAGCAAGGGAATCTCCCTAATCTTTTCAAAGGGAGGTTTCTGAAGAACCCACAACACCAAATTAAGATCCCAGGGCGGTAAGGGCGCGCGCACTGGCGGAGCCAGGTGCCGCACCCCCTGGATGAAATTCCGCACCAAGGAATGGGTATAAAAATAGAAAATTTCCGCGCTAATATAATGAATGAAAGAATGATAAATATCAGCAGCCAACACAAAATCAACCAACAGTGACTCAAAATATCAATAGAACATAAAAGTGTAGCGCTAAAAATATTGATAATCGCAAAAATAATAAATTAGTGTCCAAATGAATGAAAAACTAATAATCACAATAATGTGTATTAAAAGAAAAAGTGTCCAAATGAATGAGTCCCAAAAAAAAAAACTGGTGTGGGGTAAAAACATAAATCCGCATGCAAAATATTCCAAGGGGGGATTCTTCCCGTGGCACCAAGGGTATGTGAAGGAGGGGAGCACCTCTGTGATGGGATATGATAAGCAGCTTACCAGATTTCCATGGCTGCTCAAATTAATGAGTCAGCCTCTCCCAGCTATTAATCAAAACCACTGAAGGTCAGATGTTACGTAGATACTTTTTCAATTCAAAGGAACCGCCTCTCAAGATGCGTGGAAGGATCAATATAAGATTGGCACGCCTCAGTATTTGTCATCAATCATAAATGAATATGTGAAGAAAAGAAAAGCGAGGCCCATAGCGTAATCCCGTTTAAACTTGAAATCTTATTTATTAAAAATTATACTCACAATGTTTCATAAAATGACAGGCATATCAAATGGCTAAACAAGGGATGAAGGTGCGGCGTCCCGCGAGCAGTCCCAGGTAGCAAATGGTGAAGGCCGGCTAATTTCCAGGGGGCGTGTGGACGTTGCGTCTGGAGTCGCCAACGTTTCGTCTGGGCGTCAGGAATGGGTAGCCAAAGGTTTCTGAAAGAAGATTGCTAACGCTGAAGCCTGACCCTTGACAGTACTCAAGGCCAGCTTCTGCTCAACCCCCTGTTGCAGAAAAGCCAAGATTCGGGTCACCGAATAGACACGTGGAGGAAATCCAAGGGATTCACACCACGCAATATAAGACTTCCATGTGCGATGATAGACTTTTCTGGAAGTCACTTTCCTTGCTTTAATTAAAGTAGGAATAACTGAAGTTGACAATCCCTTGTCCTTCAGCACCTGGGTCTCAATAGCTAGGCCGTTAAAGCCAGCGATTGTAAAGCAGGATGGAAGATTGGTTCCTGAGACCGCAGATCCTCCCTGAGAGGAAGTCTCCAAGGAGCGTCCGCGACCAGCCTGACCAAGTCGGCGTACCAGGGTCGACGAGGCCAGTCCGGAGCTACCAGAATAACTGGAATTCCCTTCACCTCTATCCTGCGAAGAAGTTTCGGCAGCAACTTGAGAGGAGGGAAGGCATACAGTAGCTGATACTGTCCCCACGGGGCGACCAGCGCGTCTGCTGCGTCCGCTAGAGGATCTCGGGAGCGGGCTACAAACCTCCGCACCTTCCTGTTGAGCCGAGATGCCAACAGATCCACATCCGCGGTGCCCCCATAAAGGCACAGCTGTTGAAATACCTCTGGATGAAGAGGCTATTCCCCTTGATCCAGAATCTGACGGCTGAGATAATCTGCCTGCCAATTTTCCACCCCCAGAATGAATACAGCGGAGAGAGCCGGAACAAACCGTTCCGCCCAAGGAAGAATGCTGGCCACTTCGATGGCCGCCAGGACACTCTTGGTGCCCCCTTGGTGATTGACATAAGCCAAGGCCGTGGCATTGTCCGACTGGATCCGAACCGGGCTGCCCTGGAGCTGCTCGGTCCAGTAAATCAGACAAAGTCTGATCGCTCTCAGTTCCAATACATTTATCGGTAACCTGGATTCTATCGGAAGAAATGACTTCCCCTGGCTGAGCATCTGAGACCGAAGCCACCAGACCAGAGACTCTCTGGTCCGCTCGCTCAACCGGATCCGATTGTCCAGGGAATCGGGATTCCGATTCCATTTGAGAAGAATCTCTTTTTGGAGAATTCGGGTATGAGACTGGGCAAACGGTACTGCCTCTAAGGAGGCCACCATCAGTCCCAGGACCCTCATGCAAGGCCGAAGGGAAGGCCAGTTGACAGACAGCAACATCCGAATCGTTCACTGAATCTTCTGGAGTTTCTCCGCAAGGAGAAACACTCTTGCCAAGGATGTATCCAAAGTTAGGCCCAGATAGTTCAGTCTCCTGGTGGGAACCAGAGATGATCTTTGGGAAAAGCGAAGAAAACGCTGATGTCCTGCGAAGATGGGGATATGAAGATAGGCATCCTTGCTGTCTCTGGACGCCAGGAAATCCCCCTGATGCAGGGAGACCACCACTGTACGGATGGACTCCATCTTGAATTTTTGTACCCAGACAAAACACTTGAGTGCTCTCAAGTCCAGAATTGGACGCACCTTGCCCTCTGTCCTGGGTCTTGTGAACAGGTTCGAATAGAACCCCTGAAAACGTTCTGTCCAAGGAACGGGAACTACCAATCCTTGTTGCATCAAGTCCATTACTGCCCCCCGCAAAGCTTTTAAGCGATCCGGGGATAGTCGAATATTGGAAGGGAAGAATCGCACCGGTGGAAGTGATCGAAACTCGATCTTGTATCCCGACCGTATGACCTTGCAAACCCATTTGTCCGGGATTCTGGAAGGCCATGGATCGAAACTCGATCTTGTATCCCGACCGTATGACCTCGCGAACCCATTTGTCCGGGATTCTGGAAGGCCATGGATCCGGAAACCGGTGAAGACGTCCCCCTACCCCAGAAATGGGTGGGGGCGCACCTTCAGGCTGTATTGGTCTTATCTTCAGGTTTGGCTGAGCCGGATCTTTGTTTACCCGACCAGCGCCCTTTGAAACCCCCTGAAGGGGCTTCGGAGGGCTTTGCCTTATCCCCCGCCCCAGCGGAACGAAAAAACTTTATGAGCGGAAAAGGAAGGTCCTCGTCTGTTACGAGGTCCTTTACCCTTAGCAGTCTGTGGCAAAAAAGTGCTCTTGCCCCCAGTGAGATCCTTTATAATCTCATCCAAGGTGGCCCCAAACAGGCGATTCCCTTGAAAGGGGAGATTAGCCAAAGCTTTTTTGGAACCTTGATCCGCCGACCAGCACTTTAACCACAACACGCGTCTGAGGACCACTGCTGAAACCGGTGCATGCCCCAACAATGGAGTGGCGTCCAGGGCAGCGTCACAGATGAACTGTAGTCCTTGTATCATCTGCTCCAGCAAATCTGATACTGCCGGGGGGATACTTCTCCCCTCTAGGTCACGGGGTAACAATTTGGTCCATTCTGTCAAAGTTTGTGAAACTAAACCAATGGCAACCACTGGCCTAAAGGCTGACCCTATCAGGGAAAAAATGGAGCGGGATTCCGCTTCCACCTTACGATCCCTAAAGGACGGAGCGTCCTCCAACGGGATAACAGTGGCTTTATTTAGTCTGGAAATCGGTGAGTCCACCACTGGTGGTACCGTCCATTTTTTAAGGAGGGATTCCTCAAACGGATAGCGCCTAGCAATGCGTTTGGAAATAGCAGGGGTTCGTTTCGGACAACCCTATTCTTCTTTAATTAGATTACCAAAACATTTGGGCAAGGGAAAAACCTTCGCCATTTTGGTAGGCTTGCTAGTACCAAAAGGAATTTCAGTATCAGCTACCTCTGCCGGTGTAACATCAAGACTTAAGGTTTCCCGGACAGACACAACTAGTGCATCCACCAACGCTTCTTCTTGTGCTATGGCCGAAACGTCCTCCTCACTGTCTGAGGAGACCGTACCCGAGACAGCAGCCCCAGAAGAGGGACCTGCAGCTGCAGTGACAAGCTCAAAATCCGTATCTGAAGTGTCAGATGAAATAGGGGTAGGCGAGGGTCGCTTTTTTCTGCCCCCCGTCCCTGACAGGCCACCTCCACCCGGGATACAAAAGACTCCAAAACTGCTGACAATGCATCAATCATAAGTGGGGCACTGGAGGGTCCTGCGGCCACCTCGAGGGGATCAGGTGGGGATACATGTGTGGCAGGGTCCATGATTAATCCAAGACACTTGCCAGTAAACCAAAATTGCAAAAAAAAAAACAAAAAAACTTTTTTTTTTTTGTAATCCCCCAGCGCAACAGCGCCCCTCAGTGTTACCTGCTTCGGACCCCCACAGAGAGAGAGAGAGAGAGAGAGACCCCAAGGACTCACCACCTGATGCACAGAAGCTTCTACAAAACTGCTCTCAGCGCTGTCCTTTACAGACAGGAAGTCTTGTGGATCGTTTTCCCGGGTAAACTCCTTCCGGCGCTGCCCCTGCTACTCCTCGAGGTAGCTGGGCGTCTCCAAAATGGCCGCCCCCATGCAGGAGACACGAGGCTACGCCAAGATGGCGGCCCCGCGCGACCTGCGGGAGGATGGCGGCAGCCTGCGCCTGTGGAAAGATGGCGGCGGCCTGCTACAACGTGCAGCCTGCGGAAGGAAGGCAGCGGCCTGTGCGGGCTGCGGGAGGTGTGTGGCCTGCGGGAGGATGGCGGCGGCGGATGCCGGTAGTCCAGGTAACTGCAGCCTTATGTATAAGGTAGGATCATATCACCCTCTTACATGGCCATCTTAAACAGTAACGCCAGCCCCTGACCTCAGTCATGGTCCTTTTACAGTGCCCACTCATACAGTGACTATCCGAAAGTCAGCTCCCAAGCCAAGCCTCCTGGTTCTTATTCTCACACTCAAGAGGGAGATCTGTGACACATGCTAAAGGATAGAGGGGGGACCCAGGATCAAGAGGGTCCGACCATCCCCAGAGGGGCCTGTGTCTATTCCCAAAACCCGACAGGGGAGAGGGGGGAACATACTACTCACCATACCAGAACCGATGGGCACCCCCTCCTAACAGAACCCCTCTCCACCGAAGTGGGGGGGGGGCTGTCGACCAATACGGACGCCGCGACTCAGTTTCCAACTGGTCGTCGGCGTTCCGGCGAGGCGTTTAACTCGTAGGGCCAGTCCCCGTCCAGTGGGACTATGTCGCGGCTGACCCAGCGCGGAGCTAGGGCCTGCACGCGCTCGTAGGCTGACTGGGGTGACCACTGGATCTTAACATCCAGCCCGTCGCCCAGCTCCAGCATAATTGTTTAAATGTGTCGCGGCCGATCCAGCACGGAGCTGGAATCTGCACGCGCTTGTAGGCCGGCTGGGGTGACCACTGGACCTCAAAATTCAGCCCGTCGCCCAGATCCGGCATAATTGCTTGAAGATCTAACAGGAACAACTGGAGAAAAAAGCTGCCTAAAAAATTTTTTCTAAAAAAAAAATCTTGCCAGGATCAAAGATCCCAGCAAGGAACTTAGGTCCTTACTCCTGACTAGGCAGAAAAAAACTAACATCCTGTAGCAGAGAGAGAGAGGATATACCCTCTGGGACTGCCCCTAAGGTGTGGCCAGAACGTTTTCCTTCTGCCTAGTGTCCTACTCCTGTAGAGGGCAGTATAACCCAATTTGATATTAATCAAGAGGACTGCGTCTGTCAATGAGCGACAGAGAAAATTCGATTTTTTTTTTTTTTTTTACAGTTTTTCTTTATTGGATGTGTTTTATAGCAGAAAGTAAAAATAGTTTTTTTTCTCCAAAATTGACGTTTTTTTTGTGTTTATAGCGCAAAAAATAAAAACGGCAGAGATGATCAAATACCACCAAAAGAAAGCTCTATTTGTGGGAAAAGAAGGATACCAATTTTGTTTGGGTACAGCGTCGCACGACTACGCAATTGTCAGTTAAAGAAACGCAGTGCGTATTGCAAAGAATGGCCTGGTCAGGAAGGGGGTAAAACCTGCCGGAGCTGAAGTGGTTGAGTATAAAAAAAGCAAATGAAGAAAAAAACATGTCTGCAAGGAAAAGAAAATCACCTGTGGAACAGAGAGTGTAGGTCTCACGTGTTTACTTGAACACATTCTTACCTTTAGAATTTTAGTTCTAGGATGCTGGCTTTTACCATTAAATTGCAAGGTGTCTGCGTGGAATAAATTGGTACACTTAAAATGTGTTAAATAAAAACGCAAGCCTTGATAAATGAAACAGTGCACATAGAAGTTTATTTGAACAAGCGTTATTAGCAGCAGATTGATGGAAGGACAAATGTATGCAGAAAGAAATCATCAAGTTTACAGTTTAGACTTTATAAGAGGTCAAATAGAAAATTCCCTCCAATAATCTCTGATTTTGCAATACCTGATGTGTCTTCATGAAGAGATATTAAACTAAAACAAAGCTTGTATTTTAGTAAGGCTTTAGCAACATTCATTGGCAGGCTAGTCAGAGAAGAAATACATGCAGGATTTATTTACATTCTTTGTCGTTTGAAAATCTGTCCTGGTTCCCTACCATTCAGGCTCAGCCTGAAGTAGAAAGTATTGGTTGTACAGTTTAAAGCACGAAAACAACAAATGATACAAGCACAAGTCTAATATTTGGTAAGAAAGATCATTTATCATTTCAGGGATTGTGTTCCTGTCTCTGTGAGGTTTCACTTTCCTAAAGCAGAACTCCAGGGACTTTTTTTTGGAAACACCACAAGTCAGATGTCACCTTTAATGGTGGCTAACCTGGGTATGGATCACTTGTCTAGTCACAAAACACAAGTGGGGGTTGTAAATGGATAACGGCAAGTGAAAGTGACAAACCCTTCATGAGAGCCGAAGATCTTAGCCACAGCACCAGAAAAAGAGTACGAAGTGTAGTATCTGGCATCAATAAAGCTTTAGGATTGTACAGTAAACGGCGACGATACAGCTCTAGGATAGGCACAATTAGAGGTAACGTGATGTTTCCAAAATCTGTTGAGTTGTGCTTTAAAAACCAGACCACATTTTACCCAGCTGGGGAGCATAAAGAGCTGAAAATTAACAAACATTCTCTGATCTGACCTAGTAAACTGAAATCTGGGTATTTATTTCAGGTGCTTAAATAGCGTCGTCAATTTACGAAGTGCTCTACATATATATTGTACATTCACACCAGTCCCTGCCCTCAAGGAGCTTACAATCTAATATCCCTCACATACATTTATAACATACTAGGACCAATGTAGACAGGAGCCAATTAACCTACCAGCATGTCTTTAGAGTGCGGTAGGGAGTTAAATCCTTACACTTTGAATTGCCCTGGAGAAAAATCCACAACATTCAGTGACAGTTCACCTTTACAGGAAATCTGTAAGGTGACCTTACACTGGACCCCCCCGTAATATAGTCCCAGGATCCTACTCTATCAGTCACCATAACGCTGTTTCGCCGATCTGATTTGAAATCCCTGCGGCTTAATCTCCTTTCCGTACCTCTCAGCGTGCACAGACGCTGAAGAGGCATTCTATTTGGTCAGCACCATCAAATGCAGGGAAATAACCAATCAGAATCCATCTAGCCCATCCTGTCAGTGCTGCGAGGAAAGGAGAGCCAGGAGGATTTTAAATCTACGGAGCGGTAAAGTGGCATTCCGGTCCCGACAGAGCAGGATTCTGGGACTACAGTACAGTGAGACCACAGAAGTCAAGATACTGATCCGATCTTCCCTGCTCGATCAGTGCTGCATGCACTATCCTGCAGGGCTGATCAGTGTATTCTAATGGTGGGGAAAGAAGTCTTTTTTAAAGTCAAGTAGGGGAATGCTAGAACCCCCCCCCCCCTTTTGGCCTTTTGTTGTTTGGTTCACTGATGTAGATTTTCCGTCACTTCCTGTCTGGTAAAATGTCCCGAGTACAGAAAATGGAAGAAAATTAATAGAGCCCTGCATAGCAAAACATGACAGGGGTCCTAACCCCCCTCCCCCGGGGTCCTAACACCCCTTCCCTTACATTCTATTAAAAAACATTCTGGCAAGAACAAAACTTTTATGCCAGCTGCCAGTCTTTAGATGTTTGTCGATTCAGGTTGAGGCTCATTTTAGGACTGGTAAGCTGCAATAGAACAGCTTTATGTTTGGGTTTAGATAGAAATAGAAAGAACTCTGCTTGAGTGGGCAATGAGTGAAGTCTATACAACTTTCCCTCATTCACAAAGAAAAGTGAAAAGTCGCTTTGCAAGCACAAAACTTTACTTAGCTTGGTGAATAAGATGAAGTTGTACTAAGTTCAATCAAGTGCAAGCAACATTTTTTTTTTCCTTGCACATGCCAAGCAGGTGAAAATTCACTTTCAAGGTAAACATGCGCTACTCTTTTTAGTAAATTAACCCCAAAGTTTACATTCAAGTCATTTAATTTAAAGCTTGCGCTATAGAGTTTTGCAAATACTGTAAAACATGGCTTTAATCAAAGTGTCTCTTATGTACAGCAGGTTGAACCCGCATTCATTTTGTCAATGCATGGCCTGCATTAAATCACAGACTTCATTGTGCATTGGTAACAGAAAAAAGAAGTAGTAAAGGTTAATACAACATGCAAATATCAAACAAGATGGAAACTGCTCAAACATAAAATTCATGTGGATGATAGGCATATGTAATGGAAGATTCAGATCTGCATGTGAAGTAAAACAAATAAGTGCTGGGTTCCCTTTTATTTAACAATGAGGCAGCCTTGGATGGATCTGGTAACCTTTTCCTATTCTGCTCTAGAACTGCAGCCACCAGAGGCCAACCTCATACCTCACAATCTGATTGTACAATCTCCTTTATATCTACCATCAGCTATATAGTGCAAAAGCCTGCCAGATTAGAAACGAATCGAATGGATTGATTAGGTGTTTCCTCCTATTACATAACTTTGGTAACTTTAGAGGCAATTGTACAATCAGATTTGTATAGTGTATGGTAAGTCTAACACATGAATGTTTCCAGTGTGTGTGTGTGTGTGTGTGTGTGTGTGTGTGTGTGTGTGAGAATTGGTGACATGCATATGAACCCTAGCAAAAGCCTTGTATTTTGGCCTTGAAGGACCTTTCACATGGGGCGGATTTCGCTGGGAGTCTGCTTGCTCAGTGGGGGGATCTGCCCGTTGACCCTGTTGAGCATTGGAGAAGACCGGACTGCGTCTGCTCCGCTTATACAGAACGGACACAGACACAGTCTGTTCTCCTCTATGGGTGGTCAGATGTAAATGGACCGCCTGTCAGTTTATACCCGACTGCCGTCTGATCCCATAGACGAAAGAGGAAATCCGTTTCTTTTTAGCAGATTAGATGTAAGCAACGTCCATTTACAACCGCCGCTCCATTAGGGAGAATGGAAAACTGACAAGTAGACCCGATCGGACCTCTAATGTGAAAGTGGCCTAAGATGTACTGTATGCAGAGAGTCAACAAAAATTGGCTAAAAACCTAAAAAAATATTACGCATATCCTAGGATACTTTAAAAAGGCTTCACCTGTATTTGGGCTGTAACATGGTGCAAATGAGCCTTTCCCATGACAGTACGTGGGGGTGGTTGTTCTTCGTAGCCACTTTTATTTTTTAAATGTGAGGGTGTGCGACACCATTGTGTCATTTATTCACAGAGATCTGTGAATAAACTACAAGTCCCATCTTCTGCTGTGGCGGATGGGCTTTAGTTCTCAATGAAACCCAAGTGCAGTGATCACCACACTCCTAGTCCATCAACACTTCCTCCAGCTCTAGCTGAAATTCTGTATCTTGATACAGACAAAAAAAAGGAGAAAGTCTGCAGGAACCTAGCATTGCATCCGCAATGCACTGATCACTGTTGCAATGCTTTGCAGAAAAACAAATGCACATTTTTTTTCTAGCTGGAAATATATGTGCATTTATTTATTTTTTTAAAATGTAGATTTAGCCTTTAACGTCTAAGTCCAGGTTTAGTGTTACTTTAACTAGTTCACTTGGGCCAAGCTTCCTTAACTAAGATATGTGCCCACTGTAGGCATGATATAAACTGTATGTAGCATCAACAGGTAAAGGGACTTCCCGCCCCTTTCCTGAAACAACATATTTAGGTCTCTGAAGTCTGCCCATGAACATCTAAATGATTCAGAGAAGGATTGGGAGAAAGTGTTCAGATGAGACCAAAATTGAGCTCTTTAACTTGACTCGCCATGTTTGGAGGAAGAAAAATGCTGCCTATGACCCTAAGAACACCATCTCTACAGTCAAGCAAAGAGGTGGAAACATTATGCTTTGGGGCTGTTTTTTCTGCCAAGGGTACAGGCCAACTTTGCTGCATTAAGGGGCCAAGGATCGGGGCCATGTATTGTAAGATCTTGGATGAGAACCTTCTTCTCTCAGCCAGAACATTGAAGATGGGTCATGGATGGGTCTTCCAGCATGACAATGACCCAAAACATACTGACAAAGGAGTGGCTCAAGAAGCACATTAAGGCCCTGGAGTGGCTTAGCCAGTCTCCAGACCTTAAAGTTGTTGTTAAGCCACTGTGTAAAGCAGCCCTCAAATTTTCCACTCGCCTACTCGCATTTTGCGAGTGGAAAAATTACTTAGGGCGAGCGTGGGGCTGCTCCGGGAAGAGAGTGGAAGAGGAAAGCCGATGGACGGGATTACCATAGAGTGGGGATCGTTCCACTGTAACAGCATTCATTGTAATTGCCGGGCACTCGCCGACACACAGTTCCGCCTCCTAGCCCGACTCCTTTGATAGACAGAACACCTGGCCAACCGGGACATGTGACGTCTATCAAAGGAGTCGGGCTAGGAGGTGGGACTGTGTGTGTCGGCGAGTGCCCGGCAATTACAATGAATGCTGTTACAGCGGAACGATCCCTGCTCTATGGTAATCCCGTCCATCGGCTTTCCTCTTCCACTCTCTTCCCCTGAGCGACACCCGGAGCAGTGCCCGGCCCTTCAAATTAAAGCTGTTACAGCGGGACGATCCTGCTTTGTGATTATCCGGCCAGATATCCTCTTCCTCTCCTCTCTCTTTTCTGCACTGGTCAGTGCATTGATGGCCCATGTAAAGCTGCATTGATGGCCCATGTAAAGCTGCATTGATGGCCCAGGTGAAGCTGCATTGATGGCCCAGGTGAAGCTGCATTGATGGCCCATGTAAAGCTGCATTGATGGCACAGGTGAAGCTGCATTGATGGCACAGGTGAAGCTGCATTGATGGCACAGGTGAAGCTGCATTACGGGGCCCATGTAAAGCTGCATTGATGGCACAGGTGATGCTGCATTGATGGGCACAGCGGAGGCTGCATTGATGGGCACAGGGTAGGCAGCATTGATGGGCGCTTGTGAGGCTGCATTGATGGGCACTGATCAGGCCGCACTGATAAGCTTCATTGATGCTGCTGCACTGATTGGCACTGATAATGTTGTTATTAATATTTATTTTTATAACTTCTACATTAATGCAAAAACATTTAACAGTATCATTCTATGAGATAATTTATCAAGGTGTGTTTAGGGGCGGAATTAGGGGCAGGGTAGGAGTTGGGTGGGGCAGCTGGTGGCGAGTAACACTTAAGGCCTGGCTAGTAGCTCAGGACTTAAAATTTTGAGCCCTGGTGTAAAGTACACGCAATCCCCTCTGTTAGAAAATGTTCTATGCCCCAGTGTCTGTGCTTTGTAAAAAAATATGCCCATTACTACCTTATTTCACAGCACCACTCAGCATTCATATGACTCCTCGCTGCTCCCTCTCCCGATCTGACAGCTCCAACAGAAGGGGTAGAGAAATCCCAGCTGATGTCAGTCGGGAGGAGAGGGCTGAGACATCAGCTGGAGAGGAGGAGGAGAGCAGTGAGGAGTCACGGGGGGCACTGTAAAATGAGGTAGCAATAGGCATATTTTTTATGGCGCACATACACTGCAGCATAGGACATTTTCTAACAGAGGGGATTGCATGTACATTACCCAGTTATTTCAGCAGCGGGGGGGGGGGGGGGGATGTGCCCTGAAACAAATCTAACGGGGGGAAAAGGACAAAGGAGAGCTGCAGATAGCTGCACATGATGGAGACATGTAAACTGACCATAGTGTCAGGGCTCAGCAGCCATGATAAACGTGGTCAGTTTACAAGGGAGAGGGCGGGATCAGCCAGGTATTTCAGGTGATACAAGGGGCCAAACTACTTGTTCTGTATAACATACTTTAAAGTAACAGGATAAAATGTGTTTTTTTAGGGTTACAAATGCTTTAATCTCATAGAAAATTTATGGAGGGAGCTGAAACTTGCCAAGCGACAGCCAAGAAACCTTTAGCATGTCAGGAGATTCTGACCGGCTCTCTATGAAACTGGTTCACATATCTCTGCAGCAGCTCTGGTGCGGCAGTGTGAGCCCAGTCTTAAGGATTTAGAGAAGATCTGTAAAGAAGAGTGGACCAAAATATCTCCTGAGATGTGTGCAAACCTGGTAACCAACTACAAGAAACGGCTTACCTCTGATTTCCAACAAGGGTTTCCCCACCAAGTACTAAGTCATGTTTTGCTTGGGGATCAAATACTTATTTCACTCACTGAACTGCAACTTAATTTAGAACATTTATATCATGCATTTTTTCTGGATTTTTGGTGGATATTTTGTCTCTATCATTTAATATTCACCTATGATAAAAATTATAGACCCTTAATTTATTTGTAAGTGGGCAAACTTACAAAATCTGCAGGGGTTAAAATAATTATTCCCCCCCCCCCCCCACTGTATATAAGGGTTTAGAACCACTTTACAGTAACACAAAACCTGGAGTTAGGCTTTAAAGGGGAACTGAACTCTGAAAAGTGATCCAAAAGGGTAAGCAAAGGATCACCAGTATTGCCTGTGGTCTCCCTTTAGCAGATCTTGACCCAAGCACCCCCACCCCTGGAGTCCCAAAACAAGAAAAAGCTTAAAGCACTGTTCTGTTTTGTAAATATATATATATATATATATATATATATATATATATATATATATATATATATATATATATATATATATATATATATATATATATTGTTTTTAAAGAAGTGTTAAGGCCACTGCGCAGCTTTAAAACTGGGCCCTTGCAAAAAGAGGATCAAATGGTTGGAGGGCCTTAAATTAATAACCAAAGCAATCACTGCCTGGTTTACTAAAAAGTGCAGCCATTAACTTTGCAATGTGGAAGCTAGTAAATAGGGTGAAGCTGTATTTACTTCAGGTGCAAGGGAAATTAAAAAAAAATAAATAAATAAAAATTTTGGGCTAGCACATGATTGGTAATCCAATATACAACTTCATTGTAAACAATCACTTTCAAAACAGAAATAGGAACAGAGCCCATATACCTTTAGTAAATTCCAAAGACTGGCTGAAGATCTACAACAGGTTTTGTAGGCAAATACACACAAAAAAGCAGTACAGTGAAATCATAGTATAGTGGAGTAATGTTCACAAATATACTGGACCTTCCAAGTGTGACTTCTTAAAGGTCACAGGAAACAGACACAGCCAAACTCATGGGCAGTCCACAGTCATGTGAATGGCTTAACGGATGGGTTGACCTTTGAAGAAAAAATAATAAATGCCATATTTTGCATTAAAGAAAAAAAAAAGAAAAAAGGGGTTTATATGTTTTCCCCAGGAGCCTGCAAAGCATTGCACTCTTGATCAGTGGATTGCGGGTGCAATGTCAGGCTCCTGCAGACACGTCCTCCAACGTTTTTGCCTGTACCTCTGTTAGAAAGCTGGAGGGGTCAATGGACCTACAAGGGCACAGTCTACCAGAGTGGCAGACAGGTCGGGAGGGGAGGGGGTGTTGCTGTAGGGCATGTTACATACAGGTGTAACTTGTAACATGCTCTAAAGGTGAGCTTAGCCTTAAAGTGTTACTGAACCCAGGACCCTGTGGGGATACTGTGGGAGGCTTGGGGGGTGCATTGGAGGTTGGGGGCACTATGGGGACTGGTGGCTTTGCAGCAAGCTAGGGGGCACTGTAGGAGGCTGGCATAAGGGCTCTCAGGGGGCCTGGTGGGAGGTGGGGCACTGTAGGCCACTATGGGAGGTTAGGGAATCTGCAGCTGACTGCAGCCCAGTGATTGAGAATCACTGATTTAGAGAATTCAAAGTGTTACTAAACCCAGGACCCAGCATTCACTATATCTGGTCTCCCACAGTACACAGAACATGGAAATGCAATTTTAGTAAATATAAACTGCTAAATGCCTTTTCTAATCAGCAGTATATAGCAATCTGAGTATCCAGCAGAGCACTGGTTAAAGCTTGTAGGAGGAGTTTTCATTCTCCCCTGAATGTCCTATGCGGCTTCAGGACACCTGACCCTATGTCTGGACAGTGCTGATTGGTTCTGTGCTACTTACATGCACTCTCCCAAACTCCCTGGCTATACAAACCAAACTGATAATGTGCAGTTTGCCCCCAAAGCTCTGTATTATCAGGATATGATATTGGGACAGTTGAAGGGGAGGATCAGAGAAGGCAGGATCAAACAAACAGTCTTTTAATACAATGCAGAGGATTAACCCCTTAGGTTCCACAGTGAGTATAACAAGCATGCTTTACTGCATATACAGACTGATTTTACAGTTGTGGGTTTAGTAACACTTTAACATATAATAAAGCATTTCTAAAAGGCAACTTTTTTTTTTCCCTTGAAAAGTAAAAAACAAAATTTGCTAAAATTATTTTTTTCCCCTCTCAAGAAAACTGGAGCTACACTGTTTTGTCAGTTTGTCTGTAGAAATCTTGGTTTCGGTTGTCATACCTGGGGGGATAGGGGAATGCAGTGATGGGACAAGGTCATTTAGTACCAAAAAAGGCCAAAGTGTTCCTTCTCTCCCCTCTGTTTGCACTTGGTGATCTGGCCATTACCACACCTCCTATTTTAGCGTGCCTCCACTCGGAATTAGGGAGTACAGGAGGCACCTTTGGACAGCAGCATTGTGAATCTGGGGAATGTAGTGTTGGATGTTCTAGCCGATTAGAATATGCTAACAAATCAATGCCAAACTCTAAGGCTGGGTAAACAGCTCGGTATCCGATCCGGCAGAACTGCCGGGTTATCATAGAGCTGACTGAGGACTAGAAGGTCCCCGACCATCTCTATGGTCTGGGAGGCCGGAAGCGACGTCTTGAAGAGGACCTGTCATGTCTTATTTCTATCACAAGAGATGTTTACATTTCTTAAGATAGGAATAAAATGAATAAAATTAAAGGGACAGTGTAAAAACTAAAAAAACATTACAAAATAAATACTTTTTTAAAGCGTCCCTGTCTCCCTGTGCTCAGGCGCAGAAGCAAACGTAGGCTGCACACGCACATGTAAACTGTGTTCGCACCACAAATGTGAGGTATCACCATGAATTTTTAGTGAGAGCAATAATTCTAGAGCTAGACGTCCTCTGTAACTCTAAACTGGTAACCTGTAAAAATGTTTAAAGCGCTGCCTGTGGAGATTTTAAGCATCATAGTTTATGTCAGAATACCTTTTCTGACATAACAAAAAACAACCACCATTTGGGTCCCCCCCAAATTCCATACCACACCCTTATCTGAGCATGCAGCCTGGCAGGTCAGGAAAGGGGGGGGCAAGCGAGCCCCCCCCCTTCCTGAACCATACCAGGCCACATGCCCTCAACATGGGCTCTGCGCCCCCCACCCCAAAACACCTTGTCCCCATATTGATGGGGACAAGGGCCTCTTCCCGACAACCCTGGGCTGTGGTTGTCAGGGTCTGCTGGTTGGGGGCTTATCGGAATAAGGTGACCCCAGATCCGGCCCCCCCCCATGCGAATGGGTATCGGGTACATAGTAAAAAAGTAAATACCACAGGAAACTTTTTAACAAGTCCTTTATTAAAAAAGAAAAAAAAAATAGTGTCCCTCTGACATTACATGATGTCAGAAGGGGGTGGTGCCACCAGGTGACGTGAGTGGCCCCGCCCCTTGCCTATAAATGAACTGTCAAAGCTGAAGAGAGGGCCTACAGCAGGTAGCCTCTTAGGTTTTGTTTTGTAATTCTTCGGGTCAGCGGGCATCATGATGGAGGATGGATTTACAATTGAGGGACACTATTATTCATTTTTTCTTAATAAAGGACTTTTCATAAGCGTTTTTTTCCGTGTTTTTTACTTTTTGACACTTTTTTGGTGCATGGTTACAATGTACCCGATACCCTTTCATATGGGGGGGGGGCCAGATCTGGGGGCCCCCTTGTTAATGGGGGCTTCCAGATTCTGCTAAGTCCCCCACCCGCAGACCCCGACAACCCAACAACCACAACCCAGGGTGGTTTGGAAGAGGCCCTTGTCCCCATCAACATGTCTCCAAAGCACCCCCCCCCATGTTGAGGGCATGTGGTCTAGTATGTTTCAGGAGGGGGGGCGCTATTGCCCGGCTATTACTGGCATTCTTTATTTTCTTTAAAACCATTCTTTATCTCTACATTCATTTGTCAGTGGGGAAGCCCGCTTGACAGATGAGGACTGGTTGCACAGAATTCGGATCAGTCGATTGTTTTTCAACCGATAGGGATTCTAATTGTTTTAAAAAGTTGTAATTCATTAGAAAACGAATAAACGGAACACATTTTAATGGATTTTGGCCGAATTTGTGTTCAGATCAAAAAGAATTGCACATGTCTGCTTTTTACTTTTAAACATAAAGTGTCACTATAGGCCTGGTCTTCAAGTGACGGGGTTCTTAGAACAGTGAGCTTTTATTTATGTAAGTTCCTGATCCCGAAAGGAAAATGCTCTATCTGCTTACCTTCGTCCTGTCTCATATATTTATATATATGAACACTTCCTCAGAGGGAAGAGGTTATGCCAGAATCATAGCTACAGCTGCAGCCATGATCCCAATATTATTATATCAGGTGATGGACTTTACTGTTAATCGCGACTGTGAAGCAAGTGGCTAAAATTGTTCGTCCCAACCATTTCCTTGTGTATACTTCCTAATTCCCTCCGTACCCTGGGTAAATGGTGTATTTGATTGGTTTTCATTGTACTCTTACTGCCTTCTTATGCACCCAAAGTGGCAGTTATGCTCGTTTATTGTTTACACTGTGGCGTATTTCCATGTTTTCCTTTTGTTACGCTTCATATATCAGCATCTACAATGTACTTTAACGAATATTGTACGAACTATGGAAAAGGCAGGCCATAAACAGTGCAAATTTCTTTCCTGCAACAGAAATTCCCATGATTCCCACCCCCCATCAACACATTGATGGGGGAATCAGCAATTGTCTCCTCCCTGGGAGGGAGGTGGGTGGGAGAAGACCGTGATTATGGTTTGTGGCTATAGCAACCGCTAGTGATAATTGCAAGAGAATCCAGCAGGCTGGTTGTACTTCACAGATTGGTCGATCAACTTGGTACATTCCGCCTGCCCAATAACAGTTTGAATCTTGGCTGGTTCCTGCTGAACCGGCCAAGATTCGAACCACGTATTGCCGGCCTAAGCCTTCATGCCTTAAGTTCCCTTTACTTTTTTCTAGTGAATAGGTTATAAACATAACCAAAGAAATTAAAAATAACATCATTTGTCTCAACTCTCTAACTGCTACATCTGTAGGACAGCTTGTTCGGTTGAAAAACAACAGACTTAATGACCAGATCATCAGGTGAAAAGGAAAGAAAGCCTAAACAAAGAATATGAATGCAGCCACCCCATCTAAAGATAAGCTGCAATTTAATAAATGTTTTCTTTTGGGTTTAATACCACTTTCATGGGAGACAAGGTATGAGGAACACACAGTAGCCTTTAGAGAAAAGAAAGTCACAGGGTAGGAGTGTGCATGGATCTGGTTTTAGATCCTAAATTTAAAAAAAAGTGAATTACATTCGAAGGAGATTAGCTAAAGCAAAATGTCTGATCATTTATAGAAAACTAAAGGAGACTAATGCAAATTGTTTCTATAAACTGGGTGCATGGATTGGACTGCCACAAGAAGCACAGATGTTTTAGGGGAATTTTGCATAATGCACTGGTAGGGAAATCAGTGGTTTTGTTTTTCTTTAAAGGAATGGCAAGGTCTAGTATGCAGCCAGCAACTGAAGACTCATTAAAAACCTTACTTTGAAATGTCCTCTTATGTACATTACTTTAAATAAGGTGCATACAGGGCTAGGTTTACAAGAACAGGTAAGAAGAAAAAGGGGAAGAGAAGGAAGCGCCACTTAAGTGTAGCAGTTAAAAGTTATGTTTATTCAAAATGGTTAAAAACACTCACAGGATTGAGAAGTAAAATCGTCTCGTCAAGATATGAAAAGGTCGCTCTGGTCCATCCTGCAGAAACTGCACTGTGCTGGGGAACCGCTGGAGATGGAGCGTCCTATGGCCACCAGGAAGTCCAGGCCAACCAGCGTAGAATGCATGGCAATGTGACGTCACCGGAAGACAAGAGACGGCCGGAACAACAGGCTACACATTCGGAGCACCAGCTCCTTCTACAGCTCCTTCTACAGGACTTGTAGAATAAGCTGGTACTCCGAGTGGGTAGCCTGTTGTTCCAGCCTTCTCTTCTCTTTCGGTGACATCACATCTGTTGTGCGTTCATTGCTGGTTGGCCTGGACTTCCTGGTGGCCACAGGCAATCTCTAGCTGTTCTCCGACACAGCGCGGTGTCTGCAGGACAGACCAGAGCACCATCTTTATATCTTAATAAGCCTATTTTACTTCTCTATCCTGTGAGTGTTTTTAACCTTTGTGAACAAACACAAATTTTAACTGCTACACTTAGGTGGCACTTCCTTCTCTTCCCCTTGTTCTCACTTCACAGAGCTGGCTATACTCTGAGGATAGCTGCCACCATTTGCCAACTTATTCTAAGGACTTGTGGACTTTTCCTATGGACTGGGATATGCAATACCACTACCATATTCCTATATGGATTTTTTGCTCCCTATGATCACATACAGTCCTTGCGTCAAAAAAATTTGTAAGAGTTTATTGGAGGTGACAGAATGCTGAAAGGATTGAGGCTTTACCATTCTACATATCCATCGCCAGTACCTCTACTTACAGAGACAGTAACCATTTCCTTCTACATTTGCTGCAGGAGGAAGGGCATGACGACACAATGAGTGATTCCTACTACGGTTACAGATAGCAGGAATAAGTAAGAAGAACTCTCGTTTGAAAAATACATTGTAAAAAACCTCAACACAAAAGAGGGCTGATATGCTTATCTCTCCTGTTGGCAGCAAGTGTGAACGTTATGGTTTTCAAGAGCTTTGGCTGCTGTCTTCAAGATGCTTGTGCAAACCCCTAGGTTACTATTGTGTCCTGTAGTGATGTAGGAGCTGGCAGATAGAACCACATTGTGGGGTGGGGGACACAGACATCCGTACAACTGTGTGTAGTGTCAGATGCTGAAGATCCGCTGAAGGCTGTACTTTTTAAGAGAAAGAAGTTTGGACTCCGGCAGGTAGGTGAGCGTTAGGCGTCTTCTTCTGCAGGGAGTTTGGTTAAAAATCGCTTTTTTAAGCAACAGTGTTGCTGTAAAGGAAGCAGTATAGTTTTTCTTCCTGTGTCACTGTATATCAGTTACCAATCACCTGCTATAGTAACTGCTTGAGGTAGCTTCACTGAAACTGATCAGTGCGCCACCTTGTCATTAAAAGCCAAAAATGATGAAAGTACAAGATATACCTCATAGAGGGCAAAGGCAACTAGCCAAATACATTATTTCACACATTCAATCTAAATATCACTCCAGAATTTTTCATTACTCTTGCAAATTACCTAAAACGAAATTTAAAAAGCAAATGGCATGGTTTTTGTGAATCACAAAAAAAATATATATATATATATTTTTACAGCGATATGAAACTGAATTGTGCATAGTTATTGATCTGTTGATATAATGACGGATTTATCAAATCTATAGTTCTATCATTACCAAAGAACAGGTAAATCAACTTTGCTAAAACCAGGGTCCTTGCGCATTTCCCAGTAGGTGTCATTGGAAACCCATGTCTCCTTATTATGGGTGTCAACCACCTTCCTGCAGAAAGAACACAGAGAGGAAACACAATGATTCATAATGGTGCATCCTAAAAAGGAACTTATTGTGCTTGTAAAAGAATCATAAAATCATTAAACTATTTTTAAAATGATAGATGGTAAATGGGTTGCAACTGCTGATCAGTGTATTCGGACAGTGGAGAGTCCTGCTCTCAGAATACGATGGGTTTGATTTACTAAAACTGGAGAGTGCAAAATCTGGTACAGCTGTGTATGGTAGCCAATCAGTTTCCAAGGTCAGCTTGTTCAATTATAGGAGAAGTTCACCTTTACACAAAAAATAATAAATGCTAATTGTTTTGCAGGTAAAAAAAATGTGATTTTTTTTTTTTTTGTAGCAGCCTTTAAAAGCATTGCACCAGCGATGAGATCACTGATGTCATGCAGGTATCCTGCAGATCTGTCAGTGTATCTGCTTGCTCATACCTCCAACGGGCAAACCGATACACTCTGACAGGGAGAATTAATGAACTATCACAGCTCCGTGGTAATTCATTGGGAACTACAAGGCGACAGCCGCTAAGACTGTCGGGACTTGTAGTTTTTCATTCATAGAACACTGCGGGAAAGCAAGGGAAGAAGATAGCTGACAAAGCTAGGGATGGGGGGGGGGGGGGGGGGACTGGTCCTTTCATAAAATGTTACACCCTGGATATAGGTGTAACATGCTCTGAAAGGTGAACTTATGCTTTAACCTTTGACAAAATATACTGGAAGCCGATTGCTTTCTATGCATAGCTGAACCAGATTTTGCACTCATAGGTTTTAGTAAATCACCACCAATGTCTCATTGGGTTGAATTCCTCTATCCACCTTGATTGTGTGGATGGGGGAAAACTATGCATACTGTACATGGCCAGCCTTACAAAAATGTATTATTCTATCCAATAGCTACTAAGCCTTCATACCCGTCACCAGAAGTCAGTCTTGTGATTCACACACAACTGTTATATTTGACAGCCATATCCTAGTTTTGCTCCAGCGCTTTCTGGGTACGCTACCTCCCTATTGGCTAAAGAATTATTGGTGTGATTATGCTAATTGATTGTCTATGGCCTTGTTCGCACAGACACAGCTATTTTCCTAATGTAACCAGTGTGTGGATGAGTGCAGACAGTGTGCATTCAGAGATGCTCACCCTCATCCTGGTCACATTAGGACACTCTTTGCTAGGAACCAGGCAGGTAATAAGGCGTTTCTTTCCCAACTAATTTCCCCCCCCCCCCCCTGCACTTTTTCAGCAACCTTTTCCTCTTTTACCTTTAACACTGCTGCCTTTTTAAACGAGAAAGCAGAACATTGCTGCTGAGAGGGACCACATTGTTCTCTGAAGTCTTGGTCAGAAGTCAGTTTTCCCCCGCTCGTTCAGCGCTGCAGGCTATAGCCCACAACACTGATCAGTATACTCTGATGGTGGGGACGTCTCTTCGCTGTCGGAATACAATGACACAGCGGGAGAATTCTTCCATCCACCTCGAATGTGTGGATGGGGGAATCAAGTCCTGTATGGGTCGCCTAAGGGAGGTTGTAAAAAGCCTATACTCCAGGGGTGAGGAACCTTTTTTCTGCCAAGGGCCATTTGGGCATTTATAAAATCATTCGGGGCCGTACAAATTTATCAACTTAAAAATGTGCCTGTTATATTTGGTCAAACATTTAATTAACTCACCCCTAATGTGATGGCTGCAACTGCTTCTCTTTGGTGAAGTGTGTGATGTTAGCTGGTATTGATAATGTTGCTACTCGCAACTGGTTTTCCAGGTTTGCTTCGGTCAGTCTGGAGCGCAGTCGACTCTTTGTGGTGGTAAGTTTTGAAAAGAACTGCTGGCGGGTACTGCTGGTGGGTACAGCTGGCTTGTACTGCTGGTGGGTACAGCTGGCTGGTACTGCTGTGGGTACAGCTGGCTCTGGCTGGTACTGCTGTGAGTACTGCTGGCTCTGGCTGATACTGCTGGTTCTGGCTGGTACTGCTGTAAGTACTGCTGATTCTGGCTGGTACTGCTGGTTCTGGCTGGTACTGCTGGCTCTGGCTGGTACTGCTGTGTGTGCTGCTGGCGGGAAATGCTGGCTAGCAGCGGCACTGCGCTGGAGGAAGAGGCGATGTTTCCTGTATTGGTCACAGGCGGAAGTGCATTTGATATCACTCCGCCTGTGACTTACTCAGACTGTCAGAATGGAGCCAGAACTATACAGGAAGCATCGGCTCCGTTCTGACAGATTAGCTGAGAGACACAGACTCAGCTGCACGGGGGGCTGGACCAAATGACTTTGTGGGCCGCATACGGCCCCCTGGCCATTAGGTTCCCCGCCCCTGCTATACTCTCTGCACTGTGCAGCTTGCAGCGCTTAAACCAAGAGCTTACAGGGAATCCCATTACCTGAACAGCTGTGGACCTCCCAGAAAAGCCACAAGAAACAGTTGTGCAAGTGTGCATGCATTTGGACCTTGCAATTCTTAGAATGTTTACATTCAGACATCTTTCTTGCTACATTTTGTGTTGACAATCCAGTTTTGCAACCCTTATTTATTAACATTTTTCTATCTGTAAACCTTAACTAAAGACCATTTTTTGCCAAGTTCTGTCAGTCATACAGTTCATGAATAATATTTTTATATTCCATCATATAACAATGTGCAGAATACATTTTCAGTAGTTAACTTACCGGAAATAGTTTGGTGTATATTCTATATGGTTGTCTTCCAGGTATTTTCTCCTGTTTCTTTGAAGTTCTTCTATTCTCTGCTTTTCTGTTGCAGCAGCTTCAACATTTCCTTCTTCAAGTAATCTACAACACATGTAACAATTGTAATACAGAGAGCACTTATACAGAGAATTAACATTTTTTTTGAAGTATCATAATTCAGGAGATGAATGCCTGTTAATTGAATTGGGGATCCAAATCACTGGTTTCTATTAAAGTATAGGTGTACTTTCAGTACTTATTCTTACTTATTTCTTCAGCCAGTTTAAAAACTCCATCAGGTATGTGTTTTGCTACTAAACAAAAGTTGCAGACAATAGGAAGCAGTTTGTTTTCATTCTCTACTCCTGCTCTAGTTGCTCTGGGCCACCACTAGAGAGAGATGAAGGAAAGATCGGAGATAGATTGCTCATTCAGCTCAATACAAATTCCATCTCTGGTCTTCCCTTTTACTTCTTTTAGTGGTGGCCAAGAGCAGCTGCTAAAAGGATTAAAGAAAATTGTTATCCGATACTTATCGTAACTTTCCTCCTCTTACCTACAATAGATGTGTTCTGCCCCCTTACCCCCACAGGGCAGCCCTTAAGATAGTCAAAATATGACCCAATTACCCTTCCCCTCGGTGTTCCTACAACTCATGACAGAACCAGAGTGGGGATTATGCTGCCATGAAGAGAGGTAAAGGTACAGACTATTACTGTAAGTAGTACATCATTTTACTTCTCTCCTCTTGTCAGCATACAAAGGGATATAACTAGTTACAAGAAATCATCAAAAACAAAAGAATTATGATCCCTAAGTTTCATTTAGCTATCAAGGCCATCAAGAGCAGCAAAGCCCCCAAAGACATCGAAAGGGTCTGCTGCCAAATCTAATCTGTAGTCCGTAGTGACAGATAAACCTGTTGATAGAACTCCAACTTGCAGCTTTCTTTACCACCCTTATGTAGGAAGACCAGCACACCAACACTGCCCATTTCGAATGCACTGTAATTTCTGCAAGAGGATAAAACAAAGCTGCCATTTTATAGCCTCAATGATCGACGAAGACAGAACAGTGTGCTCCCTATCCTGGGAGACTTACATAAGCAATGAGAATGATTCAATTTCTAAGCTCCTTGAGGGCAGGGACTGATGTGAATGTGCAATGTATATGTAAAGCGCTGCGTAAATTGACAGCGCTATATAAGTACCTGAAATAATAATAACTAAGGAGTCCCGTCCCACCAACAAATCCAAACAGATCGTAGGTCTCGTATTAATGGTGTATTTGTATGTGTAAGGATACCAAATCATCCAGGAGACAGGCACTGACACTTGTGATTTTGGTTTTGCGGGAACACCATATCACAGCAAGCACTGCTGGAGCACAACCACAGAAGTGAGTCGGACAAGACCAGATCTAGCCTATTTGATCTGAGGATGGAGCAAAACAAGTAGTCGGCAGGGGGACAAGGAACACTCACACCAAGTGGAGCGGAGTGGGTGACCCACTGAACCATCTGGGGGCAATCTGACAGTGCCATTTAATTATATATACTTGTTTTTATCATGCTTGGTAAGTGCAATTTTATGGGGGGTTAGTGTTTGAAAACATTTTATACAGTGCCACGCTATGGTACTGTGTTCTATTTTGGTTGGAATACTGCATGAGCTGTCACATCCCTAAAACCAGTCTGGGGAGAGATCGTGGAGAGATCATAGATTGTTGCTTTTCTCATAATACCGGTGAGTGTTGAATTCAGAGTAAGTGGAATTCACTCGTGGTGATTTGTGTTCAAGTGCTAATCTCTGCTGAGCCTGGCTCCACAGATATCACTCTCACTGTTTTATTGGACTTCTCACATTTACGAATTGTTTATCTGAAGGACAATTTGTATGTGTTACCACGTATACCACCCATTCACTGTATATGCAAGCAGAAAAAGTTCACTTACCTTAAGGTCCTCTTATTTGTATGTTTTAATTGCAGTTAAAGAACAACCATGCTGTAAATGAGTGTTGGATCAACTATATAAGCTATATGCTTGTTCTGGACTAGCATTCTCAAAGGAAAGTTCAGTATCTTTCATAACAGTCTCCCTTTAATGGAATGCTACATGTGAATGTCCTAAAGGGATTTCATTTTCTGGTTATCAATGGCAGGGAGAGATTAGAATAGCTTGGCTGGTCACTACCAAAGCACTTGCCTTTGATCAGGTCGAAACCTTGCATCAGTTTTTGGAAGGAAATCCTTCATTACAGGATCTAGTTCATTTAATTCAATGGCAAATCTTGTAAAGCCGTAATAAAGTTCATAGTTAGTTGGCATTGAACCTGAAAAATATAAAGTATAATTAAGGTATAATTAAGTTATCATCTGTTGCTTAGGTTTTTGGTGAGGTTTTATAGTGTTTAACCACTTAAGGACCAAGCCCATTTCTGACACATGTTGTTTACAAGCTGGTAGCAGTATTTTCTGCTAGAAAATTACTTTCGAACCCCAATATATATATATATATATATATATATATATATATATATATATATATATATACTATATATATATATTTAGCAAAGACTATGGAGAATAAAATGGCAAGTGGTGTAATATTTTTTTGTCAAACGGTATTTGCGCAGCGGTCTTTCACTGAATACACTTCACTGAATT
This sequence comes from Pelophylax lessonae, assembly GCF_965119305.1. Lineage (NCBI taxonomy): Eukaryota > Metazoa > Chordata > Amphibia > Anura > Ranidae > Pelophylax > Pelophylax lessonae. Next base: position 240,962,705 of record NC_138773.1, read on the forward strand.
TTAAAAAAACTAATCAGTAAAGTTAGCCCAATTTTTTGTATAAAGTTAAAGATGATGTTACACTGAGGAAATAGCTACCCAACATGTTACAGCTTAAAATTGGGCACACTCGTAGAATGGGGACAAACTACGGTACTTAAAAATCTCCATAGACGACGCTTTAAACTGGTAACCCTTAAAAAATTATTATAGAGGAGGTCTTCTGCTAAAATTATTGCTCTTACTCTACTGATCACGGCGATTCCTCACATGTGATTTATTTATTTTTTTGTATAAAATAGGTTTATTATTTTTCCACAATATAAAACCATTATTATTAAACATCTTACATTTTCAATACCCCCCCCCCCCCTTCCACACACACACACCATTCCCTTCTCCTCCCATCTCTAGTCCTCACTCTCCTTATTCATTCTAAGCTGCCATTAACCCCATATATTCTGCTTTTTTTGTATTTTGTATTCACTCCAACTTTCCCAGGTAATAGACAGTTTTTCCCTCTCCCCCTTTCGCTACATCACTGATGGTTCTATATTATATCTAGTTTCTACTTTTCTCACCTAATCTCTTACTGTGGGACACTTTTTTTTTACCAAAATTGTGGAATTAGACTTTTCGCTGCAATTATTAAGTGTGGAATTATGGAGTTCTTATACTCTTTAATTGGCTTATCTGTATAATGAAATAAACAGGTCCATGGGTCTTCCGGAATTTCTATGTTTGTGACCTCTTATCTTTATCAATACTTCTATCCAGTATTTCTTTATTTTATGGCATTCCCATCATACGTGGGACAGGTTTCCTGTTGTTTCACACCCTCTCCAACAATTTTTTGATTTATCGATGTGATATTTATGTACTATATCTGGTGTAATGTACCATCTAGCGAGGCACTTATAGTTACTTCCTATAGTGTTTATATCCATTGATGAGCTATGAACCATTTTTTAAATTTTCTTTAAGTGTTGATAATCCACCTGTGTGCCCAATTCCTTCTCCTATTTCTCCATGTATTGCGGTGTCCTGGGCCCTTCCAGCATCGTCAAGATCTTACAGATCTGGGAGATGCGGTGTCTAGCATTTTACAGAGCTGCACAGCTGTTCTAAAGGTAAAAGATTCTCTTCCGATTTTATCGGCTACGGTAGCTTTATGACAAAATGCCTCACCTGAAAATACCGCCAGTAATCAATCAACATTTTTTTTTTGTTTCAAATCCTGTATTGTGCATATTACCCCAACATTCATTATATCTTTCAACCATGTATTGTCATCTTTTATCCATTCCCCCAAAATACTCCCCATCCCTGGGGGAAAAAAACCTTGTTTCTTTTAGTGGAATTAGTGGTGAATTAAGCTACCAGTTTGCCTTTATGTGATTGTATCCCAGTTTTTCAAAACTTCCTGTGTCGTCCTATGTGTTTTCAAATCTAAATCTCTAAATTGTTGTGGAATCCAAACAACTTTTCCCAACTGTACACCGCTCATTGTTTCTACTACTTCTACTGTTTGTTTACTACCCATCTTTTTTTCACTTTTTTCTTTTGTCCACTCAATTACCCGTGAAAGTAAAATTGCCTTATTTGTAATTCTTAACATCTGGTACCGCTAGACTCCCTTGCGTTTTATTTTTACATAGTATTGAGAACTGTATTCTTTGTTTTTTATTTTTCCAACTAAATTTTGATATAATTGTTTTTAAGGTCATGAAATACCCTTGGGGCAGGGGAATCGGTAACATTTGGAATTTGCAAACAGAAGGAGCAGTGCTACTACCCATACAGCTCACCAATAAACGAGCTCCAGGGTGCCCGATCCACAGCCATTTATTACATATGTAGAAAGATGATCCGCACACCGGTAGTTGCTCTTAAAAAAATCTTCATCTTCTTCTGATCTTATCAGCAGTTTTGTTCTGTGGTTCCTGAATAAAGATGAAGATTTTTTAAGAGCAACTACCGGTTTGCAGATCATCTTTCTACATTTGGAATTTGTATAATATTTTAGGTAATAAAACCATTTTTTCCATATTCACCCGCCCTATGCAAGAGAGAGGTCTTGTTATTAATCTTTTTATTTCCATTTTTATTTAGTTGAGGAATGGAATGCAATTTATCTGATATAATTTCCCTATCGATGGTGTCAGTTTTATTCCTAAAAATTTTAATTCTGACTTCCTACATATAAATGGGAATTGTCTTGGTTGTTTAATATCTCTAATTTTGCCAAATTAATTTTAAAATTTAATAAATTCAATTTGGCAGGGATATCCTTGGATTGGAGATCTAGAATAGGACATCATCCATGTAGGCCGCTATTTTATGTTCATCCTCACCAATCTTAATGCCTTTTACATCAACGCAGTTTTGAATTCTTGTTAACAGCGGCTCCAGGGTCAGAACAAATTAACAGGGGGCGAGAGAGGACACCCTTGTCTGGTTCCATTATGCATTTCATATTATGTAGATGATGCTCCATTTATCTATACTGTCGCCATTGGATGGTTATACAAGGATTGAATCCATTTGATCATCCTGGGGCCAATTCCTATCACTTCTAGTGTATTCATCATGAATCCCCAATCAACCCTGTCAAATGCTTTTTCAGCATCGATAGACAGGAATAGTGTTGGGGGTCCATTTGTGCTGTTCTTATTTAAAAGAAGCAGGGTTCTTACTATATTATTCCCTCCCCTCTCTTCCCAGGATAAACCTCACTTGGTCCGCATGCACCCATTCTACCAATAATGTTTTCATCCTTGTTGCCAGAATTTTGGCGAATATTTTAGTGTCTGCATTCAATAATGCTATTGGTCTGTAGCTTGTTCAGAGGATTGTGTCGTTCCCCTCTTTAGGGATAATAGTAATAAAAGCTAATAATGCTTCCTTTCTAATTTCAAAATGTAATCCCAACTCGTTCATATATGTACCCATTTTTGTTATTAACTGTTCTTTAAATTATTTTAAATAAATTGTTGTAAACCCGTCGGGGGCCCGAACTTTTACCTGATGCTGATTCTTTTAATGCCATATTGATTTCCTTTTCTGTAATGGGCTTTTACAGAACCTCTAATTTTTCCTCTGCAATTTGGGGTAGTCTAGCCACACTTAGGAATTCTATCTCTTGGGCATGTTTGACTTATCAAGTTTTTGTTTAACTTTTGTTCTAATTCATAGATTTCTTTTCTTAATAAGGTCTCTTTTCTTGGTTCTCGCCCATAGATCTCAGAATGCCCCTTATATAGGCCTTAAGACCTTCCTATACTGTAGCCTCCGAAATCTCGCCCGTTTAATTTAGTTTAAAAAATTGTTCTAGTTCTTTTTTTTTTATTCCTTCTTCCACATCTATATTCTGTAATAAGTCTTAATTTATTCTCCAAACGCTTCTCTTTTTTTTGGCCCCCGGTAACCTTATTATCATGACTACTGGTGCATGGTCCGCTAACGTTGCTATCTCAATAATTGTTTTACTACTGCCTCCACTAATCTATGTTCTACCATTGTATAGTCGATTCTAGAATACGACTCATGCACGGGTGAGTAAAATGTGTAATCTAGTGTTTTGGGGTGTTGAACCCTCCATATATCTATTAGTTGCTTTTGAAACAGTTTCTTTTAGATTCTCAAGATTTGCTGAATTTTTATCCGCCGTGCATGTGACATACTATGTTGGGGTTCATACAGAAATGAAAATCCCCTACCATAATCACATAACCCACTTTTAAATCCATTAATTTCCCTATTATTGTTTCTCGGTACCCTGTTGGATTTTTATTAGGACAGTACATTTTTGCAAGTGTTCTGTGTTAAATAATTTCCCTTTGAAGAACAGAAACCCGCCTTCCGAGTCAACCAACCTGTCACCCGGGGTAAACTGTATGTTTATAGCCATTCCAATGGCCAATCACTTTACTCTTTTTGTTGTCGAGTTCCTGAAGTACCAGGTTGGGTGATCTTTTGAGAATAATTTTATATTTCATTCATGGGAAAAATGCATCTCCAGAAGGAATATTATATCCCCCGCTTTATATTGTTTGATTACTTTTAATATTTTTATGTCTCTTGCTGGTGAGTTTAACCCACACACATTATAGGTTAGAAACTTTATTTCACCCATCCTTGTTCTCGATCCATCCTTCTCCCTCTTCACCCCGCACCTTCCTCCCTATTAATACTCTTCTTTCCTGGCGGGCCTCTAGAGAGGGAGAGTGTCGGATGACGTTGGGAGCATTCTAGAAAGTTTGAGGGGACTCTGAGGACGATTCCAAAATTCTCGTTCCCTTAAGATCTTTTATTTCTCTAGTATGGACAACTGGTTCTTCTTTTGTTTCTTCTACATGTTTTCATATCTGGCCCAGGTCTTCATGTAACATGGCCATGTCTTTCTTTAAGAACTGATCTAGTTTGGCAAACATGTTTCTGTTTTTGAAGGAAGCAGGGTTTTAGCTCCTTGGTCTTCATTATTTCCCTCCTTGCTCACACTTTCAATTTGTCGCCCATCTTTTGGTAGATATAAGCTGTTAGCTCCCATTGAGAGCCTATCGTGTGTTTTTATTGGTCCAAGCCAGTTTTCCAGTTCTTATTTGTTTTTCCGATGATGGACTATCTAACTTTCTTTCCTGGGTCATATATTTTTCTATTGCACTAGGGCTGGCACTTATCTCGGGGGGTTTGCCCCCCCACTCCTTTCAGTGCTTTGCCTCTCAATATGGGTTTAAGTCACTCCTTTCCAAGACCCTCTTTGTTGCTTTTACTCCGTGGACTGTCCATCTACAGGGCTTTTAGGGGGGTTGAGGTAGATTAAATAAGCCTTGTGGTTTCCGCAAGATCTTCTATTTAATAGTTAAAGGCCCTTGATCCAAAATATTATCCAAGGCCTCAGTTTTATTACATTTAGACAACGTCTTCTAACAGTCCATATATTAGGTGTGTCACTTTATCCGTACTTGAGTCTAGCTTCTCCAGGGTCAGCCTCCCCCTATGATATGTCTCACTTTCTTTATGTCAGGAGCAGACCCACAATGGAAAAAGTAAAAAAAAAAAAAGACAAAAAGGAGGACTCACCACTGGTGGGGATAGGGCAGCGCTGCTTGTTCCAGTCCTGGGCCGGTGGTTTGTCTTCCCCAGGAGGGGGGGAATACTTTTACAGTAGTTCTAGTTGTGGTCTCAAATTATTGTTCTGGGGCTGGTTGGATGCCCCTACCCGGTGAGGCCTCTGAGCCTGTGGAGCCGCCAGCTTGCTCTAGGCTGGGATCAATCCGTCCTGGTTCTCTGTGTCAGCTGCTCTTCTCCAGCGTCACGGGCTCCAATGGCAGTCCTCCAAGTGCTGACTTCTCTAGCGGACCATGACCCCCAGCTCTCCACGCCCAGCCAGGTGAGCGGCCAGCCATCAAAAGACTCGCCGCTGCCTCCTCTCACTCGCTCCTTCCCTGCGACATCTCTCACCCACCTCTGGTGCCCCGTGTTACCTGCTGTTCCCAGCAGTTCAATACAGATCCAGTCCACTCCTAGGCTCTCTGCTCCCATTCCCCAGCCAGTGGGCATCCATTATGCAACCCATCACCAGCTGTCCCTGAATGGGGTATGTCATCGGCTAGGGAGGACTAGGAAGGCCACATGGGGATAAGGGTAGCCGGTCAGTTACTCATCCATTGGGATGTACAGCTCCTGAGTTTATGGCTGGTTTCTTTCCAGCGCCATTTTCAGGCTCCTCCGTCAGGAAGTCATTTTAAGTCTCTCACATGTGAGATTTTAACACCATTTATATTTGCAGGCTCGACTTACATACACGTTTTCTTTACTGCGCAAGCACACGGGCCCTTTAAAAAAAAAAAACATTTTTTCCTATTTCATTTTTTTACTGTTCCTTTAAAAAAATAATAATAATAAACATCCCGTGTGACCGTAATAGGCAGCGACAGGCACTACAGTGTGTTGTGATGCACTGAAATGTGTGCATGGTTATGCATTGTGTAGGGGCAGTCTGGTGCATTGCTACAAGGAAAAGAGATTTCATCTCCAAATATGGAAATGTTTCTTCACAGTAAGAGCTGTGAAAATATGAAAATGTGGAATAGACTCCCTCAAAAGCTAGCTCTGTCCAGTATATTGCTTTAACAAAGACCTGAATGCTTTCCTAGATACACATAATATAACTGGATACTAACATTTATAGGTAACGTTGATCCAGGGAATATTTGATTGCATCTTGGGGGGATCAGGAAGGATGTTTTTCCCCTGCTGGAACAAATTGGATCATGCTTTGGGTTTTTTTTGTTTGCATTCCTCTGGATCAGCTGTGGGTAAAGGATTGTGTAAATGGATTGTATAATTTTCTTTGTTTTTAATTGGTTGAACCAGATGGACTTCTATCTTTTTACAACCAGACTATGTAACTGTGCATTGCATAGTTTTTTTTTTTTCTTTACTTTAGTAAAATATAAAAAAATTAGGTTTAATATACCTCTATTCACTGCAGCTCACTGCAATGCAATGGCATATAGTGATGTGCGTTGCACAGCGTAAGAATGCAGATATGCCACAATTTCATGCAGTGCACCCTCAACACAGCATTTTGGTATGAACAGGGCACATAGAAAAACTGGATTTTTGTCTTACCGTAAAATCCTTTTCTCTCATGATCACTGATGGGCACAGCTCCAGATCTTCTTGACCGATGGGTTTATGCTGCCCCCTACAGGAGTAGGACACTAGGCGGAAAAAGATTTGACTAAGCCGATAGGGCAGTCCCAGGGAGTATACTCTCACTTCCTGCTATAGGACTTCAGTTTTGTATCAAGCAGTGTCAGAAGAACATAAAACCAAACTCAACTAGAAGGGTGGGGTCTGTGTCCATCAATGAACATCAGAGAAAACGATTTTATGGCAAGACAAAAATCCAGTTTTCGCTTTTGTTCATGGATGGACACAGCTCCAGATAGTATTGACCGATGAGACACCCCAAAGCAGTGTCAATATAAGAGGTGGGAAGAACACAGCAATAAAACACAATAGCCATCCAGGCAAAACGGGAGCTCAACCAGGAACTACTGGAGCTCTTCTGCAAATACACCCTCAAAGAGAACTAACCTCTCCAACAGTGGTCTGCAAAACCTTGCCGCCAAAAGAAGCATCTGCAGATGCCAACACATCCACCTTATAAAATGTTGTGAAAGTGTGCACAGCCGACATGGTGGCCGCCTTGCAAACCTATACTACTGACGCCTGATGACGGAAGGCCCAGGAGGCATTAAGCTCCCTCATAGAATGCGCCTTAACAGGGAGAGGAGGATCCTGACCTTTAATGGAAGAGGCCTGCACCACCGTCTGCCTGATACATCTGCAAATGGTCGCAGCAGACGCGGCCATCCCCCTACGGGGTCCATCCATAAGGACAAATAGAGAATCCAATTTTCAGAATGACTCAGTCACCGCCAGGTACACTCTGATCGCCCGAACCACATCCGAAAATTATTATTATACAGGATTTATATAGCGCCAACAGTTTGCGCAGCACTTGACAATATGAGGGAAGACAATACAGTTACAATAAAATTCAATATAGGAGGAATTAGAATATAAGGCAATCTCTTTAGGATGCTTAAGCTTAGGACACAAAGAAGGCAACACAATGTCTTCATTTAAATGGAAACCAGAGAGGACCTTAGGAAGGAATGACTGGCAGGTACGAAGCACCAGTTTGTCTCTGTGAACAACCAGGTAAGGTGAACGACAGGACAACGCAGCCAGCTCCGACACCCTGCACGCAGAAGTAATAGCCACCAAGAAAGCTACTTTCTGTGTCAAAGTGAGCAGAGGAATCTAACGAAAATTTTTAAAAGGCAGTTTCTGAAGAACCGACAACACCACGGAGGCAACAGAGACCTCACCAGGGGAGCCAGGTGGTGGACCCCCTGAACAAAGGTGTGAACCAAGAAATTTGTGGCCAATGGGCGTTGAAAGAAAATCGCCAGGGCCGATATCTGGCCTTTGATGGTACCCAAGGTCAAACGCTGATCTACAACTCTTTGGAGAAACCCCAAAAAACAAAACACCAAGAAGGAGCAGGGGAACCCCCTGAACCCCCCCCCCCCCAGACTCAATGATATATCTTCCTAGAAGTACATTTTCTAGCTTTTAACAGCGTAGAAATCACTGATTCAGACACCCCTCTATCCTTCAGCACCTGGCTTTCAAAGCCGGTAAAGCCAGCGACTGTAAAGCAGGATGGAAGATCGGTCCTTGAATTACCAGATCTTCTCTAAGAGGGGGTCTCCAAGGGACATTGGCAACCAGCCATACTAAGTCTGTGTATCAGGACCTGCGAGGCCAGTCTGGGGCCACTGGGATGACCGGAATCCCTTCTGCCTCGATTCTGCGCAGAAGTCTCGGCAGAAGAGTTAGTGGATGAAATGCGTACATCAGATGATACTGGCCCCAAGGAGCCACCAGAGCGTGTCTGTGGCGTCGGCCAGAGGAACCCGAGATTCTGCTACAAACCTCATCACCTTCCTGGGTCCACATCGGGACTCCCCCCATCGAAGACACAATTGATGAAACACCTCCTGGTGGAGACGTCTGTTGACTGAGGTAGTCCGCCGGCCAATTTTCCACCCATGGAATATGTACGGCAGAGATGGCTGGAACAAAGCATTCTGCCCACCTTAGAATGCCGGCTACTTCCTGGGTCGCTAGGGCACTTTTGGTGCCCCCTTGATGATTGATATATGCCACGGCCGTGGAATTATCCGATTGAATCCTTACCGGCGCCTCTGCAGACGATTCATCCAATGGGTTAGGCAAATCCTGGACGCCCGAATTTCCAGAATATTGATCGGCAGACGGGACTCCTTCAGAGTGTAAACCTCCTGAGCTGGATCCGTGCACAAGACACCTACCCACCTGGACAGGTTGGCATCCGTGGTGACCACCGTCCAGTACAGGGGAACAAAGGTTTTTCCCATGTCAAAGTGCCAGAGAGTGGAGCCACCAGATAAGAGACCCTCTCGTACCCTGGCTCAACAGGATCAGATTGTCTAGAACCTGTGGGTTCGTGCTCCTTCTGTAGAGACCTGATATGGAATTAAGCAAATGGAACAGCCTCAAAAAGGTGGAAAACATAAGGCCCAGCACTTGCATGCAAGTCCCAAGGGATGATTGCCGGCCATACAAGAGCCGCACCGCATCCTGTAATTTCTGGGGTTTCACCTCCAGAAGAAACACCCTGGCTGAGGTCGTGTCCAGGGTCAGGCCCAGAAAGTCCAGTTTGGTGGACGGGACCAGAACAGATTTTTGGAAACTCAGTTTCCATCCCGAACTCTTGCAGGGTTCGCACCGAAATGTGCAGATTGTCTTTCAAGGCATTTGGAGGCTCTGCTCGCAGAAGGAGATCGTCCAGGTACCCCAGCACCACAATGCCCTTCTGCCTTAGTAATGCCAACACCAGGGCCATAACTTTTGTAAACACCCGAGGAGCCGAGGCGAGGCCAAAGGGTAATGCCACAAATTGATAGTGCTTCTTTCCCATGGCAAATCGAAGGAAACGCTGCTGCCCGACATATATTGGGATATGAAGGTAAGCGTCCTTGATATCGACAGAGGGCAGGAAATCCCCTTGATGAAGGGATGCTACTAACGTGCAAATTGACTCATTCAAAATTTCTGAACCCGCACAAAGTGGTTCAAAGCCTTGAGGTCCAGAATTAGACAGACCTTGCCTTCCTTCCTGGGAAGAGTAAATAAGTTTGAATAAAACCCTGAAAGCATTCCGATTCCTGAACTGGTACAATGACCCCTTGTGACAGCAGATCCTGTACCGCCCCAAGAAGACCTCGTAAGCAATCTGGGGACAAACGCAGATTGGAAGGAAAGAACCTTGCCTGAGGCAAGGACCGAAACTCTATCTTGTAACCGGACCGAATCAACTCGTGGAGTCTTGTCTTGAATCCAGAAGGTCCACGGATCCGGAAATAAGCAAAGACGTCCCCCCCCACCCCAGATACAGGTGAGTGCTTCCCTTCAGGCAGAATGAGCTTGTCTGCGGTCCCGGAGGGGACCGCTCTTGGCTTACCAGGCCAGGGCCTCTTGGAACCTGCTGCAGGGTAACGTGTAGATTTTGATTCCTAGTCCTTAGATCCTGAAGTACGAAAGGAACGCTTATGGACTGAGAAGAAAGGGCCACACTTGCGACGAGCCTCTTTACTCCTTGCAGTCTGCAGAAGCAGAGTTCTCTTACCTCCAGTAAGACCTTTAATGATCTCCTCCATGGAAGCTCCGAACAAGTGGTCTCCTACAAAAGGGAGATCCATCAATAGCTTCTTGGAAGCCTGGTCCGCAGACCACTATTTCAGCCATATCATGTGGCGAAGAGTCACCGCTGTCATGGACACCCTGCAGGCTAGGGGGCATCATCCAGAGAGGCATCACAGATGTACTGCAACCCCTGGAACAACTGGTCCACCAGGTCAAGAGGAGGTTGCCCCCCCCTCCAAATCCTCACCCACAAGCTTAGCCTGTTTTGTTAAGGTCTGAGAAACCAAGGTTATGGGGAAAACCGGCCACAGAATGGAACCGGCCATGGTAAAAATGGTATCGGACCAGAGATTCAGCTCTCTTGTCAAAAGGGTCCTTAAAGGACGGAGAGTCCTCCACTGGAAGAAGGGTGGCTTTATTCAACCTGGAAACCTGAGAGTCCATCACAGGAAATGGGGAATACCTTTGCCGCCTTGCAGGTTCTGCGGGTACTGACTTGCACCATCACAGCTGACTCAGCAGTAGCTGCGTAATCCAATTTAAAAGGTTTCCCGCAAGGATACAATCAATGCATCCACCAGCGCTTTTTTATGTGCGACTGTAGTGGAAGAGGATATATCCTCACTATCAGAGCACTCAGAATCAGAGAATGCAGGTGAAGGCGGAGGACTTGCTGTGAAAACTATGCACCCGCCGCTGCATCAGCGGCACTACAAGTCCCAGCGCACCAAAACTGCTATAGCAGAAAGAGAACCGTTTAACCCCCACATAGACTCACCAACCCCTACTCAGATGCAGAGTGTCAGGCTGCATGCTGTGCGGCGATCAGAGAGAAAGAGGAAGTTCAGTGAACTGCCACCAGAGGCCCACCGCCGATTCACCTCCCCATAGACTTCAAAAACATGGACGCCGTGTGATAGCAATAGAAAACTATATCCAACAAAATGGAGGGCCCACGCGGCTCTCGGGACCCTCAGAGGATCATCAGGTACATATGGACAGTAAGGGGGGACCCCGCTGGGGACCCCCACCGTGACCACCCCCTCAAAAAAAAAAAAAAAAAATTTGCACAGCTGGCGGCGCCCTTCCCCGGCCCGCAGCACCCACTCGACATCCCCACACATAGGACTCGGATAGTGAGGGGAAACATAATATGGGAAGGAAGGGCACTCGGGGGGTCCGACCAACCCAGGGAGGGGCCCACGTCCACCCCGAAAAACCACCAGAGGGGAGGAGGGACACTACTCACCACACCTTGGGACCGGGCACAGCTCCAGGCAGACCACCGCACCATCTTGGAATGGGGGTGCTGCGGGCCAGAGGTACGCTGTGACTCAGGTTGTGACCAGGGCTATGCATCCTCGCGAGACATTTAACTCGCCGGCCTATGTCGCGGCCAACCCAGCACGCAGCTAAGGTCGGGTCGCGCTCACTGGCCAGACTGGTGACAGACTGGATATTCTAGATCCTTACAGTCTTCCCAGTCTGGCAGTTGATTGTAATTCTCACAGGAACTGAATTGATTGTAGTTCTCACAGGAACAGAAAATAATAAAAGAAAAAGATTCAGTTCAAAAAGAAAAAAATGCCAGGACCACAGATCCTACCAAGGAACTAGGTCCTTACTCCTGACTAGGCAGAAAAAAACTGAAGTCCTATAGCAGGAAGTGGGAGTATACCCCCTGGGACTGCCCTATAGGTGTACTCAAATCTTTTTCCACCTAGTGTCCTACTCCTGTAGGGGCAGCATAAACCCATTGGTCAAGAAGATCTGGAGCTCCATCAATGAACGAAAGAGAAACAATTTTTTGTGTCCTATTGACACCATATATGAGCCCTATGTAAAAATGTATGTGGTCGGTGAGTGATGTAAGTTTGGGGGGCGGTTGGACAGTGAGTGAAGTTTAGGGGGTGTGTGGTGGCTGAGAAGTGATGCAAGTTTAGGGGGTAGGTTGAGGCCAAGAAGTGAAGTTTTGGCGGTGGGTGGTGCCCAAGAAGTGATGTAAGTTTTGGGGGTGGAAAGTGGATGGCAAGTAGAGGTTTTCTAAACGGACCCCAAAATGGCTAGTTTATAAAAGCCTCCTTCCTCCAAGAAAACCTCCGTATCAATAAGCTAGCTTAATGTTGCATTAACCACTGTCAGGGACGAGCCCAAAACCACACAAGGTTGTAATTACCAAACTTGTACCTGGCCTCCATATGCATTTAGCTGCAGGAGCATCTCCACAGTATAGAGCCTCATGCCACTTCCCAAACAGCCGATGCACAACCTTCCCGTCTTGATCCATGACCACTCCATGGATTTCATTTACACTGGAGCTCCAATAGTTTCCCTGTTAAAGGATTAAGTTTAAATTAATACTATAATACTCAGTTAAAATAAATAAGCATATCAGACAGAGAAAAAAAGAATTAAAAAAGTAAATCAACAATCCATCAAAAACTTAAATTCTCAGCACTGCAATCCAATCAGCCAGTAGTTTTCCTCCCTGGAAAAAAAACCATGTCTTGTTCCTTTAACTGCCTGTAATTGAACAGTTAAAGCTGATGTTTATTCTGCTTATATTATCCTTCCCTTTCTCATCAACATGCTAATGAAATTATTACAGAAAAGAAAAGGATCCGGAAGTTGCTATACTTCAACCTTTATTGTATATCCCATAAAATCATTACAGACAGTGTTGGGTACAGCTGAAAGTTAACGTGTTTCGCGCTACAACTAGCGCTTGCCGTATATACTCGAGTATAAGCCGAGATTTTCAGCATGTTTTTTCATGCTGAAAATGCCCCCCTCGGCTTATACTCGAGTCACTGTCTTTTTAAAAATTTGGCGCCGCCCAGCGCCGACGTTTCACTTCGCATTTGTGCCGCATGCCCGGGAATAGCCAAACGTGTACAGGCTTTCCCGAGCATCGGCGCCGCATTCGCGGTGACGTATTGGCGCCAGGCGGCGCGATTTTTAAATCGAAGGTGCCTCACCGAAAGGTAAGTGAGACTCCTCCGCAGCCCCTGCATTTCCTCATGCAGTGCTGCGGGCATGGTACAGGACATTCTCCTGTACCATGCCCGCAGCACTGCATCTCCTGTGCCATGCCTGTACCTACTGTGCCATGCCTGTACCTACTGTGCCATGCCTGTACCATCTCCTGTACCACGACCTGTGCCATGCCTGTACCATGACCTGTGCAATGCCTATACCATGACCTGTGCCATGCCTGTACCATGACCTGTGCCATGCCTGTACCATGACCTGTGCCATGCCCTATGCCATGCCCTTACCATGACCTGTGCCATGCATATACCATGACCTGCGCCATCTCCTGTACCATGTCCGCAGCCCCTGTTTTGTGTCTCGTGGTGGTCCAGTTGGGTCTAGAGCTGCTGCATTTCCCACCCTAGGCTTATACTTGAGGTCAATAAGTTTTCCCACTTTTTTTGTGGTAAAATTAGGGGCCTCGGCTTATATTCGGTCGACTTATACTCCAGTATATACGGTACTCATAACCTCCACATGCTAACGAAATGATTAAATAAAATTTTTGTTCCATACCTCATTTTAGACACAGTGATAACACTAATTCTCTTTGCTCCTCTATACAACACAGGCAGAGTCTGACTGTGCACATCTTCCTGAAAACAGGAAGCTGTGGTAACGCTCACTTGTGATGCTGAACCTCCAAAACAGAAAGATTTGAAATCCAAAGAATGGAAGGGAAGGACCTGGGACTGTCAGGCTGTGGAGGAACAGCTAGGTGATGCTGGATTTTCTTCAGTCAAGAAATGGAGTCATCTCTATTTGACTTTGAAGCATAGCTGCGATACGCGTCGGCTTGCTGGGGACCCCTAGACCGCGTACAACAGAGACCATTGTACTATTGGTATAGATGTACCGGCACTCCTAATAGAAGTATATTCCTTATATATATATATATGCTGGTTGTTGCTATATCTTTTTTATATGTATGTATGTTTTACTTGTGTGCGAAACGGTTTCTTTTATTATAATCTGGTGTCATAAATGGGATCGTCCCTTCCTATTGGCCATAAAAAAACCCACCTTTCCCTTTTTGGTTTTCTCTATTTGACTTACTAAAACTTCCAGTGCATACTGTGAGAAGCTTACAGTGTGCATTGAAATCAGAATACGCCATTTCAGTACAGGAGTGGAGCCTTTACAACTGCGCAAGACAGTAATTAAGGCTGATCTTCAACTTTAATATTAAAGCCACTAAAATAGTTTATATATTTTTAGTTTAACGAGGAGGTTACAGAGGATATGCACCAGCCATAACTTTATGATCACCCACCAAATATTGAGTAGGTCCCCTTTTTGCTGTCAAAACAGCCCTCGCCCAATGAGTCATGGATGCTACTAGACCTCTAAGGTATGCTATGGTATCTAGTACCAAGCCGTCAGTAGCAGATCCCTTAGGTCCTGCATGTTTCCAGGTGGGGCCTTCATAGATTGTACTTGTTTTTTGCACCACATCCCACAGATGCTTGGCTGGACTGAGATCTTAAGAATTTGAAGACTAAGTCAAACCCATTGTTGTGTTCCTCAAATCAAGTATGAACCATTTTTAAGTGCATTATCTTGTTGAAAGAAGCCACTGCCATCAAGGAATATGGTTTCCTTGAAGGGGATTGGTCAGCAACAATGTTTAAGTAGGTCAAGTAACAGCCACATGAATGGCAGGAGCCAAGGTTTCCTAGCAGAACATTGCCCACAGAATCACACTGCCTCCGCTGGCTTGCCTTCTTTCCATACTGCATCCTGGTGCCATCTCTTTCTTTAGGTAAGTAATGCATATGCACCCGGCAATCCACATGATGTAAAATAAAATGTCATTCATCAGAACAGGGCCACCTTCTTCCATTGCTCTCTGGTCCAGAGATGCTCACATACATCTCTTTCTTAGGTAAGTGATGCACACGCACCCGGCAATCTACATCATGCAAAATAAAATGTCATCAGAACAGGGTCACCTTCTTCCTTAGCAGAGATGGTAAGATGGCCCAGAGATGCTCACATACCCATTGTAGGTGCTTTTGGCTGGGGACACAGGTCAGCACGGGCACTCCGTGTCTACACAACCCCACACACAAGAAACTGCAATGCCCATTTTTTTTCTGCTTTCTACACATCAACTTTATGGAACACTTGAGAAAAGAGCGCGCATGCTCCGTATGAGCTTGGCGCATGCTCTGAAACGCGTCGTGTACACTCTGACCCTGCTTACGTCACGCGGTTGACGTTGCGTTCCAGCCTGCCACGAGAGAATGAGCCGGTCCCGGAAGACGGCTGCCGGCATCTCCCTGTCCTCCGTTTCCATCGACCCGATAGGACTCCTCCATCTTATCCTCCCCCTCGGCAGCGGCGCTATGGACATCTCACCATTTGACTTCGCATCGAGCCAACTATATTCTACTTTTCTGTGAGTTGCCATGTTTTTGTGTGCTTAGACTTCAATAAAAATACTGCACTTAGAGGCGCTTCGCCCGTTTTCTTCTTTCTCTTTGTTCACAGATTGACTTCCTGTGTGGAGGAGCTGGCCCTTCGTGCAGATTTACATTTTTACACCCCAGCCCACTATCTCCATGGTTCTTCTACTTATGGACTTCACCCATTTCTTGTAACTGTTATATAGGTAACCCTAGTGTCTTTTTACCATTTAATTGTACTATTGAGAACTTGACACATCCCCATATTGACCCATTACACTGGACCAGAGCGCCAGCTAATCCTCTTTTACACATCAACTTCAGGAACACGTTTACTTGTTGCCTAATATATCCCACCGACTTTCAAATACCATTGTAACAAGTTATGGCTGATCGGTGCTTATAGACACACAGTTCTGCCTAGACTGTTAACTTTCGTCAACCTGCTGTTTTAATATCTTTTCTGTAAAATTCCTGTAAGCACATTTTAAGTGGTCACTTTGTGTCAATAGATTATGATACTCCTAACCAGCTACTATTTTCAATACTCAAAAATGGTTAGAGATGTTCTAGTGAGAATTAAGGCAAAAGCTATCTCTTTGTGAGGCTCTATTACTTTGTTACTGACATTATGAGAAAGTGTTGCTCATTTAAAGTATTCATCTGCATGATAAGACTCATCATTACATCCTATTCAGGCTGATAACACCTTGTGTAAAATTACACAGAAGAAGAACTTGACACAGATACAGTAATAATACATCATTTGAAATACATGAATTTTCTGTATAAATCAAGCCTGAACAATGCTTCTAGACATTATTAGAGGACTTAGTCTAAGGCAATGTATTCCTGGATAGCCTGGTACATAATCAGCGCTGATTGGATATATCATTTTCTCACAAGGCAAATTTTTGACTAAAGGAAACCAATCTGCGGGGTTATAAGGAAAAAAGGAGTTTTGTATAATGTGCACGGATTGCTTTTCCATATGCTGAATCTGATAAGCATTGAAATACAGGACATCACACTGCACAGAGAAAGTCTGTGTAGATTCTATGGTAGCCAGCTAACAAACTAAACTGCAGAGGCTTTATTGTATACTATAGTCGAGGGGTAGGGAACCTATGGCTCGCGAGCCAGATGTGGCTCTTTTGATGGCTGCATCTGGCTTGCAGACAAATCTTTAATAAAGGGGGGGCGTGTCCAGACGTGAGCCATGCTGGACATGTAGTCGCAGAGCTCCGCCGCGTCTACCACTCAATCCAGTGCCATCCGTGTAGCTGTGCCCGGTGCCAAGGAGATTTCGGCACCCATCGACGGTACACTTCGTGGGCTACCCACCGCTACCCTCAGTTCGTCTCTGGGTGATCCGATTGCCATGCTACGGACCCCGCAGCCTACTCGCAGTACCGCTGCTGGCTCGTGTGCTGTGCATCTGAGGGCCTTGGCAATCACCGCCTGGTAAGGAGACCTGCCATTCGCTCCCTGTCCCCCGACAGACACGATCTCCTTCCCCTCTGACACCCGGGGACCCGCAGGAGCTGCCTCTCACATCCACTTCTGAGGCCTTCAGCGGCCGGCCGCCATTTTCTCAGGGCCTATACTCACCTCCATCACTCGCAGGCCTGAAGACGCTTCACCACTCTGGCCTCATTGCATACCTGCCTGCTCTGCTCTCTTCCCGACCGGACTCCAGGCACTTTCACACGGCTCCATCTACTCACTGTATAGCTGTGGCCCATGAATATGAATATTAAATAAAGGTTCCACACCCCTGAAATAAAGTGTATGACTCTCACTGAATTACATTTGAAAATATGTGGTGTTCATGGCTCTCTCAGCCAAAAAGGTTCTTGACCCCTGCTATAGTAGAATGGAACATCCTCACACCAATATGAATTTTCAGTACTATCCAACAGCAATTACATACCCAATCATGGACCCCCCCATATTCTTCACAATGTAGAATGCACCCTGGGAAATTCAGAAGCATAGGAGTGACAGCTATATACAGTGGACCTTGCAGAAAAATAGAAGCTTTGCTGATGATATAAGGGATCCTCACCCATTATATATAGCAGCCTTAGAGTTGAAAAAGAAGAACGAAAAACTGTAGAGAAAGAAAACTAGTATATGCAGTATATTTATCTTACCTCTGCCTTACTGCAGAATACCATGTCGCCATTCTTCCGGGGAGATCCTAGAGAATGCCAAGAATTCTATGGTAGCATAGATCAGGGTATACATATCTCACAGAGCTACCAGAAAAAAGCCTTAAGAAGGCATGAGTAGAAGAGTTAAAGTTGTAGTAAAGCCTACCTTGTTTACTTGTACTTACAGGTAAGCCTAAAATAAGGCTTACCTGTAAATACAGTAAATATCTCCTAAATGTGCACCTTTTAGGTGATATTTACTATAGTAGCAGCCGGTGAAGTCACCGGCACATGCACACTGCTCTCTCAATGGATGGCGTGCTATCCATTTAGAGAGCGGTGCCACGGCCATGACTCTCACACACATGCGTGGGAGTGACATCATCGCGGCTCAGCCAGTCAAACTGCTGAAGCCCGTAAACCTGGTAGGAAGACCGGTGAAGATGAAAGTCCTTCATCGGTGTCAGAGCGCTGCTGGAGGGCTTGGTTTTATTTTTTTGGAGGGGATTTTTTTTTTTTTTTTTTTTTGCGGTTTACTACCTCTTTAAAGCACATTCAACCAATTCCATATAGCAGGTCACCCTTTTCGCCCTTTGCCGTGGCTGATTCATTACACTGTCAGTGGTGAGCACAGGAATCTCCATACGCTTTATACTGTGCAGAGGTCTCCCTCATATTATTTTCTCTCTGGTTGAATCTTTGTAGATTATGTTAGGCAATTTTCTTCATTGATCGTGAGTTCTGTAACTAATCGAATATTTTGTTCTCTTAGGAGCGAATGTTAGGGAATGTTCCATTCACCTGCGAAAGGCAACAAAGAGAAACTGGGAAAAGTCCAGGGAGTCTGGGGCCGAGAACTCCCGAGAGAAGGTTCCAGAGAAGAGAGAGAGATCCAGTTCCTGTAAGGGAGTGGGAAGGACAACACCAACGAGGAGCAGAATGTTGCTCAATACTACTTGGATGTAAAGTCATCAGAACTTGGGGTTCGCCCTGAAGACACCAGCTGCTGGAGAATGCCTCTGATGGACTCCTAATTACATGCACACTACCTTTGCGAGTATGATGGGGCAGCACACAGCCTGAGTTAGGGTTACGGATGTAGGAAAATAATTATGTCTGTGAATATCAGACTTTGTAATGACGTTTGCACTTTTTCGAAGTAACCAGGACTGTCCCATGGTTCAGGTCACTAAGGTACTTGGGGTATGAAGACATCGGTATGAAATTAATGCAGCGTGAAGACACCAGTGGTTAAATAGGGTAACAGAAGTCTAGCAAGCAGCTTGCCGGTAGCATGTGCCTGTTGCAGGTGGAATGGCCGCTAGCAGAGAGGGAGGTGTTGTTGGCACTCTTTCCCCCAGCGGTCTGTTTCCTAGAGCAATGGGATTGGATTTGCACCTCAGGTTTCCATCCTATACAGAGTTCAAGAGTTAATGGTGGAACTGCCACTCATCTGCTTCCCCCCCCCCCCTCCGATGTCACATTTGGCACCTTTCCGGCGGGAGGGGGGAACGGGCACCTGTTTTTGACAGGTACCCTTCCCACTTCCGGGAGACAGCGCTCTTGGAAGTTCCCTCCCCTTTCTCCTTCCCTTGCTGCCAAGCCAATGAAAATGCGCACCACGCTTCCCACATGCGCAGTAGGGCACCGGCTGTGCAGCCGTAAGACTTCATTGCTGGTTTTTCTCAGAGCGAATGGCGGCGGCAGCCGATCCAAAAATCGGCTGGGGTGCTGACACTGCAGGCTCCCTGGACAGGTGTCTATATATTAAAAGTCAGCAGCTATAGTTTTTGTAGCTGCTGACTTTGAATTTTTTTCACACAGCTGGAACACCTCTTTAAGTGCACTTGTGCAGCCCGGGCAAAGTGCATGGCGAGCCTACTCTCCTACTGGGGAATGGTAGTGGAAAACACTGGTCATGTGGTTGTGGCCAAGGCTCAGTGCGTACTTCCTGAATGCAAGTCATGGAGAAGATGTACATTGTCATAGGGAACTGAGAGTTAACTGGAGAACAGTTGCAATGCAAGTGTGTGTCATAGGGAACTGAGAGTTAACTGGAGAACAGTTGCAGTGCAAGTGCACAAAGTGTATGTTCCAAAATTCTCCTAAAGTAGAGGCCCGCCTCATGGTCGAGAATTCCCCCCCAGCAGCCTCAGCCTTCTCCCAGTGGTCTGATGAAAACTGCAAAAGAGTAAAGGTATCCCGCATGTAGTAAAGTGAACCTGTCACAGGTGCCTAGCATAGCCCAGAAGAACCCACCCCCAGGTAGGCCTCTTATGTGACCCTTGCTTGGCACCCAACGAGGAGGGAAACCTGGAGGATGGGACGACTTCCCTAAACCCTCTTCCAACACACAGCTGTCATTGGTTCTTCCTGCTAATCCTATTTTTATTACAGAAGACAGTACTGATATAGAGGTCAGCAGGAGTAACCAGTGAGGACTGCGGCAGACCAAGAAGATTCCAGAAGTGTCCGTTTTCCAGTGAACTTTGGGAAACCATTATACTGATTACAATGGCAATCTGTGGGAAAGATAGCTATTTATCTACTTTTACAGGTTTGGCTTTTTACAGATCTTTTCCTTTAATGACTTTATGGAATTAGAGGATTCACAAGCGTCAAGTAGCATACAGCCATCTAACTTTTGTGTGTGAGCTTAACTGAAGCCTAACAGTTTAGTAGTAGCCGTTCAAATTACAATGCAAAGAATATTACCACAAACATCTCCTTGTGCTAGCAGTCTTTAATCAGTAATCTATAAAAATCCTGCCAGACTCTTCACTGTATCAGGAGACCAGTCTGGGAAGGAATCTGACCATCACCCAAGGTGAGCAAAGAAGCCAGTATAAGGATCATCTGGGAGCCTTGATACTAGTTTTAGATGGTAGCTTTTCAAATACAGAAGCTAGGATGTTGCTTCCAGTAGAATATACATATATTCATTTTGAAGGCAACAGTCACAGTTTAGAGCCTGTACAAAAGAGTATAGCAATTTTCATGTGCCTAGGGCAGTATTGCCTCTACATACAGCCTGTGGACAAATGCACTCCGGTATTACAACATTTAAAAAATTTGAATACCACTACAGTATTTGTGAACTGGGCTGGGATGGCATGGTACAGTATTAGAAGTGTTTAACAACCTATTTCAAACCAAGAACTACAGGGATTAGTGATCGCTTTACCTTGATAAATGTCATTTTGCACATAGAAACATTGTTCTTTGTATTCCGTATGGTGATTTCACCATAATGTTCTATCCATCTTCTCCCACTCAGGATGTTGTGTATGCAT
Organism: Pelophylax lessonae; assembly: GCF_965119305.1. NCBI lineage: Eukaryota > Metazoa > Chordata > Amphibia > Anura > Ranidae > Pelophylax > Pelophylax lessonae. Next base: position 240,983,843 of record NC_138773.1, read on the forward strand.
GTCGTAACTTTGTTCCAGACGTAACAATCTCCATACCTGGAAAAAAGTTAATCAATGTTTATATAAATCTAGTAATAACATTTTTATGCATATATTTTTCATGTTCAAGTGTGTATAAATTTCTTTGGGCCCATCGGTGTGTGTGTGTTTTTGAGATTATATATATATATATATATATATATATATATATATACACATATACACACACACACACACACGTACCCCCTTGGCAGTTTGCTTTCAGAAGTTTTAAGCCAGTCAAATGATGTTCAGGTTCTCTTTGGCTGCTATTGGGTTATGGGCAGTCCTGAATAATACAGAGTGTGGTGTAAATGTAAGGATATATTGACAAATTCTGCATCATAATGCAGTGAATGCAGGGCACCTTAGTGACGTCCCCTCAGCCCCGGTTCACACTTATGCGAGTGCGGGGTTTGCATGTAATGTCGGAGCGCACTGCTCCTTCATTACTTGCGATCGGCTGTGCGGTGCAAGTTTAGCCATATACTTTGTATGGCTAAATTCGCGCCGCAGCAAACACGCACAGGACCCTTTTTGGAAGCCGTATCAGGATCGGATCGCACAGCGGTTCACACTTGTGCGATCCGATCCTGTGCGAACTGCACGATCGCACTGCGATATGCGATCAAACTGGGTGTGACGTTAAGATTACATTGACACCCCCAGCGTATCGCATATGGCAGTGTGAACTGCCGGTGGGTGCATGTGCGATGCGGGAACAGGCTGCGGATTCGCAGCCTTCCCGCATCGCATAAGTGTGAACCGGACCTCAAAGTGAAGGGACATGACACCCTGAACCCACAATATGTTCTCTTCTGAGTTGAATGATGCTTGCTGTCATTCAACCCGGAAGTCTGAGGACATCTTGTGGACAAAAAGGAAGTACCGTGGAAGAGGAGGCAAGTACTGAAGCCTTTATAGAGGAGACAAGTACTGAAGCTTTTATATTTTTATTGCTGCTGGGGCACTTTTTTTTAGCCCAGAGATGGACTTGAATAAAGCAACCTTGTACAACTGACCCTAACCATAACCGAATCTTAGCTTTGTGTCTATTGTCACCAGAAGGCTTCACTATATGTGACACATACTTGCAGTCAGCCTTCATTACCTGACCAAGGGTACACATGGGCCGAATATATTAAAAACAGGAACTGACTGATATTCCGTCAGTGTGTACAGCTGTCTTTACAACAACTTGCTTCTGTCAAAGGGACATGCTGGAAAACCAGCATCCGATCTGTACTCATAGGCAATGGCTGCAAGCGCTAATCAATGTGTCCTGGTGGGGGCAGTCCCCTTGTCAGAACACAAGAGCACAGCAGGGTAGATCGCCACACAATCATCAAAAAAAATAAAAAATACGGCCGGAGCCGCTGTACTAACTATGTGAGGTTAGTTTAGTGATCTCCCCCCGCTGAGCTGTTGTGTTCTGACAGGGGGACAGCCCCCCACCAAAACACTACCATTGCCATTGACTGAGAGCGCTGATTGGGAGTCGGTCAGATTCTGGTTTTCCAGCATGCACGCCTGACAGAAGCTGGTGTAGCAGGTTTTCTAGGCCTTGAGCCTAAGGTGGGTCTGCCATTGCTACCGGTGACACTTCCAACTTCCATTTGAGTTGTGACCCCAGGTGTGAGAACTGAGAATGACCATTCCGGCATCTTTGGTTTGTTTGTTTTATTGTATTTAGGGGATGGGAGAAGGGAATGAGTGGGATACTCCTCTGGCTCAACTAGGTACACTTTGGGAAACTTGAAGAAAAATGCCTGTTAGTGCTGTCTTTTCGGCGGCTAAATGCCGACCAGCGCTTCCTGACGCTCAAAGATACTGTAGTACAGAAACTGTGCTGGAACCTCGACTTTAACTCAGAAGATCCAGGACTTTAGAACACTTGACTCCTGACACTGCTTTCAGTTCAAACGTCACTGAACAGCTCCCTCCAGCCCTGCACTGGCTGAGGTAGCTCTGTGTAGATACTTCTGCTGCGGCAACTCTTAACCTTGTACATTTCACACTGTACACTGACTCTTCAGGGCCAAAACTGCAGGCGCCCCCTTTAGCACTTCAGGGTCCTCTCACTAGGTACCCCTAGGTCCTCTCACTAGGTACCCTCTTTACAACTAGCTGACTCCTGGATCCCTAGAACCTTCTCCTGGATGGTCCCCTCTGACACTAGGCAGACCCCCAGGGGCAGTCCTCAGTACTCACGACCTTTGTAGGCTTTCTTGGAACTGGACCCCTCTCTCTCTCCGCTGGTTCTCGGCACACCGGATCCCTCTACAGCTCAGCTTCACACTCTCTGGATTCCAAGGCCGCCACCCGGGAAACCCACTTCCTCTGACAAGAGGAGAGACCACCTTACTCTCCCTCCTGGGACTCTGCTTCCCGCCAAAGACACTGCGTCATGTGCCCCCTCAGACTTATACCCACTCCCAGAATCCTCTGCGGCAGAATCTGCCTTCTGGGGTAGATACAAGCCTGAATGTGTCCCTGATTGGGTTTCCTCCACTGCCCAATGAGAAGCCTCTCAGAGCCAGTGGGGAGACTCCCCTCTCAGCAGACACACCTGAGAACCATGACAACCTACTGAAATCATGGCTCTGCTGTTAGGCAGCCAAAGCCCACTATACTTTACCTAGCATCTACCTGTAGGGTGCTACACTGGCTTCGGTCGCACAGACCGGCATACACACAGGCCAAATGTCGGCCGTTTTTTTTTTTTAACCGGCATTTGTCTCCCGACATTCGGCCCGTGTGTATGGGGCTTAAGTACAGCAGTCTGACAGTTTTTTTGTTAGTTTTTTTAGCTCAGCCTGCTGGGTTGAATGAAAAAAATAACTTTGTGCGTATCAAGGCTTAAAAATTTAATTTCTGTGTGCTAGGAGTTAAGGGGGGGGGCTACAAAAATTGTGAGCACAGAGCACATGCTGGAAGCTAGTGGTAAATATAATATATTGGTATTCACTGTCATTTACCCAATTACAAATAATTTATAAAAAACATTTTTTAGGAGAACTTTAAAAATGCACGCGAAAATAATACTCTTTTGCGTTGTAATACACTACATACCTTGCAAAAAACATGTTAAAATGTTTGCAAGTGGCCAAAATTATACAACAGTAAGGGAAAGTTGGGGGCAGTGGTACTAGAACCTATAGGGGGAATAAAATACACTGGAATTAAAAGTAAAGTTCCTCTGATATAAAGGTGGATTTGCAATTAAACTGTATAAACATGGAAAGGATGAGGGAAGGTACAGTTATTGAGTGGATTGAGTGAGCAGCTAGTTTTCAGACATCATACCAGTCGGTCTAGGAAATATGATCTATGAACAAGAGCTACAATTGATCACATTTTTCCACAATCATCCAATCATTGGATAAAATTGACATCTTACTTTGGAAGGATAACATTCACTGTTCCAAAAGGCAATATTTCCATGGACTTTCCCCAAAATTTATTTTTCCATCTGATGTCTAAAAGTAAACGTTAGCAGTCAATGACTGGAACAAACATAATAAAGACTTGCACAAATAAAATGTATATCTGAGCTAAAAAAATACACCATACATTTCTGCAATACATGCACATTTCTCCATGCATTTTTCTTTTTTGGACCCTGCAAGTACAGAAAAATGCCTGTTTATCTGCCAGAAATGCACTCAGCTACTAAGGCTGGCCATACACAATTCGAATCAGCAGGAACCGGCCGAGATTCAAACTGTTAATGGGCAAGCTGAATGTACCAAGCTGATAGTTCGATCAACTTGGGTACAACCAGCCTGCCTAAATCTCTTGTTGACTATCAGTTGAAAACCCATGGTTGCAGGAAAGAAATTTACTCAGTGTATGGAACCTCAGTGTACTCAGTGTATGGCCGCCCTAAGTCCGGAGATAACACAGGAAGTGTGTACAGGCAGTTCCGAATGATCAACAGGTATTTTTTGCACTTGTTGAACAGATATAGTAACATGCTTTCAATGGGATATTTGCCAAAACAAAAAAGGTAGCAAATAGAAGAAGTTCATTGTTTGGATTAATATACACTTGAAGGGCTTGTGTACTGTATATGGGTATTGGGTTTCGCTACCGAAATTAGCCATTTTTTAAAGTTTTTGAATGCAGCATTTTTAGCAATTAACCTAATCATATTGATATTGGTTTACTTTTAGTCAAGTGTTTGAAAACAGAGCCCATGCTGCAGTTTGAAGCCATTTTTCCCCAAATAACCTTAAAGACAATCTGAACTTTGCCCATGCATGGCAAAGCAACAGGTCCATGTCATTACCAGGCCCAGGAGAGGCACATAATTACTTATACGTTTACCCCATGCTGCTCCATTCACTCGTGGAAGTGAGAAAAAGCTGCTTGGAACTAACAAAGGACTGATGACTTTCTCTCTCCAACTCCCATGTGATAGTGCTGACTTCCTGAGTGACAAATTGCCAACACAAGGGTTGTCATGTAGAAGAAGGAAAGGGGGGGGTCACATCCTCTCCCACTTTCTGATGTAATAGGTGTGTCACTTCACTTTTCTGGGTGAATGGAGCAGTGGGGGGGGGAACAAAGAGTTGGTAGCCGAGATTAGTTGCTGAAGGGCCAGCATTAGGCTACGTTCTGATTTTGGCGTTGCTATTACAGGTGTTTGTATGGGCGTTTTTTCAGGCGTTTTTATGGGCATTTTTCAGGCGTTTTTTGTGCAGGAGTTTTTAAATTGAGTAGAGACCAATGGAAAATGCCTGTAATCAGCCCAAAAAGACGCTCATGTACTTTTTTGAGCGTTGGGCGTTTTGCTCACGGCGTCAAAACGCTCAGATGTGAACAGGGGCCATTGAAATGAATAGGATTTGTCTTGTTGGGCGTTTTGAGAGCTGATCCTAGAGCAGAAAAACTCCCCAAAACGCCTACATGTGAACGGAGCCTTAATGTGAACCTCTCGCTACACCCTGCATGAGCAAAGCAGAGCGCACAGGTTCACCTTTTGGCATGCATTCACTTGCCAATGTATACAAGTGCTAAAAAAACTTTCCTGTTACACTAAAAACGCCTTAGATGTATTTTAAAGTAGTTCTAATGTTATTCACTAATTGGGCTCTTCAATTTAATTAGCACGCTCTACGGGCTTCTGTGCCTCAATGCTTGGGGTTAGGCTCATTATTATAAATCTTATGGAACATTTGCAGGACATTCAATGTTGTTGTCAAGGAGCTTGCTGCCTTATAAACAGCCACCACAATTTACTGTTTGACATCACTACCATACAAGCTAACTGAAGTGTCAGTTGAAAAGTCAAAAAATGTGGCTGATTACACACCAACAGTACGTTAAGAGCCGGTTCACACTATTACGACTTGCCAGGCGACTTGGTCAGCCTGGCAAGTCGCGCACCGTCAGGTCCATTGAGTAGTACAGGATCGGTTCTAATAGGAGCGACACAAGTCGCTCCGACTTAGAAAAAGGGTCCTGTACTACTTCGGGGCGACCTGGAGGCAACTTGCATAGACATTCATGTTATGAAGTCCGTGCAGATCGCGCCGAAGTCGCGCTGCACGCGACTTCACAGGTCGCCCCCGAAGACGGAGCGACCTAATGTGAACGGGGGCTTATTCCCCATGTTAAAACCAAAGTAGCATTGGGTGTAGATCAGTTGGTTTGCATGCAGAACTCAGAATGTCACAAAAAAAAAGGCCATCTTGGGGCTGGTCAGCATACAGCAAGGTCCTTGACAACCAACCTGACTTTTCATCAAAACAGTGACAGGCAAAAGTCACAATGGGGGAAAGAGCTCTCTTAGATGGTTATGAAAACACTGAGGCGCACGCTAACCCATTACTTAAAACACAGAGAAACCCTATAACTTTACTGGTCCTCACAGGGTCAGTCCACCAAAAGTTTACATTCTATCTATAGGTCAATGAATGGGTCTGGAATTCTTGGTGCTGCCCACTTTACCTATTATTGTTCATCCTCATACTTCTGGAATGTGAAATAATTAAATACTGCCTGTACTAACTGGGGCAAGTAGCCAGATGTGAGAACATCACAATTCCCAAAAGATATATGCTGCTATGTAAATAAATCTTTTTTAGGAATTGTGATGTTCTCAGAACTGGTGTGAAAGAAAAGGGAAAACTAAGATAAGACATACCTTGCCAGAAGACAAAATTCTTTGACTCACATTGACAGGCTGAAACTGGGGGATGATGGCTAACCTGAAAAAAATCATATGGATTTTATTGTCAAATGTCTTAAGAACCAATTTTAGATAAGAATAAATAAGTATTCTACTGGTTGAATATCTACCGGTCAGCACAGTTATAAACAAAAACTTTTTCCAATGTATGCTTAAAACTTAAAAAAAAAAAAAAAAAAAAGTCAGTCCATCCAAAACTGGTATTTCTGTTCCCAGTCAGATACATTTCCCAAGTTGTGGCCATTACATTATCAGGATATTACAATCATTTTGTTAAATCAGTATTTTGCAGTGGCAAAGTTCCCAAGAAATATAGGAATTTTGTGGCTGATTTGGTCCACCAGCATCCATCCACAACAGATATTCTGGATGGACTGCTCTAGTCCTCGCCCTCTTCCAATGCAAAGCAAAGCAGCATGTGTGCCTTCGTGTCCCCCTCCCCAGCAGTATATACCTATTCTTTGTTCCTGACACCCCTGTGTATGAAGCAGCATGTAGCTCACTCTTCTTCCTCTTCCGAGAGTGCTGGTGCTTGGTTCTCTGTCCAGAACTGTCACATGAGAGTGGGGAGGCAGGCCTCGGCCTTGTGTGAGTTCTGAATAGACTCGAAGCTTACACAAGGCTCTCTTTTCTCACTGTCAATGTTTAAATGTTAAATAGTTGGGAATAGAAAGAAAAGGGGGTTCATGACCCCCTTTTCTATATGGGACAGTGACAGGCAGCTAGCTATGACAGGAATTAGTTTGGCGGGCTTTGTAGAAGATATTGAGTTACTAGGGGGATAAATAAAATTCCAGTCAGTGATTGGTTGAAATGAGCCCCTATCATAATCAGTTTTACAGGTAGCTGGGAAGATTGTGCAAGATACCTGTTTTTTCCAGTCAGCTTCCCGCCTTCTGTGCCTCATCTCAGTCCTATTTAAGGGGGCTCACGAGCAGCGGGACCCTCAGACCACCTCAGAAGCCTGGATCGAGCGGTTCCCGTGTCGTCCGAATCTTCATCCGAGATGAGCCTCCTCCGCCAATTAATCAAAAGAGCTGGTGAAGAAGGAGGGGATGAGTGGGTTAGACGCTGCCTGGCTTTGCCTACTTTATGCCATTCTGAGCCTGTGAACCCGGTACCTGTTCAGCCGCCGAGCATGGAGCCTGTCGCCGGACCGAGCTGGAGAGAGGAAGCCGTGACCCCTGCGAGAGGAAGTGCGCAAGCGGTGACCCCGGCGGGAGGAAGTTTACAGTCGGTGACCCCGGCGAGAGGAAGATCGTCATCGGCGCAGGAATTGGACGCGGAGGACCGGATGACGACGGAGGTGCGCAGGCGCAGTGTATCCGGACCATCCGCTGAAGACTCCGGGGCCGCGAAGAGGAGAAGACTGCCGCGCCGAAGGTTCTCACCGCCAGCTGGAGACCGGAATGCTCCGAGACGCCAGAGGAGGTCCTCTTCACGGGCACGGGAAGCCGGCCAGGACGTCCCCCCCGCTGCAGGCAGGCTGGCCCGTTCCAGGGCAGCTTCTTCACATCAGTCACCAACACCGGAGCGTCCGCACGGGAGTGGAGCCAGTCGAGCTGCAGGTGAGAGTGTTAACCCTGTGAGCGCTGCTGTTCTAGATAGGTCCTTTTCTGCCACTGCAGTGGCTACTTCCAGTGAGCCTTCCCTGATGGCCGGTTTAGAAGGGAGCAGTACTTTGCCTACTCAGCCCCCCTCTGGGGATATTGCCCTTATTCTGCAAAAATTCCTGTCAGATTTTAAAAATTTGATAAGTCCCACTACTCCAGCTGTAGTGCATCCGGTGTCCTCCTCTATTACAGATGTCTGGGCGCCATCTAGCGGCCAGTCTGCTAATTGCGCTCCTGTTAGTAGCATTGCTTCAGTGTCATTGTCTGACACTAATATTTTACAGGATTCCAATGTGGGGCTAACCTCTGTGGCACTGCCATCTGAGTCCCTTTCTTTTTTATTAGCCAAATCTCAAAATCTACCCGAGGTATGCCTTAAAGGAGCTATGGCTTGTGAATTATCCCCCTTGGGCTTTCACTTGTCTGATGCTGTCAAAGAAAAAATTTGGAATGGCAATTTTGTAGACATTCTATCTCTTTTGCCATCAGCCAGAGAGTTTGTGTCTAAAAGTGACAAGGAGGACGAGGAGAGGAAACGTCCAGTCACCAAGAATTTTAATAATTGGTTGCAGTCATTCTTCATATATGCTGCCGTATTGTGTGAGAGATTTCCGGCTAAAAGTACGGGCCTCTTTCAGCACCTTGATATCGTCCTAGAGGCGTATAAAAATTTTGGTGGCACAGCGTGGTATTCCTACGATGTGGCCTTTCGCCAAAAGCTGGCTGTTCAGCCAAATTTGAAATGGGGGGTCAAGGATGTGAGTCTTTGGCTGGATTTGTTTCTCCCTCAGAGGCCTATTTTTAACCGGCAGTCCTTTCCTGGACAACAGCCTCAACCAGCCACTCCCACTTTTCGCAAAGGAGTGTGCTTTAATTATAATGAGACGCAGTGTCGATGGCCTGGGACCTGCAAATATAGGCACGAATGCGCCTTTTGTGCAGGATCCCATCCCGTCCACAAATGTTTTAAAAAAATGCAGGGAGCCCAGAACCCCGGAAATTTTCCAAAAAGCCTCAACGCCGGTGAACCTACCCGCAATGCTCCCTTGGTTGCAACGGTACCCCGACAGGGTGAAGGCCACCCTAATATCTGAGGGCTTTAGTGATGGTTTTGTTTTGCCCAGGTTTTCAGGACAGGGCTGTTGCTTGGTACCAAATTTGAAGTCTGTTCAATATTTAGAAGATATTGTTGTTGAAAAAATCAATAAAGAATTAGAAGCAGGACGGTTTGCTGGCCCTTTTGTTTACCCTCCTTTTACTAATTTCAGAATTTCCCCTCTGGGAATTGTGCAGAAGAAAGAGCCGAACACTTATAGGCTTATTCATCACTTATCGTTTCCCGCTGGCGGGTCTTTAAACGATGAAATAAGCGAGGATCTGGCTTCTGTGCAGTACTCCACTTTTGATGATGCCCTTGTGATTTTGAGACGTTTAGGCAAAGGTGCGCTTATGGCAAAGACGGACATTAAATCCGCCTTTCGCTTGTTGCCAGTTCGTCCAATGGCTTTCAACTCCTTAGGTTTTTATTTTCTGGGTTTTTTCTTTTTTGATAGGTGTCTCCCCATGGGCTGCTCGCTATCCTGCTTTTATTTTGAATGTTTTTCTTCATTTTTAGAGTGGGTAATTTCTTCCATGTCCAATTCTTCTAACATAGTCCATTATTTGGATTTTTTATTTTTAGGCCCTGCAGGATCTTCAGATTGCTTGCATTTATTATATTTTTTCCTGGATATGTGCAAGCAATTTGGCATTCCCCTAGCCCACGAAAAAACTGAATGGCCATCTACGTGCGTTCAGTTTCTGGGCATTACAATCGATTCTGATTTAATGGAATTCAGGCTACCAATGGAGAAAGTGGTTAAGCTAGAGCATTGCCTTTTAGTGATGATTCGCAAAAAGAAAGTTTGCTTGAAAGAGGTTCAGTCTCTTTTGGGTTTACTCGCTTTTGCATCTAGGGTTATACCCCTTGGCAAGTTATTTGCAAGAAAGCTCTATTCCGCAATTGCTGGTCTTAAAACTCCCACAGCTCATGTTAGATTGTCAGCTGACACCAAGGAAGATATGCTGGTATGGATTCAGTTCCTGATACATTTTAATGGTAAGTCTATATGGCAAATGGATTTTATTCTGGATAAGGATGTTTTATTATTCACCGACTCAGCAGGCTCTGTGGGCTTTGCCGCAATATGGGGCAATCACTGGTGTGCTGATTCATGGTGTCATAGGTGGGTGTCATTAGGTTACACCAGGAATAGCGTGCTCCTGGAGCTTTTTCCCATCATTGTAGCTTTGGAGATTTGGGGTCATCAATTTCAGAACAGGCGTTTGATGGTGAGGACGGATAATAAAGGTGTGTTATTCGCTATAAATTGTCTCTCCTCTAAGTCCCCGCCGGTGCTGAAGTTATTAAGATATCTGGTTTCTAAATGCTTGTTTTTAAACATTTGGATTAAAGCTACTTTTATAGCGGGCAAGGATAACACATTGGCGGATTCATTGTCTCGCCGACAGATGGATCGTTTTTTCCAGCTGTTACCTACCGCGGATCCAACGAGTCATCATTACCCGGCCCGCCTTTGGGATATTGTTTAAATTTGGTCTCAGACAATATAGCTAATTCTTTGGCCCCGGCGACCATGGCAGGATATCGGTCAGCATGGTCCATGTGGTTATCTTACTTAAATGACATTGGGGAATGCCAAGACGTTTTTTCTGAACACTTATTATTATTTTTCTAAACAAGCTTTTTGAACAACGTTACTCATGGTCCCACGTTAATAAAATTCTGGCTGGGATATTTTTCTTTGTTAAGCTGCGTAATTTTCCCTCCTGTTCGTCCTTTTTTTCAATAAGGCAGGCTATGAAGGGTTACCGTAAAAATACCTGGCAGAGGGATTCCAGGCAACCTATTACACCAGAAATTTTAGAGCAATTATGTGAAGCTGCTGCAAAGGTATGTTTCTCTTCTTATGAGTCTGCTCTTTTTCAAGCTGCTTTCTCCCTCATGTTTTTTGGTGCCCTAAGGGTTTCAGAGTTAACCACGGATGTGAAGTATGGGAAAACCGGTCTGCTGTTGTCTGATGTTTTATTTTATGACACCTCCATGAGTATTCTGCTACGATTTTCAAAGACTGATCAGTTGGGGGTGGGTAAATGGATTCACCTAAATGTTTACAGGGATTCATGTATATGCCCCATTTTTCTGATGAAACATTTTTTGTCTGTACGGTGCCATAGTCCTGGCCCAATTTTTGTTCACCAATCTGGGAAACCTTTGACAAAGTTCCAGTTTATAGCTGTGTTAAATAAGTGTTTAAGTTTCTTGAAGCTTGATCATTTGAAGTTGTCATCTCATTCCTTCCGGATTGGGGCAGCAACAGAGGCTGCAAGACTAGGAGTTAATGCTGAATGGCTGAAAAATATTGGTAGATGGCGTTCTAATGCCTACCTGTCATATGTCCGCCCTAATTTTGTGTTTTAATGCTTTCAGGACGCAGGGTCTCAGTGTGGATTGTGGGCCACTCGTTCATCCACTGGGCCCGGGCGAGAGCTAAGAGAAGAGTGTATACAGAGAACATCGGCTTGGATCCTCGTCTTTTTCAGGTTCTCTGGTTCAGCAAGAGGGGCATGAAATGGTCCGAATTAATATTTGAGGTCTGTAGGTTAATGCAGCTCCTTTCCCCTCCAGATGTTCTCATCGTCCATCTGGGGGGAAATGATGTGGGCAAGGTAAGGACACTTGATTTGATTTTTAGGATTAGGGACGACTTTGCTTTTTTACAATCTTTTGCCCCTCATACAGCCTTTGTTTTTTCGGAAATCGTTCCGAGGCTGTTATGGTTCAAGCACCCACATTTAAAGCCTTTAGAGAAAGTTAGAAGGAGAATTAATAGAGCTCTGGAAAAAATGTTGGGCGGTATGGGAATCACATCATTCAGGCACTTGGAGCTGGAAGGTGGGATTCCCGGATTTTATAGAAAGGATGACACGCATTTATCAGATCTGGGACTAGACATTCTGAATGCTGATTTAGGCACTTGTGCTGAGAGGGACGCGCTGTGGGGTGGTGACAGGCGGGTTTGATGCCGCCTGTCTATTGGATATTTTTTATTGAATATTTTATTATTATAAACCTGGATTGTAGTGTCGGGTTTATTATTTATGAGTTGAAAGTTTGATGAATTTTAATGTTATTTAAATAAATAATAAACGGCCGCGGCCTTTCTTAATCCAACATTTGGTGTGGGTGTTATCCTTTTTATATAAGATAAGTTTTAGTTTAAAGTAAGAAAGTCCTGTCTACTGTCCCATAGAAAGAAAAGGGGGTTCATGACCCCCTTTTCTATATGGGACAGTGACAGGCAGCTAGCTATGACAGGAATTAGTATGGCGGGCTTTGTAGAAGATATTGAGTTACTAGGGGGATAAATAAAATTCCAGTCAGTGATTGGTTGAAATGAGCCCCTATCATAATCAGTTTTACAGGTAGCTGGGAAGATTGTGCAAGATACCCGTTTTTTCCAGTCAGCTTCCCGCCTTCTGTGCCTCATCTCAGCCCTATTTAAGGGGGCTCACGAGCAGCGGGACCCTCAGACCACCTCAGAAGCCTGGAGCGAGCGGTTCCCCTCCCCCCCTCCCCTGTTTTTTTGTTTTGTCGCGGCCAGTTTTATTATTTTGGGTCACCTTTGTAAGCTGCAAAGGGGGACGATAATTTTAAGTATATGATTGAGTTGTTATGGATATTTTTTATTGAATATTTTATTATTATAAACCTGGATTGTAGTGTCGGGTTTATTATTTATGAGTTGAAAGTTTGATGAATTTTAATGTTATTTAAATAAATAATAAACGGCCGCGGCCTTTCTTAATCCAACATTTGGTGTGGGTGTCATCCTTTTTATATAAGATAAGTTTTAGTTTAAAGTAAGAAAGTCCTGTCTACTGTCCCATAGGAATAAAAAGTGTTTGTGCTGCCAGGGGAAGAGGGGAATAAAGTAAACCTGTTGCTTTTCCCTGAATTGGTAAAGCACAGGCCTGCTTAAAGTATCCACTCAGAGAAGCCAACTGCAAAAACAACAAGCAAAAACATGAAAAATTTGACTTAATGTTAGCTAAAGTTTATATGATTCTGTACTGACAGACAGGATACAAACTAAAAGAAATGTGTAAGACAGAATTAAAAAGTTCTGCACCGTGTATGAGAACTGCAAAGCCATTACTGTTCCAGAGGTGTGGGCACACCCCAATCACCCTGCGTGGTACTATACTGCTCAGCACAGAGCACTTTCCATTCCTCCACTGTCCAGTGCAGCTGAGGCTGTAGAGAAAGCAACTGGGGAAGCTCACCAAAGCCCACCCCCCCACCAACAGGGCCTCTAAAAAATTGTAAATAAATAAAAAAACAAAATTGTAAAAAATAATAAAAAAACAAAACTGTAACAATTATAAAAACTGTCCACTGTCTCTGCTCTACCGACACTGTCAACTGCTCTGCTGATATATACGCACGTGTGTTTGTGCTCTGGGGGTGCTCTGTTTGTGCCCCCCCCCCATCAGTGCAGGTACAATATTAATACTGTACTTTATTTTACATGTTTGAAAACCGTATTCACCTATTGGAAAGATCTCAACAGCCTTTTTTTTAATTCAGACATTCTTTTAAATTAATCAAATACAGTGCCTTGAAAAAGTATTCCTACCCCTTGAAATTTTCCATATTTTGTCATTTTACAACCAAAAACGTAACTATTTTATTGGGATTTTATGTGACAGACCAACATAAAGTGGCACATATATGCGAAGTGGAAGAAAAATGATAAATGGTTTTCAAGATTTTTTACAAGTAAATTTCTAAAAAATGGGTTGTGTGTATTTGTACTCAGCTCCCGAGTCAATACTTTGTAGAACCACCTTTTGCTGCAATTACAGCTACAAGTCTTTTTGGGTAGGTCTCTTAACAGCTTTGCACATCTAGAGAGTAAAATTGTTGTCCATTCTTTGCAAAATAGCTCAAGCTCTGTCAGATTGGATGGAGAGCATCCGTGAACAGAAATTTTTAAATCTTGCCACAGATTCTCAACTAGATTTAGGTCTGGACTTTGACTGGGCCATTCTAACACATGAATACGCTTTGATCTTAACCATTCAAATGTAGCTCTGGCTGTATGTTTAGGGTTGTTGTCCTGCTGGAAGGTGAACCTCCACCCCAGTCTCAAATCTTTTGCAGACTCTAACAGGTTTTCTTCTATGATTGCCCTGTATTTGGCTACATCCATCTTCCCATCAACTCTGACCAGTTTCCCTGGCCCTGCTGAAGAAAAGCATCCCTACAACATGATGGTGCCACCACCATGTTTCACGCTAGGAATGGTGTGTTCAGGGTGATGTGCAGTGTTCGTTTTCCGCCACACATAGCTTTTTGCTTTTAGGCTAAAAAGTTAAATTTTGGTCTCATCTGACCAGAGCACCTTCTTCCACATGTTGCTGTGTCCCCCACACGGCTTCTCGCAAACTGCAAACAGGCCTTCCTATAGCTTTCTTTCAACAATGGCTTTCCTCTTGCCACTCTTCTATAAAGGCCAGATTTGTGGAGTGCACAACGTGTAGTTGTCCTGTGGACAGATTCTCCCACCTGAGCTGTGGGTTTATGCAGCTCTTCCAGAGTTACCATGGGCCTCTTGGCTGCTTCTCTGTTTATTGCTCTCTTTGCCCAGCCTGTTAGTTTAGGTGGATGGCCATGACTTTGTAGGTTTGCAGTTGTGCCATATTCTTTCCATTTTCAGATGATGGATTGAACAGTGCTCCATGAGATGTTCAAAGCTTGGGATATTTTTTTTATAACCTAACCCTGCTTTAAACTTCTCCACAACTTTATCCCTGTTCTGTCTGGTGTGTTCCTTGGCCTTCATGATGCGGTTTGTTCACTAAGGTTCTCTAACAAACCTCTGAGGGCTTCACAACACAGCTGTATTTATACTGTGATTAAATTACACACAGGCAGGCTCTATTTACTAATTAGGTAACTTCTGAAGACAATTAATTACACTAGATTTTAGTTAGGGGTATCAGAGTAAAGGGGGCTAAATACAAATGCATGCCCCACTTTTGAGATATTGATTTGTAAAAAATGTTGAAAACCATTTATCATTTCCCCTAACTGCACAATTATGTGCCATTTTGTGTTGATCTATCATATAAAATCCCAATAAAACGCATTTACGTTTTTGGTTGTAACATGACAAAATTGTGGAAAATTTCAAGGGGAATTGTGACGAACGCCCATTTGCTGGGACGTTCGCCACGGGCTACTGGAGGAGTGTGGAGGCCAGCTTTCTGCCCACGGACTATGGGCCTTGGCTTGTAGGGGAGCATGGCTCTGTGGGGGGGGGGGGGGTGTATGCTGGGGTACACTTGGAGTACTGTTACTTTGAATTCAAGTCCCTGTCACCCCAAGCGACACAGACTCTAGGGCTAAGCTGCCTACAACCAAGGACTTCACACAAGGAGAGACTAAACAGATGCTAATGACATAAGACTCAGCTATGGTATACTGGGGGGATGTGAATTGACACTTAAGTTATAATAAGGTGTGTTGAAAATGGAGACGGGCAGTCTGCGAGCCTATGTCTTCTGCTTTCATCTGTTTAGAGGTGGTGTGTGTTCACACTTCTAGGAATGCGTATTCGGCTATGTTTTGGGCTTGTTGCTTGTTGAGTCAATTATGAGAATGCTAATCCTGTCTGAGCCTATTGTTTCTGTCCAGATGGCCAGGTATGTTAATTATGTTGTGTATACAATACATTTGCATGATGTAATCAAGCACCTAAGCTAAGACTGTATATAATGGAAGTGAGTTGTTGATTAAAGAGTCTTTGTTTTTACCCTTCATCGAGCTTAGGCTGATGTTTGGGGGGGAATTGGGGGCCATAGTCACTGCATCATGTGGGATTTGGGAGACCTAAGATGGAAATACTTGGTCAAAGTATTGGGGGTCCGTTACAGGTATGAAAACTTTTTCAAGGCACTGTAAATAAGAAAGCAGTATAGAGCATACTTCAGCAGCATATTTGATCAAATACAGTTTTCCCCCAAAAATGGATTAATGGAGGATGCCGATTTCGCTGTATAACCCAATGGCTTCCTTTATTTCTTGGCTATTCAAGGAGTGATATCTCCTGCCAAGGTTCACACACCCTTCACTGCACCACCATATAGTCCAATAGATCTACGAGAAGCTAGCATACAATTCAAGTCACAGGCATGTAGTTAAAACAAAAATGTCAGTTTGGATGAATAATTCTGATGTGATACAGATGTGAAAAACTCCAACTTGTGTTACAGTTCCATGTCACTAATCAACTTCACCTGTTCAGAAAAAAATCGAAATCCTTTGTCTTCTCTTATACATTCATAAGTCTCACCGAGCACAGGGTTGAAAGGCTTGCTCCCAGCTCGGTAATACGTGGCAGCATATCCTGAGACTGCAAATGCAGCAATAAGGGCCTGGAAAACAAAATGCGGATTGATAAACCCTCCAGACATTGGAGTGTGTCTATATAGAATTTTGTGATGTATCTGGCTTAGAGGAGTGCAAAGAGCATCATTGCCTGATTGGTTGCTATAGGCTACAGGTGTCAAACTGGCGGCCCTCCAGCTGTTGCGGAACTACAAGTCCCACGAGGCATTGCAAGGCTGACAGTTACAAGCATGAATCCCACAGACAGAGGCATGATGCGACTTGTAGTTCCGCAACAGCTGGAGGGCCGCCAGTTTGACACCCCTGCTATAGGCCATCGTAATCTGCAGGTCAATATTGTCCATGTCAAGCAATCAAATCTCATCCCTCAGATCTTACAGCAACTCGCAAAGACAGTGAAAAGAAAGACCGCTATTGCAGATTCCTTGTTAAAAGTTGCATGCATGAAGGTTGTCGTTTTCAGTCCCGGTTCACATATGTGTGATGACCAGAATCGCATGTTATTCGGAGCGCACTGTCACATGCGATGTCTGTGCGATGCAAATTCAGCCATACAGATTGTATGGCTGAATTTGCCTCGCATTCGGACACAACTCACATAGGACCCTTTTTGGACCTATGCGATCCGATTCATGTCCAAACTGACAGTTCGCACTGCAATACGCAAACTGATCTGGGGGTGTCGTTAACTTTATATTGACACCACCAGCGATTTGCATATGGTAGTGTGAACTGCCTGCGAGTTAAATATGATGCGGGAACCCGCAGTGGATTCACAGGGTTCCCGCATCGCATATATGTGAACCGGCACTTACTCTTGCTTCAGTAGTTGGTGAGTCACTAACCTGGAATACACACACAACCACTGACTTTTTAAAAGTCTGAACTGCCCCCTACATGCTTGTTCCAGCTCAGTCATTTATCCAAAGTAGTATACATACATACAAATTTAAAAATTAATTTTAACTTGTTAGAGTCTACCTTCCAGTATCTTGATCTTACTGAACTGGCCTAATGACTAACATACAGGCAACACAATTTTGAAACACAAATTTGAACCTTACTGGTCAACAGGAATATAAGGAAAGGGAGTGTAGACCAGCTCAAATGTCAAAATTTGCATACCAGGGCTCCCAAGGCAGACAAGAGGACTTCCCAAAGGTTTTGTGCCTGCATTTTAGTTTTGTGGCTGGTTTATTAGGATAATAGTACTGAAAGGTTTGCTTTAAATAAACCCCACAGTGTGCGCAGAATCCCACAAAACTTTTACTGTACCATACGTTCATGAGGATCATCTGTCTCAGCGGCCTTATCCAACAGCTCGCTGTACTCCAATTCTTCACAAAGGTGCTGTAAAGTATTAAGAGGCTCATTAAGTTCCACTGGCATGGAGACTTTGGACAGGTCTTTGCCAATATTATTCCTTAGAATATTCCAAAGATTGATATTGCTGGTGTCAGGTGAAGGTGCAGGAAGGCTCATCCGTCGTCCAGTTCTAAAAGCACCACCTAACAGTTCTCCATTGAGAACTGGGCAACAGAAAATAACTGTTAGAGTATGATGGGTAAAAAAAATATGTAGATTGTGTGCTTACACAACACATCCTAAAGATTTTACAGTTCATATTTTCTAGTTCCGTTTCCAAAACTGCTAGAATGATGCCTATGTGTTATTGGAGAATTTTTGCTGTGCTTTTGCAGCATTTGCGGTGCAGTTTTTAAAGGACATGTGACCCAAAAACTGCACCAAAGACGCTTAGCAGGGGGTGTTTTTGAGGCGTTAATGCGGTTCCCATTCATTTCAATGGGGAGGAGCTTTTTTGCTGTGGTTAATGTTAGCTCCCCAAACATGCTCCAAAGATGCTGCAAGCAGGATTTTTTTTCACTGCAACGGAAACCCACTGCCCCAGTGTAAACACCTTCATTGATTCTAAAAGGGAAGCTTTTTTTCTTGAGCTTTTCAAGTGCTTTTTTTTTTTTTTTTTTTTTTACTTCACACAAAAGTGCTCAAAAAACTTCCCAGTGTGAAAGGGCCCTTAGAGAGAGACTTCAACTTGTCCCAGAGATACAACAGGAAGTAACTGGGAAAACTCTCCAATAGGAGTGGAAATTCCTTCTAAGCCCCAGTTCACACTTATGCGATGCGGGAAGGCTGCAAATTCGCAGCCTGTTCCCGCATCGCAAACACACCCCCGGCAGTTCCCACTGCCATATGCGATACGCTGGGGGTGTCAATGTAATCTTAACGACACCCCCAGTTTGATCGCATATCGCAGTGCGATCTTGCAGTTCGCACAGGATCGGATCGCACAAGTGTGAACCGCTGTGCGATCCGATCCTGATGGGGCTGCAAAAAAGGGTCCTGTGCGTGTTTGCTGCGGGTTCGGTGCGAATTTAGCCATACAAAGTGTATGGCTAAACTCGCACCGCACAGCCGATCGCATGTAATGAAGGAGCAGTGCGCTCCGACATTACATGCGAACTCCGCAGCCGCATGAGTGTGAACCGGCTCTTAGCCCCAGTTCACACTTATGCGATGCGGGAAGGCTGCGAATTCGCAGCCTGTTCCCGCATCGCAAACACACCCCCGGCAGTTCCCACTGCCATATGCGATACGCTGGGGGTGTCAATGTAATCTTAACGACACCCCCAGTTTGATCGCATATCGCAGTGCGATCTTGCAGTTTGCACAGGATCGGATCGCACAAGTGTGAACCGCTGTGCGATTCGATTCTGATGGGGCTGCAAAAAAGGGTCCTGTGCATCTTTGCTGCGGGTGCGGTGCGAATTTAGCCATACAAAGTGTACGGCTAAACTCGCACCGCACAGCCGATCGCATGTAATGAAGGAGCAGTGCGCTCCGACATTACATGCGAACGCCGCAGCCACATGAGTGTGAACCGGCTCTTAGAGAGTTGGAACTGGAACAGGAAAACATAACAAAGGAACAGGAAAATAACATTTTCTCCTACTCTCCTGTTTGGGTATCAACTGTAACATTTTGGATTTCCCCTCATTTTCTGTAATGAAGACAATCGGCTACCAGGACAAATAAAAACCGTAAATCTTCCCAGCGGAGACACAGACAATAATAAAGAGCTGACAAGGGTTCTCCATGCAATATTATAAAGAAGGTTTTGCCATTACATACACTTTACCTGATACTAATTTATACACCCCAGTTTCATAGGTATGGTACTTTTGTATAACACATAATATTATCACGTAATACTTTCATCAACAACATCAGCCCTGGTACAGATCACTTATTTGGAAAAAAAAAAAAAGAAAGAGATCACTTGTCTATATGGACCACTTACACCAGGCATGCCCAACCTGCGGCCCAGGGGAACCGCAGGCAATGCGGCCCACTGCCCCCTGACAATTTTTTTTGTTTCTGGGGAGGAAGGAAGTCAGGTCGGGGGCACGGCCACAGCAGCTTCCAACTAATGGTAGGCAGAGGCTGCCTCGGAGGGGAGGGGGGGAGGGAGGCGAGCATGTGCAGTGTTTCTGACTCCTACCACCATTACCACTTCAAATCACTGAAGTGGTCATGGTGGTTAGAGTGTTCCTTTATTATCTCTCAGAAGAAGTAAACCTCTGTATACGGATTCCATTTAATTTGATCATCCTCTAGTTGTGCTAAATTAGTGCGGGGGGAGCGGTGGCGCGGGAAGGGCGAGGCAGCATTTTATTACTTGTATACCTTAACTATAGTATATATTTTATATGCGGCCTGAGAAAATTTCTCTACACTCAATGTGGCCCAGGGAAGCCAAAAGGTTGGACACCCATGACTTACACCCTTCATCATAGCCCATGTGCTAACCCAAGCTTGGAGGCAACCATTGCAAGCCCACCTTTCCTGTTGGCCTGTGGTGTGGTTGGCTAACAGAGCAGGAAAGTCACAAACAAGAAATAGAGCCCCAATTTATTGTGCATGAAATTCTCCACAACCTGCCATCAGGTTTTTTGAACATCATATTTCCTGGTAGGTACCAGGGTGCCAAGTGAGTCCTATAAGTGCCAGCTTTCTTATATAGTATTTATAGGACAGCACAGGATATACCAAAGAGCAGACGACTTTGAAACTTCAGGCTCTGTTTACACCTGTGCAACTGCAACAGCGCACCTGCATTTAAGGCAGTCCATTCACTTTAACAGGCTATGCTATGTACAGCAATCACACAAAAGTATTGCAAGCTCCTCCTTTTTTTAGATTGCGCTACCCAAAGCGTATGGTATACTGTTATGCATCTTGGCACAAAATTTATCCCATTCTTTAGCAAAGTGTGTTGGGGCGCCATGAAGAATAAATAATGCCATGGCGCACCTGAAGAAAAGATGCACATTTTTGTGCGCCATGGGAACGTTGTGATCTTGCGGGCATTTTCCAAGTATAGAGAAAGCCTAACTCTTTTCCTATATCTTGTTGCAAGCCCCAAAAATTTGTATTCGTAGAAGAACACCTATTTTTTTATCCCAGCTTGTTTTTGCAACTCACTGTCAAACAATGTATCTCTAAATCATGCCATAAAAAATCTGATACAGTACTCTGACGGGACACATTATCCGCAAAGCTGGTGTTGTCTTCAGAGATGTTATCACTGACATCGCTGATATATGACTCGTCATCGGATGCCTGCATGAAAGTCAGAAATTTCTACGTTAATGAACTTTAATCTAAGCAATGAAAACCATTTTTACAGTCTCTAATGGTGCAGCTGTTGAGATTTCTAAATATAGCCTATATACAAATTTGTATCAGTTTATGAAGCTGGACAGACTACTTATATACAAAGTAGCTAATTATCTAGAACACACACCCAGAATTATTTAAAGTCTGAGCCTACCTTCTTTTAGCATCAGTGGGGGCCACACGACACACAGGAAGGAATATTCCTGTGACAATTAGTAGTAGATAGTCACATCCATAGGCGTGCGCACAGGGTGTGCCAGGTGTGCCTGGGCACACCCTAATCACCCCATGTACATTAACATTATCACTTTTTGTGCTAGTAGGAAGACGGGAAAAATCTCTCTCTTACTGGTTCTGCCATAAGAGAAGTCTTTAGGCACTTGCCTTTCAATGTGTCGGCAGGGAGATAAATGTGCTGGGGTCATATATATGTAGACACACACAAACACGTGTGTTTGAGCTTTGGGGTGCACACCCTAATTTAATAGGCTGCGCAGGCCTATGGTCACATCTAACTGGACCCGTTTTGTAATATTAAAGATGTTTTTCATTACTCATCAGAGCAACTCTCCCAGCTCAAATGGGTGTTAAAGCGGTAGTAAACTCTTTTTTGTAAATTTGTACCTACAGGCAAGCCTATAATAAGGTTTTCCTGTAGGTACAGTAAGTATCTCCTAAACTTGCACAGTTTCGGAGATATTCACACTGCACACAGCCGGTGACGCCACCCGCACATGCGCTCTGAAGGGACAGCATACCCGTGCCATCACTTCAGAGCTCTGTGCCACGGTCTGTAACTACCGTGCGCATGAGGGGGAGCGACGTCATCGTGGCTAGGCCAATCAGATGACCGGAGCATGCAAACCTGGAAGGAAGACCAGGTTAAGATGGAAGCGCGCCACTGAGGGCTTGGTTCTAAGGTTTGTATATTTATAATGTGCTACTATGCTATGCATAGTAGCACGTTATGCCACTGTCTAGCAGGTTTTTTTTTAAAGGTGCGCTTTACTACCGCTTTTAAGAACATACTCCAGCTTTAGGCCCACATAGATAATTCAGTCACCTTAATTAAAAATGAGGATGTCATAAAATATGCCAAGGCAGTTGATTGTCTAAGATAGAGGTAGACTAGAAGTTGTGAAAATATTCTGTTCCAAAGTAACAAATAACCACCATATTGCTATGAAGTCTTAGGACAGAAGGTAATTAAAGTGGTTGTAAAGTCAGAAGTTTTTTTTTATCTTCATGCATTCTATGCATGAAGATAAAAAGCCTTCTGTGTGCAGCTGCCCCCCTCAGGCCCCCTAATACTTAACTGAGCCCCATCTCTATCCAGCAATGTCCACGAGTGCCTAGACCGCCTCTCCCTCCTGATTAGCAGAAACACAGCAGTGGCGCCATTGGCTTCCGCTGCTGTCAATCAAACTCAGTTAGCCAATCAGGAGAAAGAGGGGCGGGGCCAAACCACAGCTCCATGTCTGAATGGATACACAGAGCTGCTCAGCTTGGGTGCCTCAATAGCAGGCTGCTTGCTGTGGGGGCACTCAGCAGAAGGGAGGGGCCAGGAGCGTCAGCGAGTGACGCGAGAAGAGGAAGATGCGGGCTGCCCTGTGCAAAACCAACTGCATAGAGCAGGTAAGTAGAATAGGTTTGTTTTTTTAATAGAGAATTTACAATCACTTTAAATTACAAGGTAATGGGGGTGAACTGTTGTCAAATTTTGAAGATATAGATGTAAAAAAACAGCATTATATGTGGGTGACAGATAGTGTTGAAGGCATCCACTCCTATTTAGGTATGTTTATTTAGGAGAGTCTCTTTCATTTGAATCCGTTGTTCTTTCACTAAAATGTGCACCTTATTATTGGTAAAGAAATACTGCTGAGCAGACCTGCAGAATTTGCCCCCATGTTGAGTCATCCATTTGCTAAGCAGTGGTTTGAACCCTAAACATAAAGGTCTTTGTATACCTCAATAGGCTGGACTACATATACCAAGTATGACCTATAGCTGTTGGTTGGATCTGTACAAACTTTTGCTTCAGGGCTTGTAAAACACAAGGAAGACATTTTTTGTTAATCTTTTCCCAATACTACAACTACAGTACATACTGTAAAAGATGACCGTAGTACTTTGTTCGGATTTTCCCCCATTCAACGGTGGAGGGGATGGGGAAATCTGTTTTTGCTTGACTTTGCAGTCTTACCAAAACCCAGTCTAAGTTTTTCAAAGTACATCTGGTCTATTGTATTCATTTATCCTTAGCCTCTATGTTTATACTTTAGAGTGCTAATAACAGGTCACGTGGTTTCTTGAAAATGTTAAGTGTCCAAGTCCGCTCTCTTTTTGACATTTAACACAGTCCAAAAGGTGTTAATTGATATTCTGCACTGAATCTGCCTATCTTAGGTGTTTTGTATGTATTCACTAAAAGCTTGGACTGTAGATATTTTGACCCATGTATCAGCCATATACCTAACCCAATTAATTGTATTGAACAAGTTTAAAGCTCTTCCCTGCACTTCGCTATGTATAAGTGAGTTGATATGAGAGATCTTGGTGATCACATTGCAAAGCCATGCCCTGTTTCTGTCTGTTGAAGTTATCCTCGCACCTTGTGGCTATAAAGGCAGAAGGTTTTTTAAAAAAAAACCCTGGGTGCAGCTCCTCCCCAGCCCCTCCCCCCTCCATAATTGCCTGAGCCCCATCTCGATCCAGAGACGTGCATGAGAGCAGCGGCTCACCTGGGTTTCTCTCTCCTCATTGGCTCACACAGCAGTAGGAGTTCTGCTAGGCTTTTGAGGGACTTATGCAGTTTTAAAATGTTTCCTTGCAGTCTCAATTGCTTCTACAGTCGAGAATTCAAGTGAAAAGGGATGTAACTCTATTGTCTCTTCTAACTTTAATCAATAAACCTAACATTTTTGGGTAAAAAATTTAAATAAGTTTGGAGGAATTATGGGTTCACTGTTCTCCGGTATATAAAATGAACCTCCTGTAGGTCTCTTCTGTAGACCATTTTCTCTACATCAAAATCTTGATGATTATTAAACACAGGGCTTTTTTTCAGCAGGAACACAGGGGAACGCAGTTCGGCATCTCCAGCACTGAATGTATGTAATAGCAAGGAGTGTGGGGTGTGTTGGAGGGTCTCTTGATGCTGGCTGCTTGGGGATCTATTGCCACTGGTAGGGATCTATTATAGTGTGAGGGTCTATTGTTGCTGGGGGGGGGGGTCTTATGTTGTTGGTAGGGATCTCCTGTTGAGGTAGAGGTCTATTGTTGGCTGATGTATTGATACTGGTTGCTGGGAGAGCAGTTGTTGCTACTGGAGGGGGTCTAATGTTGCTGGGGTGGATCTTTTGTTGCTGGGTGAGGTATTTTGTGGGTGCGTGGGAGGTGGGTAGGGGGTGGAACCAAGGGACAGTGCTTAGAGGTTGGTAGTTAATGGAGACTAGGGGTGACTCAGAAGGGGGGAGTTCCTGCACCTATTCTCGGAGAAAAAAAGCCGCGATTAAACAAGTCAGGTAGATGGAACATAGGACTCACCTCATTCTCAGATGAACTGGCAGACAGGAGCACTTCCTGTGCATCAAAGAACTCAGACGCCGATTCGGACATGGACATCCTGCCCTCATTAGACACCTGTTGGGACAGAGGCAGATTGACATGCATTTGCTCTCCAGGCTGCAATGGAAACAAAAATATGACCGGTCAGGGCTGTAAGTATCTAGAAGCGGTTCTGTATTATAGGCCCACCTACATGGGTATTTTTCAGTTACAAATACAACCACTTACCTGAGAATGTGAATGTACAGTACCCACACTCTCTGGTTACAGAATGAAAGTTGCAAATAAAGATACAATGTTACAGTTCCCTAGCGCTCATAGGGCTCTTTCACACGGGCGGTCCGATCAGATCCGCCTGTCAGTTTTTTAGGCGGATCTGATCGGATCCTCCATGCAGCTCTATGGGGCAGCGGATGTCAGCGGAGACACCTCCGCTGACACCCGCTGCCATCCGTATCCGATCCGGTCCGTGAAATCTGGACGGATGGAAACCCTATTTTTCTATCCGTTCAGGTATCGGATCGGATCGGATGAGAGCGGACAAGCGGTCCGCTCTCATCCGATCCCCCATAGAGAGCAGCTGGGACTGTGACATCTCCCTCTCCGCACTGCAAGCGGAGACGGAGCTGTCATCCGTCGGCTCAGCGGGGATAGTGGATCGATCCCCCGCTGAGCAGCACGGATCCGCCTACGGAGGCGGACCGTGTGAAAGAGCCCATACTGTATATTACATTGGGCACAATCACATCTAAGAAAATACCATACTCCTGAGAATCACTTCATGGGTCCATTAAAAAAATGCCAGTGCTCATGGTGTTAAAGCATTTCTCGAGCATTTTTGCACAGGTGTTTAGGAGTGTTCAGCGTTTTTTTTCTGCCAGAAAACTCCTCTCAAAAACACAAACCAGAAGGGTTTTATTTTTTTTTTCCTGCCTCTAAACGCTAAACCTAAAATATGCCTCTAAGGCCCCTTTCACACATTTGCGACCTGAAAGTCACGAATTGAAGCAATGCCTGTGTATTCTTGAGGTCTATGGACATTAGGTTGCATCAAAGTCAGACCAAAGTAGTGCAGGAACTACCTTGAAGTCGCACAGATATGAACAATACTCATTGGAAATCATGGGGTACGACTTGTCATGCAACTTTGCAGTCCCTAGTCGCACAAATGTGAAAGGGGCCTAAACATTCTAATGTGCATGGACACAAAGGATTATATTAGATTCTTCTACAGGCAAAATACCAAACTCTTCTAGAAGCAGCGTTTTTTTTAAGCCTGGATTCTAAACCTGAAGTCATATAATAAATCAGAAAAATCACAGTATAAAGCACAGCATAATGTTTCAGGTGCAGTCTATTCTTCCATAGCACCTGGAGATGATGTGTTACATTCAAATAGGTCAAGCTAAGCTGTATAGTGCAAGGCCCCTTTCACACAGGCTTTCCAATCAGGTCCGCCTGTCAGTTTTTCAGGCAGATCTGATCAGATGCTCCATGTAGCCCTATGGAGCGGCGGATGTCAGCAGTGACATGTCCACTGATGCTGCTATCTGATCTGATCCTTATTTTCCATCCGTCTGGAGGATCGGATCGGAACAAATGAAAAACGGACAGGTCGGTCCGTTTTCATCCGATCTCCCATAGAGGAGAGAGGGGCTCTGACAGCTCCGTCTCTGCAAAGCGGAGACGGAGCTGTTATCCGCCTGCTCAGCGGGGATCGATCCGCCCTGTGAAAGGGGCCTAATTGTCAATCTTGAATGCAAAGTACCCTAGCTGTATAAGCTTTTCATAGACTTTTTTGTACAGTTATGAACTCTTGTATACCCGATGAGTAAACTGCTGTAAAAGGTTTATACATGCTTCAGGCCCGTGTAGACTTGAGTGCATTTTGCATATACATTTTGTGTCAGTAGCAGAAATTCTTGGCAGCACCATAGTACAACAAAGAAGCCATTAATGCAGTAGGGTCCTTAAGAGTCTAATAAAAACAGATTACCACTTGACCTCTGAAAGATTTAACCCCCCTTCATGACCAGGCCAATTTTGCAAAACAGCACTGCGTTACTTTAATTGACAATTGCGCAGTCATGCAACGCTGTACCCAAATAAAATTTGTCATTTTTTTCACACAAGTTTTTATTTTGCGCACTATAGACAAAAAAAAAAAAAACAAGCAATTAAAAAAAAAAAAAAAAAAAAAGAATATTGTTTACCTTCCGCTATAAAACATATCCAATAACATTTAAAAAATCAAATTTCTTCATCAGTTTAGGCCAATATGTATTCTGCTACATATTTTGGGTAAAAAAAAAAAAAAAAAATACCAAGCATATATTGATTGGTTTACGCAAACATTATAGCGTCTACAAACTATAGTATATATTTATTGAATTTCCTATTTAATTGTATTTTTTATACTACTAATGGCGGTGATCAGCGACTTATAGCGGACTGCGATATTGCAGGGGACAATCAGACACTGATGCTTTTAAAATTATACTAAACACACACTATTTACATTGTCCCTTCCCTTTCTGTATGTGTATAATAGCATTGTAATTATTTGAATTAAAAAAAAAAAAAAGATATACAGCTGTCACATGACCCAGCTCTTTCCCAGTCTGTTTGCAGGGAAACATAAGCAGGAGGAGCTTCTAGTCCTTTGCTGCTGGTCACATGTTCAAAATAAAAAAAACACGTATGGAATACAGAGTAATAAGTAATAGCAATAAAATGTTTTAACATTGTCATACAAATATTTGATTCAAATATTTTTTTGTGGAAATAACATGGTGTGGGCGGATTTCTGCCTGTCACAGGCTGTGTCACGCCCCTCCAGCCTGTGTCTTAGAATAAGAGGGAGATGAAGCCACCAATAATATACATGTAATATCCCACCCCCATTGTGTTTAGCTGGTTAGTGGGCATGGAGGAGGGAGGGAGTGGGCTGTAATTTACCAATGTGTATACGCCCACGTGTGACTCTATAGGCAAAAAACACCCTAAGAAGTGAGCATGTGCAGAGCTGCCAACATAACTCTGCAAAATCTACAACTGCACTGGGGACATGGACAGAAGGTGGAGATAGAGAGCAGCAAAATCAACACTTTTTTTGCAGGATACAGAAAACAAATCTCATAGTGACTTAGTGAGTATAAACAGCAAGTAATATAGCATTTATTGTTCGTTTTTTTATGATGTGGATTTAGTGACACTTTAACTAAACACATGAACATAATGATTTCATGTATCTCATCTGATATAGTCAGAACAAAAATTATCCAACTGTTACCCACAGTAACAGTTAAGTTCTAGTTCGTGGTTTTTTTTATTTTATTTTATTTTTTTTAAACTTTTGGCCCGAATCCTTGTTGTCATTTAGATATTTCCAGTAATATAATATGGATATATTCAGTATTATAATAAAATGTAAAGTGCAAGGATTATGTGTAAAAAGCAGAAATCCATGGCAACCAATCACCTATTATTTTACATTGATCTGAAATTATCACCAAGGGTTATTGTACATCAGATCACCTTTGTACTCCGTCACTGATCAACTAACAAACTGTAAAATAAAAATTTTGGTGTATATTTAACAAATCCACATTTTGAATTTACTCAAAATAATGTTTTGACACCACTTACGCATTTTTAACTGCTGCTTCATATTTGCCCTCCTGGTTTTATTAAACAGATTTGTTGATTTGCTCCCTCTAGTGGTTATGTAAATATCCGGTAATAGGGAAGCATTTTCCCCCTCACTTCTTCCTCAGAAGAAAACATTTAATGTTTGACAATTGCCACTAGAAGTGATGTCTAAGTTTAGAATGTTTCCCTCTACTACTATTTTAAACAATTTTTCTTTTAACATGTTCCAGTGCAAATGCTCACCAAAGAGGGTGAGGAGGAGTGAGTCTCTTACATGAAGACAAAGACCGCAATTAAAACCTGAAAGAAGTGCCAATCCTTTCCCACCCTGTCCAAGAATGGAACAAGTGCTTTGTTTGGGGTTCCCCTTTAAAGGAGAAGTACAGCCAAAGCTTGTTTGGCTGTACTTCTCCTATGGATCACAAGAGTGCAGTTTGTTTTGCACTCCTGTTACCCATTTTCAGCAGAGATGGGGCTGTAGTCTGTTCTTTGATGATGTCAGAGTTGGTCCAGGCACCGCGTCATCATGACTATAAATTCAGGATCCGCCCACATGCCTGGATCGACACCCGGCCGCTCCGGCCCCCTCCACAGCTCAACGCTCCAGTGAGCGAAGAGGGTGCAGAGCAGAGAGCCATGAGAACCGAGCAATCGGCGGTGCTCGTTTGCTCAGTTCTCAGTGTTAGAGGCGCCGGGAGACAGATGCAGCATTAATCTAGGTAAGTATAAATCTAAATGAAAAAAAAAAAAAAAACCCCATTCAACTCTTTTAAGGATATAACCGCTTTTAATATTTTCCTGATGGGAATTTTATTCCTGCACCATTTGCTAGATCAAGGTTTCCAGTGCCAACAGGCCATTTTTTTCAGGCTTTCCATTTGCACAGGTGATTTGATCAGTTTCCCCGCCTTAGTAATTACCGCAGCCGTTTCATCTGAGGGAAATCCTGAAAACATGATCTGTTGGGGGTACATGAGGACTGGAGTTGAGAAACATTGTGCTAGATCAGTGTTTCCCACACTAACAGGCCAGATCTTAAGTATTACCTTGGGGAGATTCAGACTAGAATACTGAGCAGCAAATTATATCACCTGTGATTGATTTCAGTTTTCTTGCAAACCTGGCCTGTTAGTGGGTCCTGAGGACCGGAGTTGAGAAACACTGTGCTAGATAGATGGGTTAACCCAAGACTTGTCCTCTAACATTACTTTACAGTTATAGTAGAACTGCACACACATCTATTAATGCAACCTCCTTGAGTTAGCAGGAACAGGAGCCGTCTTTATTCTTGATTGGACCCTGGGCAAAAATTTTCTTGGGCCCTCTTGAATCCACTTATCAATTAATTGGGGGCTCAAGGGGCAGCTGATTTGGGCCCCACAACAATGACTAGACCTGGGGCAGCTGCCCCTTTTGCCCTGTGTTAAAGACAGCCCTGAGCAGGAACAATGTACTGTGAGGACCCACCTACAAAATCTTATCAGTTTATATCCAACCAAGTTGATCCTCTAACTACAAATGTAAATAAAAAAAAAAAAAAAAGATTGAACAGATAGCAGGGTGCATCTAGATAATTTATAGATCTATTCCAGTAAATTCAAACTCAAGTATTAAAAAGGTCATGTCTTAAAAGCAGTGAAACTTATGATAAGGACTAGAAGGAAGCATAGCTACAGCACTCCACTAGAGGGCACTGTAGTAATGCCTATATTTTATCGCTGATAATTGCTATGCCACGCTAAAAATATATATAATGGTACATTACAATATAAGTAATAACTAAACTAAACATGAAATTAAATATAAAATGAATCTTTGTATATCATTATACAAAAGCGGTGGATTAAATATCAGTAAGATCAAGGTTAAACAGACTGTCACAGCAACAAAACAGTCTGGGCAGGATTCACATTTTAACAATGTGTTCTGTATCTCATAAAAGCATAATTCAGGTTCAGGAACTAGAGAGGACTGCATTCATTACCAAATGTCAACATATTTTTACATTTCCAAGTTCATATAAAAAGTTCCAGGCTTAAGGAGGAACTGGCGGCTCAATAAACCAGAGGTGTTTTTCAGGTCAAGTTCTATAGGTCATTTATAAAACACATTGCAGGAAAGGAATATAAAATGATTTTTAAAAGGGGAGGTCATGTAGTTGCAATTTGCTTTGGACTCAAAAAGGAAAAGAGCCATGTGCAAAGTGCAGTAGCAAATAGCAACCAATTACTGTTCACTGTTCCCACTGCAACACATTGATAAAAGGGGACATCTGATTGGCTGCTAGAGATTACTACATTCCTTACACTATATTTTTTTTTGCATCACCTTATGAAATTACCCTCTTTATATTCACAGTGTTAGAGGAGGGAAGCCCAGAGCCTTCTATTGCTGACCCCCTAAAAATGCTAGTTGCTTGGTTGTCTCTGGTCTCAATAGTTTGAGTTACTGACTCACAACATGTATGCTGCTTCTTCCTTTAAAGCTGAACTCTGGGTAAAACACACAATTAAAATACATGTAGGTGTGAAGTGACTTGCCAAAGGATATGATGATTTGCCCGTCCAGCCCTGAGATTTACAGAGCCCTGCCAGACAGCACAATCAGAGTGCTGGCCAGACATTTCTCTGCTGGTCATCTCCTTGTCCCCATCCAGGCTGTGATGGGACAGTGAAGAGGGAAAATCAGTCACCCCCTCTGTTCTCTTCTCCTGCTAGCATGCACCTTGTCAGCACATGTGCATGCAGCACACCTGATTGGCTCCTGTGCTGCCCCTCCCTCAATACATTTCATGATGTTTAAAGTGATTGTAAAGTTTCGTTTTTTCTTTCTATAAAAATAAACATGTCATACTTGCCTGCTCTGTGAAGTGGTTTTGCACAGGGCAAGCCCCGACCCTCCTCTTCTTGGGTCCCTGGCTGGAGCTCCTGGCCCCTCCCTCCTGTTGAGTGCCCCCACAGCAAGCAGCTTGCTATGGGGGCACCCGAACCAAGCCGCAGCTCGACCCCGCCCATCTCTCTCCTCATTGGCTGAGTCTCAATGACCGGAGAGGGAGCCAATGGTGCGCTGCTGTGTCTCAGGCATTTGTGGACATCACTGGATAGAGATGGGGCTCAGGTAAGTATTTGGGGGGCTGCTACACAGAAGGCTTTTGATCTTAATGCATAGAATGCATTAAGATAAAAAAAAACAAAAACCTTCTGACTCTACAAGCACCTTAATTATTATAGTATATATTTATATTTAGATCTTTAGCTCAGCAATAATAGTAATGAAGTATTATTACCTAACTAAATGGTTGATTTAGGACTTGCTCACACTACCTGCATAAATGCTCCGATTTAGTATGTGGATTCAGTTTTGCCGGGTGCTCCGTTTAAGTGCATTGCAATCTTTTTTTTTTTTTTCCCCCCGACTTTGAGATTATACAAATGTACACTCCATCCAAGTCAGCACCTAGCAGCATGGTAGGCTGGGCAATAATTCAATACCAATTGCCAAAATTATTAATGATCCTACCTCTTTTAAACATTAAAATAACAATGGGGAGGTACACAGTTCCAAAATTCCATAGTAAAGAGCTTTCACCTTTGTTGGTGGATTATTGGATGGATTGTGCTCAGATGGAGGAAAGGCATATGCTGGAAATAGGATGCAGAATGAGGACTTGCACACACCACTGGTTTCCACTGTACAAGCTTTCTAATGAATCTTCCTAACAAACCCAACTCTGCATCCTACAGTACATATACCAGGCCTAATTGTAAGTGCATTGGTTTGGAAATGCTTTGCTAGATTTTTAAAGTATAACAAGATAAACTGGGCACAAGCTTGTTAGTTACCACACTTTTTATATAAAGTTCTCACATAGGCAGAGCAAGTCTGTACCTATAAAAGGGGAAACACTTTTTTTTTTTTATACAACGCATCCAGTTTACGGTAAATCCTATTAGTGTGTTTTAATGGTATAAAAAACTTTTAACAACATGGGGAGTGGCCATATTGGGAAGTCTACCAGGCAAGGTCTCTCTGGTTAAAAACAATACACCAGCCATTCCCAACCAGGGTTTCCATGGAACCCTAGAGTTTCTCTAGAGCAGGGATAGTGAACCTTGGCATCCCAGATGTTTTGGAACTACATTTCCCATGATGCTCATGCACTCTGCAGAGTAATTGAGCATCATGGGAAATGTAGTTCTAAAACATCTTGGATTTCAAGGTTCGCTATCACTGCTCTAGATAGAAGTTGCTAGGGGTCCCTTGGACTGTGGCTAATTGACCTCCGATCTAATAATGCCTGTATAGTGACCAGGCCAACATAACTTAGCAGATCCAGGGACATGACAAGATCTTTTTAGCTACCCGTAACAGTGGCATTCTGCCCCTCCAATGTAAGGGGGGCATTCTTACTGACCATCAATGTAGGGGGCATTTTCCCAATGGCCCCAATTCATTTAATTTATCAGGAGTTCTGTGAAACCTAGAAATTATTAGAAGGGTTCCTCTAAAGGGGAAAAAGGCTTCAATAGACTATCAAAGGAATTGCAGACCAGGATCCTGAAATTTTTGCGATTTGGTATTGCAGACAAGCTCTAATAATTATTCTAAGTATGAGTCCTAAAGGAGATGTACAGCCATAGCTTGTTTTGCTCTATATTTCCTATGCATCATAGGAGTGAAGTTTGTTCTGCACTCCTGTGACCCATTTTCAGCAGAGTGGGCTGAAGTCCACTCTCTGCTGATGCCACAGAAGTCAGTCCAGGCCATCGTGACAATGGAAGTCGGGATTCGCCAGGTGCCTGGACTGACACCCAGCTCAGCTTCTCAGCGAGCCTCTGAGAGCCTGAGCCAGCCACTCCACCCCCTCCACAGTCTAGCGATCAAGTAAGCAAGGAGGGGGCATGGCAGAGAGCTGCTGACTGACAGTGAGCAGCTCTCTGCTTGGGGGGCTGTCAGAACTGAGCGATCTGCAGTTTTCGCTCAGTTCTCAGTGCAGAGGCTCTGGGGGACAGATGCAAATGATCCTATACATCTCTTTTTAGCTGGCCATAGATGGATCAAAGATTGGCTAGTTTAGCAAAGACTGGCCGAATTTTAATACATCTACGACTATTCCCACTCAAGAGAAGTCCATATAATAATTGGCTTCTCTTAAACTCGAAAAAACATTTTCCTTCAATCTGTGCTGTATAGCTGATCAGTGTATTTTGATAGAGGAGGAGTTCCCGCTGTCAGAATACAATAGCACAGCAAGGAGGATTCCTCTATTCACCTAGAACGTGTGGATGGGTGAATTTGTTTTTTTTTTTTAAACAGCACGTTGGCTGATAAAAAAATAATAAAAATCCACCTATGGCCAGCTTTAATGAAAGGCATACTTTAGTCATTGGAAACCCATACAAAATGTTAAGTGTAATGTCTCAGCTTCTGTACATAGTGTTAAGCTGGCTATACACTAGTAGAATATAATTACAAAATGTTCGCTTATGAAATGTTTGTTTGATTTCCTAATCATTTTGATTTCCTAATAATTAGTGGAGTCATATCGACAATCGTTTCCACCAGTGGCAAGAAAATTTGAAGGCACAGGACTAAAAGATTTTCTCCAACAAATTTCTAACAGTGTATGTGGTTTTTGGCCTGGGAAGTCCCATATATTCCAAAATCAATTGTTAAAAGGAAGTGAAATATTGAAGTACTTTCGAAGGAGATTTGTCAGGCATTATAAAATGTACTCAAAAGATTTAGACAAGGCCTAATAAAAGCTGACCATTGTAAGACACCCAGTCATTGTTAAATGCTTTGGGAGTTTTGCCAAGAATTGGGACTATTTCCAGGCGATCCTTGAGTTGAGTTTTAAAGCACAGACAACAATGCTCATTTTACTAGATTTGTTTCCAGGCAAAGAGCTGAGTCCTTGCTAAAAATATGACATGACATCAGAGAGTCTCAGTGTGTAGCCTTAGATCTCGGATTCAGTAGAAATATATTCATAAAACAGTGCTTATACTGAGTCCTAGAATTCTGCAATTAGATTTTGCCTTGGTATAGGAACGTGTTTCTATACAGCAAGCCGCTTGGAATCTTTCATTTAATTAAAGATAATGCCTTTTGGGCTGAGAGCCCAGTTATGATTGCCCCATGGAGTCGGAGAATAGTTATATTACAAAATAAGTCATTCTTAAATGTTGTTTTGTTGGTAAAATTGTAGGCTTTAATTAAAGTGCCACTATAATAATAAATATTTTATTCTGATAACTGCATGTGGTAATAATTGTAATGATAGTATTCTGTATACAAAATTCCTTTATTTCCCATGCATTTATTTATAGCTATTAATATATTTAAATGCAGACCAAGCTGTCCAGCTAAATTACATTACCAGGGATTAGGACACCTATAAACCCCCATCAAGGGTACAAGAGCAGTTGCTGCACCAGTCATTTTTGTTAAATAATAGCAAACCTATTAAGAGAACAGTTACTGGTTACTTTAAAGAGGAGCTCAAGGCTCCCCCACAAAAAAATTACAAATACTGTAGCTGCTGACTTTTAATATAACCTGTCCAATCGATCCAGCAAAGTCCTCACTTGACCCGATTCTTCAATTAGCTTTGGGTGCAGATTGCGGAACCTTAGTTAAGGGAAACCAGCAGTGAAGCCTAGCGTTTTCCTACTGTGCATGCACAAGTCACGCTGCCCTTTGGGAATGGTCCCGCAGACTTCTGGGACCTGGATTTTACCCAGAAGGCTGCGGGGGGCCGAACTTCTGGTTCAGATCACTGAGGTACTTTCTAACCAGAAGTGGGAGCTGGCACCTGTTAAAACCTGCTTCCCTTTTGGGTGAAGTACTGCTTTATGTAATGAAAGCACTAATGATACCACTTCTATTATGTAGCACTACCCCTGAAGGAGCCATTTGGTAATTTGGCTTTTCTATTCTGCACCTCAATTCCAAGAACAACCTCTGACCCTCTGATACACTAATGGGCCATACACACTATCAGATTATCTGAAGACTTGTCTGTAGACTTACCAAAACCATATAATATGAGGTCAAACCTAAACACTTTCAATTTGTATGTAATCAGGCAGGCCCTTGCACTACATAGAAAAGGTAAATCTGAAGACAAAAGTCTTCAGATAATCTGATAGTGTGTATGGCCCATTAGTTTAGTGAAAGTTACTACAAGAACTTATAGGAATACAAGTGTGGAAACCTTTAACTTGATTGTGAATTATTATCAGGATATAGACACAAGACCATTTTGTGGTAAATTTACATAATGTATTGGTAAGGGCGGTTTGAGCATACAGTAAATGAGCACACAGAGGAAAGATTCAGATACAGTCTGCTAAACAATGTGATCTGTAGGCCAAATTAACTTAGGTTAGAGTTCTGTACCACTAGACTGGATTCAACTAATAAATGAACAAGAACAGTCATAAGCAGTGCATATAAACATTAACTGCAATGCAAATACTAGTCTAGAGTGGACACTAATATTTTAAAAACACCAGCCAGCACTCTAGTAAGGATCCTTTGTATCCTTTATTACATCAAATGGTTAAAAAACAGCTCAACAGGTACGCTGATGCGTTTCAGCCCCTCTGGGCTTTACTCCCGAATATTTGTTCAGCCATTTGATGTGATAAAAGGATACCAACGCACTTTACTGGAGTGCCAGCTTGTGTTTATTTAGGTTCAGAATCAGAAAACTTTATTTATAAGAATTATTTCCAACATATGACTGTGCCGAGGTACTCTTGTGCTAAAGTCTAATAGCTGTATATCTGCAATGTGAGATCTCGGGCTGCTGCCTTTTACTGTCAGTCTCACTAGATTTGCAGTGACATTTGGTGATGTCATTACTGTTTATCAGACTTGTATAAAGTACTCGAAATTTCTACTTGAGTAAAAGTACAAGTGCTCGATCAAAAAGTGACTTAAGTAGAAGTGGAAGTGCTCGCAGAAAAAGTTACTTAAGTGGAAGTACTAAAGTATTCAACATTTTTTGTACTTAAGTATTGCAAATAGTTTTTTAAAAAAAATTGCTACTTAAGTACTAAAAGTAAAAAGTACCAGTAGTTTTGAAAAAAAAATTCTACTCAAGTACTGAAAGTAAAAGTACAAGTACTGTGTTATGTAGTTATTAAAGAAACAAGTCAAAAGTTTGAACATCATATTTTTTTTTATTATTTCAAATGCAGCTTTTATTTATACATACAGTAGCTTTTATTTGGGTATGCGCTGATAATACACATGTTTTGAGCTTCATGAAACCTGCCATCTACTGTTCTGGCAGTGATAATTTTTATAATGGTAACGAGTAACTATGCAGCACAACAAAAAAAATATCGGAGTAGAAGTATCAAAATCATCGAAAA
Source organism: Pelophylax lessonae (assembly GCF_965119305.1). Taxonomy (NCBI): domain Eukaryota; kingdom Metazoa; phylum Chordata; class Amphibia; order Anura; family Ranidae; genus Pelophylax; species Pelophylax lessonae. The sequence continues at coordinate 241,020,452 of NC_138773.1, forward strand.
AATGTAGTGAAGTAAAAGTAGAAGTAGGAGAAAAAAATTCTACTCTAGGAAAGTACAGATACCGCATTTCGGTACTTAAGTACAGTACTTAAGTAGTTCTACTTTGTTACTATACATCTCTGCTGTTTATTGTAATCCTTGCTGGAGAAGAAGTCGTATTTGAGAAATATGCTGTACAAGAGTCTACCTGCTCCTGCTTCATTCATTGTATGGATTTGTTTTCTGCATCTCTCCTGCTGCTTCTTGATCATTCGCCTACCAATCATCAGATAAGCAGTCATTAGGGCGACAGCTCTGACAAGGGGAAGCAAAGCACTGCTCCCCTACCAATATGGCCACCTCCACACTCAGAGTCACTTCTGGTCACAAATTACACAATTTTTCTAACAGAATATAACTATCCCAAACATATGCAATCCAGAGTGGTGTCTACTTGGTATCTTTGGTAAAATTGAACTCAGTGTTACCAAAAAACTTTCACACCTGTTTTTCTATGCACCACATTTGCACATACCGTATATACTCGAGTAGAAGCCGACCCGAATATAAGCCAAGGCACCTAATTTTACCACAAAAAACTGGGAAAACTTATTCACTCGAGTATAAGCCTAGGGTGGGAAATGTCACAGCTACTGGACCCAACTGGACCACCACAAGACCCAAAACAGGGGCTGTGGGCATGGTGCTGGGGCTGCGGACATGGTACAGGAGAAGCAGGGCTATGGGCATGGTACAGGAGATGATTCAGGCATGGCACAGATGGTAACAGGCATGGCACAGATGGTAACAGGCATGGCACAGGAGATGGTACAGGAGATGCAGGGGCTGTGGAGGAGTCTCACTTACCTTCCGGTGAGGCACCTTACATTTAAAAATGGCCCCACCCGGCGCCAACATGTCACTGTGCATGCGCTGTCTGCCTGGGAATAGCCGAACGTGTATGGGCTTTCCCACGCGGCGCATGCGCACTGACTGGAGAACAGGTAAGTGAGACCGTGACTCGAGTATAAGCCGAGGAGGGCTTTTTCAGCATATAAAAACATGCTGAAAAAGTCGGCTTATACTTGAGTATATACGGTAATAAAAATGGATTTTTGTAAAATCTTACCGTAAAATCCTTTTCTCTTAAGCTCATTGACAGACGCAGTCCTCTTGATTAATAACACATTGGGTTATACTGCCCTCTACAGGAGTAGGACACTAGACGGAAGGAAAAAGTTCTGGCCACACCTTAGGGGCAGTCCCAGAGGGTATATCCTCTCTCTCTCTGCTACAGGAAGTCAGTTATGTCACAAAGCAATGTTAGAGAATTTAACCCAACCCAACTCAAAAACAGAGGGGCGGGTACTGCGTCTGTCAATGAGCTTAAGAGAAAAGGATTTTACGGTAAGATTTTACAAAAATCCATTTTTCTGTCGCTCATTGACAGACGCAGTCCTCTTGATTAATAACACATTGGGACGTCCCAAAGCAGTGCCACAAATGAGGGGTGGGATAACAGAAACCAAAATTTAAATCCAGAAGGCCCAACCAATGCCGACTAGAAGTCTTAAAGGCTCATCAAACCAAAGGATGAGACTCAACTGAAAATCCAACAGAAAAAAACCCTCGAGGTAGACCACCGGTCTCCTCAAATTGCGGCCTGCAGAACCTTGCGGCCAAAAGAGGCATCCGCCGATGCCATAACATCAACTTTATAAAACTTTGTAAAGGTATGAACCGACGATCAAGTAGTCGCCTTGAAAACCTGGACCACTGACGCCTGATGGCGGAAGGCCCAGGAAACACTAAGCGCCCGAGTAGAGTGCGCCTTAACAGGGAACGGGGGATCCCGCCCCTTAATAGAATAAGCCTGTACCACCGTCTGTCTGATCCATCTAGAGATGGTCGCGGCAGAAACAGGCAACCCCTTTCTAGGGCCATCCGTGATCACAAAAAGTGAATCCGTTTTACGAAACGAGTTCGTAGTAGTCAAGTGTACCCTGATTGTCCGAACCACATCCAAGGAGTGTAATGCAAACTCCCAAGGATGGCTAGGCTTAGGACACAGGGAAGGTAACACAATATTCTCATTCAGATGAAACTCTGAAACCACTTTAGGAAGGAAGGATGGATTCGGACGAAGAACCACCTTATCCCTATGAACCACCAGATATGGGGAACGACAAGATAATGCGGCCAGTTCTGACACCCTGCGTGCAGAAGTAATGGCCACCAAGAAGGCCACCTTCTGGGATAACGTAAGCAAGGGAATCTCCCTGATATCTTCAAAGGGAGGTTTCTGAAGAACCGACAACACTGAAAGAAGATTGCCAACGCTGAAACCTGACCCTTGATAGTGCTCAAGGACAGTTTCTGCTCAACCCCCTGTTGCCGAAAGGCCAAGATTCGGGTCACCGAATAAGTATGTGGAGGAAATCCAAGAGATTCACACCACGCAATATAAGACTTCCATGTGCTGAAAGTCGCTTTCCTTGCTTTAATTAGAGTAGGAATAACTGAAGCTGACAATCCCTTGTCCTTCAGTACCTGGGTCTCAATGGCCAGGCCATTAAGCCAGCGATTGTAAAGCAAGATGGAAGATCGGTCCCTGAGACCGCAGAACCTCCCTGAGAGGAAGTCTCCAAGGAGCGTCCGCGACTAGCCTCACCAAGTCGGCGTACCAGGCTCGACGAGGTCAGTCCGGAGTTACCAGGATAACTGGAATTCCCTCCACCTCTATCCTGCGAAGAGGTTCCCGCAGTAACTTGAGAGGATGGAAGGCATGCCGTAGCTGATACTGCCCCCACGGGGCGATCAGCACGTCTGCTGCGTCCGCTAGAGGATCGCGGGCGTGAGCTACAAACCTCCGCACTTTCCTTTGAGCCGAGACGCCAACAGATCCACATCCGGGGTGCCCCAATGAAGGGACAGCTAGTGAAATACCTCTGGATGAAGAGGCCATACCCCTTGATCCAGAATCTGACGGATGAGATAATCTGCTTGCCGATTTCCCACCCCTGGAGTGAATACTGCGGAGAGAGCCGGAACAAACCGTTCCGTCCAACGAAAGATGCTGGTCATTTCGATGGCCACCAGGACACTCTAGGTGCCCCTTTGGTGATTGACATAAGCCACGACCGTGGCATTGTCCGATTGGATCCGAACCGGGCTGCCCTAGAGCTGCTCGGTCCAGTAAATCAGACAAAGTCTGATCGCTCTCAGTTCCGATACCTTTATTGGTAACCTGGATACTATTGGAAGGAATGACTTCCCCTGGTTGAGCATCGGAGACCAGAGACTCCCTGGTCCGCTCGCTCAACCGGATCCGATTGTCCAGAGAATCGAGATTCCGATTCCATTTGAGAAGAATCTCCTCTTGGAGAATTCGGGTATGAGACTGGGCGAACGATACTGCCTCTAAGGAGGCCACCATCAGTCCCAGCCAGTTGACAGACAGCAACATCCGAATCGTTGACTGAATCTTCTGGAGTTTCTCCGCAAGGAGAAACACTCTTGCCAAGGATCTATCCAAAATTAGGCCCAGATAGTTCAGTCTCCAGTTGGGAACCAGGGATGATCTTTGGGAAAAGCAAAGAAAACGCTGATATCCTGCGAAGATGGGGATATGAAGATAGGCATCCTAAATGTCTATGGAGGCCAGGAAATCCCCCTGATGCAGGGAGGCCACCACTGTCGGATGGACTCCATCTTTCCCAAGTCCAGAATTTGGACGCACCTTGCCCCCTTTCCTGGGCATTGTGAACAGGTTCGAATAGAACCCCTGAAAACGTTCTATCCAAGGAACGGGAACTACCGCTCCCTGTGCATACGAATGTTGGGAGGGAAGAATCGCACCGGTAGAAGTGATCGAATACTCGATCTTCTATCCCGACCATATGACCTCTTGAACCCCTTTGTCTGGGATTCAGGAAAACCATGGATCTGGAAACCGGTGAAGACGTCCTCCCACCCCAGAGATGGGTGGGGGCGCATCAGGCTGTCTAAGCAAGAGCGTGCTCTTGCCCCCCAGTGAGATTCTTTATAATCTCACCCAAACAGGCGATCCCCTTGAAAGGGGAGATTAGCCAACCCATTCTTGAAACGAAACCAATGGCAACCACTGGCCTAAAGGTTGACCCTATCAGGGAAAAAATGAAGCGGGATTCCACTTTCACTCTTCGATCCACCGGATCCCTAAAGGACGGAGCGTGCTCCAATGGGATAACAGTGGCTTTATCTGGAAATCGGTGAGTCCACCACTGGTGGTACCGTCCATTTTTTAAGGAGGGATTCCTCAAACAGATAGCGCCTAGCCATGCGTTTGGAAATAGCAGGGGTACGTTTCAGACGACCCCATTTGGGCAAAGGAAAATCCTTCGCCATTTTGGTAGGCTAACTAGTACCAAAAAGGAATTTTAGTCTCAGCTACCTCTGCCGGTGTAACCTCAAGACTTAAGGTTTCCCGGACAGACACAACTAGTGCATCCACCAACGCTTCTTCTTGTGCTATGGCGGAGGCAAAAACGTCCTCCTCACTGTCTGAGGAGACCGTACCTGAGACAGCAGCCCCAGAAGAGGGACCTGCAGCTGCAGTGACCAGCTCAGAATCCGTATCTGAAATATCAGATGAAATAGGGGTAGGCGGGGGTCGCTTTCTTGATCCCTGACAGGCCACCTCCACCCGGGATACCAAAGACTCCAAAACTGCTGATAATGCATCAATCCAAGTGGGTACTGGAGGGTCCTGCGGCCACCTCGAGGGGATCAGGTGGGGATACATGTGTGGCAGGGTCCATGATTACACAAGACACTTTGCCAGCAAAAAAAAATAATTGTAAAGAAAAAAACTTTTTTTTTTTGTAATCCCCCAGCGCAATAGCGCCCCTCAGTGTTACCTGCTTGGACCCCACAGAGACCCCAAGGCTCATCCACTTGATGCACAGAAGTTTCTATCAACCTGCTCCCAGCACTGTCTGTTACAGACAGGAAGTCTTTGGCTCCTTTTCCCGGGTAAAGGAGGCGGCTCCGCTCCTTTACACGCCTTCCGGCGCCTCCCAATTACTCCGAGGTGTTTGGTCATCTCAAACATGGCCGCCCCCATGCTGGAGCCAAGATGGCGGCCCTGCGCGACCTGCGGGAAAATGGCGGCGGCATGTGGAGGATGGCAGCGGCTTATGGCAAGATAGCAGCGGCCTGTGGGAGGTAGTCACCGGCCTGCGGGAGGTGTACGGCCTGTGGAAGGATGGCGGCCTGCGGGAGGATGGCGGCCTGCGGATGGCGGTAGTCCAGGCACAGGCATCGGCCTGTATTGCAGCCTTATCAGGTAGGATGCTATCACCTTATACATGGCCATCATCACAGTAATGCCCCACTGACTTCAGTCATGGTCCCTTAACAGTGCTCACTCATACAGTGACTTTAGATAGTCAGCTCCCAAACCAAGCCTCCTGGTTTCTATACACAAAATCACACTCAATTGGGGGATCTGTGACACCTGTTATAGGATAGAGGGGGGACCCAGAAACATGAGCGTCTGACCATCCCAGGGAGGGGCCCGCGTCCACCAACACACCCGACAGGGGGAGAGGGGGAACATTTTACTCACCATACCGAAACCAGGCGGGCGCCAACTCCTGACAGAACCCCTCTCCACCGAGGTGGGGGGGCTGTCGACCAATGCGGACGCCGTGACTCGGTTTCCAACTGGTCGTCGGCGTCCAGGCGAGACGTTTAACTCGCAGGGTCAGTCCCCGTCCAGTGGGACTATGTCGCGGCCGACCCAGCGCGGAGCTAGGGCCTGCACACGTTTGCAGGCTGACTGGGGTGACCACTGGATCTCAACATCCAGCCCGTCGCCCATTTTTAGCGTACTTGCTTGAAGATCTCACAGGAACAACTGGAGAAAAAAAAAGCTGCCTAATAAAAAGTTTTTCTAAAAAATCCTGCCAGAACCAAAGATCCCAGCAAGGAACTTAGGTCCTTACTCCTAACTAGACAGAAAAAACTGACTTCCTGTAGCAGAGAGAGAGAGGATATACCCTCTGGGACTGCCCCTAAGGTGTGGCCAGAACGTTTTCCTTCCGTCTAGTGTCCTACTCCTGTAGAGGGCAGTATAACCCAATGTGTTATTAATCAAGAGGACTGCGTCTGTCAATGAGCGACAGAGAAATCATTGTTAAGAAGTCATTGTTCCTGAAACTATTTTTTCACCAAGAAAATTTCTTACAAATACAAAAGTACGAAACAACATTCATTCTAAAGCCCACCTTCCATGTTATATAATAAATAGTATTAGGATTTTGTCAGCATTTCAAGCTATATATAGTATATAAGTGGAGGGGGAGCAGTTTTCACTCAGTGTTTAAATATAAAAGCCCAATAAGATGTATCATCTCTTGCATAGTGGTAACGTCTCTCCAAATGCCCAGACAAGGAACCTGGGACCAACTTAGTACCTCAGAAGGAATAAATGGGTTATCTCGCAGGGCTTGTGGTCAATGAGGAGGTCTAATGGATTTACAAAATGTCTGTAAACAAATTGCCCAATTTGTATTTTGTAATAAAGTCATTGTAGAAGATTATTTGAGCACCCTGAAAGTCACAAGTATGGCAAATATGGGGTAATCTAACTTTTTGGTGGGACATGGTGCTAAAATGCCCCTATCGGCCCAAAGTCTGTTATCATAGTTCTTCTATGCATAGAAAACCATAGCACTGAAGCGGGCATCCTTTTCTAAACAATGAAGTAACAATTGGTTAATGTGCATTTTCTTTGAGAATTTTAGAAAGCGTCTATTTGGTAACTGCATAGAGTTTCTTCTCTTTTCTTTTAAGATATTTCCTTGTCTAATGTAGAGGTTGTTCCTAAAAAATGGAACACAAAAATTGACTGTATCCTTTATTCTTGTTTACGTTGCTACATTTATCAATCTACTTACGGTTTACCAACATGTACATGCGTACTCTAATAAGCATATTATACTTTTATTATTATGACAGTACTGATGGTCACTGGGAGTGAAAGACAGGTACTTATGGACACTGAGAATATGGTTTGGATTACTTCAAATGGGACAGTAATATTTATCAACCATATATCTCAAGAAACATATGAAGACTGCTTCACACAGTCAGCCTCAAAGCAGATGCTAATATCAGCTCAACCACCTGTCTTCCACACATTGTTGAATATGCTGATTTACTCACCCGTTATCTACAATGGGTTCTGTGTTTACACTTATGCTAATGTATATTGTATTTAATGAGCTCGAGGATGGCAGTCTGCTAATTGGCTCAGGTTGATTGAATCACTGTCGTCTGTTAGTTGCTGAGTGGAAATAGTATACTGTTTGTGTTGGTTGTTCCTTAGATATGTTAATTATATTTCTGTATACAATTTCCTTTGCATAGGATAATGTAATCAAGCACGTGACCTGGTGGGGTAATTTGATCAGGAGGGGGATGTCCTCATGTGTGTATAAATTGTATCAGACTGTTCAATAAAGGAGTTGATTTCAGAACTTATACAAGCTAAATTGTCAGCTAGCTTTGTATGGGGGCGGCTAGAATATTGATAGCTATGTTCAAGACTGGAGGAAGTGGTATACTGACGGAAGCCCACAAACACAGTGTGGGTCGCAGTTCTGTTACAATTATAAAAGTATTTACATATTCTTCCAACTTTTTATTGTGATTTTTGAGGATCTTAAGGCTCCGTTCACATGTTGGCGTCCCAGATCGCAGATCCTGAATCACAGCAAATCGCATGATGCCCATGTGATTCCCGTCATTTCCAATGGCAGCCCAAAAGCGGTGCAATTTTGCCACGATTGTACAGGGATGGCAGAACAGATTTTTTTTTTTTAAAGGATAAGTTCACCTTTCGTAACATGTTACACCCATATTCGTGTTAAGAACGGACCGGCCCCTGCACCTCCCGATCTGACAGCTAGCAGGGAATCTTCCCCAGGGATCTGCTGGAAAACTGGTGCAATGCTTGACAGGCTCCAATAAATAAATAAATAAATAAATGCACATTTTTTTTTTACTTGTATTTATTTATTTTTCTAAAAAATGAACTTATCCTTTAAACATTGCTATTAAAGCAACCGGTCCAACGTGCTTTTGCCAGAGCAGGTAGTATATATTACCTTGCACATATTAGGTAAACATGTATTTGTATGATGTTTATCTCTAGTGAATATCTACGAATCTATCCACTAGAGTTTAGAATGATAACGTTTATTACTTGTTCAAAGACAATCCTAACAATTTCAGAGATAATGATCCAGACTAATTACTGCAGAGCATTTCCCTACTCAGCTCAGGAGAAAATCTCCCAGGCAGCTTTTTTTCTAGTAACCCAATTAGTATCACAGAACAATCACACCAACAATGATACTGCAATTATTTTGTCAATATTGCTTAGGGACATCTGCTTTTCAAAATTCTGCAGTCTTAATAAGATGACCAACTCCTTGTAGTTATGCTGCTTTGAAGCAAGATGTCAACTACTTCATTGTTATGGAGAAGAAACTATATTAAAAAAGAATTGAAACGTGTACCACATTGTATGGGGAAAATAATATAGTTCCCAAACTACCACTATGACACTGCAAATGAAGCTGTAAGGAAATTCAAGGTAAATTATACATCAGAGATGGATTATTATTATTTTTTTTTTTAAATATACCTCTATCTGTCTTGCTGGACATCAGGGTGCAGTCCATCTTATGCTGTGGGCCACAGCTGAGTCTGTAGCCTGTCAGTGTGCGCTGTGTGGGGTTTTTGGCGGTAGGGCCGAAACAAAGGGTGAGCGTGAGGGGCAGCTGCACTGGGTGCATTTGTTTATTGTAGGGATGGGGGAGTCTACCTTCTATTACCAGGCTGACAGAAGTAGTGACAGCAACATCACTACTCTTGTCAGTCCAGCCATGGGAGTGGCAAAGCGAGGAGGTGAGTCCCAGGAGGCAGTGTGGGCTGTGTTCTCTCTCCCTTGCCCAAAACAGTCCTACTGCACATGGTGTGAATCTAACCTCAAACATTGTTGTAAATAGCAAACTTTTGAAATGTAACCACTTAAGCACTAAGCCTATTTCTGACACATGTTGTTTACAAGGTAAAATAACCATTTTCTGCTAGAAAATTACTTAGAACCCCCAAACATTATATATATATATATATATATATATATATATATATATATATATTTAGCAAAGACTCTGGAGAATAAAATGGGGGTTGTTGCAATATTTTATGTCACACGGTATTCGTGAAGTGGTCTTTCAAACACAATTTGTTTTTTTTGGGAAAAAATACACTTCAGTGAATTAAAAAAAAAAAAAACTAAATAGTAAAGTTAGTCCAATTTTGTATATTGTGAAAGATGGTCACGCCGAGTAAATAGATACCCAACTTGTTACGGTCTAAAATTTCGCACACTCGTGAAATGGCGACAAACTACAATGCTTAAAAAATCTCCATAGGCGATGCTTTAAAAGTTTTAATGGTTACCAGTTTAGAGTTACAGAGGAGGTCTTTTGCTAAAATTATTGCTCTTGCTTTGACGATCGCATATGTGATTTGAACACCTTTTACATTTGTGGGCGTGACTTACATATGCGTTTTTTTTGGTGCGTGAACACAGAGAGACGGCAGGGGTGCTTTAAATTTTTTTTTTTTTTCCCCTATTTAATTTTATTTTTTTCCCTGTTCCTTTAAACAAAAAAATCTGATAACTTTTATTTCTGTCAAAAGTGATGTAAACATCCCTTTAACAGTAATAGGCAGTGACATGTACTCTTTTTGAAAGGATCTGGGGTCTTAAAAACCCCAAACCCCTGCACTGCACTTAAAAGTATTCAAAACAACAAAATCTGCGTTTTTTGAATACTGCCAATTTTTTTTAAATCGGCGCTATTGGCAGCCGAGTAAACCAGATGACGTCACTTTCGGGTTACTTCATCAGGGACCCGATCAAAGCCGAATCCGGTTTCGTTCGGGACTCTGGTCAGTCAGCGGACATGCTGGCTGGTGGCTCAGGTCTCCCGGTGGGACGGGAGACCCAAGCAGAGCAGTGGAAGGTGGGGGGGGGGCGCGTCCCATCCCGCTTCCTTGGAAAATGGCTGAGCGGCTGCAGTTGTTATCTAAAAAGCCGACCGCCAGCTCTAAAAAACAGTACCGGGTGATGCCTCTAGCTGCAGGCATCACCCTGGTACAACCACTTCCTCAAGCCAAAGTATAGGTACGTCGGTTTGCGGGGAGTGGTTAAAGAGAGACAACACAAGCATGTGCCCAGTATTAAAACTGAGCCCTCCATAGTCAATGCAAAACCTAACTGACAGATCAGGAGCTGCACAGTGATTTTGATACGCAAGTAACTGCTAAGCATAGGATCCCGTAAGCTTGCACATCAGGAATGGGGTGGGGCACATTTTGGCATCTTTGCCCTGAGTGTCAGATTACCTTGTCCCAGCCCGGTTTTGCAGTGTTTGTGTGTGGCATCTTTCCCATCCTGCCCTAACATGGCCACATCTGTCTACAATAGTTCACTATCATTCTCACTTGATGCATTCTCTCTTCTAACTAAACAATCAGGCCCTGACCACTACAACCTTGGCAAACTGACAACACCAGAAACCTAGGGAGATGTAGCCATGCTCTTCAGTGACTATAGGGGAAAACGAAATACCTGCAAGACTTCATCCTGTACAAATTTGCCCTCCTAAAGTACAATTCCTGCCTCCATGCTGCCAAACCAACCAATTTCCTCACTCTCATGAATACTCTCAAATCCAGTCCTCGGTGGCTCTTCTCTACCTAGATCCCCATAACCTTCACCAACTAACTTATTCAATGCACAGGAGATTGACAATCGCATCAAAAACAAGATTGATGCAATTGGACATTTCAATTGTACAGATATCTACCCTACTTAACATACCGCGTCTAACACCACATTTGATACTTTCCTCTTTTGACCCTGCTACTACAGAAGAGGTCACCACACTTTTGTCAGGCGCCTGCCTAACCACCTGTCCTGTGGACCCAGTCCCTTATAACTACTACAGTCACCCTCTTTCACTCATATCTTCAATTTCTCCCTCTCTACTGGCACCTTCTAAAGCAGGGGTGTTCAACCTGTGATCCAAGAGGGCTATGAATGCGGCTGAACACAAAATCATAAACCTACCTAAAAAAAATTGGAATTTTGTACTTCCCGTAAAATACATTTCTCTGAGTTCATCGACTTACAAAGCGCTCCATGAATCATAACTACTGGGTTATATTGCCTCCTCCAGGATTAGGACTAGGCAGATCAAAAAACACCAGGCTACGCCCATGGGCCGTCCTCAGCTTGGTATATAACCCCCCTCTCTGCTCTAGGTAATCAGTTTAGTAGCAAGCAGTATTACAATATCAGAACTCCAAAGAGGGGTGGTTGCTGTGTTCAACGAATTCAGAGAAATGGATTTTACAGTAAGTACTAAAATCCCATTTTCTCCTTCGTTCATCGACGGACACAGCGCTTCATAAATCATAACTACTGGAACGTCCAAAAGCAGTGGCAAAAGGAAAATGAGGGGTGTGGTAAATAACCCAAGGCTAAACATAAGTGCTCTTAACCAGGACACAGAAGCCTTAAACGGGTCACAGGAGCTCCCATCTGAAAAAATATAGGTTTAAAGAAAAACAACCCTCAAGAGGGAACAGCATCTCCTAAACAGCAGCATGCTTAAAACTTTGTGGCAAAAAGAAGCATCCACAGATGGTGAAGTATCCACCTTATAGAATTTTGTGAAGGTGTGCACCGACGACCAAGTGTCCGCCTTGCAAACTTGCGATATTGATGCCCGATGACTGAAGGCCCAAGAAACACTCAGCGCCCGAGTAGAATGCACAGTGACCATGAGGGAAAGGTGGAACCTGAGCTTTAATGGAATAGGCCCGAGTCACCGTCTGTCTGATCCATCTGGAGATGGTAGCTGAAGAAGCGGCCAGCCCTTTTCTTGGTCCGTCTGTAACCACAAACAGACGCTGACCTCCAAAAAGGACTTAGTAGCTGCCAGATACACCCAAATTGCATGAACCCCATCCAAGGTATGCAAACCAAATTCCTTGGGATGAGCCGGCTTGGGACACAAGGAAGGAAACACAATGTCCTCATTCAAATGGAAGTCAGACAACTTTGGGCAGGAATGATGGACAGGGACGAAGAACCACTTTATCACTATGGACCACCAAATAGAGACTGCGACAGTATAATGTCACCAATTCTGATACCCTGCAGGCCTGGGTAATATCCACCAAGAATGTCACCTTCTGGGATAACGTAGACAAGGGAATCTCCCGAATATTCTCAAATGGAGGTTTCTGGAGAACAAAAAGCACTAAATTTAAATCCCATGGCGGCAAAAGAGACTGTACAGGTGGAGACACAGGTTGAACCCTCTTAATGAAGGTACGAACTAAAGAGTGTGTGGCTAGGGGTCGCTGAAAGAAGAATGCCAAGGCAGACACCTCGCCCTTTTTCTTGATCAACTTTTGATCAACGCCCCATTGAAGAAAGGTTAAGATCTGAGCCACAGAAAAGGATTGAGGATGAGCGCGAACCGACTCACACCAAGAAATGTATGCTTTTCACGTACAATGGTATATCTTGCTGGAAGACAACTTCCTCGCTTTCACCATAGTAGGGATCACTGATCCAGACAAACCTCTATCCCTCAGTACCTGGCTTTCAATAGCTAAGCCATTGAAACCAGTGACTGTAAAGCAGGATGGTAGATTAGCCCTTGGGACAACTGATCTTCTCTGAGAGGAAGCTGCCAAGGGACGTTTATGGCCACCAGGATGATTGGAAGATCCTCGCTCTTTATTCCTCGCAGAACTGCGGAAGAAGCCTGAGCCGAGAATGAAACTGGCCTTACCGTGGCACGAGACTCCAGGTCCAGACAGGGGGGAAAGGGAGTGGGGGAAGCTCACTGAGGGATTTAAGGATGGGAGGGGGGAACCTGCAGGCAGGTCCGACTGTCCCTGGAGGTTACCCACGTCCACCCCAAAAAACCGCCAAAAGGAATGAGGGGGGACTGTGCTTACCTTTCTATTGTAACATTCCAGACACCTCTGTGACTCAGATCCAAGCCCGGTCGTATGCGACCCTGTGAGACATTTAACTCGCGGGCCAGCCTCTGTCCACGAGGCTATGTCGCGGCCGACCCAGCACGTAGCTGCGGTTTGCATGCACTCACTGGCATGCACTCAAAGCAGTTGATTGTAGATCTCCCGAGAGAAAAAACAAAAAAAAACGTAAGGAAGGAGAAAAAAATTGCTAGAACCACCTGGGAGCCTAGGTCCTTGCTCCTGACTAAACAGATTAAAACTGATAAAACTGATTACCTAGAGCAGAGAGGGGGGGTTATATACCAAGCTGAGGATGGCCCGTGGGCGTAGCCAGGTGTTTTTTGTTCTGCCTAATCCTACTCCTGGAGAAGGAAATATAACCTAGTAGTTAGGATTTATGGAGCGCTGTGTCCATAGATGAACGAAAGAGAAATGTTGATTTTTTTTTTTTTAAGTATTTGAAAAAATGCATTTACAATTAGCAAACACATGTGGCCAAAGAAAAATCTAACAGTGTATCTTTACTAGACTTTTATAGGTTTTATCTTTCCAAAGCAAAATATCTCACTCTTCACAATCACGCCTTTTTCATGTCCTCAGTTTTCAGCAGCACCTAGATTTGTGAGCAACTATTTTCAAGTAAGAAGCACACGAAGGGCAAAATTAGAACCAAAATATCTACGGAGCACCTTGAGAGTTCAATGAGGATTGCTACTACAGCCATTGAACCAAATATTGATGCAGTAGTTTATAAAAAAAAAAAAAAACTGTATAAAATATTGCACTAGTTTTACGTTGCCCTCTGTTACTTTTAGAATAAACAAATATTACAAAAAATGAAGTTGTATTACTCAGATAGGTACATTATCTAGATCAGTGATCGTTAACTTGTGATCTGCCTGACTTTTTCTTCTTATCAGCTATCCTTGATAGTGTGTTTTTGTTTGGCCCAAGACAATTCCCTTTCTTCCAATGTGGCCCAGGAAGGTCAAAAAGAGTGGACATCCCTGCTCTCTCTGGACCCCACCAGCCTAAACAACTAAAAGGAGAAATATGGCAAAAGCTCTTTTCGCCAGCTGTAAGGCCGGGGCTCCGTGTCTGAATAGACACAGGAAACTGCAGCTCGGCTCTGGTGTCCCCATAGCAAGCTGCTTGCTGTGGGGGCACTCAACAGGAGGGAGGGGCCAGGAGCTCCGAAGAGGGCCTCGAGAAGAAGAGGATCCGGGCTGCTCTATGCACAACCACTGCACAGAGCAAGCATAATAGGTTTGTTTTTTAGTTAAACAAAGACTTTACAATAACTTTAAAGGCTTTAAACATTATGCCCCAGAAAATACTCCTCCGTTTGCTATGGTTTTGTCATCTTGTTGACCTGATTCCTGGGCTAAGCATCCACTACTATGCCTCTCTTCAATGAGGGCACGGTAATGATTGGCCCAAAAGTCAGGAGTCTGTAAAAATAATTCTTAATAAAAATAAAAACAACAAAAAACCTAGAGAAGAACAACGTTTTCTGGCTTAAAAGCAAACACCATGTTGAAGTCAAATGTTTAAAAACTTTATAGGCTAACACATATTTTAAAGTGTAAATCCTCTTTACAGCTTTCCTGGTTGTTTATATCCAGAATGCAAAATTTTTAAAATAATTACCTCATCCGGACTTGCTATAATGTTAACACTAACAACTTGGTCAGAGATGACAGACTCTGTATGTATTCTGTTCAAACGGGTTCGCAGTTCAGAATTTTGGTTCAGGGCCTGCAAGAAAAACGATCAAATGATTTTCCTTCAGATAAATTGTAAAAGTACTTCATTATCCAAAAACTAAAAAGGTTGGGTGTTAAGCCTAGTTAAAGCTAAACTTCAGGAAAACATCTAAGTACAGAGTTGAAATACACAAAAGGGAGTTGTTTTGTCTACCAAAGGATTTGTATTTCTGTCCATTTAAGCCTGAGATTTACACACAGTCCTGCCACACAGCACAGCCAGGCAGATGAAACTGCTTTCTCAGTTACATTTCAGGAATGCAATGGTGACTTCCCACCCCAAGTCAGTGGCCAGTGAAAGATTAAATAGGATTGGGAGGTCATCCATTTGCTAACTCTCCACCTGTCAGCAAATTTGCATACAGCTCCCCTGATGGTTTCTCCATCTTTCAGTCAGAGTGGATCGAAATTCAGCTGGTTCAGCAGGGACCGGATGAATTTTGATCCATAAATGGGCACTGTTGTTGTACAGAAATCGATCAATTGACTTCTGTACAACCACCTTGTCAAATTTTTCCTGCTCCAATACTAGAACTCGCCAGGGAGGATTTCCCCATCCACACACTCAACCCGCTGGTTGAATGAAAAAAAAAAAAAAAAACAGACTCCTTAATGTGCTGCCTTATATCTACCTGGTGTTCAACTTTCTGTAAGGAGAGAGTTGAATGTGGTGACTTTCTATAGATCAGTGTTGGGGGTAACGAGTTACAAAGTAACGGCTTACAGTAACTACATTACTTTTTTTGGTAACGAAGTAACGTAACTAGTTACAATACAAATATTGGCAACTACACTACTTTACTAGGCTATAGGAGGTAACTACACTACTTTACTAGGCTATAGGAACGCGCTTTCCTGCGTTACCCAAGCCGTGCGATACAATCGTTATTTCGAAGAATAGAGAGGGGTGAAGTTTATGACTTTTTGTTGCACTTTATGTTTTATTCTGTTTTTTCAGGTTTTGTTCTCATGTTTCCCAAAGCCTGTGTTTATACAATAAACTCTATGCAGAAAGAGTGTCATGTATCTTCTTCTACACGGTCAATTAAGAAAGAGGAAAAAGTAAAGTAATAAGTAGTGAAGTTACTTTTCAAATGCAGTAACTAGTAAAGTAATCTCGTTACAATTTACAGAAGTAACTAGTTACATTTTTTTGAGTAACTACCCCAAAACTGCTATAGATGTCCAGCTGTCATACAGTGGGCAGTGGCACAGGGTCTGCAGAAATGCAGGTTTCGTAATGAGTTGTCATCCACATTATACTATGCAGCCAGTTAGCACAGCACAAGTGGAAATGGCATAAACATTTGTTATTACGTTAATAATCTTTTGACAAGTAGAGTTAATCTTCAATACACTTTTCCAATGTCTATTTAGCAGTTTTGATAGATCATATCTGACTTTCCAATCTGCTGAGTTTAGAGAAATTGCAATGTGATGGTCAATGCATATTTGAACTCCTCCTTGTCATTTTTGTTCTGATATTCTGAATGTAAGCAGTAAGCCGAGTCTGCCTCGATGTATTAGGAATGACTGCCTGGGATGGATATTTGTACATATGTAGAGAAATTTAGTATCCTTCAGTGCTTACACAAATGTGGCATAACAAATACTGCAGATTAAAGCAGATCATATCCTTTCTATGGTGTCATGGGAGTTTATAATCAGAAAGTAGAACATGGTATGCAATAAAAGCTGTGTCAAATTTTGCTTAGATAAGGTCATTTACCAGGATTTCCTAACATTTTTAATATATCTGTCAAAAACACACATTGGTATGCAAGTTTTCTACTATGAAAAAAACTGCACTGATTAAAGAAGTCTACATAAGTCAAGGGGGGACAATTAATAAGGAATTCAGGAGCCAGTCTGTCCAAACAAGGGTGTTAACGTGCCATGGTTGCAATGCAAAAAAAGGAATCTTTATGTAGTTTTCAGGGGATAATAAGCCCACTAAACTTGACCCATTCAAGTGAATGATGAAGTGCTACAAATGCTCCACAACCACGTGCATTGCCTTACATTAGTGCAGCAAT
The DNA here is from genome assembly GCF_965119305.1 of Pelophylax lessonae. Taxonomy (NCBI): domain Eukaryota; kingdom Metazoa; phylum Chordata; class Amphibia; order Anura; family Ranidae; genus Pelophylax; species Pelophylax lessonae. Next base: position 241,037,358 of record NC_138773.1, read on the forward strand.
TACAGGGTTTAAACAGGCAGTGAGGAAGTCTCATACTAACTTCTTAGCACCTGTCAGGCACCTCTTTAAATTAATCTGAATTTGGATCACTTTTCAGAGGATCAGCAGTTTAAAACACCAATCTAAACTTAGTCACAGTCTTCAAATCAAATCCTGCAATACTGTTAAATGCACCTGCATGCTAGGTTCAGCCTGTATCCTGGAGCTTAACTTCTATTCATATTGAGATTAAAGCATAATTCTGACCAGGTACTCAAATATTTAAAGATTCTCAACTAGTATGTAGGGCAGGGGGTCATAAACAAAGGTGGATTTTCCGGCCCACAACTGCTGACCTAAAGTCCAATATTCCAAAATACAGCCAGATGGGATGTTCACATACTGTGGCCATGGAAAATTTAGAGTCTCATGCTGAGGTGATAGGTGGCATCAATTGTCAAACTCGGCCATTTCAGTTAACATGACCGCGCCACAAACCGCATGTAAATATCCACTTGGCAAACAAACCCAAAAAAACCACAAAAAACAAAACAGACATTTAGAGGCAGGATCACTTTCAAGAGCATGGGCTAGTGAGCCTAGCCTAAATGTTCTTTATATCAAGCCCTCATGGACCATAACTGCAGGCACAGTGATCCAATTCCCCCTTGAAGATCACTGATGTGACACTACACTGGCTCAGCTGATCTTACTCCTTTTTCTCAGCAATGACTTCTCAACCTTCCTAAACAAATAGGAGGGGACATGGAAGTGAAGTGAGCCTAGCTGCCAAGAGCAGACTTGAATGACTTCAGTGCTTCTGCCGTGGATTTTATGATGGATTACTTTACAGTGGCTGTAGCTACAGAACTTAATGAGGGCTTATTTTAAAACTCATTTGCTACTTGTAAAGAATAAATTAATACTTAATGCCCTTAGCCTTGCCATGGGTTTACTTTATGCCCAGCATCTCATGGAATTAAGGCATGCTTTCAGTTATTAAACTGTCAAAAGCTAGAAATTCAGTGGGAATTAGAAGCTTTGGTATTTCATAGTTTAATGACAGAAGGTGCAGAATAACCCTTATTTGGGCAGAAGTCAAGATTCAATGTACAGCCGGGGCCTAGAATCCACTAGGGCTCCAGAGGGATCAATCTGAAGGATAATGCAGTAACTTACAGATACTATGGGCTGCCAGCCCTACAGCACTGCCATTACCTTAAGCTGTCCATAGAAAGTTTGAATCTCAGCCGGTTCAACAGGAGCCGTCTGAGATTCGAATCAAGGTAAGAATAAAATCAAGGCAGCTAAAAAAAATACAAGATACACATAGCAGAGGAGAGTAAAAAAAAATCCCAAGGAATTCTTTTGATATATTAACAGTAAAAAAGCGAGGTCAGAGCACATTGCACACATAAAAAACGATGAATTGAGGATGGTTACAGATGACACAGAGAAGGCAACTGTACTAAATGCTTTCTTCTCCTCGGTTTTTACACAGGAAAAGGAGGGGTACACTGACCATGACTGTATGGTTAGCAGCACATCACAGGACAAACTGCTGTGACTAACAGTGGCTGGAATCAAGGAAAGACTTGATAAGCTTAACACAAATAAAAAGGCAATATACTCCAGAGATAAAACTATAATCCTGCCACTTTACAAAACTCTGGTCAGGCCACATCTGAAGTATTCTGTCCGGTTGTGGTCAACAATTCTGAGAAGGGATGCGCTTGAGCTGGAGAGAGTCCAAAGAAGGGCAACAAAAAACTTATTAGGGGATTGGAGGACCTTAATCACAAGGAGCGACTAAAATTATTCTCGCTGGAGAAGAGACGCCTGAGAGGGGACAAGATAGCAATTTACAAATACCTCAATGATGATCAGTCTCAGGTAGTGTAAGAGGAGATTGGAGGAGAAGCGGTTTAACCTTAAGCTGCGTATGGGGTTTTTCTATGTCAGGGCGGTAAGAATGGGGAACTTTCTTCCACAATTGGTGGTATCAACGGGAGTATTGATACTTTTAAAAGACTCTTTGATGTGCATCTCAAAGAACACAATATACAGGGATACGGGAAATGATTATCGCCACTGACACAACACACACCTACACAGGTTGAACTGGATGGAATATTGTCTTTATTCAACCTTAACTACTATGTAACTATGTATGGGCAGACTGAATGTACCCTAGTTGGTCGATTGATAAACTTCAGTACAACCAGCCAGTCAGATTTTATAGACGATTATTGCTAGCGGCTGTTATCACTGTGTTTTCCTGGCAAGGATGGCTTCCCCCACCGGGAGAAACCGGTGGCTCCACGGGATTCCCCCATCAACACCGATTGTGTTGATGGGGGAATTGAGCAATTTTCTTGATTGCAGGAAAGAAAACCGCTTTGTCTATGGCTGGCCTTGAAACGTGTTAGGCCAGGTAAGGTCACTTAAAGTGGTATTAAACTCTGTTACACTATTGTACCTACAGGTAAGCCTATAATAAGGCTTATCTGTAGGTACTATGAATATCTCCTAAACTTGCATAGCTTAGGAGATATTCAGAGTGCATGTTGCCCGTGATATCACCGCCACATGCGCTCTGAAGGTCCGGCTCAGTACCGGAACTTCAGATCTGGTGCCGTAAAACGGCGGCTCCCACGTGCATGCACGAGAGTGAGGTCATCGCGCCCCCAGCCACTCATGTAGCCGGAGGCTGCAAACCCGGAAGGAAGACCAGTGAAGATGTCAACCCTCTCACCAGTGACAGTGTGGTGCTGGAGGGCTTTGTTCTAAGGTAAGTTTCTCATAATGGGCTCGTATGCTATGCATACGAGCCCATTATGACATTGCCTTGCAAGGAATTTTTTTTTCACCACCTGCAGTTTACTACTGTTTTAAAACCTTAATCTCCTGAAGATGTCTGTTTTCTTTTAAAATTCCTTTAAACCAGGGGTGTCAAACGTTTTGACTTTCTCTTGCCACAATGGAAGAAGAGGAATTGTCTTGGACCACACATAAAATACACGAACAATGAGGATAGCTGATGAGCAGATAAAGTCGGGCCGGTGCCCAAGTTAACGACCACTAATATAGATTATGTATCTGAGTAAAATTTTTTAGTAATATTTTTTAATATAAAAGGTAAGAGAGAGCAACATAAAACAAATGCATTATTTGACGCATCAATATGTGGTTCGATGGATGTATTAGCGATTCTCAATGAATTTTCAAGGTACTCATCAGATATTTTGGTTCTAATTTTGCCCTTCATGTACTTCATCCTTAAAAATAGTTGCTCACAAATATAGGTGCTGCTGAAAACTGAGGACATGAATAAGGCTTGATTGTGAAGAGTGGGATATTTTGCTCTGGGAGGCTTACATTTTTCAGTGGCCGCATGTGTTCACTAAGTATAAATGCATTTTTATAAAAAATCCTCCCCTCCCCTCCCCCCACCCTTAAAAAAAAAAACACAACATTTTTAAATGGTACAAACCTTCATTTACATCAATCTCTTCAATATGTTCATGAAAATTTTACAAAAAACAACACGGAATCAAATCATGTTTAATTCAACACTTTTTTTTTCTTTTTTTTCAATGTACAAGTATGCCTATAAGCCAGATTTGCTACTGTAGGTGATTAGTAAGGCGATTCATAAGGTGACAGGTGCGTGGGCTTAGTTTGGGTGTTGGGCATATTCTTAAAGTTGGGAAAGTGGAGCCAAAGTTTAGCATAGCTGAAAGGTTTGATTTAAGCACCACACAAATGCTGCAGTAGGGTCGTTATTCCCTAAAAACTACATGTTTTGTTTAGACACACTAATTTACCCAGGATTTCTTAACCTTCCTAATCTAGATTTTAAGAAAAAAAAAAAAAAAAAAACAAATTAAAGTTTTCCTCTCTCAAAAATTGCACCTACTGATATGTAGTTTGAACTTTGACCAAGAACAAGTAAACCCCACACCTCCAGGACCTGAACTTGGACCTACCGGTGGCAGTTTTAGAGTTTATCAGTTTTAACTGCTCTGTTAATATATTAGACTATACCTTTACTTTATTGATTAATATAGTTACATTTACGTTATGATACCAAAGACAGACTCACTTTGTGTGAGGTAAAGTCTATAGGCTTAGAAAATTCAGTTTGTAAATGGATAGCTTTAAGGATTTAAGACTGTTTTCAGAGTAGTGATTAAAGTCTCATTAAAACCACACCATTAAAAACTACATGCTGTTCATTTTCACTCAGTCACTATGGGATTCATTTTCTGTATTCTGAAAAGAGCCTGATTGATCCTGCTATTCTCCATCTTCCTCCACAGTCCATGTCCCCACTGCAGTTTTTGGGCAGCTAGTGCACATGCTCAGTTTTCAGTGTATTTCTTCCTTGAGCATGTCCTCCCTATCACATCTAAGCAGCCCATGTGACTATGTGTGAAAGGGGCCTAAATGATCTTATTTCAGAAAAATAAAATCTAACTGATGCATTTTGTAGGTTTTCATTGCATTTGACATTTTCTAATTGAAAGAATCATTTTAGTTCATAATGAAATTTGAAACATGCTTCTAGCATTTTATCAGCTTCTACCGAATCTCCTTTTTTTTTCCAATTTAAATCCCATGGCTAACAGGAAACTTTAGATCAATTAATGTTTGCGGAGTTTGGTTATATCACCAGATAGTCCATGATTACATCTTTTAATTTAAAGCCGAATCATGTCATCTTTTGCACACAGCAGATGGTGGATGTGTAAAAGAGGTCCTACTAATTACGCTCCCTGGCAGCGATGTGGAAAGGTTTCTTGTAACTTAAGATAAAACGTACCTGAGAAAGGGACTGTCTGAGGCGTGCGAGCTGTGTATTGTGGCTGCTGTAATCCTGATCAGAAACCATCTGCTTCATCTTTTCCTTCTCAATGGCAATTGTGTTGTAGGCGGATTTCAGGAGAGAATGGACTAAAAAAAATGCAAAAATGTTAGTAAGACATGACAGATCTGACTCCTCTACAGCTAGGGAGGGGTACACAACACGATGTACACTTTTCCCCTGCTTTCACTTGATAAAAACTTGTTTAATGCTGCAATCTCTGCTTATTCAGATCTAACACATGACCTACGGCTCTCCAGCTGTTGTGGAATGACGAGCCTCATCATGCTTTTCAAGTAAAAATATGTAAGGCACGCTTGGAAAGCCAAACTTAGAATTTAAAATAATTAATTTAAAACATATTTAATTTTTGTACATGTTGTACAGATATTGTCAGTTAATGCAATCACTACAATTTCAAGCTATGCTAATGTACTTTAATTGTAAATGTTTTCAATCTTCTTCAATGCAGCTTTAATTAAAAAAATAACTGGTGATCCTGCCATGAAGGTCCTTAATCAGGCTATTCCTGTGATGAGATGACCCCTGTCTCCTAACTGTGCTCCTGCATTGTCACATACACCACTGGGGAAGGAGACTATAAGTAGCCATACTGAACCACGTGGCACGGGCATTGTTCACCGTTGTTACGATCAATAAAACTGTTCGTGAGCAATAAGGTGCAGCTGAAGCTAGAGCCATTGCATTTGGACAACAACAGGCTGGAGGACATTAGCAGCCCTGAGGTGCAAGAATAGATGAAAAAAAGTGAAAAAGTATATCCAATAAAAAATAAATGATGGCAATTGTTTGTGATTCACAGTTTACCTGGGATAATACATACCTTCACCCCCCTGATAAAACCATCTTGCCTCTGACAAAGTCCCAGTTACATACTTCAAGTTACGGCCAGAGGCTACCTTACCTTAAGTAAGGTTTACCCATAGGAATGAATATGGCTGTAGCATGCATGAGGGGTATGAAGAGAAACTGACCAAGATTGCTGGTTTGGGAAAAAAGGTAAATATTTCCTAGTTAGACTGAACCATGGGCTGTGGGGATTTACTAAAGGAAAGGTTAGATCGTTCTTTAAAAGGTTAGTCCACCTAAAACTCATGTTGCGGTTTTTGGTAGATGCTGTTAAAAAAAAAAAAATAACTTCCTAAGCCTAGGGCTACGTATGTGATTAACCATTTCTGCTTCGGAACATGTACCCCCTTCATGACCAGGCCATTTTTTGCAACACGGCACTGCATTACTTTAACTGACAATTGCGCAGTTGTGCGATGCTATACCCAAATAAAATGTACGTCCTTTTCCCCCACAAATAGCGCTTTCTTTTGGTGGTATTAGATCACCTCTGCAGTTTTTATTTAATGCGATATAAAAAAAAATAAAAATAATTTTGAAAAATAAAAAAATATATATATATTTTTTACTTTCTGCTATAAAGCATACCCAATAATAAAAAAAAATAAATAAATCTACTACTTTCTTCATCAATTTAGGCCAATATGTATTCTGCTACATATTTTTGGCAAAAAAAAAAAAAAAATCACAATAAGTGTACATGGATTGGTTTGTGCAAAAGTTATAGCATCTACAAACTACGGGATATTATTTATTTTTTATACTAGTAATGGCAGCAATTAGTGACTTATAGCAGGACTGCGATATTGCGGCAGACAAATCGGACACTAACACTTTTGACACCTTTTGGGGACCAGTGACACGAATACAGTGACCAGTGCTAAAAAAATATGCACTGTCGCTGTACTAATGAAACTGGCTGGGAAGGGGTCATCAGGGGCAATCAAATGGTTAACTGTGCCTAGCCTGTGCTTGGTTACTGTGGGGGAGGTGCTTTTACTATGGGAAGGCATTGATCCAGGTTCTTGCTTTACAGGAACACAGGATCAATGCCTTCCCTTCTGACAGGACAGCGACCTGCCTTGTTTACATAAGCAGAAAGCCGTTTTGCTTCTGTACTCAACAATCGGCAGATGCCAGCAGACATCAAGGCCACAATACCGGCTGCTGGGCTCCCCCTGTGTGTTTACAGCAGGAGCACGTCACTGGTGGTGCATGTGCGTGCCCCAGACCCGGGAAGTATCGGATCACCTACTAGGTACGAGATCTGGAGCAGAGCAGCAGCCCTGCTGCAGTATATCTACAGTGGGCAGTCGTAAAGTGGTAAAAGTGTACCTAAACCCCAAAAAAATGTTTTTTTAATTACCAATACTTAGCTCTGGTGACTGCAATAGTTTTCTTTTTCAACTGGTTATCCTGCCTGCAACACTCTTCCTGCCCTAGTGTAAAGGCAATCACTCATTCTTCCTGTATACTGTATATGGAAATACAATGCTGTCACCCCAGGACAGAAAGTGTGTTAGGAATACAGAGCGCCCCCTTTCTTAATCTTTTTAACATAAGGAAGGTGTTTTGTAGTTCATAGAGGTAACCTGGGCAGGACAGAATACTGCTTCAGATAACTCAGCATAATCAAAACTAAGTTATGCACTCACTGGATTTCTGGCAGGATCAACAGCATTTATCAAACAGACATAACAAAACATGTTCAATGGTAGGTTTAGCAAGCCAAAAGTGAGCCAAAAAAAGAATGTTCGTTGTCAGGGTTTACATACATATATCTTTGCTACTGAGAGATTTAAGGCCCAACTCCAGCTTGGGCAAAAAGAAAAGGAAAGATCAATCAGCACATGTAAAAAAATAAAATCATCCGAAGGCTGCTATACTCATTCAATCTCCCCTGGATACAGTTAGAACCTTGCTTTAGACTTGCTGCCTAAAGTCTTGTTTGGAAGATTTCCCCTCTTCCTCTTTTAGTCACAATATCGTTGACAAGAAAGGGAAGTGAGGGACAAATCTCAAATTAGGGACAATGGTAGCAACAAAGAGCTGAAAAGGGTTCTAGCCTTTCCCCAACTCTACTAAAGAAAAAAAAAAGTAATTGCTATGTGTGTCGGTTTTATGTGATATCCGCTCACTTCAATGTAATGGGCCAGTGGGTATGTGGTGGGATGGGAGGTGGTGGGCAAGTGTAAGACCTGTGCCCATTAAGAACAGCCAGGCTTTCGACCATAGTAGGGACAAGGAGAGCTGCTTTTGGTATGCGCAGGCAACTATGGGCTCCTGTACTTTACACGTGCAACAAGCATTTTTTTTTATTGGGGGGGGGGGGGGTGATAAAGCATCTTTAAAGCCCAACTGAACCTTCTCCTTAATTGACAGATTCCATGTGTATCAGTAGAAAAGGGTGTACAAAGTTTTACCATTTGCTTTCTAAAACAGCCTGAGCTGTAGAAAAGCCTGCCAGCAGCTGCAGAGTAGGACCCTTACCTTCTGTAGCAAAACAGTGGTCTCATTGCAGAGGTCCAACGTGCCCCCTACTGGGTTGGATGTATAGCTCTGCAGTGAGCCAGCAGGGGCCATAGCAGATCTCTGCCGAGAGACCACAGCTTGAACACAAAAGAGAAAAAATCCCACTCTGAAGCATGCTAGCGGACACAGGGTTTTTTCCTCAGACTGTGACTGTTATTTACAGAACTGGAAGACTTTGTACACCTTTTGTTTTAAAACATCTGAAATGTATTTTAGCAAATTTACACAAACAGTTTATTTGAATTGGGCTTTAAGCAATTTTTTAGTAAAAATGTAGCTGGATATAACAGGGATCTGCTTACACTTCAAGTTTCCACTCCTCTCAATGGCCAAGGAAGGCTTTATGTTGAAATTTGTGAATGTGAATTTAGAAATAATATGCATATTTCTTGACCATTCAGGGTGCACATCACCTGTTAAAAGCCCATCCCAACCACCGTATACAAACTTCTCTAGCAATCCCCTGCCGTTCTGTCCTCAGTTGCTGCCACCACCAAAACACCCAGTGTCGGAGCATTGGGGTAGCAGTAATACCACCACCTCAATCATGTGACAGTGCTTGGGCCTAACAATTGGCATGAATATGAATGGAATGTCATTGAATGTAGCTTTGGACCCCTTTTGGAGATCCAGGTGTGCTGGTGACATCTCTGACGATTCACGGTTCCAGCTGGTGGTCACTTCAGTACCCACTTAGATACACAGCCATCTTTACAGGAACCTGTGCATTGGGAATAGTGCATATTTATGGGAGGAGGTCACATGCTCCTCCACACCCAGAAACACCGTTTTTTTTTTTTTGTATCTGTGGCCACAGAAAAAGGAGGGCTAGGGAAATGCTGAAGATGTAATTAGAAGGTGGCCAAGTGTGGGCTGTACACAAACTCTTTCAAATTAAACCATAAAGAATAGCGCACACATACGCAAAAAAAAATGTTGCTTTCAAATCTTGCAAGGCTACTTAAAAACACCTGCTCTTAACCACTTTGCCGCTGCTCACTAGAGCTCTACTGCGGCAAAGTGGCGCGATAACATCTGGCGATGTAGACCTACGTCGCCAGACATTCCCCTCTCTCGGCGGCGCGCGCACACGCGCCGCTGGAGGCTCGCTCCCGCTTTTTCAGTCACAGCGGGAGTTGGGCCAGGGGAGGAGCGGCGGCGATCGCTGCTGCTCTTCCCCGATCGTCGGGGAATCGAGTGTGGAGATCTGCCCGCTTGTGTAAACACAAGTGGGCGGATCTCCTAAGTTACAGGCAGGGTCAGATTGCAGGGTTCAGCGTAGCTGAACATGCGATCTGTCCCTGTGTCACATAGTTCCCTCCCCCCACACACGTCAGTAAGCACCAGGCATACATTAACCCCTTGATCACCAATAGAAATTAACCCCTTCCCTGCCAGTGTCATTTTTACAGTAACAGTGCATATTTATAGCACTGATTACTGTAGTAATGTCACTGGTACCCCCAAAAGTGTCAAAAATGTCAGTCAAGGGTCCGATCAGTCCCCTGCAATGTCGCAGTCCCGCAAAAAAAAAGCAGATCGCCGCCATTACTCGTTAAAAAAAAAACACCAAAAACGACAGAAATCTTTCCCTTAGATCGTAAACGCAATAACTTTTGCGCAAACCAATCAAAATACGCTTATTGCGATTTTTTTTACCAAAAATATGTAGCAGAAAACAAATTGGCCTAAAATGGTAAAAAATTTAGATTTTTACATTTTTTGGGGGGGGGGGGGGGGGGGAATTTCATATAAAAAAATGTGAAAAATATTGTTATTTTTTCAAAATTGTCGCTCTTTTTTTGTTTATAGCGCAAAAAGTAAAAATCTCACAGGTGATGAAATAGCACCAAAAGAAAGCTCTATTTGTGGGAAAAAAAAGGACGTAAATTTCGTTTGGGTACGGCATTGCATGACCGCGCAATTGTCAGTTAAAGTCGCACAATGCCGAATCGCAAAAAGTGGTCCAGACGTAAGACAGCAAAATCCTCCGGTGGTAAAGTGGTTAATAAGTAAATATTGGCATTTAGTCACACCATATGGCCATATTGTGCTCAAGCCCACCACTGCGTTATAGTACCCCATTTTCAGTGGGTCCTACGCCATTCATAGAAAAGATAAATCCCACTTCTCAGAACCATAGGGCATACTCACTCCTTACATGGAAGTTTCCTAGCTTCAGATTCCTCTGCTAAAACTGCAATATAAAGGGACCCCTCCTATAACTACTCACAGGTGGACAATGATAATGAGGTACTGGTATGGGTCAATTCACCCTAAATGGGCCAGGGTCTTTTTTTTAGCACAGTACAATATTGGCCTTGAAACACAACTATGAAGAACCACAACCCGGGTTTCAATGAAATAGCTTCAAATGTAGATCTTTAATGGTTTTACAAAGCCAAATTATAAGAGCAATACCTTTCTGTGCTAATAAGCAAAACTCTTCCTGCAGTTTGGTATAGTCAGATGCAAATTCCAGGGCATCGGCTACATGACTTGGAGGATTCTGGAACTCCTCATCGGCACAGAGGTTAGGGTTGGAGGCGTGCAGACGGACCGGAGACATAGAAGCGCTGAGAGGTACCTATAAGATAATTCTGTTAATATTGTGCATTAATCTAATTCACTGTATAACCTGCCCGGTCTAGAGTGTCCTTATGTCCTATGTGATCTGATTAAATACTTTTCTGCTTTTCTAACCTGAAAAGCATAAATCACACAGACAGAAAACCGGTTTATATGTAAGCAGATTGGTATTAATTCTGACCCCAAGTGGCAGTATACATTTTTCACGTGTGAGCCTAATTTTTCCAGTGATAATAGCCAACTGCTTAAAATCAAGCCCAACCTTTAAAAAGCTGGTTTAGAGTGCATAGCCAATTTAAAACATGCTTATCTGTTATTTAACTGATGTGCCCACTATATCTGAACAATATAATCTCTTGACTTCCCTGGGCAGAAAGCAAGATAAAGTCAATAAGTCAAAGAGGGTATACACTGAAGATTTTATATTCCAGGACAAGAAAGTGATGATACAGCAAACCAACATACTATACTTGTTTAGTGTCCAGCAAAAGATCTATGATGGTACAAGTGCAAATATAGTACATAAGGAAGATCTTTTAAAGTTAACTAGCTTTGAAATGCATTTTGACAAAAATGCTAATTATTCAAGTGTTATACTCTATGGCTAAACCATAAAAAATGACTTGCACACTATAGTAGCACAGTTGTCATGGAGGGTGTCAAAGAGGGGTAGAAATGGTATCTGTTTAAACAGACTTTTCCATGCCCTGTCTTCAATTGTAAAAAAAAAAAAAAAAAAAAAAAAAAAAACAACATTAATAAGTAATCCCAAATACAGTAAAACCTTGGATTTAGAGTAACTTGGCTTGAGAGCGTTTCCAAGACAAGCAACATTTTTTTTTATAAATTTTGACTTGTTAAACAAGCGATGTCTTCATATACAAGAAGCGTCATGTTACAATGGAGTATAAAAAAGGAGAAGTGCCTCTAAGTGTAGCAATATGGTTCCATTTAATGAAGTTACAATATTTAGCAACTTACATGGTTGATGATTAAAACAGGCACATCTAAGTATGCAGGTATTCGGGGGGAGGCTGTCCAACATAGACCATCCTTTGCACCGCCATTGAAGTCATTCCTTCCATGCTGCGCTCCACGAGAGCTTCAAGCCTCGCTTTCAGATTGCTCTACTGCAGGGTAGTCTTCCCAGTCACGATTGCAGACTGACAGCGGTGAGAGCCGGCCATGAGGAGGACGGTCTATGTGGACAGCTTTACCCTGGATGCCTGCATACTTAGATGTGCCCATTTAATCATCAACCATGTGAGTTGCTAAATGTTGAACCTTTATTAAATGTAATCATACTGCTACACTTAGAGGCGTCTCTCTTCTTTTATATACACTAGCTCCTGCTGGATTTTGCTTAATCCCCTTGTGTAGGCTGCCATTGCTATAATCCTTTTATATGGACTATAAACTGAAGGGCTTATGAATAAATGGTTGTGGAACAAATCTGAGTTATCATTATTTCTTATGGGGAAATTCGCTTTAATATAAGAGTGCTTTGGATTACAAAATACATTTCCGGAATGAATTATGCTCGTAATCCAAGGTTTTACTGTATATACAAACATATTAGGTATTTATTACTTGTAGAGAAAGAACATCTATGGGTACAGATCTAAAATGTTTGCAGGTCAGTCACAGTCAGACCAAGCTCTCCTCAAGACTAAATCTTGCCATAAATGGATCAAAATTTGGCTGATTAAGCAGAGATTTGCTGAATTTCAATCTATCTATGGCCATTCCTACTTGTGAGAAGTCAATCTAATGATCGATTTCTCAAGAACGGGCTTGCTGGAAAATTTTTGTTCAATCAGTGCTGAAGCCAATTGAGTGCAGTGCTGATTAGTGTATTCTGGCAGTAAAGGAGTCCCCAACTCTCAGAATGCAATAAACACAGTGATTCCTCTATTCACCTCCCCGTGTGGATGGGGGAATTCAGTTTTTTTTCAATCAGCCCGTTGGATGATTGAAACAAACTGATCCATGTGCGGGCAGCTTTATGGAAGGATAGCCACACAGATTAAAAAAATAAATCTAATAGATTCCTCCATCTATGCTATACAGTGTGAACAATTCTCCCTCCTGGGCTATGGCATTCTGACAGCCACAGTCAGCAGCTGTCAAAATAACTGAACAGCTATTCAGCTGGCAATTTTTCACCAAGCTTCTTTAATTTCACAATTGAAGAATGTTGGGTGGAGGGGGCCGACAGGGCCACCCATCATGCCAATTCCAGCCAGTTCATTAGGTACTGGCAGAAATGCAGACAGCATATGGCCAGCCTAAGAAGGTAGTGGGTGCACAACTCTAAACAGAGAAGCAGTGCCATGGGATTCAGAAGGAAAAAACAGTCTCTCTATTGGATAAAATATAGTCTTCATTTATTCACAACAGCAGAATTAAAACCAATGTGTTTGAGAAATCGGTGTCTTTTTTTTTTATTATTATTCATAACCTGAGAAGGAAAAGCACTTACTTGCTACAAAATGGAAAGTGTGATTCCTCCTTTTGAATCGTCTGATGCTGCCTCCCTATTTAAGATTAGTGCACTCACTACTTTCTACGCGACACATTTTTGCTCCAGTGAGTTCACTTTGGAGAGTTTTTTTCCCCAAACACTTCCTGATCCCCATCACTAGGACAAAATGTAATATTAAACATCTCCAACAGAGACACATACATTTTATAGAGTGGGGAAGGTGAGAACCTGTCAGATTCTCATTGCTATCCTTGTCACACTAGCTGAGATTTTCCTGTCCTGGTGACAAATTGTGTGTCAGAGTGCGATGAGTGTTAGAAGGTGGCACTGAGACAACGTGAGGAAAAATCTCCCCAATGGGAATGTAAATAGTAATAAAAACCTGACATAGGTTCTAACTCACTATGCATATCTACAACAAAGTTTTGGTTTAAATTGGGCTTTAATATTGCTAACTACAGCTAATACAGACCATTGAATTACTTACAGAACCTATTTAGACCTGGATAACTTTGATTAGTCTATATTTAGCTATAGTACCAATGTAATATCAATGTTTTCTATATTAGGATGTCTATATATTATAGTTGAGAATTATTGGCTTTACTTTTCTTTTAACTGGGGGAAGGAGGCAAAAATATACACATGTATATATTAGGTTATAATCATTATAGTTCATGCAACACCTTTTTAGAAAAACATCTTTTTTTTTTTTTTTGCATTAGCTATACAAGACTTGCCATGGGCTGCATGTATTGCCTCTTTCTGTATTTTCAATGTATGTTGTCATTATCTATATATTTCTTAGAGTACTGGTTATTGTAATCTTCACATCACATGCTGAACAAATACACAAGGCATCTTCTGCTTTCAGATGAAATAGACACGCTTGGCGTAAAGGGCGCATAGGGCAGCAAAAGAGCTCTCCTGGGGAACCTGGCATGCCCTCTGTAATCCTACTGACTGTTTCCAAGTAAAGGATTTTTCAGGCAATTTGAAAGAGCTGCTGTGCAGAATGTGAATGAGTTGAGAAGTCCTGGCTCTCGCTGGGTAACAGAGCACATGTTCGGTTTTAAAAATAGGTGCAGGAAATTGCTGTCATATATCTGGGCTCCAAAACTTGATGACATTTTATAGTGCAATATATTTATCATATTCTTCAAAAATGTTAGTGTTGCTTAAAAATACTATTACATTAAATGTGTACATAGATACATATTATGCTTGGTCTGTTCGGTGCAGGACATGTTCTACTATCCTACTTCCACCAATGACTCCAAAAAATCAAGTGTGCCAACAGACCATTTTCGATAAGTGCCCCAGTATAAGAGTCTTCAGGAGGGAGATAAATGGGTCTATATGTAAAAACGGGCTTGCAAAGACTACAAAGATAAAAAGGGAATCATTTATTTTGCCTACATAAATGAAGTTTTTTTTTTTTTTTTTATTTAAATGTCCCTTCTGTATCAGTAACATAGTAACATGAAGCATTCTGTTATCTAAAACTATATAATAAAAAGACTTAGACCCTTATCTCACATTTCTGGCCGGTCTTTGCAAATGTAGGCTGTTTGGGTTTGCCTGCAAGAACAAGATACAGTAAAACCTTGGATTGCGAGCATAATTCGTTCCGGAAACATGCTTGTAATCCAAAGCACTCTTATATCAAAGCGAATTTCCCCATAAGAAATAATGGAAACTCAGATGATTCGTTCCACAACCATTTATTCATAAGTCCTTCAGTTTATAGTCCATATAAAAAGATTATAGCATTGCGATAGGTTGTGTAACCATAAAATGTCCATCCACAAATAGCCGCTTCCACAAGGGGATTAGAAGCAAAATCCAGCAGGAGCTACAGAGTATCAAAGAGAAGAGAGGTGCCTCTAAGTGTAGCAATATGGTTCCATTTAATGAAGGTACAACACTTAGCAACTCACATGGTTGATGAATAAAACAGGCACATCTAAGATCTAAGTATGCAGGCATCCGGGGTAAAGCTGTCCACATAGACTATCTTCTGCACCGCTGGCTGCCAGTCTGTAATCCTGACCGGGAAGACCACCCTGCAGTAAAGCGATCTGAAAGCGAGGGGCAGCATGGAAGGGATGAAGTAGATGGCGGTGCGGAGGATGGTCTATGTGAAAAGCTTTAGCCTGGATGCCTGCATCCTTAGATGTGCCTGTTCCAATCATCAACCATGTGAGTTGCTAAATGTTGTACCTTCATTAAATGTAACCGTATTGCTACACTTAGAGGCGCCTCTCTTCTATTTTATACTCAGCTGTGACTTGAGGCTACTTGTATATCAAGACATCGCTTGTATATCAAGTCAAAATGTATTTGAAAATTTTGCTTGTCTTGCAAAGCGCTCTTAAATCAAGTTACTCTCAAACCAAGGTTTTACTGTACCAGACTAAAGCAGCAGGTGGCACTGCAGGTGAAAGGTGAAATTGCAGCTACAGGCCTGTGAAAACCCATTGCATGCAGAAGTCAAGAAGTTACAGAAACCTAGAATTCAAATGCTTGAGTTTTACGTAATAAAATACACAAGTATGGCTGCATGTAGATAGGACAACTGATACACATTCTTCATATGGCATGTTACTTTTATGTCCAAGAACAAAAAAACAACATAGGGAACATTAACATATACAACAGAAACTCTGTACACATACCACACCATGGGTATTTATTAGAAAAGGGATACAACATGAGCAGAGCAAGCAGACTAGATATAAATATGTTCAGGAGACATGGAAAAGCCTATCGCAATAAGTGTACATATATTAGTAGTTTATTAGTCATTAGGGTGCTGTTACTGCCACATGAATTTTCTATTTTTTGTAAAACACATTAAGAAGGATGATTAACAATGTATTCTCCAACTGACTGCTAGTGTACCTAAGTCTATCTGAAATGGGGAGAAAGGAGTCGAATGATGAATTACAATCCTGAATACATTAAAAGTAAAAACTAACATCCTCAAGAGGTTGCCCAAGCGGTCAGCACATACATTTTGTTACAATGGTGTCTGGTGCAGCTGCTATTTCTTCACTTGAGTGTGGAGAGTAGGTAATTTCCTCTGCTCCCAATGCAATGTAATGCCGGGTGCGAGTGATCTATCAGCGGGCCTGGGCACTGCCATAAGTGGGATGAATTGTACCTGTCCCTATGCAAATAGCAACTCTGAGATGTTGCAACTTGCAAACGCAAGACAGAGGGGTGGGGCTGTGCTGCATTAAATGGATATCACAGCAACTCGTATGTGCAGACAGCAAATGTTGGCAGCTACCCCTCATGGTAATTTGCTGCCGATTACACGGTTATTCTAATACAAAAGAATGTTTTTTACCAGATCAGATACAGATCTATTTGGTTCTAGTTTCCATTGAGTCCATTCAGGTCCTTATTCTATTCTCCTAGCCCTGAGGAAGGGGGAGTTTTACTGCCCCAAACACCGTTGGCTGTTTTATTGTGACGGTATTACAAACAATGGCACACATCTGTATACTTTGATTTGCTTCCAGGTACCCACTGAGGGAGGCCTGAGTATTTGAGTGCTGTCCCACCAGAGCCAGTTAGTTTATTCAAAGATATCCTTGTATTTGAAATCCTAGCACCTCTAACATGTTTTTGTCATGTTCCTTTGTCACTTTTCATTTATCCACAAATTTACTTTAAAACCCAACTCCAAGAAAACTAAAAACTATCCCTTGTAGTGAGGCTGTGCCCACACTGCTAGGGTTAATTGCTTGTTTAGGTTTAGGGGACACAGAAAAGAAGATCTACACACCCGATCCTCCTTGCTGCTAGACTGGGCCCTGCAAAGTCTTCTCCCCCATACTCCAGCAGGGCCATCCTAATAGGATCATGGGCCCTTGGGCAAAGTATCGCATTGGGTCCCTACCAGCCAGCCCCAATTTAGGCACCAACTGTCAAAAATTAAAGTATAAACATATATATAATTTAACATATATTTATTAGAACTTTCAATAAAATGTATGTAGATTTCACACAGCATACCAACTTTTTTGGAATTGGGGTTGTATGTTCACACCTGATGCAATGGGACTGTGTTGGTTGGTTATTCCAACACAATCCCACAGTATGAAAAGGCAATGGCTCTGGTGGGCCCAAATTCATACCACTGTGTTGCAGTAGTGCGCGCTGAAAAAAAAGAAAAAAAAAAGAAAGAAAAAAGCACTGCATGCTAGACCAAACAAGCAGTTAACCCTTTCAGTGTGGCCACAGTCCTAATGCAAAGGAGGATTTTCAAATCTTCTGTAATTGGGCTTTAAGTTATACATTTAACCAAAACTCTTGTTGAGAAAAAACTACATGATCTGCAAGGCAGTAATCCAATGATTACCTGTTTCTGTAAGGTAGGTACTAAACTAGGTCATTCTGAGTGGCCAAATAAAATAAAATAAAGGTCTATCTTGTAAAGATGCACGTTTCTTATCATAAATTCAGTCCAGTAAAGGAAAGAAAATTTCTGCATATTTTATGTAACAGGCTTTTAGTAATTTTACTTTGAGCAAAGTTGTGCAAAAGGCAGTCAAGCTAGTTACAGGGGAATTAGGACTCTGGGAGATCCCCTCTAAATTATGAATAAAGCTGCTGTAGTTGCTAGTTATATATATATATATATATATTTTTTTTTTTTTGGCACTTGCAGAAAAACAAACATAGTTTTGTAATAAAGGAACTTTACATTTTAATGGCTAATTACAGTACAATTAAATGTGTTGGACCAAGTTTTAACTAAATGGTTTTCCTCGTTTGGTTTCCTTACTATAATGCTGTACAGAGCTGCGCTCCCCTAAACTGAAGGACTCCAGATTTTATTCTATTGACAACTCTGGGCCCAAATCCAAGTTTGAAAAGAGAATAGTCACAGGTGGCAATGCGACAAATTAACTATATTTTTACCCCAATTGATCTTTTATAACATTCACATCGTGCTGCATCGAGAAATGTGGTGCACTTTAGCAGACACGTTGGGGTGTCAATAATTATTATTATTATTTAGAAAATAAAGTTTAGTGCTTCTTTCTTGTTGGAGGGCAACCTTTTGAAATAAATGGGCTGGGCTGGGCTGCCCTAACTGTGATATGCGCACACACACATTTGAACCAAGCCTAAAAGGATAACTTTACTTGGAATAAATATATTATACACAGTAGATATTCCTGTTCCCTGCTCTGGAGAGGAATCCGCTAATGTATGCAGGTTGTTGCTTGCTTCCAACAGTTTGTGATCTGCTTTTCTAGTTATTACACGTATGCTACGGAATATTGTAGTCATCATTTACTGCTCTTGTCACTGAAGACAGAGGTGATGTACAGGATGTTCACTTTGCAAGAAAATTTTCCCTTAGCTTAGCAAACGTAAAATAAAATCACTTTGCAAAGGAATGTGCAAGGAAAATAAATCGATCATGTACAAGGAAAAAAAAAAAAAATAGACCAATATTTTTGCTTTACAACTGGGTAAAGTTTTAAACTGGGTAAAGAGATTCACCTCATTCATTAACCACTTTAGCTCTGGAAGATTTACCCACCTCATGACCAGGCAATTTTTTTTTGTGATACGACACTGCTTTACTTTAAGTTTTTTATTGGTTGAGCCAGAGGGACTTGTGTCTTTTTTTCAACCTGACTAACTATGTAACTGATAATTGCGCTGTCGTGCGACAATACCCAAATTGCTTTCTTTTGGTGGTGTTTGGGTCACCTCTGCATTTTTATTTTTTGCTCTATAAACTAAAAAAAGAGCCAATTTTGGAAAAAAAAAAAATATATATATATATATATATATATATATATATATTTTTTTTTTTTAACTTTCTGCTATAAAACATATCCAATAAAAAAAAAAGAAAACATTTCTTCATTCATTTGGGCCAATATGTATTCTGCTACATATTTTGGCAAAAAAATCCAAATAAGCATATATTGATTGGTTTGTACAAAAGTTATAGTGTCTACAAACTATGGGATATATTTTTGGAATTTTTCTTTTTCTTATATTTTACGGCAATCAATGACTTCTAGTGAGAGTGCAATATTGCGCCAAGCAAATCGGACACTGACACTTTTATGGGGACCAGTGCCACTAATACAGTGATCAATGCTAAAAAATATGTACCGTTACTGTACTAATGACACTGGCTGCGAAGGGGTTAACATCAGGGGCTATGAAAGGGTTATCGGTGTGCCTAACTGGTGTTTTCTTACTGTGGGGGAGGTGCTTTTACTAGGGGAAGGCATAAATCCATGTTCCTGCTTTGCAGGAACACGAGATCGATGCCTTCCCTACCAACAGAACGGCAACCTGCCTTGTTTACATAGGCAGGCTGCTGTTCTGCCTGTGTACTGAACAATCGGTGAGTGCCGGCAGATATCATCAAGTCAGTGGTACCTGCTGATCGGTTCCCTCAGTGCACAATGACAGTGGGAACGAGCCACTGGTGGCATGCAAGCGCACCTGTGACCCGGAAGTGCGGGATCACGTGTATCCACATGCCCTGTAGCAGTAAAGCTACGATAGGGTGGACATAAAGTGGTTAAGTTAGGTCTGGTTCACACTATTGGGGGGGGGGGGGGGATATAACACCTGTTCCCTCCACCACCAGCAGCAAAAACACGCTGTTCTTAAAAAATGCGCAGGGTGCCAATCATTCCTAATGGCACCCTCATGCATTTAAAAGTGTGTTTGCCCATGTAGGAACCACCAGGAAATCTGCCGCTTTTTGTTTTTTAAATTGGGGCAGAAACCTTTTTCCTGCATGAAGCACAGGCACCGTAGCCCGTAGGCTGCTGCATCTGCACAAATGCGGCTGCAAAAGTTTGAACTAGGCATTAAGGGAAAATTCACTTGCAAAGAGAATGGTCTATTTGCCTTTTAAAGGTCAACTCAACTGAATCATAGACAGCTTTTCCCTAGATTGGAGAGAAACCACAGACAAAATGAATGTAAACATATCAATGTCTACACTGGCCTGGACCTGTAATGTCATCTCTCCAAAGATAGGGGAAGGAAAGCAGCAGAAGTAAGAAGTTATATTGGCAAAGGTGTTTGGTGTCCCTGGATAAATTGAAAATGACACTTGTATGTTTTAACAATACAGTTACCTTTTTAATGTTACTCATTGCAAAGAATTGGGGCAGACTGAAACAGCTGTATTGGATTAGGGATTAAAATTGTACCTGAAGTTGTATTTTTGCATCTTTGCTGACACTTTTTGTTCTCCACCTCCTCGCCGTGCGCTTGTCTTTCTTTGACATATCTACACAGTTAGCCTAAATTGCACGAAGCATTAAAAGCAACAGAAAACCATTAAATTTCAGACATTGTGCCAGAAGCAAAGACAAGACAAGCTGACATACAGTATTAGTTAACAGTTCCACACAAGTGCTCACTTTTCTCAAGGCAATGTATAAAGGTACCCATACAAAAAGGCAAAGGGTCTGATCAAATCTCTTGCAATTATACAAAGGGTTTTAACAGTAAAGATATTAAATTAGTGCAAATTTTCAGCATTTCAAGTAGACAGGTTAAACAATTTTAGCCAACAGCCAAATAAGCCGAGACAGAAGGTACAAAGTTTAGGGGAGTTTCTCTGACAAGTATTGTGTAGTAGATGTGCATGCCAGGATTTTTCCATCAGCATGGCCTAGTAAAGGTTTAATTGTCTGGGTACCTTAAAACAAACCTGTATAGATAGAAATACAGGGGCTATCACAGCTAAATGGGTTTGAAAGGTGTAAGCTCCAAGGGGTGCGATCCATATCCTTACTTCACTACTTAGCTAGTCAATGACATAACACCAGTATGCAATGTGCGATGTCAGAACACTTGACTTCCCTTCTTGGTTAGCTATTTTTTAAGGCTGACTTCCAGGCAGATCTAAAAGACAATTTATGAAGCTCCTAATTAATACAGAAGTGTCTTTTAAAATGTAAGCAGTGTAAATAACTACATATGATTTGGGTACCAGAAAAAACCCATGTAGCGGTAGAAGCATCGCTAGACTAAATGATAAGAGAATATAGAGAAGTACAAAATGGTTGGGATTTTACATTCACCTCCTTGGGTATAATAAACACTGATCTCTTAATTTAAAAACAATTTCACATACCTTTATTCAAAATCATTACACAGTGTCTAAAAAGGAGTATGTTTGAAAACAAGTTCTCACATTCATTGTCCAGGATATTGTCCTGGTCTCTGCAACCCACCCCAAAATAGACACCACACTGGACATAAGTAATTCCATATAGGATACAGGTAATACCCAGAGTGGAGAGTTTTCCTGGTATTTTATGCCTAAATTTCTACCTAGAAACTTGATTGGATTTACAACATCTTACCCATTAAGGGTTCTAACTCTTTGTCTACCTGCCATTGGTTGGACATCTTGTCTTGTTAATCCATACACACTAAAATATCTAGATCTGCAGAACTGTCTGTCTTTTATTAGATGGGGGCAAGTCCTTCTGGAGGGCTACTCCCTCGGGCCATCCAGGCTATCACCAACCGCCATGCATTAAGATACAGTATTGGACAAGGTCTGAGGTCCTGGTGAAGCGGGTCAGCCCATGAAACGCGTTGGCTATACAAATTGGATCTTAAGACCAGGACAAGATCATCCTGGACAATGAATGTGATAACTTGTTTTTAAACATACTTCTTTTTAGACACTGTGTAATTAATTGAACAAAGATATGTGAGGTTGTTTTTAAATTAAGTGGTCAGTATTTATTATACCCAAGGAGGTACATGTAAAATTTCAACAATTTTGTATTTCTCTATATCCATTTCACAGGGATGGTGTCTCCTAGGGGTAATAATTGATTCATACTCTAGCCCCACTCACGATATTTTGTTAAATAAGATAGTTCATTATAATTTGGTCTGGTGCTTCTTCCATTGGCGCATGTTTTTTTCTGATAACCTGCTGGGTACCAACAGAAGGGTAACCCTGTGTGTTGTGAGCAACCAAACGCGAGAGAGTGAGCTCTCCAAATGTTTTTGTCCTCCCACTACTTTGTATGCACCCACATCAAGTTCTAGTGCCTCTTGGATGCTTTTTTTTCTTTAATGGAGTCTGAATATGACTTGGTATCCATCTCTCGCAGTTCTTGTACAGCAGAGCTCAAACTGGCAGATGGAGAAGCAGCACAAGGAGTCAATCAGCTGTGCTGCAGGGCAAGGAACACACTAATAGTAGCAGAGCGTGCAGTGGCAGTCTGTTATTTCTCCCTTTACTATCCAATTAAATGCTGGAGGAGGGACCAAACCTGTAGGTGCTACTAAGCTAAAGCAGAGAAAATGCAGGTCTCTTGCCCTGCCAGGCAATATTTAACTGTTTGCAAGGAGCAGCTTTAAGTAGTAAAGGAGGGATAAGGATGACAGTAGCAGAATTTCACTTTTAATATTAAACCAACAGTGATAGCTCCCATATTGCTTTTCTGGCTCTTGTGGTGAATCCATAAAAACACAGTTGTATTTATAAATGGTGTTAAAACATATAACCGGTACAAAAACAACAAATATAAAACAAGCTACTGTACATAGATAGTTAGCTGGTTGTGTCTCAGTTGCATTTGTTAAGCCAGAGTTATGCATATCACACTTGCCAAACTAATGTGTCAATTAGGCGTTTTTAAAACTGATAAAACTGGTGCCTTGAGGCAAGCTGCAAAATTGTTGCCAGCCGTGAAATGCACCTGTGCTGACAGTAATGAAATATTTGTTAAAGAATGCAAACTTTTATTCTAATAATGAATGTGGTTTAGATTGTTTCATTTGACGCCAGCATAATGCTCAATCTACTGATCATAGATTTCACAAGTTCAAATGTTCTTTTGCTCATAAGTGATCATTCAGTACAAGGTTTGTTGGAATGCTACTGGATTGTCCACCAAGACCAAATACTTCATATACTTTTTTTTGCTAGAAGGCTCGAGTGGCACCAATATATAGAGGTCACCCTAAAACATTGGGCTTAAACCAACAGAAGGAGCATCAGACCAAATTCAGAAGGTCCGAAACAGCTTTAATGAGCCAAAAAAAGGCCAACTCATTTTGGGGCCAAAACACACTCCCCCTTTATCGGGGCTACAAAGCAAAAATAAAAAAAGAATTGTAAACAAAAAAATAAGATAAATATACGCACAAGACAAGACTAATAAAAACTGCTATAACTAACAAGCTTTACCAGTTTCAGTGTTGTCTTGTTTTTACTGAACTACCACTGATTATATAGTAGTTTTATTTTTAGATTATTATATTGTGAGGTTATATCAGTGTTTCTAAACATTTTTTCAGTCAAGGCACCCTTTAAAATTATAGGTAATCTCAAGGCTCCCTTTAAAAATATGCACAATCTCGGGGCACCCCATTCTAAAACTATTTTAACAGTTTTAGACAATGCAGCAGCATCCACACGTACTACACCCAACATTAGAGGGGATTTATTCTTCCAAACCAAATACAGCAAAATAAAGTGTTCACGTTTTTGCCTGTGCGTTTGCCTGGTGATTGACAGAAGATGGCAATGGGTGGATTCCATGGCCATTATTCAGTCCATAAGGCTCGCCCTCTTTGAGAATGGCAGCGGAAGGCAGTTAATGCTTTTTTTACTCGCTATTTGACTAAATAGTGGCTATGGAATCCACCCACTGCCAATCACCAGGAAGGTGGACCTGATGGGGAACTAGTCTCAGAATTTCCCACCAGGCTCTGCCCACCCCACAACAGAACTCATCGATCCCTGTACCAATCATGGGTGCAGTGGCCGGGGAGGAAGAGTGCCAACATTGAGCCTGAGTTGCACAGAGAAGGAGTTTCCAATATGGACATTCTTGCCTCATTGTGGTCCTCCAAAAACAAATTCATGTACCTGTTCCTGACAGGTGCATAAATCTGTCACAAGCACTGACATTTGTGGTGCAGAGGTGCGATAAAATTCCAATGAATTCCAGGTACAATGCTTTAAATTTTGCTTTGTATTTAGGGTTTATGCACATGTATGCTTTTGCCCATATAGCATAAAAAATTGCATATTTGAGTGTTCAGAAGGCACAGTTGGAGTAAACAGCCCACTGCCTGACAAAGTCAATGACGGGCTGAAATATGTGGCAACTGTACTTATATACACATTTGCCCTGGTCACAAAAACTACGCACAGAAATGAGCCACCTGTGCCTCCTGTTAGAAGGGCAAAGTCGCCTACATACATGGGCCCTTATTACACAAGTTTTAGCCACTTCCATATCGCTGAACGTCATATGACGCCCTGGCCTTTCAGTGGAGGGATCTGGATGATGCCTGCAGCTACAGGCAGATAGCTTTTTTTCTACTGGTGAATCTCTGCACAGTAAAAACAATCAAAGCAGCAGTTCAGCCGCTTGGTTGTTTATTCAGGCGGGCAGAACCGGGCAGGTTCAGTCAGGTATTTCAGGTGGCCAAATTACACAACACAAGCACTGTGCTGTATAACATGCTTTAAAGGAACAGTATCCCTTTTTTCTTATTTTTTTTAGGGTTACAAAGAGCAATGCCACAACACGTTGCTGCATGTGTTATTGTAGGAACAGGGCCGGCGCTACCTATAGGCAAGGTAGGCGGTGGCCTAGAGCGCACATCAGTGGGGGGCGGCGCCTGCCCTCCCGGTGCCCGCCCTCCCGCTCTGCCTTCCTCACTCTCCTCTCTCTCCCCCTCTCTGCCTTCCGCACTTGTGGAGAAGGAGCAGCATACCTTGAATCCCAAGCCAGCGGAGTGGAGGTGGAGCTGGCTGTCAAATTGATGCTGTGATGTCGGGAAGGGCAGGGACGATATGCGGGGCTCCACCCGTTTGTCCCCTGTATACTGTAGTCTCTAGTCTAGACAAAACAGCGGTGGGTGGTTGGTGGGCGGAGAAGAAGGTGGCCTGGAGCTGTCAAATGCACTCTCTGATGTCGGGAAGGGCGGGGCCAATATGCGGGGCTCCGCCCCTTTGTCCCCTGCAACAGTGGTTGGTGGGTGGAGAAGAAGGTGGAGGGGGCGGGTCCAACTACTGTACTGCCTATGCACCTATAGCTGTGTATAATTTGCCGGGGCGTGGTTTGTGAGTGAGCAGCGTGCTGAAGAGAGAAGTCAGTGTATAGTCAGAGCAGCCACGTGACTTGTAGCCGAGTGTGCCGACTACTGTCTACTACAACTTCACTGTCTGTGGTAAGTTAAAGTACCATAGGGGAGCTCTCAGCATGGCCTTGCCTTGGGTTTAAAGATACTTAGCTGGCAGACTGCAATGCCCAGCATGCCCACTGTAGGGATCCTGAGAAACTGCAATGCCCAGCATGCCCACTGTAGGGATCCTGAGGAACTGCAATGCCCAGCATGCCCTCTGCAGTGAGGTAGATGGACTGCAATGTGGTTCTGAGGGGCTCCACATCCATCATGCTGTTGGGATGACGGGCTACAACTCCCAGCATGCACTCTGCAGCATACACTAATTGAGAATCCTCTCCACCTCGTCTCCCCCCCCCCTTCCAACCCCCCTCCTCTCCATCCACCTCTCCTCCCCCCCTACCTTTCCATAAACCCCCTCCTCTCCTCCCCTCCTTCCTCTCCATACACCTCCACCCCCCTTCTCCCCCCCCTTCCTCTTTATACACCCCCTCCTCTCCACCCCCCCTCCATTCCTCCTACTCTCCATCCCCCTCTCACCCCCCCCTCCTCAGTACCTAACGCACACCCCTTAACCCTGCATGCAGTACATAGCACACCCCTCAACCCTGCACTCAGTACCTAGCGCACCCCACAACCTTGCACTATCCAAAAAGCGCACCCCGCAACCCTGCACTCAGTACCTAGCACACCTCTCAACCCTGCACGCAGTACCTAGTGCACCCCAAAACCCTGCACTCAAGACTTAGCGCAAACCCCTCAACCCTGCACTCAGTACCTAGCGCACCTCTCAACCCTGAACGTAGTACCTAGCGCACCTCTCAACACTGCAATCAGTACGAATAGCACCCTGCACGCAGTACGTAGTGCATCCCTCAACCCTGCACGCAGTATGTAGCGCACCCCGCAACCCTGCACTCCCCTGCATTCTGTGCATTACACACTTCTGACCCCTGCCACCTACACCGTATACATGGGCAGGGGAAAGGGGGGGCAGAGCGGCAAAATTAGATTTCGCCTAGGGTGTCAAAAGTCCTTGCACCGGCCCTGTGTAGGAACATACCCATACTTCTATCCATAGACACAGGTATGAAAACAAAATCATAAACAAAAGAGATCTTATATTTAAGTATATTTAAGTCATTCATAATGCATACACACTTTTTTGTATTGTATGGGTTTTCCTGGTCTTCATTGAACAATGTAACACATGGCAGACATTATTTCATGACATGTTTACTGCACAATAGGACAAAGTCAATTTGATCTGCATGCTAGAATTTGTAAACATATAGTATAATGAGGCATAAATTACCTTTTAAGTACAAACCCATTCATTTGTTTTCTATGTTGACCATATAAGTTAAGTTTCATGTAGCTGGAGTCAGACAACTTAATAGTAGTATAAAATGGATATTGAACACAAAAGACAGATGGGTGTGTGCAACTAATAACGGCATATAGTCACTTCCCCAAATATTCACATGAAAGGCACAAATATCATCCAACAGATATGACATATCACGATACGATATATATGTAGCACGATACCGAACTGTTACAGGTTTTCTCAGGTCTAGGGCATATGATCAGTATCATACAGTGAGAGAACTGATCAATGGTGCAACATATAGACATCCCGATATGTTTCAAAATCTATGATTTCTTCCTCAGGGGTTATTCAGAGCATAGACGTGTTAAATCTATAGAATACAATTGCAAATTGCAATTAGTATTATATTCAATAAGCACAAGAGGTAGAACTTGAATCTTCAGAAAAGTGATGAATCTATTAGTATGGGATATGGAGACCGCATTTCATACTTACGGTATGTGCGACTGTATCAGTGTATAGATGAGCAGGAAAAAAGATAAAACAAGTAATATCCTGGTGATATGTCTATGCTCTGAATTTCCCCTGAGGAAGAAATCATAGATTTTGAAACATGTCGGGATGTCTATAGGTTGCACCATTGATCAGTTCTCTCACTGTATGATACTGATCATATGCCCTAGACCTGAGCAAAACCTGTAACAGTTTGGTATTGTGCTACAATATATATCGTATCGTGATATGTCAGATCTTTTGGATGATACATGTATTGATCTATATATATATTATTTACTTTTATCCAATAAATTATTGTTTTTTTCTATTACACTTTCTCTTTTGGATACACAAAGTGTATGTGAGCAGTGCTGACACTTTATCTATTTATTGCACCTTAAAGGGATATTCTCCCCTTTTTTCAGCTGCGGCTTATACACTTATTTATGAATTTATTTATTAATTTATATGGTCACATAATATTTATTTATTTATTCACCATAAGCACAGATACTCAAACCACACCTTCTCTTTTGTCATCTTTTCTTTCACCTTTTGATCGGCTATGTCCATCTAAATCCCAGTGGGACTCTCTCTTTGTGCTTTTTATATAAAATAGATAAATGGGATGTATTTACTATATAAATTAAACATTCTGCATGATGCAGCAATTTACAGTCAAGGTCTACAACATGGTCATTCATATCATGGGAATAACAGATTTACAATTGAGCCTGACAGATCTGAGTCATCAGAGTAACCTTGTTGCTATTCAGCAGCAACCTCCTATAATGATGCCCCTGTACAGTACATACATCGTGACAAACACTGATTCAAAAATCAATACGGACATTGTTGCAGGTCTTGTCGCTAGTGCTTTGAAAAAACCAAAGAGAAGAGAAAACTTAGCTTTAATGCTAAGTGCTAACATGGGAATCCTCATGCTAAAACATCTATATATAGCTAGACTTTTCAGAGTGTAACATTTGAAACGTTTTGAATTTCTTATCACTTTCCATCCAGGTGATAGTGGTCACCAGGACGAACAAATGATGAATCTCCCTCACATGGATACAAAAATAACAGACAGATTGACAGAGGTTCTAAACCAGGTTTCTACTTTAAATGACCATCAGCACAGAATGTTCATGTCCATGTTGACATACTCATACTACATGATAAAATTATAAATTCCATGTTCAGCCTAGATCATTTACATTGGTATGGAACAAAAGTGTTGTGTTGACACAGATAAAAAACAGTATATGTAGTCTGAAAAAATATATATAATGCATACACACTGTACTTATACATAAACTTTCTGAAAGTTTGGCGCTGGGAATGTTGGAGTAGACACCTTTTGATGCCTGCAGTACAGTGTACCTGCTACACATTTTTTTTCTGATTGTAGAATAGTTTTATAAAATTTCTTGACTGAGAGCGCAGATTAAAAACTGCGAACTTTAAGGACAGCTTATATTGAAGCTTAAGTCTTAAATAGGAAGAAAGAGTAACGGGTCTTAAAAACCAACAATTTTATTCTACAATGTTAGTACGTATATTTGTGAATGTAGGTATCTTTGCTATAATTTGTAGGCCAAAAGGATTCCAGGTTACACTAATCTATCACATTGAGTGTCATTTGTTTAGGAATTCTATACATTTTCTGTTCAATTAGTTCTTAATCATGCACATATTTTAGGGTTAATCATAACCGCACCTGCATGTCAATGAAATTGGGTGCAGACTGGGTCCTTTGCAGCATTTCCAAATTATGAAGTACTTTGCTAAGTTCAATCAGATTAGACTGACACTGGGCCAAATCTAGCAAAAGAAACATAGAAATATATCGTAATAAATTATCAAACACTTCCTGAATTAAAATTAAATTAGAATATCTTTTAAACTGAGCACAATATTTCCATAAAACCATGTTGTACTATAGATAGGCAGATCAATAACATTATCATTCTAGACAAGATCTACTCTTGCTTATTATTCAACTGGCCTCCCCTGTGATTCCACAGTCTTCCATATATAATCAGATATGAAGATATCAGGAAAGAGGTAATTAAATGAATGTCTACATCTAGTTTCAATCAGCAGTCTAAATGACTTGCATTCCAATTCTAAAACACAGTATAACACACATTCAAAGCATTATGACTTATCTACCTATAATATATATAGGAATACCAAAGATGCTGATGTCAGTTGCGTATCAGTTAATGCAAAATCTTTAACTGCTTCTTTTGGATTGTCGATTTGGTTAAAAAATTTTTTTTTTAATATCTGAATCTTCCAATGAACTGAAAGTGATAAAGAGCATGGTACAAATCAAGAAGTATTTTAAGCCCTGCCAATTCTTAGTACTTGGCTCCACCCTGTCATTCAATGGTCTAAAGCCAGATCCTCTACTTAAGCCCCGTACACACGTACCGATTGTCGGCCGTAAATATTCGGCCGACGACCGATCGGCCGATTGTAGGCTTGTTAGTATGATGTTTCCGACAGCCGACAGCGCACTTTCGGCCGAAAAGAATCTGTCGAGCAGGCATTAAAATTTTTGTTGGCCAACACCAGAACGGCTGATTGTTCGCCAGTCAGTACAGATTTCGGCCGACAGACAGCAGATTAGCAAGACTGGGCATGCTCAGAAAAGAAAAAAGACAAGGAAAGTTAACCATCACATGACATCACTTCTGCAGTCGGCTGTTGTTGGCCGACAAAATTCATGTGCAGTCTTTTGCAGTTTTCAACAGACACGACAGCCCTGGACAAAAGACGGCCGATCGTTCGGCCGACGATCGGTACGTGTGTACGGGGCTTTAGTATCATGTTCTGACATGTGAAAGTTAAAAAAAACAGGGGTGAAGGGAGCTTATCCTCAACTGGGACAGTATTTTAAGCCCCAAGCTGATCCTGGGCCAAAGATCCAAGGGAGATAAACAAGAATACAGGAAGTGATTTAATGGTACTTGCAGGACCACAAGATCTCTGCACTTCAAAACATCTTGCAATATTTTAGGCCAGATCAGGTTCACTTCAATAAGGTAAAAAAGCATTGCACAAAGTATCCATAGCAATCTGTCTGCCTGATCCATGTATGTGCCATGGGACGCTGCACTTATTACGGTTTTGGTAAAAACAGTATGTTATTACTTTATCTACTTTTATCTTTCTTTTTCTTTCATTCTTCCTCTTCTGTCTATATCTCAGATTTATGTTGTTTATTGTTTTAGTACAGTTTAAAGTGAAACACCAACTAAAACACTTTTTCCAGTTATGGAGATAGCGGAGAATGGTTCGAATTTTTCAAAAGCAAGAGACAATTATCAAAAAAACAGTTTTCCCTATTTCTCCTCTCAAAGTGAAAACTATAAAAGTTTAAACTTCCTTAGACTTTTTTTTTGTAAGCAGCCTTCCCCACTCCCAACTAGGAAAAAGTTGAATTTTAGTTTAAATACAAGTTTAGTAATTTTTCCTATAATTTCGTAAACGTTAGGAAAGTACCCTCTGCACACTTGTCCATCTCCTCCGAGTCCTGGAGCCATGCCACAACCTTACTCTGACCGGTGGTATATGTGGCTGGAAGGCTGTTGCTGCATGGGATGGGAGACTGCCACATGAAGTTATTCTGTGGAGCCTGGAAAATAGGAGGATGAAATGTAATTATACAAAAACGAATGAACTATTTGTAGAACAGCGATATTAATTCAAAATACAATACAACAGATACATACAAGACTAAATTTTTTAATTTGTAGCTCAATACAAGAAAGGTATGAAGTGGCAAAGTGCGCCACCAATTTGCAATTTTGTACAAGCATATCTGTGGATCAGTCCTATTCATTTAAAATATAACAACTAAACTCATACACATGAGACTAAATGATCACATTTTTTAGTATATTCATTCATACAAAAGTGCAAGAAGCCAAATTCCAGTAAACAGAATTGACAATAAGTGCTGTGGGTGAGTGCATGTTTCACATTTTGAGTTTACTAAATATGGCTGTTTCAGCTCATGCATTTATATACAGAAAGCCCGTAATAACTTTCACCCATCTGAGGCATATACTTGCATCATTATACAAAGAAAAAAAAGTAATGCTGCTCCTTTAAAAAGGAACATTGTAAAAAAACACAACCTATGACAGAAAATATCTAAGAGAAAAAGCTCTTATGTATATTTTTTGGTTTGTGATGCACCTTTTTTATAGGATTAATAATGCACTATAAACATTTTAGTCTGCAACTGGATATTAATCCTGCCTTAGACAATGCCCTGCCACAGTTGGTTCAGAATAACATAGTGATCATTGCAGACAGTGCACTTTAATTCAACCGTGACACATTCCTTCCATTTACAACAATCCGGCTCAACAAGATGAGATGCTTAGAGAAAGACTTTAACCTTTTTAGTGTTATGTTTCCCTGGTAAAAAAAAAAAAAACTGGCAAAAAAACGGAAAATTCCTATCATACTTACCGTAATTTTCCTTTCCTGATAGTCTCCATGGCAGCCTACGTGTGGGGTTAACCCCGCCTCCACTCCAAGGGTATAGGACCCCCCTCCCATAAATTTCAGCTCTCAGGTACAGCAGGTGTTCCATATCTTAGCCGAATCCAAGACGAGAGGGTGGGTACTCCGGCTGCCATGGAGACTATCAGGAAAGGAAAATTACGGTAAGTATGATAGGAATTTTCCGTTTTCCTGTCTGTCTCCATGGCAGCCTACGTGTGGGAAATAACTAGCTCACTCCACACGGTTGGGAATGCTTTAGCAAAGAAAATTTTAATTCATGCTATTTGCAGACAAAACAGTCAAACCAAAATTAACTGAGGACAGAGAAGCAGGCTCTACACAATAGTGGGTCATAAAAGTATTGACTGATGACCACGAAGCCGCTCTGCAAATCACATCTGGAGCCACGTGCCGCGAAGCCGCCCAGGAAGTAGAGATACTCCTTGTAGAGTGCGCCGTCACCGCCTCCGGAGGAGCCAGCCCCTCAGCTCTATAGGCCTGTTGGATAGCTGCCACTATCCATGAAGCGATAGTCCTAGATGAAGCAGGTTTACCTCTGTTCTTTCCCCAGAACAGGACAAAGAGGTTGTCAGACTGCCTGAATGGTGCAGTTGCTAGAAGATAGGCTTTTAAGGATTCTCCTACATCCAACGGATGAGGATTGGACTCATTAGATGAACGGAAAGTAGGCAGGACAATCTCCTGATTCTGGTGAAACACTGAGGTGACTTTCGGATTTGAATTCAGCCTGGGTATCAGTACTACCCGATCCGGAAAAAAAGTCAAGAATGGTTCCTTACATCCGAGAGAACTTAATTCAGAGACCCTTTTAGCCGAAGTAATGGCTACCAGGAAGACAGTTCGGATGGTCAGGTCCTTGATAGAAGAAGAGGAATCTATGCCCGATTTGGAGAGGGCATTTAGGACAAGAGGTAGATCCCATTTCGGGAACCTAGGTCTTCTCTGAGGATTGAGCCTGATTGCTCCTGAAAAATTGAAAAATTGTTGGATTAGTGGGTGTTGGGCCCACATGACCCCGGAGAAGGCCGATAAGGCCGAAACTTGAACTCTAAGAGTTGCCACTGAAAGGGGCATATCCAGACCAGCCTGAAGAAAACTTAGTATTTCTTGAATCCCAGGGACTGAGGAAGACATACCTTCAGGATATGCAGACTCCATGAATCTTGCCCAGATTCTACAGTATACTTTATTAGTACTTGGTCGTCTAGCATTCATCAAGGTGGAAATGGCTGTAGATGGGCAGCCGAGCGATTCCAACCTTTCCCTCTCAAGAACCAGACCGTCAACCGGAGAATTGCAGGACAGGGGTGCACTGATGTTCCCTGAAGAAGCAAGTCTGGTCTGAGGGGAAGAGGGACCGGGTCCCGGTAACTCAGTTGTAGGAGTAGCGGAAACCATGGCCTGTTCGGCCAGAAAGGCGCCACCATCACTATCTCCACATCTTCCGCTTGAAGTCTTTGCAGGAATTTGAGAATGATGGGTACTGGAGGAAAGGCGTAAGCCCTGCTGAACTCCCACCTGTCGGTTAGTGCATCTGTCCCGTAAGCTTGAGGACACTTGCCTCTCGTGACATACTTCTCCAACTTGTGGTTGCAAGGGGAGGCGAACAGATCGACTTCGGGAGATACTCCCAACGACAGAATCCATTTGAACGACTCCACATGGAGCGACCATTCGTTGTGGTTCAACTGGACCCTGGACAGAAAATCCGCTTGAACATTCTGTGAACCTGGGATGTAAACTGCCGAGATGTTTACTAGGTGAGTCTGGGCCCAGGACATGATCGGGTCTAATTCTCGTAGCAGAGAGAGACTCCGTGTCCCACCTTGTCTCTTCACATAAGACACTGCCGTGGTGTTGTCCATCCGAATCATTACAGATTTCCCCTCTAGCAGGTGTTGGAAAGATCGAAGACCCTGGTAGGCTGCTCGGAGTTCCAGTATATTGGAGACTGGAGTGTGTCTCTGAAAAGACCATCTCCCCTGTGTCATCTCTGTCAGACAATGAGCCCCCCAACCTGAGTTGCTGGCGTCTGTTGTGATTATAGTCCATGAGACTGGAACCAGAGAATGACAGTTGAGCAGATTCCTGCGTTGCAGCCACCAAAGAAGACTGTATCTCATGCTGGAGGAGATATGGATGTACTGATCTTTCTCTTCTGTGTTCCATTGTTGTAGGAACCCTTTTTGGAAGGGCCTCATATGCCAGAGAGCCCATTTGACCATTGGAGCCGTGGACACCATGGTGCCAATGATTTTGAGGCACTGAGAGGCTTTCAGCCGAGGAGAGGAAAGAGCCGGAAGGATTCTCTCCCTCACTACCGGTATCTTCTCTAATGGGAGAGAGATTGAATTCTCGACGGTGTCGAATTGCGCCCCAAGATAGACTAGGCGCTGAGTAGGCTCCAGCTGACTCTTTTGTAGGTTTAGCAGCCAGCCAAACTCTTTGAGGGTCGATATGACCTGATCTCTGTGTGCCAATAACTGATCCTTTTCTTGAGACAGAAGCAGAAGATCGTCTAAGTAATGATGTAGACGTATACCTTTCAATCTTATGAAGGCTACCACTGCTAGAAGAACTTTGGTGAATACTCTGGGTGAGGTAGACAGGCCGAAGGGTAGGCAAATGAATTGCAGATGCTGATTCCGAACACAGAAGCGAAGATATTTGTGGAAGTCGGATGCCACAGGTACATGAAAATACGCATCCTTTAAATCTATTGAGGCGAGCCAATCTCCCGGCAGTACTGCCCTTTGAATAGTTGAGAGTGTTTCCATCTTGAATTTTTCGTTCTTTATGAACTTGTTCAGGTATGTGAGATCTATAACAGGTCTCCAGGCCCCGTTCTTCTTCTGGACTAAGAAGAGGGGTGAGTAAACCCCTTGAAATTTTTCTTGTTCCGGAACCGGAGCTACCGCTCCTTGAGCCACCAAAGCGTCTACATAGGCGAGCAAGACTTCTCTTCTCTCTTCTAGACAGGGTAAATGAGTTGAGATGAATCTTGGAACTGGATCTGCCAGAAATGACCATCTGTGGCCTGTAGAGACCGTCCTGACGGTCCAAAAGTCCGTGATTGAGGCCGCCCAGACATGCTGAAAATGGAGAAGACGTGCCCCCACCTGACATGCCTGGACGGGCCCAATCTCAAAAAGATTTAGTGGAATCTTGTCCAGCAGGCGCTGGATTTTTTGATGACCTCCGAGTAGAGGATTGACCACCTCTCCAGTTTCTTCGGAAATCTCTATTAGGCTTGTAAGAGCGTGCATCTCTTGATCTCTCCGTGTATTGCCTCCTAGGTTGAGGCTTCTTCTGACCAAATAGTCGTCTGTCTTGCGGGAGGAAACCTGACTTTCCGCCAGTAGCCTTGGCAATGGCGCTGTCTAGTTTGTTTCCAAAAAGGGAAGTACCCTCAAAAGGGATCTTACACCATGCCTGTTTAGAAGCTGGATCTGCAATCCACGGGCGAAGCCACAAGGCCCTCTTTGCTGTTACTGAGGATAGCATCGATCTGGACAGAAGACGCAGAACATCAATAGATGCTTCTCCTAAAAACACTGAAGCCAGCTTGAGTTCGTGAATAGGGGAACTTTCTACGGCTTCTTCCGAGAGACTTCCAAGTTTGGATTCTATATCGGAAACCCAGACTTCCATGGCTTTAGACATTGTTGCTAATGCCATCACAGGTTTGCAGGCCGCGCCGGCCGTCACAAAGATCCTCTTTAGGTCCAGATCTATCTTCCTATCCAAAGGGTCTTTGAAAGAGACCGCGTCATCTAGTGGCAAAGTGACATGCTTTGCTAATCTTGTAACTGCCGCATCCACAAGAGGAGCAGATTCCAGACGGGCGACATCTTCAGGTTTAAAGGGATATAATTTCCCAAGTTTGGAGGATAAGGAAGACTTACTATCCCCTTTACTCCATTCTTCAGTAATCACCTCTTGTAATTCAGAGAGGGAAGGGAAGTTGATACGCTCCTTACCAAGGTGCTTGAAGAACTTCCGCTGCTTTTTCTGAGGAGACACAGGATCCTCCCATCTGAGAGCTTCTTTAATGGCTCTGATCAGGGGTGAAACTAGGGCGAACTCAAAGCCGCCTACAGCCCCTTCTTCTTCCGAATCACTGTCAGATGACTTTGCAGAAGTAATACTCGGTTGAGAGGGGCCTTGATCTTCCTGCACTTCCCCTGGGGAACTGGATGTGGTGGGACCAAGTGGTGGGACTGTACCCCATTCTTTCAGGGACTGTTGTACTATTCTCTTCACTAGAGATTCCAATCTTTGATCCTTTTGCCCCCTCTCAACCGAGTATTACTTCTGCAAAGTCATCCTTTTGCCACAGGAGGGCGGTGACGCAGGATCCATACTTCAGGCCAAACAACCAGACTGATAAAGAAAGGTAATACATATCAGACACCATGTCAGTGATACATTGTGAGGTGACAACCCTCCGCCCCCCCCCCTCTGCAGTCAAGTCTCCATTGCACATACCTGTAGCAAGGAATCCAGAGACACTGGGAAGCTGCCGCAACGCCCACAGTACATTCCCAAAGTACAGGGGAATCGTCAGCTGTTTAAATCTCCCGCCGGAATGACGTCAGCGGTGATGCGGCCGCGATCGCTAATGCGCATGTGCGAACCAAGCCTCGACTTCGCTCGCGGCGCACTGCGCATGCGCGGGACCACGAAGCGTCTACCGATTGGACGCTAGAAGCAGAGGAGGAAGAGGAAGGGTTTGCTGGAACGCAGGAAGGGTTTGCTGGAACGCAGGAAGCGTTCCAGCGCCATTGGGCCAAACAAACAAATTGTACAGTGATAGAAAAAGAGACAAACAAAGCGTACATAAATAACAAATACCGCTGCCATGAAGGGAAGCAAATGCGAATCTTCAGACCCATGTCAGAGAATGCCAATCAAGCTTCAGTCAACCGCAGAGAGCAGGGGATTTTAAATGTCACTCACCCGCCCGTGGCTGGGCTCTGGACATGCAGACACCATCCAAAGTATCCTAAGGTAAGCTGGACGTAGTAAGACATCAGAAGTGTAGGTCCTTGGAGGAGGACAAAAAATGAACACCTGCTGTACCTGAGAGCTGAAATTTATGGGAGGGGGGTCCTATACCCTTGGAGTGGAGGCGGGGTTAACCCCACACGTAGGCTGCCATGGAGACAGACAGGAAAGTTGCATTATGAGGATGTTCCTACTGCCTACAGCCACAGGCACCAGTAGGGGGCAGCAATGGCAACCTCCAAACTTCCTCATTGGCAACGTTTTTTTTTATTACATAGAGGATAAAATTGTAAAAAAAAAAAAAAAAAACCAAGACACCTTCACCTCCTTTTCATGTTTGCAAAGTGAAAATACATGCAGGTGATCTGCACATAAGCACTACAACAAAATCCACTAACATTATTACTTTAATACAATGTTGTTTGATCCAACCGGGCACAAGAACTGTCCAGGTTGGTGGCAGTTTTAGTTTAAACAGGGGAATGGAACTTGGTGTCTGATGAACAACTTCCTCAATGCTCCTATCATCTGTCATTCTAAATCATACCAAAAGTCACTATCGCCTTACAATTTACCAGTACAGTAGAATGCTACACCAGAGAATACTCTGTACTTTACAGATCAAAGCTGGGAAAGCAAAAGTAGATAAAACTAAAAATGTAAAATGGTTAC
This sequence comes from Pelophylax lessonae, assembly GCF_965119305.1. NCBI lineage: Eukaryota > Metazoa > Chordata > Amphibia > Anura > Ranidae > Pelophylax > Pelophylax lessonae. The sequence continues at coordinate 241,074,915 of NC_138773.1, forward strand.
ATTGGAATGGAGAGTCAAATGTGGTGGGCATACAAAAAAAAAAAAATACAAACTGTCCATACTGTGCCATCCCAGGGACACAACGAAAACAGAAAACTTTAAAGAAAACAAAGACAAAATGGGCAATTTATGGGACTTCCATTGCACCAAATGGAACCAACAGTAAATCAAAATTTACTAAAAACATTTTTTATTGCAAATATAGATTAAAAAGGTGGCACAGCAAAATGTATAAAAAAGGGTTTACATTCAGAAAACCACAATTTGGATAACAGCTGCAGCATACAATATCAGCGCTTGTCATGAAAGTCGCTTCTAATACATGCTGCTTTGTTGAAAAACGTACAGTTTAACATCTAAAAGTGATCTAAATTATATTAATTACAACAATCATGTTAAACACCCCCATGGGGGAGGGAGGGAAGGAAATAAAAAACGAAAAATAAAAAAAATGTCAATGATTACCATAACACCGATGAGCCAGACCCTGCCCCCTACCCCCTAAGTATACATGGTTCACATACATACACACACACATATATATATATATCACACGATGCAACAGAAAACCTACCTCTAGAAAGAAAATGTGTATATATTTTTTTTTTTTTGTAAGAGTTGCACTTAACAGAACCATCATTGGTTGACTTGAGAACTACCGTTCACTTATAGTAAATAAAGCCAGTTTCTCTTATGTCCTCCGACAGTCGCCGCCTCTTCATATTCGTCACATATGGGGTATTAGACTTTGCTCCGAAGGAGTAGCTAGGCAACAGAATATGTTAACATTAAAGCTTTTAACATATCCCACCCTCAAGGGGTGGTCCCCTCAGTCAATACCCTCCTACTTCCTGCAACCATATCTCAGTTTTAATGTCTAGCTTGTCAGGAGTGGCTGGCTTTCTATGTGCTGGGGCTTTCTGCCCCAGACTCTTTCTTCTTTTTGAAAATTTTTTTGAGTTTTCTCTCTACCTTTACTTAGCTGTTATTTTTGTCAGCGTTAGTTAGTTCTTCTGATGAAGAGGATTATGCGGGCTGGGTCTCGGGCTGATCCCCCTGGTCGCAGGTCGTGGGTCGGTGGCTTCCCAGCCTGCCATCGAGCGTTCAGCCAGGTAACGCTCCTGGCACAGTGAACGACCCATCCCTGTTCGGTGCAGGGATGATTGGTGAGGTGGCTACCTCACTGGACGCTGTGCGGTTTCTTAACCCCCATTTTGTGCGTCTTGAATGCGACTCTCCCTGCCTCATGTGCAGCGGCTTGTTCGCCTGTGCGGGTCCCCCACGCCATGTGAGGTAAGTGTATTTATGTGGGGACCTGTCTGTCTGGGGGGGTGTCAGTCTGGGACTGTGTAACCTGCCTCTATTCACACTGCTTGTCTCCCTATCTCTCGGCTGCATGCTGTGGGCTGCAAGGGGGGGGGGAGCTGTGTGACACTGTGTGTGTCAGCCTGGTCAGTGTGTGAAGCTGTGTGCTGTGGGGCATGTTTTTTTGGCATGTTTGGGCATATACAGCGATCGCTGCGGCGATCTGACATGTATTCTTATACAGGGATGTCATGTGTGCATTACTGCACTGTGGAGCGGCGGTTTCGGCGCCAAACGGCGCCATTTTGCCTACACTCGCTCCGGCCACATGTTTTACATGCATGGCGGCCATTTTCTTGTAGCCTCCATAGGCTTTCATAGAGCGCCCTGGCAGCATCACTTCCTCTTTCCAGGAACACCGATCGAGGCAGCAGCAGCGGCGAGGGTCTCCTCAGGTTTTATCCTTCTGTTCTTGCTATCCATTGCCTGTGTTCAGTTTGCATATTCCCTGTGGGGGTCTCATTGTGCTTGAGTGTGGTGCGGTGGGCTGCGCTTGCCGCGCTTGCTTAAAGGGGCAGTTAACCCTTTATTGTCCGGCATTACAGGGGCAATGGATTCTCAGGAGGGCAAATTTCCTACCGCCTTGGTGGAAAGCCAGGGGACCGCTGTTTCCCCCCCAGGGGGGGATTTAGCCACTATTGTGGCTGGCCTTGCTGCCCAGGTACAGATGCTGGTGGCTGCTCAATCTACTAAAAGGCCCAGAGTTGCTCTTTCCTCTGATTCTGAGGGTGAAGGTGATGGGGCTGTTATGGCGGGGGCCTCCTTATCGGGGTCCCGCTCCTCCCTGGATCTAGTGGGGTCCGAGGTGGAGGCTGAAGTTGAGGGGGTTGATAATTCTCCCCCTGGCTCGCCTGAAGAGCTTGCAATCATGGATGAGTTGATTGCTTCCATAAAGCAAACACTGCGTTTGCAGGATGAAGTGTGTCCCCCCCGCCGCCTTGGCGGCTTATGGGACGCAGAGAAAACGCAGGACGCCGCAGGTTTTTCCCTGCAATGATGATTTTCAGCGCGCTGTTAAGGAACAATGGCGCAATCTGCGCAAACCTTTTGCTGTACCAAGTAGATTCAAGCTGCGTTATCCTTTCTCGCCTTCCACTGATGAAAGGTGGTGTGTGCCTCCCCCAGTGGATCACGCAATTGCGGTTTTAAACAAAGCCACTGCGATTCCTGCAGAGGATTCCCCTGTGTTCCGTGATGCCACGGATAGGAGATTGGAGTCTCTTGCCCGTCATACTTATTCTGTTACGGTTCTATGCTTAAGGCTCTGTTTGCTTCTCTCATGGCGGCCCAGGCGATCGCAAGTTGGACGCAGATGCTTAGGCGCGTCCTAGTGGCCGATTCGGCCTCGCCGGCGACCCTGGATATGGTGGATCAAATACACCAAGGTGTCATGTATCTGTGTGATGCGGACCTGGACCTGGTTCCGTTGGCTGCACGTGTGCACAGCGTGGCGGTGTTGTCTCGCCGCCTGGTTTGGTTAAAATGTTGGTCGGTGGACCAGTCCTCACGTAAGACCTTAGCCAATCTACCTTATGATGGGTCTCGCCTTTTTGGGGAGTCCTTGGATGTGTTGATTAAGGGGATCACCGGGGGTAAGAGCACTCTCTTGCCCAATTTCCCCAAGGCTAAGGGGGCTTCTGGGAAGAAGCATGCTAATTTTCGGCCCCCTCAGGGGTCCTTTCGTGCCTTTCGGCCGCACTACAAGGGCAAGCCGTTCAAAGGTCAAGGCTCTCAGAAGAAGCCCTGGTCTGGGAAACAGAAGTCCGGTCAATCCGGATCTGCAGCCCATAACAGTTTGGCCTGAAGGGGCGCCCTCACCCAGTTTTGGGGTGGGGGGGGACGCTTGCTCGGTTTTCTTCAGCCCTGGTTGGCCCGTGTGCGGGACAGATGGGTTCAGGAGATCGTTCGATCTGGTTACAAGATCGAGTTTCTCTCTCGGCCGGAGAGCAGATTTTTTCCCTCAAATCTTCAACTGTCTCCAGAGCGTTTGCGGGACCTGCACCTGGCGGTGCGGGACCTGAGGGCTCAGGGAGTGGTGGTTCCGGTGCCTCATCGGGACAGATTTTGGGGGTTTTATTCCAATCTGTTCACCGTGCCCAGAAAGGAGGGCAAGGTTCGTCCAATTCTGGACTTGAAGGCTCTGAACCGCTCTGTGCGGGTTCGCAAGTTCCGCATGGAATCCCTGCGGTCGGTGGTGGCTGCCCTGGTTCCGGGGGAATTCATGGCCTCCATCGATTTGAAGGATGCGTATCTTCACATCCCCATTTTCGAGGGTCACCAGAGGTTCCTTCGATTTGCCATTGCGGAGGATCACTACCAGTTCGTGGCGTTGCCTTTTGGTCTCGCCTCGGCTCCGCGGGTCTTCACCAAGGTGCTTGCACCGGTTCTGGCATTATTGAGGGCCCAGGGCATTTCTGTCCTGGGGTATCTGGACGACATTCTGGTTCGGTCTGCGACCAGCCAGGGTCTGGAGAAGGACCTGTCTGTCACGATGCAAACTCTGCAGGAGTTTGGTTGGACGATAAATTTTCCAAAGTCGACACTGAGTCCGTCGGTTCGTCTTCCCTACCTGGGAATGATTCTGGACTCGGTGCAGGCGAAGGTCTTCCTGCCGGAAGACAAACTCAGAACTCTTCAGGAGGAAGTCAGGTCCCTCAGGGACGTTCCGCACTCGTCTCTGCGGACGTGCATGAGATGTCTGGGATTGATGGTCTCGGCCTTCGAGGCGATTCCCTTCGCCCAGTTTCACACGCGGGGTCTCCAAGCGGAGATCCTGTCCAGGTGGGACGGGCGACCTCAATCTCTGGATCTTCAAATCTCGTTGAGTCATCGCACCAGAAGAAACCTTCTGTGGTGGCTCCAGTCCCCGTTGGTGTCCGGGGGCAAGTCGTTTCGTCCTGTCTCGTGGACGGTGATCACCACGGATGCCAGCCTGTCGGGCTGGGGTGGTGTTCTGGGCGTTCTGTCCGCCCAGGGAACTTGGTCGGAGGGGGAGTCTTCCCTTCCGATCAACATTCTGGAATTGCGTGCGATAAATCTCTGTCTTCATCGCTGGACGGACCGGCTGCAGGGCTGCCCGGTTCGGGTGCAGACGGACAATGCCACGGCGGTGGCCTACATCAACCACCAAGGGGGCACCAGGAGTGCCCGAGCGGCTCGAGAAGTGGCCGACATTCTGTCTTGGGCCGAGACTCATGTCCCGGCGATAACGGCGGTTCACATTCCGGGGGTGGAGAACTGGCAGGCGGACTATCTGAGTCACCAGACCCTGGATCAGGGGGAATGGTCTCTCCACCCGGCTGTCTTCCAGATGTTGTGCGCGAAGTGGGGTCTTCCAGATGTGGACCTGTTCGCGTCTCGTCTCAACAACAAGGTGAGAAGGTTTGTGGCAAGGACGCGTGACCCTCGGGCAGACGCGTCGGACGCATTAGTGGCCCCGTGGCATCAGTACAGGCTGATGTACGCGTTTCCACCGATTCAGTTGCTGTCCAGGTTCCTTCGCAGGTTACACTCGGAACGCAGCACGGTGATTCTTGTGGCACCGGACTGGCCTCGCCGGTCCTGGTACGCAGACCTCGTGAATCTGGCGGTCGACGCCCCGTGGCGTCTGCCTCTTCGAGACGATCTCCTGTCTCAAGGACCGATATACCATCCTGCTTTACAGTCGCTGGCTTTGACGGCCTGGCTGTTGAGACCGAGGTCCTGAAGGAGAAGGGTCTCTCTCCAGAGGTCGTTCATACTTTGATCAACGCGAGGAAGTCTTCCTCGGGGAAGGTTTATTACCGTACTTGGAAGGCCTATTTTGCCTGGTGTGAGTCCAGGGGGTTTTCACCCCGCACGTACTCTGTTTCCCGTGTGCTGTCTTTCCTTCAAACGGGTGTTGATCAGCGTTTGGCGCTGGCTACGATAAAGGGTCAGGTGTCTGTGCTGGCCTTTCTGTTTCAACGTCCCGTGGCTTCCAACTCCTTGGTTGGCACTTTTGTTCAGGGTGTGCGGCATCTGGTTCCTCCTAGGAGGGATCCTTTGCCCACTTGGGACTTGAATCTCGTTCTGTCTGTGTTGCAACGTGCTCCTTTTGAACAGATCAGGGAGATCTCGTTGTCTATGTTGTCCAAAAAGGTCGCCTTTTTGGTGGCGATCACTTCGGCTCGCAGAGTGTCGGAGCTGGCAGCTTTGTCCTGCAAGTCTCCGTACCTGGTTGTTCATTTGGATAGGGTGGTCTTGCGACCTAATCCTTCTTTTCTTCCGAAACGAGTTTCGGAATTCCATCTTAATGAGGATATTGTCTTACCTTCGCTGTGCGCGAAGCCTAAACATCCAAAGGAGGTGAGATTGCATTCTCTGGATGTTGTTCGGGCGATAAGGGTTTACCTTAAATCGACTGAGTCTTTTCGAAAGACGGACTCCTTGTTTGTTCTTCCAGAGGGTCCTCGGAAGGGCATGGCGGCTTCGGCCTCTACCATCGCCAAATGGATCAGGCAGACCATTGAACAGGCCTATGCCTTGCAGGGGAAGGTTCCCCCTGTGCCTGTGAAGGCGCACTCTACTAGATCTTTGAGTACGTCTTGGGCCTGTCGTCATGGGGCTTCTGTAGCCCAGGTGTGTAAGGCGGCGACCTGGTCGACCGTACACACGTTCACAAGATTCTACAAAGTAGATGTTCAGGCATCGGCGGATGCTTCCTTTGGCCGCAAGGTTCTTAGTGCGGCAATTCCCTAGGGTCCCTTGTTGGGGACCTCTGGCTGTTGGGATGAGTTTGGTATCCCCTGGTTTTTTGTCTTTTCCTGGGTTGTTGCTCCTGTTGAGCACTTGTTTTTCCTGTTGCCCAGCTGGTTTCCTTCCTTTGGTAAGGTTCCTTTCTTTGATGCGGAGACTGCGTTGCCTTTTCGGCGCGGATGCGTTTCCCACCCCTCATGTTTGCACTGCTTTGGGACGTCCCCATATGTGACGAATATGAAGAGGTGGCGACTGTCGGAGGACGTAAGAGAAAACGGAATTTTTGTAAAATCTTACCTGTAAAATTCCTTTCTCGGAGTCCTCCGACAGTTGCCGCCCCCGCCCCTCTTTTGGGGTTTGGTTGTATACTCTACTGCTATTCCACTAAAACTGAGATATGGTTGCAGGAAGTAGGAGGGTATTGACTGAGGGGACCACCCCTTGAGGGTGGGATATGTTAAAAGCTTTAATGTTAACATATTCTGTTGCCTAGCTACTCCTTCGGAGCAAAGTCTAATACCCCATATGTGACGAATATGAAGAGGCGGCGACTGTCGGAGGACTCAGAGAAAGGAATTTTACAGGTAAGATTTTACAAAAATTCCGTTTTACTTATACCAATGTCCATGTATACGCACATTAATTTTCAGCATTTTCTACATAAGAAATGCTTAAACAAGCGTAATGGCAAAATGTAAATTATTTTAGCTTTATTAGGACCAGATCTGTAGGCAGAAAACCTAGGCTTGGGCAAACAGTGGCAGGACCGCAGGGTGGAACGCAATTAGAAATCTTCAGCAGGTAACAGTTGACATCTGTAGTGTTTAGAGCTTTGGTGGTGTTTAGCAGGTTCCTAAAAGGGAACCCCAGGCAAGCTTATTTTAATTATTTTTCTGCTTACCCAGCAATCTGTTAATTTACAGGCAGCTCCAGCATGCTAAAATTCAAGTTTTTCATTTTAATAAAAATAAGCAATTTTGCTAAAAGTCCACTCAAAAGAAATAAAGTAGACTATAAAGTTGCTTTTTGACTGTGTACTGAGTCACAGATGCAATATTTTGCCCAAAGGCTTAAAAAAAAAAAAAAAAAGGTATAGAAAATGCCTAAAAGTGACCCTTTTACAACTTGTAAATGAATTTCCAGCATGAGTCACTCTCTCTCGTGAGGCAGCTACTATAAAAAGTTCAAACTTCATTCCTAATATAACCCAAGGAGGATTATTAGTGGAACGCAATTTGAACACTCTGTCTTCAAATAATGGAACTTGGGATTGATGGCAGATGAGGACAGAATGGCCTAATAAGCATGTGCCAGCTTCAAATTGTAAAGCCCAGTGGACTGCTTTTCCATACTCTATCTTCTATAAATTATCACGTAATTCTTCTTAAAGTGAAACCCTCACAAATTAAGAATAGTCCAGGCTAGTACCTGCCCTTACTTCTATTGGACCAATCTTTTGCACAGCATTGATTGTGAGGAGATATTTTTGTCTTTTTTACATTTTCTTTCGTACATGTAATCCAACCAGGCAAGTCACAGTTATGTGCAGATTAGGTCTAAACAACTTAAAATTCCATATTCAATGGTACCTTTCCCATTTTTGATCTAATACGAGAATGCGACAATAAAGTGGACTTGTGTGACAAAGTGCAATTAACCTTCAAGTAACTCCCCAAAATACCATTAGCCTTCCATCTTTACACACACTCAGAATGGTGTCTTTCCTATCAGGTCAGGTGCTACTGAATGCTCTCGCCACCCACTGCGGGAAAAGGGAAACAGAAACACATACATACAGTGCCTTGAAAAAGTATTCATACCCCTTGACATTTTTGACATTTTGTCATGGTACAACCAAAAACAAAAATGTATTTTATGTAATGGGATTTTATGTGATATACCAACACAAAGTGGCACATAATTGTTATGTGGAAGGAAAGATTCTCAGTTGGATTTAGGACTAGACTTTGACTGGGCCATTCTAACACATGAATATGCTTTAATCAAAACCATTCCATTGTCGCTTTGGCTGTATGTTTAGGGTAATTGTCCTGATGGAAGGTGAACCTCCGCCCCAGTCTCAAGTCTTGTGCAAACCCACAAGTTTTCTTCTATGATTGCCCTGTATTTGGCTCAATCCATCTTGCCATCAACTCTGACCAGCTTCCCGGTCCCTGCTGAAGAACAGAATCCACAAAACATGATGCTGCCACCACCATGTTTTATGGTGGGGATGGGGTGTCCAGGGTGATGTGCAGTGTTCCTTTTCCGCCACACATAGTTTTGCTTTTAGGCCCAAAAGTTCAATTTTGGTCTCATCTGACCAGAGCACCTTTTTCCTGTGTCTTGTTGTGTCCCCTACATGGCTACTCACAAACTGCAAACAGGACTTCTTATGGCTTTCTTTCGAAAATGGCTTTCTTCTTGTCACTCTTCCATAAATGCCAGATTTGTGGAGTGCATGACTAATAGTTGTCCTGTGGACAGATTCTCCCACCTGAGCTGTGGATCTCTGCAGCTCCTCCAGAGTTACCATGGGCCTCTAGGCTGCTTCTATAATTAACGCTCTCCTTGTCTGGTCTGTCAGTTTAGGTGGACGGCCATGTCTTGGTAGGTTTGCAGTTGTGCCATTTTACTCTTTGCATTTTCAGGTGATGGATTTAAAAAAGGGCTTTGTGAGATGTTCAAAGCTTGGGATATGTTGTTTATAACCTAACCCTGCTTTAAACATCTCCACAACTTTATCCCTGACCTGTCTGGTGTGTTCTTTGGCCTTCATGATGCTGATTGTTCACTAAGGTTCTCTAACAAACCTCTGAGTACTTTACAGAACAGCTGTATTTATACTGAGAATAAATTACACAAATGTGGACTTTAACTATGAAGGTGACATCTGAAGGCAATTCGTTCCGCTATATGATAGTTAGCGGTATCAGAGCAAAGGGGGATGAATACAAATGCACGCCATACTTTTCAGATTTTTATTTTTAAAAAATTCTAAAAACCATTTATCGTTTTCCTTCCACTTTACGATTATGTGTCACTTTGTGTTGGTCTATCACATAAAATCCCAACAAAATACATTTAAGATTTTGGCTGTAACATCACAAAATGTGGAAAATTTCATGGGGTATGAATACTTTTTCAAGGAACTGTACATCTGTTTCCTTGTGATATTACCAGCGATCAAGTACAAATTCTGGTAAGTGAACTGTGTGCCACCTACAAATTGATCAGGTAAGGTGTGACCAAAGGTGTGGTGGGAACACACGACACCATTTGCATATCTACACTTTTGACCTTTATTAAAAAGATAGTGTTTGGACTGTCTATATCATTTCTTTGGTGAATTTTTTTTTCAGGCTAGGTTCACACTGGTGCGATTGCACACATCGCATGCGATTTGTACCGCATTCCTGTGCACATCTCATGCGATGTCTGTGTGGTGTGAATCTAGCCATATCGTTTGTATGGCTGAAATCGCATTTGCACCAAAATGGTGCAGAACCTTTTTTTTGTCCACCTGGGAATCTGAACACCCATGCGATCCAATTCCAGCAGCGGTTTGCAGAGCGCAGAGTGAACTGACTGCGATTCTGATGCGGTGCAGGAACCCTCACAGGAATCGCTGTGGTTCCTGCATTGCACCAGTGTGAACCTAGCCTTACACATTGGACTTTTTTTCTGTGTGTGTATAAATTTAGTTATATGTATGTGAGCTGAAGCGAAGCAGTTTTCTTTATACGATTTATTTGGCCAATTGATATCGGTTGGCGTGCTTGCAGCTATAAATTTAGTGCACTTTCATGCAATAATGTTCTTTTTATTTTTTATAGAGGTTTGCAATTTACCATCAAGTTTTAGCCTAACTTCAATAAAATGCTGTGTTCTCTATTATATACCCCCATTGATTTCACAGACCTGGGTTTACCTAAAGTGGGTGCTTCTCTGTTAAGAGCTGCTCTCCCCTCTGAATCCCCAAACCTTAAACATATCAACGGACAGCTTGCAAAAGATAGTAGAACAAACCCCCAAAAATTCTTCAACTATATTCAGACATCCCAACCTGCAACAACTGATCAACTCATTTCAGGGAGGTGGCACTCCCTGCCCCCCCCCCCAATTTAACACAACTAGAGGACTATCAAATGAAATGCAATAAGTATACAGGGGTTTACGTCTTTCGAGAGATATTAAAAGAAACACTCTAACCATCATGACCACTTCAGTGATTTGAAGTGGTCCTGGTGGAAGAAGTCAGAAACACTGCACATGCCAGGATATTTACAGTTATGTGCTGGGGGATAGTTGCACCCCTTAGGCAGCCAGAAAATGTCATGTCCTTGTTCATACATTTATGAACAAGGACATGAAATTTTATTATGGCAGAACGCAATTAGTTATTAAACACATTGCAACAATTTACACACACTAATGCACAGACCGATCGTGTGAAAGGGGCCTAAGGTGGTTTACCTGCACCTCAATTTAGTTAGTTGAGTTAGTTTAACTCCTATATTTGGGAAGATACTGGAGAGTTTTGATTCATGCTTTGCTGGGATGTTTGCCTTCCTATGGATCAACTGTGGGTATAGGATTGTGTATATAGGATTGGATGATTTTTTTATTAGGATTTTTTTCTTTTTTAGGGCATATTTTTTCTCTTTTTTTTTTTGTTATCACCCAGAAGGAGCAGTGTAGTGGTAAATTGCAACATGATCATTCACCATTTGCTGCAGCTCCTACATTAACCATATTTGGATTTTATCATGCTATAATGGTTTTTCAAATTAGTAATAAGAATATATGATCCTGAGAGATGATTTGAGCACACAAGAATGCTCCCTGTATTATTTTCATCCTGGGTCACTGCATATGTGGACACGCAAAGCATATTTATTTACAAAGAACTCACTGATCTGTCAACATTGTACTGACATTTTCAAGTAACCCTTTGTCAATGTTCCCAGCGACATAAATCACTTTACTTCCAGTCTCTCACGCTGCTGCTACTGCCGCCTCAATGAACTTCAGAAAGCAAAAGGAAACCGAGGCACAAAAAAAAAAAAATTAAATTTTTTTACAAATGCGGGCTACAGACAAAAAAAAAAAAAAAAAAAAAAAGTAGAGCCCCTTACTGTTGCTTATAAAAGTAACTGGGGAACCCTTTTCATACACATTACAGTAATTTGTGTACCCTAAATAAATGGGTGCAAGAAAAAAAAAAACTCAAAAGTTCAATACTCAATAAGGTGCTGTTTTTTGACCTACCACTACAGAAGACATCCCCAACCCTGCTCACCTCGCTTCCTATAAATCATAACAGTATAATGCAGTTTTGTAATTTTTACTTTGGCTGTAGAAACCATTGCTCTTAGGCTTCATGTACACGGGACGTTGTTAAAAGTCCTTTTTGAATGCTGGAATTTTTAGGACGTTTAAAACGTCCGTTAGGTCGCGTTTGTACCCGCGTTTAGCGGGCGTTTGCGTTTAGAACCGTTCCTAGAGGTCAAAAAAATCACTCCCCTTTAAAATGGAAAAACACGAGCGCTAAACACGGGTCATCGCGTTCGGCCGCGTTTTTGCGTTTGAAATGCCGGGAAACACACGTTCGAACGCAAATAATTGCTTTCCAAAAAACGTCCCTGAACTCAACTGCCTGCAAATAACTGTAAACGACCCTGTGTACATGGACAGATAACATAACCTGTAGGTGGGTTCAGGGGCTTCTGAAAAAAACACCCAACTGCCATTTACAAACGTCCCGTGTACATGGAGCCTAAGAATCCATGGCCTTTGATCATGGCTGTTGATAGGGAGTGTTTGAGCTCAAGATTCTCTTGTTCTTCCTCTTCAGCATCTTCATGTGATTATTTGCCTAGCCATTTGTTCATGTGATTGGCAATTGATTCTAGAAACAGGTTTAAAGAGCCTCTAAACTCTGTTATATGACTGTGCAGCACAGAAAGATAATGTATAATGGCAATGTTGAGCAAAGGGGTCTGCCATATTAAATAAAAGGTAGATAAATCAAGGTTAGTTCCAGGTTGTGTAAAAGAGACGGGATAAGATACAGTGCCTTGAAAAAGTATTCATACCCCTTGAAATGTTCCACATTTTGCCATGTTACAACCAAAAACGTAAATTAATTTATTGAGATTTTGTGTGATAGACCAACACAAAGTAGTTGTAAAGTCGAAGGAAAATGATAAATGGTTTTCAACATTTTTTACAAATAAATATGTGAAAAATGTAGCATGCATTTGTATTCAGCCCCCCTGAGTCAATTTGTAGAACCACCTTTTGCTTCAATTACAGCTCCTTTTTTATGCTGGAGATACGCACACGGGACAGGACAGACTCTGCCTGGAGTTTTTGACACAGCAAAGACATGTGATCTATAGTATACTGTGCAGACGTGTACAGACATCTATACAGGAACCTATTTACCCTGAGGACTTCTCTGATCATACACCCCGCTAGTTTAGTACACTGTAGATGGCTTTTTATACCCAAGTATCTATATACTCTCAGATACAGTCAGATCCATCCTACAAATCGAGGGATGACAGACTGGCCTGCCTTAGCTGGGACCCTTGTATGATCGTTTGAGACTTTGCGGTGGTGGCACCCTTGTTGTTTCTATTGGGGCAGCATCATTACACTCCTCAGCTCCAGTCATGAAACTCCCTCCTCCTATCCCTTCGCTCTTCCTCCATTGATTTTACTCTACACTTCTCATCGTTTAGAACTCCTAAATTGTAAATCATACAACTCCATCTACATACCCCTGAGGAAAGGTGGTTTCACCTGAAACTGGTCGGGTTTGGAGGATTTCCCCACTGTAATCCTTACACTCTGGACGAAACTTTTTTGCAAGCCATGCTTACTATTTCCTAACCTTTCATGTGCGTCATATATTCATACACTTTAGTGTTGAACATGCATGTATTGTAATATGTATCTAGATACGTGATGTGTCAAGCTATTTACAATCTTAACGGTTTGAACAAACCTATATATTTTTTATACAATTAGATGTGTGGCGGCCTATATAGTCCCACAATATGAGGGGGGGGGGGTTTTGTCTTTTTATTCATGTCTTTTCGGGATGCCAACCCACATTCCGGATTTCGAATAATTGAGGAAAAGTTACACAATTACAACTGCAAGTCATTTTGGGTATGTCTCTATCAGCTTTGCACATCTAGAGCGTGACATTTTTGCCCATTCTTCTTTGCAAAATAGCTCAAGCTTTGTCAGATTAGATGGAGAGCATCTGTGAACAGCAATTTTAAAGTCTTGCCACAGATTCGTAATTGGATTTAGGTCTGGACTTTGACTGGACCATTCTAACATATGAATACGCTTTGATCTAAACCATTCCATTGTAGCTCTGGCTGTATGTTTAGGTTCATCGTCATGCTAGAAGGTGAACCTCCGCCCCAGTCAAGTATTTTGCAAACTCACAGGTTTTCTTTTAAGATTGCCCTGTATTTGGCTCCATCCATCGTCCCCCATCAACTAGGACCAGCTTCCCTGTCCCTGCTGAAGAAAAGCATCTCCACAACATGATGCTGCCACCACCATGTTTCACGGTGGAGATGGTGTGTTCAGAGTCATGTGCAGTGTTAGTTTTCCGCCACACATACAGTAGATTTTTGCTTTTTAGGCCAAAAAGTTCAATTTTGGTCTCATCTGACCAGAGCACCTTCTTCCACGTTTGCTGTGTCTCCCACATGGCTTCTCACAAACTGCAAATGGGACTTCTGCCTTTCTTTCAACAATGGCTTTCTTCTTGCCACTCTTTCATAAAGACCAGATTTGTGGAGTGCACAACTAATAGTTGTCCTGTGGATAGATTCTCCCCCCTAAGCTGTGGATCTCTGCAGCTCCTCCAGAGTTACCATGGGCCTCCTGGCTGCTTCTCTGATTAATGCTCTCCTTGCCCGGCCTGTCTGTTTAGTTGGACAGCCAGGTCTTGGTAGGTTTGCAGTTGTGCCATTCTCTTTCCATTTTCAGATGATGGATTGAACAGTGCTCTGTAAAATGTTCAAAGCTTGGGATATTTTTTTTTATAACCTAACCCTTCTCCACAGCTTTACCCCCGGCCTGTCTGGTGTGTTTCTTGGCCTTCATGATGCTGTTTGTTCACTAAGGTTCTCTAACAAACCTGTGAGGGCCTCACAGAACAGCTGTATTTATACTGACATTAAATTACACACAGGTGGCCTTATTTACTAATTAGGTGACTTCTGAAGGCAATTGGTTCCACTAGATTTTAGATTAGGATATCACAGTAAAGGGGCCTGAATACAAATGCACATCACACTTTTAGGATATTTATTTGTAAAAAAATTTTAAAACCATTTATCATTTTCCTTCCACTTCACAATTATGTGCCACTTTGTGTTGGTCAACCACATAAAATCCCAATAAAATACATTTACAATTTTGGTTGTAACATGACAAAATGTGGAAAATTTCAAGGGGTTTGAATAGTTTTAAGGCACTGTATTCTTGGTAAAGAAAAAAAAAACTAGATTATTTATAGTTAAGGTTAGTAATCTAAAGGTCTACTTATGCAGAGGAGTCACTTTTCTATTCCTCCAAATCTGCAAGGTACTCAAAAGCACTTATAAATGTAATGGTATCACAAATTTAAAAAGTGGGATTTCTGACTTACCGTAAAATCCATTTCTCTGATGTTCATTGACGTACACAGCTCCTGATCTTCTTAACCATCGGGTTATACTGCTCCCTACAGGAGCAGGACACTAGGCAGAAAAAATAAGTCTGGCTACGCATATGGGCAGTCGCAGGGGGGTATACTCCCTCGCTCTGCTATAGGTACTCAGTTTTGTTACAAGCAGTGTCAGAAGAATACAACTCCATAGAAGGGTGGGTGCTGTGTCCGTCAATAAACACCAGAGAAAGGGATTTTACGGTCAAAAATCTGATTTTCTCTTTCGTTCATTGACAGACTCCTGTCAGCTCCTGATCTTCTTAACCATTGGGACACCCCAAAGCAGTGTTAAACATGAGGGGTAGGAACAGCGAAAAAGAAATTCCCAGGGCTAACTATAGCCAACCAGGTAAACAGGAACTCAACTAAAACTGGAGCTCACCTGGAAAAAAAAAAAAAACACACCCCCAAAGAGGACCAGGTCCTCTAAACAGCAGCCTGCAAAACCTTGCAGCCAAAGGAAGCATACGCAGATGCTAACACATCAACTTTGTGAATGTGTGCACCGATGACCAGGTGGCCGTCTTGCAAACCTGCATCACTGGCGCCTGATGACGGAAGGCCCAAGAGGCACTGAGCGCCCAGTAGAGTGTGCCCTTACAGGTAAAGGAGGAACCTGATCCTTGATGGAATAGGCCTGAATCACCGTCTATCTGATCCATCTGGAAATGGTCGCAGAAGAAGCAGACAACCCTTTCCGAGGCCCATATGTGAGCAAAAAAGTAAGTCGGACTTTCTAAAAAGACTCCATAGCTGCCAGGTACAACCTAATTGCCCAGACCACATTCAAGGCATGCAAGGCAATTTCTTTCGGATGTTTTGGCCTAGGACACAGGGAAGGCAACAAAATGTCTTCATTCAAATGGAAATCAGAGACAAACTTTGGAAGGAACGGTGGGCAGGGGCAAAGAACCACCTTATCTCTGTGAACCACCAAGTAAGGTGAACATCAGGATAACGCCGTCAATTCAAAAACCCTGCACACAGAGGTAATGGCCACTAAAAAGGCCACCTTCTGGGACAGTTTAAGCAGGAGAATCTCCCGAAGATTCTCAAAAGGAGGATTCTGGAGGACTGAGAGCACCAAATTGAGGTCCCAAGGCGGCAACAAAGAGCGCACTGAAGGGGCCGAGTGCCTAACTCCCGGAGGAAAACTACGCACCAGGGAGTGTGTGACCAAAGGCCATTGAAAGAAGACCGTTAAGACACCTGGACCTTGATAGTACTCAAGCCAGTTTCTGCTTAACCCCCTCCCCCACTGTTGAAGGAAGGTCAAGATCCAAGCCACCAATGGTATAATGGTAGATATTTCTAGAAGTAGATTTCCTACCTTTTAACACCGTTGGAATAACTGACCCAGACAAACCCCTATCCATCATCACCTGGCGTTCAACAGCCAAGCCGTCAAAGCCAGCGACTGTAAAGCAGGATGGGATATTGGTCCTTAGGACAGCAGATCCTCCCTGAGAGGAAGCTTTTAAAGAACGTCGGCAACCAGCTGCACCAGATCGGCATACCAAGCTCGGCAAGGCCAGTCCAGGGTCACCAAGATGACCAGAGTCCCTTCTGTCCCAATCCTGCAGTCTTGGCAGAAGCTTAAGAGGAGGGAAGGTGTAAATCATACGATATGGACCCCACAGGGCCACCAGCGCATCTGTGGTATCTGCTAGAGGATCCAGTGACTAAGACACAAACCTCTGCAACTTTCTGTTGAGCCGAGACGTCAACAGATCCACCTCAGGTGTGTCCCACCTGAGACACAACTGATAAAACTTCTCCAGAATAAGGGACCACTCCCCTTGGTTCAACACCTGCTGACTGACGTAGTCCACCTGCCAGTTTTTCACCCCAGGAATATGTACGGCGGAGGGGGCTGGAACGAACTGTTCTGCCCACCTTAAAATGCCGGATACCTCTAGAGCCGCCAGGACACTTCTTGTGCCCCCCTGGTGATTGACATAAGCCACGGCCGTGGCATTGTCCAATTGAATGCTCACTGGACATCCCTGAAGATGATCTGTCCAATGTTCCAGGCACAGTCTGATCGCTCGGAGTTCTAAGACATTGATCAGCAGTCTGGACTCTTCCAGTGTCCAGATCCCCTGAGCAGAATTTTTGCCGAGGATGCCTTCCCAGCTAGACAGGCTGGCATCCGTGGTGACTATTGTCCAATACAAGAGGAGGAAGGATTTGCCCAGTCTAAGTGCCAAAGCACAAAGCCACTATATCAGGGACTTTCTCGAGGGCTTCCCCTTACAGAAGGAGGTCGTCCAAGAAGGCCAGTACCGTGATCCCCTGTTGGCCTAACAAAGCTAGCAACAGGGCTAACACATTTGTGAAGACCCAAGGAGAAGAGGCAAGACCAAAGGGTAACACCACAAACTGATGATGTTCCTTTCCCACAGCAAAGCGGAGGAAGTGCTGGTGACCGGCACATATTGGAATGTGAAGGTAAGCATCCTTGATGTCGATCGAGGCAAGAAAATCCTCCTGATACAGCGATGCCACCACTGTGCAAATGGACTCCATCCTGAATGTAGGCACCCGCACAAAGCAGTTCAGTGCCTTGAGATCCAGGATTGGACCCACCTTGCCTTCATGGAACAGGAAACAGGTTTGAGTAAAAACCTTGAAACCGTTCCAATGTCGGAACCGGGACAATCACCCCTTGAACAAGTCTTGCACAGAACCAAACAGACCCTGCAAGAGGTCTGGGGACAGGCGCAAGTTGGAAGAAAAGAACCTTGCCTGGGGGTAAGAGTGAAAGTCGATCTTGTAGCCGGACCATATGACTTTGTGGACCCACTTGTCTTGTACCAGGGAAGTCCAGGGGTCCGGAAACAAGCGAAGACATCCCCCCCACCCCCCCATATGGATGAGGGCGCACCTTCATGCTAAAGGAGCCTTGCCCGCGTTTAGATGCTCCTGAAGAGGCCCTGAAAGGCTTTGAGCCCTTGTCAGTTGACCCTGAGGGACAAAAAAACGTATGAGCCGAGAAGGATGGCCCACATTTACAACGGAGGGTCCTTGACCTTACTAGCCTGCGGAAGAAAGGTACTCTCCCCCCTTCCCCCGTGAAACCCTAATGATGTCATCCAGGGTAGCTCCAAAAGATCAGTCAAAGCCTTTTTTAGAAGTCTGATCCACAGACCAACATTTGAGCTAAAAAATACGCAGAAGGACCACTGCTGAAACAGAGCCTATCGACTAGGGGAGCCGCGTCCAAAGAGGAATCACAGATAAACTGCAGCCCCTGGACCAATTGGTGTGCCAGCTCAGCAAAGGCAGGGGGAGAGCTACTCCCCCTCCAGGTCATGGCGTAAAAGCTTAGTCCACTCGGTCAGAGTTTGCGACACCAGTGCAATGGTAAATACCGGCCTTTGTGCCAAAGCAGCCAAAGTTTACATATTGCGGGCCACAGCCTCCGCCTTCCCGTCAGCCGGGTCCTTGAAAGCCGGGGACTCTTCAACCGGAATCATGGTTGCCTTGTTTAATCTAGAGACCAGAGGGTCCACCATCGGTGGAACAGTCCACTTTTTAAGAAGGGACTCCTCATAGAAGTACTGCATAGGAAACCAATTAAGGACCACAAGGGGACGTTTTGGCCGTTCCTACTCTTTAGTGACCATTCTGTCTAAATAGGCAGGGAAAGAAAACACCTTTGCCGCTTTGTCACAGCTTCAGCTATGTCCTCCATTTTTAAGGTCTCATGCACAGATACAATCAGTGCATCCATCAGCGCCTTTTTGTGCATGGCTACAGGGGTGGAGGAATCATCCTCACTATCTGAGAACTCAGGACGCATGGTCGCAGACCCAGCAGAGTGACCCACATCTGCGGTGGCCGAAACAGATTTAGGATCCGAGGAGACAGATGAGACATGGGAAGGTGGGGGGCACTTTTTGAAAGCATATCACCCAAAAACCACCTCCACCCGGGACACAAAGGACTCCAGGACCTCCGTCAGTGCATCGATGGATGGTTGGGACCCGGAGGGCCCCCGCAGCCTCCGAGAGGGGATCAGGTGGGAAAAAGGGGCCCCAAAGACTCCATGAGTCAATAGGGGGACCCCACAAAAAAAAGGTGTAAAAAAACACTAAGGGACACCCCCACTGCTCCAGCAGCACCACTTGGTTTCCAGTAACAAAGCACCTAACGGATCCTCAGCAGAGAGGGAGAGGACCCCACCCGACTCACCACCCAGCATAAACAGGCACCTGCAGCCACCAGGATACTCTGCACTCTGCACAGTGAAAAGATCAAGGGGTCAGCACCAGGGGATGAGGAGGGGCTCCCACCACTTAAATTACGACCCATAGGGCTCCACTATAATGGCCACTGCTATTTTCAATGACAAACCACCGAAAAATGGCCACCGGACTACACAAACATGGCTGCACCACAAGGCTTCCAGAGACCCAGGAGCTCCTAGGCCTCAGAAAACGAGACAGGCAGGAAGGCGGGCCCCTAGCAGAAGACCCCACCAGGTACAGCCCCCCCCCACAGCCAATCCCTGGTCACCTGCGGCGCACCCCCCGCCCACATCACCAGCACAGCACCCTGCCCTCATCCCAGGAGGTGGATCAGGCCACCATACAGCCCCAGTGCAAGTGGAGGGGAAAGGGTGGTGGGGTTTGAGATGGCCCACAGGGGCCACTATAAGGGGGGGTGCCTAATGGGAAGAGGGGAACGCTGGAGTCCACATCCACCCCAAAACCCTTGAGGGGAAGAAGGGGGGATAGATGCTTACCATACCAGGAACCAGGCAGGCACCACTCCAGACAGAACCTCCTCTCCATCGAAATGGGGGGACTGTCGGCCAGGAGGACTGCTGCGACTCGGCTCTGACACCCAATCACATGCAACCTTGCGAGGTGTTTAACTCGCAGACCAGCCCCTGTCCAGTGGGGCTAGGTCTCAGCTGACCTAGGGGTGACCACTAGATCTAGATTATCCAGCCCATCGCCCAGTCTGGCAGTTGACTGTAGATCTCACAGGATAAAAAAAATCTATCTAAAAAGAAAAAATTGCCAGGACCCAGCAAGGAACTAGGTCCTTACTCCTGACTAGGCAGGAAAAAAAAAACTGAGTACCTATAGCAGAGAGTATACCCCCTCTCTGCAGAGAGTATACCCCCTGGGATTGCCCATAGGCGTAGCCAGACTTTTTTCTGCCTAGTGTCCTACTCCTGTAGGAGGCAGTATAACCCAATGGTTAAGAAGATCAGGAGCTGTGAACGTCAATGAACATCAGAGAAATGGATTTTGAATGAAAGAGAAATTGGTGTTTACAAACAGGACTGGTTAAGGAAAAGAGGACCAGGGGCATGATATGATTAGCAGGCAAGAGACCAGCAAACAGATGCACTGAAGAAGACAAGCTTGTAAACGCTGTAATGTAAAAAGGTGGATCCTGTGTCAGCTGCATGTTACAAAAGGCTCTGAGATGCAGGCATTATTATTGGCATTATTTCTAGTCTTTTCCAGAGCCGCTAATGGTGTCCAACTGGATTGTCTCATGGCGAGGGCCAAAAGCATAAATACAGGGGTGGCAAACTCAATTTTTATTGTGGGCCGCATAAGCATTGTGGTTGACCTCAAAATTGTATCTTTAAGACTATTTAAATTTATCCAGGGCTTTTTTCTCAGAGAATAGGTGGAGCAACTCAATCACGCCCAATTGCTGAACAGCAACAAACAGTGGATGTGGCCAAATCGCACAGTGAAGCTTAGTTCAAGGATGCACTATGTACAGAGTGCAAAGTTCAGGGGTGAGCTGTGTACAAAGTGCAGGGTCGAGGACTGTGCTACATACAGAGTGCAGTGT
Organism: Pelophylax lessonae; assembly: GCF_965119305.1. Lineage (NCBI taxonomy): Eukaryota > Metazoa > Chordata > Amphibia > Anura > Ranidae > Pelophylax > Pelophylax lessonae. Next base: position 241,095,568 of record NC_138773.1, read on the forward strand.
TTGGGGTGTACCGTGTACAGCATGCAGGGTTCAACTCTTTAACAGGCTGACATCCCATCCAACACTGCACCTCCCTTGTCCCTGCTGTGAGTGCAGGTCAGGCAGGGGTCTGTGAGAGCCACTGAGAGGAAAGCTGTCCACAGATTACTTTTGTGTTTACAAATGACAGTGGTGAAAGGGGAGTGGAGGGATTGAGCCGGAGGTGACAGAATAGAGTTCCACCATATCCTGGTTGAAAAAAAAAAAAGCCCTGGGTGTGAGGGCCACAAACTTACCTGGCGGGCCTGATTCGGCCCCGGGCCGTGTGTTTGACACGTTGTGTAGCAAGTAGCAAAACAGAATATCCCACCAGAAATGATCAAGCAAGAGAAAGGCTCTGATAGGGACAAGTATCTTAGTAAAATGGTGTGAGGTGGAATTAACCAGGCAGAGTACATTGACTCCGATAGGCAGCTCTAATGCATAAAAGTGTGAAGAACAAGAAGTATTCACAGATGAAAGCGCACCACAGCAAAATATAGGAGTCCACAATGTATCTATTCCTTCATATAAGGGAAGAGACAAGAAAAATGCTTTCTGAGGGTTTTGAGGGTTGGGCTACAGGTTAGGACTGGCAGCAGACAATCATAGTAATGGTGCCAGACAGAGTATATAAACTATAATTAGCCCCTTAAAATAAGCTGGGAGCAGACAGAGATAGATGTCGAGTACAAGCCAAGGGAGACTGGAAACAGATTGGAAAACATAATAGCCACTTGCTGTATCACAATATATTTGATCAGACACTTACTAAGTTGTTCTGGTCCCAATAGAAGGTCTACTGATAAGACTAGGTTAGTAGCTGCAGCATGATCACACAAGAGTGCTGAATGCTGTCCAGCAGATGGAGAGGGCAAGCATTTATACCCGGTAGGTTTGAACATTGCAGAAAGAATGCAAATCGTGCATGGCTGTGTACTGATCATTACAGAAATCCACCAGGAAAAGAGAGAAGTAACCTTATACTGTGTCCATGCAGCGCAAAATGAGAGGGTTATTTAAATTACGACCCTCACCTTACCTTAGTCTGTCCCTGTCACTCTGTTCAGCTGTCAAAAAAAATAAATAGGTTGTGTGTAATCTCCAAGTGGTCTTGTCAAAGCTTACATTGAGTTAAGTCGTCACACCAACCCCCCACTCCAAAGTTATGGTGCTGGGCATTTTTTCATTTTGCTCATGAAGAGCACAGTGTGAAGTATGAGTTCCAAAATCAGACATACTGGTGTTGCTAAGTGAAGTGCTAAATAGGAGTCCACAGTAGAACATCTGACATCCAGTTTGTCTCAGCATGGTTGATTTTCAGAGCTGGCCTCCAACTTCCCAGTGATCTCCCAAAAAACAATACGATTAGGAATCACTGAACAGTATCACTAAGTGGAAAGAGTGCAACTGGTATGTATGTATGTAGAACAAAATAAGCAACATTAGAACATCCCTCAACAGCCATTTTTGTCTTAGCATGGTTGGTTTTCAGAGCCTTCAACTTCACAGTCCTCCCCCAAAAGAAATGAAGTTTAGGGATCTAAATCACTGGACAGCCCCCCACCAATAAGTGGAAATAGTGTAGCTCTTTTTCTGGATGGTCTCATCAAACCGAGAAAGGTGAAGTAAATCAGGATTTAGGACACAAAAGCCAGAAATTGCTAGACTAGGCTAGTTGAATACAAAATTTTATCTAACTAGTATGCAAGTTTTATCAAACTGAAAAACACAAGAATAAACCGTTTTAAATCAGATAACAAATCATTTTGTGTATACAAGTCATAAATCCTTCTAGAACCGCAAATCATATTGTGCATACAAGTCAAAAATACTCAAAGATGTACAGTTATTAGGTGCTTTTAAGTGCTAGAAAAAAACAAAAAAAACAAATACCTTTCCCTCTGGCACTGTAATGTTAGCTGCTGGTGAAGACTCAGTAGTTGATGTTGATGGAAACATATGAAAGCTGGCATCTCTTGGTGACCGCACAATTTCATTTTGACGGTAAAGTCTGTGATGCCTTAGCTTTGGCACCCATGCATCAAATGTATCCTGAGATTTTACCTACAGAGAGGAAAATCCATATTCAATAGTTGAATTGAAAAATGTACCAGCTATAGCATGCCTGTGTACAGCATCTTAAGGTGGATAAGAGGGAGGATCAAACAATCACTCAAGCTAAAATGAAGAAGCATCATAGGTGGAGTACTGTTTTACTGTAGGGACCACTGAAATTTAAAAAGGCACACACATGGTTTATTTTTTCAAAGCTCTAGTTTTTTAAATAAACATGCAATTTTGCTGTGGAAAGCATAGTAACCAATAGCAACCAGATTTCACCTTGAGTTTATAGCAGTCAAAACAGTAAAAGTTAATTGCCAACTGGTTGCTATCAGTTTTGTCAGTCTGCATTTTTGCCACATTAAAGTGTAGCACTGAAGAAAACCTGTTCAGTGCTTTTTTTTAATTAGGATAAAAATCAGAGCTACAACAGATAAACAAAAGCTACAAAAGTAGGTTAAAACAAGAAAACCGGATGGGGTCAACTGAGAAAGAAAATCTATTCTACTATTCCAGAGAATATAGAAATAAATAAAGAGCAGAGAAGAAACAGATGTCCAAAATCCCAACCTTAAGATGGTAGATGTTTTCCTCTGTGTCCAGGTCTATCCTCCGTGCCTTCTTCTTTATGGACATGACAGACAAGCCAACATCAATACTTCCATGCACCTTTCCTTTCTGAGTCTACAGGAAAATCATAAAACCCAATAGGAAAAGTAGTACATTATTAAATTAACACAAAAGCCCACCAAATTTTCTTCCATTTAGAACCATCAATTACATGATGGACATTAAATCATTTCTCAATGTTAAGAGAAAAGCTAAGTGCAGAAAACTAGACCCAAATGCTAGTGTACTTACATCGATGGGCGATTTTGAATATTTCAATATTCCATTTTCTAGGACGAAAAATCTCTGTAATAAAAATAAATTATTCTTTGTAGACTCCATAAATTAACACATTTACACAATTACACCAGTATATCCTTAAACGTTATGGGCAAGCCACTTTTGACAGCTTGTTATACCACATCTAGCTAGTGATGGACGAAGACTACAGAAATTACAAACATTCCTCTCCAGTGTTAGGATCCATTTTGGGGCAAATGATCATGTTTAGCTTTTAAACAGTTTTGATTGAAGCCTTAGGTCATATAAATATTAGTTGTAGTGAGCACACCACATCACAAGCTGCATTAAAGTCATAAGTAGACAACACTGAAAATAAGCACAGTACAGTAACAGTACAGTAAACACCCCTCCATTGCGGGGGTTACGTTCCGGACCCAGCCGTGAAAAGTGAAAATCCGCGAAATAGAAAAACCCTATTAAAATGCATTGTAGGCATGTTTTTTTTACTGTCACTGTACGTGTAAAAGCATTTTAAGGTCTTTAACCGCTTCCATACAGAGCAGTTAGACCCCCTTCCTGCCCAGACCAATTTTCAGCTTTCAGCACTCTCACACTTTGAATGACAATTGCTCAGTCATGCTACACTGTAACCAAACAAAATTTTTATCATTTTTTTCACACAAATAGAGCTTTCTTTTGGTGGTATTTGATCACAACTGGGGTTTTTTTTTTCCGTGATATAAGCAAAAAAAGAGCAAAAATTTTGCAAATAAAAAAATCTTTTTTAGTTTCTATTATAAAATTTTGCAAAAAATTAATTTTTCTTCATACATTTGGGCCAAAATTTATACTGCTACATATCTCTGGTAAAATTAACCCAAATTAGTGTATATTATTTAGTCTGTGTGAAAGTTATTGAGTCTAGAAGCTATGGTAACAATTACTGAAAATTGATCACACCAGATGTACTGATGGCCTATCTCCTTTCTTGAGGCCCTGAAATGTCAGGACAGTACAAATACCCCCCAAATGACCCTTTTTTGTAAAGTAGACAGTCCAAGGTATTTAGTAAGAGGCATGGTGAGTTTTTTGAAGTTATAATTTTTTCCCACAATTCTTGGGAAAATGAAGAAAACATTTTTTTTTCTTTTTTTTTCCCAAAACGTTGTCAATTTATAAGCTATTTCTAACACATAGCATGTACACAGCAAAAATGACACCCCAAAATTCATTCTGCTACTCCTTCTGAGTATGGTGATAACACATGTGTGAGACTTTTACACAGCCTGGCCACAAAAAGAGACTCCACGTCCAAGTAGCACCATAAGGCGTTTTAGGAGCATAAATACACATAAAACTTTCTTACTACCTATCACACTTTTCAAGGCCCTAGAGCACCAATACAATGGAAAAGTCCACAAAATGACCCCATTTTGGAAAGCAAACACTGCAACGTATATTCTATGAGGCATTATGGGTCCTTTGAACATGTCATTTTTTTCCACAAGTTTTTGGAAAATGTGGGAAAAAAATAAAAACTTTTTTTTTTACACAAAGTTGTAAATTTATAGAATATTCCTAACACATAGCATGTACATAGCAAAAATGACACCCCAAAATACATTCTGCCACTCCTCCTGAGTATGGCAATACCACATGTGTGAGACTTTTTCACAGCCTAGCCATATAGAGGGGCCTAAACATCCAAGGAGCATCATCATGCATCCTAGCCACTTGCCTAGGCCTATTTTTGACATTTGGTGTTTACAAGCTAAAATCAGTTGTTTTTGCTAGAAAACTACTTAGAACCCCAAAACATTATATATTTTTTTTTAGCAGAGACCCTAGAGAATAAAATGGAGATTATTGCAATATTTTTTATCACACCGTATTTGCGCAGCGGTCTTCCAAACGCAATTTTTTGGGAAAAAAATCACTTTTTTTAATTAAAAAATAAGAAAACAGTAAAGTTAGCCCAATTGTTTTCCATAATGTGAAAGATAATGTTACGCCGAGTAAATAGATACCCAACATGTCATGCTTCAAAATTGCGCACGCTCACAGAATGGTGACAAACTTTGGTACTTAAAAATCCCCATAGGCGACATTTTAAAAATTTCTACAGGTTGCCATCTTTGAGATACAGAGGAGGTCTAGGGCTCAAATTATTGCTCTTGCTCTAACGATCGCGACGATACCTCACATGTGTAGTTTGAACACTGTTTACATATGTGGGCGGGGTTTCCGTATGCGTTCGCTTCTGCGCGCGAGCTCGCGGGGACAGGGCGCTTTAATTTTTTTTTTTTTTTTTTTTTTTACTATTTATTTTATTTATTATTTTTTATTTTTACACTGTTTTTTAAAAAAAAAAAAAAAATTGATCATTTTTATTTCTATTACAAGAAATGTAAACATTACTTGTAATAGAAAAAGGTACGACAGGACCTCTTTTTTGTGAGATCTGGGGTCAAAAAGTCCTCAGATCTCACAAGTACACTAAAAGATAGAAAAAATAAAAAAAAAAAAAATAAAAAAAAAATTCAATAAAATGAAAAAAAAAAAGGGACCTTTAAACTGGTTGCTAGGCAATGACGTTTGCCGTAGCTCCGGTCCTCCAAGACCATAGAGTCAAGTGAGGGCAAGCTTGCCCTCACTCGACATCCTGTCTGTGAGGATCTGGGACCGGATCGTTTTCCCCGCTGCCGGCGGGTCCGGTAAACGGGGAAAAGGACCAGAATGCAGCGGGAGGGGGGGGGGCACCTCTTCCGCCACCCCGGAAGGGTGATCCCGCGGCGAATCCGCCGCTGGGACCACCCTTATCGGAAAGCCAACCGTCCACCGTTTAAAAAAATACCAGGGTTATGGCAGCTATCTGCTGCCATAACACCGGTATTTAGGTTTAAACGGGCGACGTATATAAACCTTTTTGGACTTAGACATGGTGGCTGTATGAAGGGTGACAGGTACTCGGGTACTTTGCTGGGCAGGTGACAGGTACTCTGGTACTGATGAGCAAGTGGCAGGTACTCGAGTACTCCGATAGGCAGGTGACAGGTACTCGGGTACTCTTATGGGCAGGTGACAGGCAGGTGATAGGTACTGATGAGTAGTACTGATACTGATAGGTGATACTGATACTGTACTGATGATGGGTACGGATGATCAGTACTGATACTAATAGGTGATAGGTACTGATGGGTACTGATGAGTACTGATGAGTAGTGATGGGTAATGATGAGCAGGTGGCAAGTACTCGGGTACTTCAGGTGTCAGGTACTCTGATGAGCAGGTGGAAGGTACTCGGGTACTCTGTTGGGTAGGTGACAGGTACTTGGGTACTCTGATGGGTAGGTGACAGGTACTCGGGTACTCCGATGATGGGTACTCAAAGTACCAGAGTACCTGTCGTCAGAGTACCCGAGTACCCGTCATCAGAGTATCCGAGTACCCGTCATCAGAGTACCCGAGTACCTGTCATCAGAGTACCCGAGTACCCGTCATCAGAGTACCCGAGTACCTGTCATCAGAGTACCCGAGTACCTGTCATCAGAGTATCAGAGTACCCGTCATCAGCGTACCCGAGTACCTGTCATCAGAGTACCTGTCATCAGAGTACCCGAGTACCCATCATCAGAGTACCCGAGTACCTGTCACCAGCCCATCAGAGTACCCGAGTACCTGTCATCAGAGTACCCGAGTACCTGTCACCAGCCCATCAGAGTACCTGTCATCAGAGTACCCGAGTACCTGTCATCAGAGTACCCGAGTACCTGTCATCAGAGTACCCGAGTACCTGTCATCAGAGTACCCGAGTACCTGTCATCAGAGTACCCGAGTACCTGTCATCAGCCCATCAGAGTACCCGAGTACCTGTCATCAGAGTACCTGATGGGCTGGTGACAGGTACTCGGGTACTTTGATGGGCTAGTGACAGGTGCTCTTTATTGGGGGGGGGGCAATCAGTGTGTTTGGGGTGCACTGTACTTGGCAACTAGCTGTTACCACACTCTCCTCCTCACACAGGATCAGTGTGTGAGGAGGAGAACACGGTGACAGCTAGTTACCGTGTTCTCTGATGACATTTGTGACCGGCTGTGATTGGACACAGCCGGTCACGTGGTAAAGAGCCAATTTCATTGGCTCTTTACCTAGATCGGGGATCGACTCTGTCCGAGGGACGAGCCTCGTCCCCGATCGCCGCGCATTAAGGAAGGAACGAGCGGCTCGCGCTGGAGCCGCTCATGTGATCGGCTGTGATTGACACAGCCGATCACGTGGTAAACAGCCAATTTCATTGGCTGTTTACCTTGATCGGGGTTGGGCTCAGTCCGAGGGACGAGCCTCACCCCCGATCGCCGCGCTGCGCGCTCCTGGGGGCGCGCAGTAGCGGGGTGATCCGGGCGCCGTCATATGACGTCCGCCCGGATCGAGAAAGGATTTGTGCCGACGTCATTTGACATGACGCGGTACGGAAGGGGTTAAACACACTTTTAAAACAATAGAAACTCATTTAAACACATAAAAGATACTGAGAGACATAGCACGAGCTATGGAAAACACAAAAATATTTCATTTTTAATGATTTATATAGTAAAATAACATTACAAAAAAAACCGCAATATACCGGGACCGCAAAAACTGAACTGCGAGGGAGCGGGGGTTTACTGTAGTCAGTCCACAATGGCTGTATTGTACCTACTCAAGGAACACAGCACTTTCAATCTCTGATGAGTGTTCAAGAAACAAATTTCTGTCTAAGAGTACTGACTGCTATAGTCACATTTATGTTGTATGCCTGTGACTCAAAGATAATCTAAAGTAAAGCCCTTCCAGGCAGAAGTCAACATGCTTACTGACTGCCAAGTATATAACCTTACTGATCACATCAGCAGCACAATACCCTAATTCTGAATTCCCTTTAGTATTAAATCCAGTGCTTGCCTGTCTAAATATTCACTGGTGTACAACTCCGGATGTAGCATCTACACTTTTATCTTTGTGTTTGTGTTCTTTTGAATCATCTGACGGCTTTCAAGAATAAAAGGATTTTATGGTGTTTTTGAAGACTATAGTCAAACTTTTTTCATCCCGTAACAAAACTTACTTTGTGCCAGCCTTTCAATGGCCATTTTCTCTTCTTTAGCATAAATCCTTCATGTTTTTCTGGTTTCTGCACACTGGTCTGTCCTATCTTTAGTCCTTCTATGATTTCCCAACTATCTCCTTCCTGTGAAAGTAAAATAAAATATTATTAACGCAACACAATGAGATATTGTCCATGCTGCCAATCAATCTACCATTACATCTAAAATACCGCTACCAACAGTATATAAACGTAAAGTATATGTCAGGCCAAAGAAAAAAAAACATCTGATTTAGAGCTGGGAAGGATTACAATGCCAGGAGGAGCTCTAACCCGTCCCTACTTTACCCTAAGAAAAAACCTAAGAGGAGGAGCTCTTGACTTGGTTCGACATACCCATAAATGGACAAATTTTGTCTTAAAGAAAGCAGCACTGCGGTCTCTCCAGCTAGTCTGTAGAGATCTCGGAAATCCTTGTCATGGCCTACACACAATCAAGCCCCCCAGAAGGTACAATATACAAACCTGTGTAAAGTAACAAAGTATATGTCAAGCCAAAAAAAAAAATTCCATTTAGAGCAGGAAAGGATAAGAATCTCCTGTTGGGTTTTTTTCCCTTACCTCCTACTCTGCTGACAGAAGAAGTGAGGCGAAAATCTACAGCAAAGACACAGAGAATTACAAATCTGACAGGGGTTCTAGACTTTTCCTACAAAATAAAAACATTTTTATTCCTGCCTGTATTGTTAGAAAATTCTGGGAAATCTTCCTAATGAAGCCTCAGATGGTAGTATTACAGCGGCATTATCTCTAACCCTTTCCCACTCTACCCTAGGAAAAAACTCAACAGGAGGAGCTTTCAACCCATTCTACCCAAAGAAAAACACTTTTGGCTTGACATACACATAGATGGACAAACGGCATATTAAAGCAAGCAATGCTGCTGTCTCATTAGCTAGTCTGTGGAGATCTGGGAATCCCTTGTCATGGTATCAAATATTTATTTTTTAAAAAACACTTTAGATTTTTTTTTTTGTACCCAGACTAGAATGAAAAAAATATGTACAAACCCCACTATACACTTCATTTTGTGTCACACTATATTTGAACAGCTGTCTTTCAAGCAATTGTTTTGGAAAAAATACACTTCAATTAATTTAAAAAAAACTAAACAGTAAAGTTGGCTAAATTTTTTTTTTTTATGTGAAAGGTTACGCAGAGTAAATAGATACCCAACGTCATGTATTAAAATTGCGCACACTGGTGGAAGTACAGTATTTAAAAATCTCCACAGGCAACGCTTTAAATATTTGTAACGGTTACCTGTTTAGAGTTACAGAGGAGGTCTTGCTCTAGAATTAATGCTCTCGCTCGAACGGTCATGGCGATACCTCACGCGTGGTTATGAAAACTGTTTCTATTTGCGGGCGCGTCTTACATATGAGTTTGCTTTGGCGCGCGAGCATGAAGGGATGGGGCGCTTTCAATTATTTATTTTATTTTTATACTGCCCCTTTAAAAAATTCTCAGATTTTGGCTTTGTTAGGGTCTCTGGCCAGCCAGCGGATGGGCCAGCAGGTGGCTTGGGTCTCCCAGTGGGACAGGAGAGCCCAGGCAAGCCGTGGAAGGCTGCGTGACGGGGGTAGGGGGGGTTGTAATAACAGGCGAGCAGGCATCACCCCAATACAACCACTTGAGCAAAATGACATACAGGTACGTGATTTTGTGGCAAGTAGTTAAAATATAGATATAGACATATATGAAGAGAGTAGGGATTAACTAGAACCCCTATCAAGGATTTTTTGGTGTCTGTGTCCTGCTTAAAAAGATTTGCCTAGTTTCTTCTGGTATCCATGGTCACCAAGACAGTGATGGGAAGTCCAACGTTTTACAGTTATCACCAGAACAAGGGGTTAAGGTTAAGGTCTTCTAATGCGGACACCTGTTCAAGGGTCAAGTGTCTAATGCCCCGTACACAGGCGTCGATAGTTGGCCGTGAATTTTCGGCTAACGTCCGATCGGCCGTTTTTCGGCTTGTTAGTATGATGCTTCCGACAACCGACTCCAACTTTTCGGCCAAAAAAAATCTGGTGTGCAGGCTATAAGATTTTTGTTGGCCGTCACCACAACGGCCGATTTTCCGTCAGTCAGTACAGATTTCGGGAGACAAAAATCTGATGAGCAAGACTAGGCATGCTCAGAGATGAAAAAACACACGGAAAGTAAACCATCACATGACATCACTTCTGAAGTAGATTTTTGTTGGCCGAGAAAATTCGTGTGCAGTCTAGAGCACATTTCAACCAACACAACAACACTGGACAAAAGTCGGCCGATCGGTCGGCCGATAATCGTTGCGCGTGTACAAAGCATAAGAGGGGAATTCCTCCTAGTTTGGGAAGTTTTCCCCTCATAGTCTGTTGCTCAGTGCCACAAACTTACTAAACAGAATGCAGCACAATTAGCAAAATCCTCTTGCTTTCAAGTTACTACCCCAGGGTAAAATCTGGCTCAGCTCCCAGATTCTCATTCCCTAAACTTTATCCTGATTAAATTATCTTCTCCACTTTTACACTTTATTCTTCAGTTTATGAATACAAATTCCACCCATTAGAGGTGATGAATTCATAATTTCACCAAACATTAGTTTACTAAATTAGAGAAAATTGAATTTCATTATGATTACGTATCATTCTGAGCAAAGTAATAATTAAATGTTGCTCATTATGAACTTAGTTAATAAAACAGAGTATGATGAAAATTTTAGGTGTATTTACAGTTGTGACAAAAAAAAAAGTGTTTGCGAACCCTTAGGAAATTGACATTTTTTACTTATAAATGAATAAAATGTGATCTGTTTTTCATTGAAACAATATCTGAATGTTTATCTAAGAAATAGCTGAATGTTTGATAAATACTTTAAACAATCAAGGTCAAGGATGAAGAAAAAAGGTTAGCCTCTACATTTTATAGTTAAAGCTGAACTCCAGACATACAGTGCATCCGGAAAGTATTCACAGCTCTTCACTTTTTTCATATTTTGTTATGTTACAGCCTTATTCCAAAATTGAATCAATTCATTAATTTTCCTCAAAGTTCTACAAAACAATACCCCAAAATGACTTGAAATAAGTTTTGTTTGAAATCTTTGCAAATTATTAAAATTAAAAAAGGGAAAAAGTCCCATGTACATAAGTATTCACAGCCTTTGCTCAATACTTTGTTGAAGTAACCTTGGCAACAATTACAGCCCCAAGTCTTTTTGAGTATGGTGCTACAAGCTTGCCACACTTATTTTTGGGCAGTTTCTCCCATTCTTTGCAGGACCTCTCAAGCTCCCTCGGGTTGGATTGGGCGTGATGGTGCACAGTCATTTTCAGATCTCTCCAGAGAGGTTTATTCGGGTTCAAATCGAAGCTCTGGTTGGGGCACTCATACATTCACAGAGTTGTCCTGTAGCCACTCCTACGTTATTTTGGCTGTGTGCTTAGGGTCATTGTCCTGTCAGAAGATGAACCTTCGCCCCAGTCTTAGGTCCAGAGCGCTCTGGGGCAGGTTTTTATCAAGGATGTCTCTATACATTGCTGCATTCATTGTTCCCTCATACAGGCCTGATTGGTGGAGTGCTGCAGAGATTCTGCTGGAAGGTTCTCCTCTCTCCACAGAGAAATACTGGTGCTCTGTCAGAGTGACCATTGGGTTCTTGGTCACCTTCCTTACCAAGGCCCTTCTCCCCCGATCGCTCCGTTTGGCCAGGCAGCCCGCTCTAGGAAGAGACCTAGTGGTTCCAAACTTCTTCAATTTACAGATGATGGAGGCCACTGTGCTCATTGGGACCTTCAATGCTGTAGAAATGTTTCTGTATCCTTCCCCAGATCTGTGCCTCTATACAACTAAATTTAGCACAGCTGGACTCCAATCGAGTTGTAGAAACATCTTAAGGATGATCAGTGGAAACAGGAGCACCTGAGCTCAATTCCGAGTGTCATGGCAAAGGTTGTGAATACTTATGTACATGTGATTTTTTCATTTTTAATCTGTAATAAATTTGCAAAGATTTCAAACAAACTTCTTTTACATTGTCATTATGGGGTATTGCTTTTTTGAGGAAAATATTGAATTTAATCCATTTCAGAATAAGGCTGCAACATGTGGACAAACTGAAGCGCTGTGAAGACTTTCTGGATGCACTGTAAAAAAAGACAGAAAATAATGCATTAAAGTTTTTAACACATCAATCCACATTTTTTTTTTTAAGTGCAAGCAGTGAAAGTATGTAAACCTGACTTGGTATCCACCTTGTGCAATCCTCTGTGCAGCAGAGCTCAGAATGAGGAAGGGAGAAGCAGCACAAGGAGTCAACAAAGTGCTCATGTACTAACAAAGGACACTGAAAGGACGACAGAGCAGAGTGACTGAGATTAATGCGTAAACCGGTTTTTCCTTTTGCTGTCCAGTTAAAAGGTGCGGGAGGAAGTGTGCAGAAGAAAACAAAATTCATATCTCCAACCTTGCTGGAGAGGGCTGCAATATGTAATAGGTGTAAATCTCAAGAATAAATTGAAGAAATACAAATCCTTGGGCAGGTAAAACGGCTCCTCTATATGCATTTCATATGTGCATTTATCTATTTGCCCACAGTTCAGCTTTAATGGAACTTTATTGGCAATAACCTCAGCACAGCACTTTCTTATCTGACCTACACAGCAATTGAAGTGGAACTAGACTGAGGCAATGTTATCATTCAAATGACTCAAGATAAGTCAGAAGGCATTCAGCAGCTGCTTTTTATTGAGTCCCATTTTGCCTATTATTTCACAGCGCTGTGCAACTGCAAGGCAGCCACCATATCAGTTAAATCACAGGACAGGTCATCATTTCTCTATACCCAAAACACCTGATAATACAGAGGCAGAATTGGGCGGGATTTGGCTTTAATGATGTTGAATTCCAAACAGGCACATGAAAGAGTTAAAGAATCAAGGATGTTATTACTACTACTTGTGTGTTCTAATCAGGGATATTTTGTGAAAAAATGTTCTAATCAGGGATATTTTGTGAAAAAAATTAGATTTTTGACTTACCGTGAAATCCATTTCTCTGATGTTCATTGACGGACACAGCTCCTGATATTCTTAACCATTGGGTTATACTGCCCCTACAGGAGTAAGACACTAGGCAGGAAAAAAAAAAAAAAAGTCTGGCTATGTCTATAGGCAGTCCCAGGGGATATACTCCCACTCTCTGCTAGGGGTACTTAGTTTTGTTACAATCAGCGTCAGAAGAAAACAACTCCACAGAGGGGTGAGTGGTAAGCCAAAAATTCCATTTTCTCTTTCGTTCATTGACAGACACAGCTCCCGATATTCCTAACCATTGGGACGTCCCAATACAGTGTTAAATATGAGGGGCGGGAACAGTGAAAAAGAAATTCCCAAGGCAAACTATAGCCAACCAGGTAAACAGGAGCTCGACCAAAACAACTGGAGCTCACCTGAAAAAAAAAAAAAAAAAAGAAATACACCCTCAAAGAGGACCAGGTCCTTTAAACAGCAGCCTGGAAAACCTTGCGGCCAAAGGAAGCATCCACAGATGCCAACACATCCACTTTATAGAACTTTGTGAAGGTGTGCACCGACGATCAGGTGGCCACCTTGCAAACCTGTGTCACTGGCGCCTGATGACGGAAGGCCTAGGAGGCACTGAGCGCCCGAGTAGAGTGTGCCGTTACAGGGAAAGGAGGAACTTCTCCTAATGGAATAGGCCCGAATCACCATCTATCTGATCCATCTCAAAATGGTCGCAGAGGAAGCAGACAACCCTTTCCGATGCCCATCCATAATCACAAATAGTGAGTCTGACTTCCTAAAAGACCCTGTAGCTGCCAGGTACTCCCCAATTCCCGGACCACATCCAAGGCATGCAAAGCAAATTCCTTCGGTTTATCACAAACTGATAATGCTCCTCTCCCACGGCAAAGCGGAGGAAGCGCTGTTGACTGGCACATATTGAATTGTGAAGGTACGTAAGCATCCTTGATGTTGATAGAGGCAAGAAAATCCCCCTGAGGCAGTGATGCCACCACTGTGCGAATGGACTCCATCCTGAACTTCTGCACCAGCACAAAGCAGTTCAGTGCCGTGAGGTACATGATTGGATGCACCTGGCCTTCCTTCCTTCCTGGGAACTGTAAACAGGTTTGAGTAAAAACCCTGAAAACGTTCCGATGTCGGAACTGGAACAATCGCCCCTTGAAGTAACAGGTCTTGCACTGTCCCAAACAGACCCTGTAAGCGGTCCGGGAACAGGAGCAAGTTGGAAGGAAAGAACATTGCCCGGGGACAAGAGCGAAACTCGATGACTTTGTGGACCCACTTGTCTTGTACCAGAAAAGTCCACGGGTCCGGAAACCAGTGAAGACATCCCCCCACCCCCGATACGAGTGAGGTCACACCTTCATGCTGAAGGAGCCTTGTCCGTGGGTCTGGAGAAGCCCGCTCTCGGCTTGCCAGACGGGGTTCCTTTGGAACCTCCCGAGGAGGCCCTGAAAGGCTTTGAGCACTTGTTAGTCGACCCTGAGGTACGGAAAAAAAAAAAAAAAAACTTATGAGCGGAGAAGGACTCATGTCTACGACAAGGGTCTTTGCCCTTAGTAGCCTGCGGAAGAAAGGTACTCTTTACCCCCGTGAGACTTAATGATGTCATCCAGGGTAGCTCCAAACAGGCAATCTCTTTGAAAGGGAAGATCAGTCAAGGCCTTTTTCGAAGTCTGTTCCGCAGACCAGCATTTGAGCCAAAAGACACGTCAAAGGACCACTGCTGAAACAGAGAGCCGAGCCACTAGGGGAGCCACATCCAAAGAGGCATCACAAATGAACCGCAGACCCTGGTCCAGCTGGTCCGCCAGCTCAGCAAAGGCAGAAGGGAGATGTTTTCCCTCCAATTCGTGGCGTAAAAGCTTAGCCCACTCAGTCAGAGTTTGTGACACCAGGGCAATGGTGAATACTGGCCTCAGTGCTGAACCAGCCAGAGTGTACATATTGCGGGCCACAGCCTCCGCCTTCCTGTCAGCCGGATTCTTAAAGGCTGGGGACTCTTCAATCGGAATCATGGTTGCCTTGTTCAGTCTGGAAACCAGAGGGTCCACCACACGTGGAACAGTCCACTTCTTAAGAGACTCCTCATAGGAGTATCGCCTAGCAAATCGCTTAGGGATCACAAGGGGATGCTTTGGCCCCACTCTTTGGCGACAGTTCTGTCAAAATAGGTAGAGAAAGGAAACACCTTTGCCACTCTGGATGGCTTGTGAGTGCCAAAGGAAACCTGCACCTCTGTCGCAACTGCGTCCTCCATTTTTAAGGTCTCATGCATGGATACAATCAGTGCTTCCAGCACCTTTTGGTGCATGGCTGCAGATGTGGAGGAATCATTCTCACTATCTGAGGATTTCAGGGCGCGTGGTGGTAGACTTAGCAGGAAGACGCATGTCCGTGGCGACCAAAAACCAAGACAGATGAGGCTGGGGACGCTTTTTGGTGGCCCGTCGCCCGAAAAACCACCTCCACCCAGGACACAAAGGACCTTGGCCCAACGTCAGTGCATCGATGGATGGTTGGGACCCGGAGGCCCCACAGAGGGGATCAGGTGGGGAGATGTGCTCCAAAGACTCCATAAGTCACCAGGGGGACCCCAAAAAAAGTGTAAAACACTGCAAAGGGACAACCCCCACTGCGCTGGCAGCACCACCCGGTCACCAGGCACAAAGCACCAAGCGATCCTCAGCAGAGAGGGAGAGGACCCCGCCAGACTCACCACCCAGCCATACGCAGCCACCAAGATAATCTGCACTTCACGTGTGGCGATCAGGAAGTGAAAAGATCCAGGAGTCAGCACCAGGGGATGAGGAGGGGTTCCCACTGCCAAAATTGCAGCCCACAGGACTCCACAGTCATGGCCGCCGCTTTTTTCAATGGCAAACCACCGCAAAATGACTGCTGAAATACACAAACATGGCCGCCGTGTATTGAGCACACATGCTAAAACAAAATGGCGGCCTCCCGAGACTCCCAGGAGGAATCCCTAGGCCTCAAGGACAGGGAAGACAGGAGGCCATGGCAGGAGCCCACACCAGGTACAAACCCACCCCTGCACAGCCGATCGAGCGGTCGTGCACCTCCCCTCCCCATCCCCAGCATAGCGCCCTGCCCCCACCCCAGGAGGTTGACCAGAACACCCACACAGCCCCAGCAGAAGTGGAGGGGGGTGGGATGGGGGAGACAGATGAAGGGGGTTGCCTAAAGGGGAACCCTGGGGTCCAACCATCCCAAGGAGGGGCCCAGATCCACCCCAAAACCCTCCATAGGGAGAGGGGGGAACAGTTACTTACCATACCAGGAACCAGGCGGGCAACGCTCCAGACAGAACCTCCTCTTCATCGAAATGGGGAGGGTGTCGGCCAGGAGGAACGCTGCGACTTGGGCTGAGACCCGGTCGTAAGCGACCTCACAAGGTGTTTAACTTGCAGGCCAGCCCCAGTCCGGTGGGGCTATGTCGCAGCTGACCTAGCGTGGAGCTGAGGTCTGGGCACACTCGCTGGCCAGACTGGGGTGACCACTGGATCTAGATTATCCAGCCCCTTGCCCAGTCCTGCAGTTGATTGTAGATCTCACAGGAAAAAAACAGGAGAAAATTTCTATCTAAAGAAAAAAATTGCCAGGACCAGGGATCCCAGCAAGGAATTAGGATAATATAGTACCTATAGCAGATAGAGGGAGTATATCCCCTGGGACTGTCCAAAGGTGTATCCAGACTTTTTTCTGCCTAGTGTCAGAGATCAAGAGATGTGTCCGTCAATGAACAAAAGAGAAAGACATTTTTAAACTGCATTGCCACATTAAATTGTGACAATTATTCTATATTAAAGAGACGAAATTTAGATTTTAAGTATATCTGTTTTAAGTAGTATTCTGAACCATTCCTGTATGCAAAATTGCATCAGTTCATGTACATTTATGGGATGCCTTTCTTGAATCGCTTTCTTCAGATCATGACACATTTCAAAGGGACTGAGGTTAGGGCTCTAACGTAACCATTTCATAAATACCTTGACCTTTGCATTTCTGCACATCCATGTAGTAAAGTTGTCTGATTCAGCTGGCAATGTTGGAGGAAGGGACATTCTCAAAAGCCTGAAGATCGGATATAAAGAGACTCTGTAGGGTCATTTCCATGGCGTGCTTTGAAGCAGGACCGAATGAAGGGAGGACTATATCCTCACTAAGGTGGAAAGGTCTTGCTTTCAAGACCACCCTGTCATTGTGTAAAACAAGAAAAACCTCTTTGCAAGAAAGGGCTGCCAGCTCAGAAATACACCTAACAGAGGTAGTGGCTGCCAAGAATGCAAACTTGCATGTGATGCCTCCCAAAGGGATAAGCCTAATTGGCTCAAAAAGGGTGCCTCTGAAGTACAGCAGGCACCAGGTTGGGCACCCAAGGTGACACAGGGGCCATATTGGGGGATTTATAGGAGCAGCTCCTTTAAGAAAATTAGGCATTGTGAAGAAAAAGGCTTCTGGAGAAATGAAGAAGACAGAAACCCGTCCCTTATGAGTGCCAGACACTGACCAGGACCAGATTAAAGAAAAGTCAAAATATGAACAAAATATGAACAACAGATTCCCTGGGATTTAGCATCCTGACATTGCATCAGGCATAAATGTCTTCCATGTACAATAGTAAATCTTGCAGGGGTTTATTTTTGTGCTCCAAGATTGGGATAACAGGGTACAGATACCCTTATTCTTCAGGACATGGTTTTTAAAAGGAATAATGGACCTTGTGCTAGTATGTCAGGTCTGTTTGGGAGAGACCAAGGTTCATAAGCTTGTAGCTCTTAAAATGCAAAAGGTTTATAGAACCTTCGCTTCAGCTAACATATCTGCATCACCATTGTTTGACTCCACTTCATCCCCAAACAGATTTGGAGCTTCCACTTATTTATAAGCCGAGTCAGGGGAGAAAGAGGAAGTGCAGCGCTGTTGGCCCCTGGTAACCAAAGGTTCTGGGGGTGCTAAAAATTTTCGGAAGAATTTAGACCTGGTGCTAGGAAAATCTTTTGTCAGATAGGCCACATGATGTGCACCTGAGAGACAGCTGGAATCAGAGGAGGGTGGTGGTGTCATAATAGGACAAGGAAACCGCTGTCACCCTGCACAGTGTTCGGACTTTCCTATAGGCCAACAGCAGAATCTGTGTTCATTGCTTAAGTGAGAGGAACCCTGGGGAGGTACTCACAGAATGGGATGCAGATGGAATGGGGTTTTGCGTGTATAGAATACAAGAGCTGCAATAACCCAGGTGCTGACCATATTCTACTAGCTGTGTCTCTGGAGCAGAAGGCAGATGGAAGTACAGAAAACATGCTGTGTGCATTTTTGGCAGGTACGGCGGTGGGCAGAAGTGTTAGTCAAGAGGCATGTCTACAGCTATATGTCTTACTGCTAAGATTAGGTCCAGATGGGATGCCAAACCCGCCACTTTTATAATAACACTGTCAAAGTACAGTATTTGTATTTTGTGCTAAGCACTCCAGTTGTCTATTGATCCCCAGTCTTAAAATGCAAGGAAACCCTAACTTACCTGTAGCGCTACCCCCGAAGGAGCCGCTGATAAATTTGGGCCTATTTTCCCCACTGACCGCATACACAGCCAGCCCCACAGCATGTCTGCCATTCTTCCTCTGGCTCAAGGATGAGTCTAGGGAATTTTTTTAGGGTTTTCATTAGAATAGTAACTTGAACAGGGATTGGGGGCATATGATAACCCAGAACCGCAGAACAACTTGAGGACTGCTTGGCATCTGGCTACTCTGTAAAAAAAATGCACTGTACTCTTGGAATGGTGCACCCTGGCAGCCAGGCCTCAGATTATTTATGGGCTCTCCCTCCACCTTCTGGGTGCACCTCCCCAGCAATTGGCTGAAGTTCCATAAATATTCAGGCTGCTTGTCCAGCTCTCCCTCCCACTATGCTTCTAGAAGTATTTTAGAGGACAGTAAGGAGTAGCAGAACAGCAGCCTGTGAGACAACCCCAAGTAATAAACCCCTGCTCCACTGTTACAGAGGAGATAACTAAATTTACCTAGCAGCCTACTCTGAACTAGGAGGCTGCTGCATTCCTTATCCATGTCGCTGGGCCTGTTAGAGGTACAAGCTTTGCCCATAGGTTTCAGGGTCTGGGAACCACAGAATAGGACCATGGATCTGGACAGCACCCTGCGGTTTAAAAACACACATTGAACTATGTGCCCAGGTGACCTCCTAACACAGGATCCAGTGCCTATAGCAATAACAGGCAATCCCCACACAGTGGGGTCCAGGGTATGATACCCAAGGCCTGACACCTAGGGATACCATTGTCAGAAAAACAAATGTTTCCAAGAAAAAAAGAGGTCTATCAACTAAAACTAGCAAAAAACTGGAGTCTCACAGAGTGGGTGGGGTTATATATCAGCTTGCATTAAAGTAGAACTAAAGGCAAACTTTTTTTTTTTTTTTTCATTTTGGATAGAGCAAGGACGGATTATAACCCGTCAATTTTTTTTTTTTTTGCCATCTGTGTTCTATTGCAGAGGTTTTCCTTCACTTCTTGTCCCATAGTCAAACAGGAAGTGAGAGGAAATCCTTGCAAATTAGGGGAAATCTTGGGGACCCCCAGGTCACCAGAACTAATGCCCCCATTGGAAGATTTCTCCTCTATTACTTTGCTATCTTTCTATTACTACTTTTCTTCTTTTGGTACATATCAAAATGTGGGATTTTCTTTTTACTTTCACTTTCAATGATAATGGTAAACCGATAACCTGAGCGGGTGGATCTCCCCATTGAGGGCAAATACAGCAATAAAAACTGACAAGTGTTCTAACAAGTGTTCTAATCCTTCTCCACTCTATCCAAAACGAAAAAAAAAAAAGTATTTCCATTAGTTATACATTAAGGAAAGTCCTAACAAAGTTTTTACCAGCGACCAATCACCTAATAGTAGCCTGCATCTAACCCATGATCTATGAACACAAGCCAATTGTGTCCTGTACCGAACAACTAAAGTGGTTGTAAAGTCACTGATGACAAATCCTGGAATC
This sequence comes from Pelophylax lessonae, assembly GCF_965119305.1. Classification (NCBI taxonomy): domain Eukaryota; kingdom Metazoa; phylum Chordata; class Amphibia; order Anura; family Ranidae; genus Pelophylax; species Pelophylax lessonae. Next base: position 241,115,724 of record NC_138773.1, read on the forward strand.
CCCTCTGTTACAGCAAGATATACAGTGCAGGGTCTGCGTTTTTTTAAAAATGATGCAACTCAAAACCTTATTTACAGTGCCACTGTGCGATCACATAACCACCAGCCACTCTCCTTCCCTTCCCTGATCTAAGTACAGAGGGAGGTGCGGAGACTCCCCTCTGACGTCAGCCGGGTGGTCATGTGACCACATAGCGGCACTGTAAAATAAGGTATTTAGCTGTATAATTTAATAAAACACAGACACTGCACTGTATATCCTGCTGTAACAGAGGGGATTCCAGGATTTGTGATCAGCGACTTTACAGCCACATAGGAATACCGGCGGGAGGGGCAGGGAGGAGATGGCTCACACACACAGACTACCGAGCTGACAGGCAGGGAGGGAGGGGGAAGAGGGAGAGACTGTGGGATGATGGAGGCTCGGTTCACACTTATGCGATGCGGGAAGGCTGCGAATTCGCAGCCTGTTCCCGCATCGCAAACGCACCCTTGGCAGTTCACACTGCCATATGCGATACACTGGGGGTGTCAATGTAATGTTAACGACACCCCCAGTTTGATCGCATATCGCAGTGCGATCTTACAGTTCGCACAGGATCGGATCGCACAAGTGTGAACCACTGTGCGATCCGATCTTGATGCGGCTCAAAAAAAGGGTCATGTGCGACTTTACTTTACTTTACAAAGTGTATGGCTGAATTCGCACCGCACAGCCGATCGCATGTAATGAAGGAGCAGTGCGCTCCGATATTATATGCGATCGCCGCAGCCGCACAAATGTGAACCGGCACGGAGGCACATAAACTGACCACTGTATCATGGATCATGATTGCCATAGTCAGTCCACATAGGGGGACATAGGAACAGGCAGGATCAACGTGATATTTTACAGCATAGAGGGGGACAAATTACACTGCAGAAGCACTATTCTGTTTAATCATGCTTTAAAGTAACAAAAGCATTTTATTTATTTTTTTTAGGGTTACAGCTTTAAGATACAATATATTTATTGTATCTACACGGGCTTACTCGCCAGACTTGAGAGGGGCCATTGTTGAGAAATCAGGGATAGAGGGACCTGGGTTCCAACAAAAGGCCTCTAAGTGGGACAGTTTGAAGCATTGAATGCCACGAGAGAGAGAGAGAGAGAGAGAGAGAGAGAGTGAAAATACCCAATTCTACATCTACCGCGGAGATCAATTAATCAATATCACAAGCAGTCTTTTACTCTCACTATAATATAAGCTCTATTAGAAGCACTGGGAACACGGTTTTATGGTTTGACACAAATGAAAAGCTGTCAGAATGTAGAAAATCCAAGGCATTACAACATCTTTATTACACCTATGACATCCAGAGTCCCCTCATTGCTATGTTAATACCCTTTGGCAGTAAATATCACTAATGGCTCTGTCCAAGGTGGAAATGCAGATACGATTTTATTAGACCGTCTCAATTTAATGAGATACTGCTCTGTTAGACACAATGTAATAATTATTTTCAAAGATTCAACAGCAGAGTAATCTGTGGTGTTACCAACACTGAGGAAAGCATAGGTGTGCGCCGTCTATGGCATTAGGGTGTGCACCCCAATGCTCAAACACATATGAGTGTGTGCATGTGTATATACTGACAGTGTCCGTAGGCAGAGATTGGTGTCAGTAGGGCAGTGGATGGTGACTGTAGTTTTTTTATTATTTTTTTTTAAATTATTTTTATTTTTATTTATTTTTATTATTATTTTTACAATCTTTTTAGGGTCTAAACAGGGGGAATCTGCGCCACATAGAAAGATTAGGGTGTGCCCAGGCACACCTGGCACACCCTGTGCACACACCTATGGAGGAAAGGCAAAAATGCTCCATTGCAGTGGTGCTGCCCCTGCACTGCAAGGGCTAAATGCTCATTTAGGTCTATGTGACTGGAAGCAGCTGTTTTACTTCCAAGCAAAGTTCATCTTTTCAGGCAGAATTTCACTTTTCATAATAATTAGCAGCCTTTTCTAATGTTGGTTCTGCCAAAGCCATCCCAGTGTGCTTATCTATCACCTACCTAGTCCATGGCAGCTTTGAATCTGCACCTTTTGGCTTAAAATGTTGAAAAATGCATTCTGAACCCATCGCTTCCTGGGGCATCATGTGACTTTCCAGAGAATTTCATCTCTCATCATGTACTGCCTTACTGCATCGCAGAATGCATTTCTGTGAATCATGCCTCCTTAATTACTATTCCATCTCTTATTTTATTTCCATTAACTTTCCTACTTCATCCTTTAAGGTGGACATACACTGTGCAATCTGTTTGTACAATCTCCTTTACATCTAACCATCAACTATGTAGTGCCAGAGCCTGACTGATGTGATACAAACTAAATAGCTTATTCAGGTGGGTTCTCCCATTACATAGTTTTGGGAAATCAAAAACAAATTATACAGCGATTGCATGATGTATGACCAGCTTTATATGAGTACGTGGGGGGGGGGGGGGGGGGTAGACATTCAGCTGTCAATGTTCTTGCAATCTAGGTCCTGCTCAGGGTTATAAAAAAAAAAAATGATTTCACTTTCAGGCCCCATTCACACCTTTCATTGTGGGAGAGCATGTTATTGGGTGACACACATAGGGCAGCACACTGATTTCAATTGGCTGCCTTACACCTGACAAAAGCAACAAGGTAGCTGATGGGGCATTTTCGCGCATTGCGGTTAGCACATTTTTTTACCACCCGCACATGATAATAGTGATAATAATAGGATTGTGCAATCCCCTTTCTTTAAGGGTAACTCCACTCGTGGGGGGGGGGGGGGGGTAAGGGGGATAGCAAATAAAGAAAAAATATAGTGTATACAATTGCAACACAAATCATATTGTAATTGAATGTTATTAAAAACGACCTTTCCTTTTCAGTCTGTAGCTCTGTAATTTTTTTTAAAATACAATGCAATATGAATTTGTGCTGAACACCCCCAGAAACATAATTTCCTGCTTCTGTGATTGGCTCACTGATTTTCCAAGAAGTCTGCCCTAAGATACAAGTCAGATTTCTGACATCACCTACAACAAAAATGTCATTTTTGGTGAGATAATCCCAATAGGAAATGACGTCTAAAGGGATGCAGGCCCAGCAGATTTCCACATTAGAGCCCTGAAGAAGCACAACTGATTATTAATTTACGAAACCACTCCCATTAGAATCACTTTCCCACATGGATACAGACAAACACAGGGATTTCTTCAGAATAAAAAAGGTAGGAATCTGCAACAAAGTCTGTTATAATCCTTGTAATGTACAGAGATCACCCAGAGGGGAATTTAGGGGAATGTTTTTTTTTCAACAAAAGTGGAGTTGCGCTTTAAATTTACCAAAACAATATAATAGGAGGACACACCTATCTATCCATTCCCTCTGTATCCAATCAGGCAGGCCCTTGCACTACATAGTTGATGGCAGATATACAGAAGATTGTACAACCAGATTGTATAGTGTATGGTCAGTTTCACAGACTTCCAGGGACACACTTCTCTTGTTTTCAGTACTACAGCTCTGCTCCACATAGACATATGTGATTACTCAGCTCCTGCACATTCTGCCAAATGAACAATCAATGCAAGAAGAAGGTACAAAACATTTGATTGTATTTAGTGAGAATGGTGCTCACTGACATTGCTGACAAACTGCATAGTGAACAAGTGGTTGATTCAAGCTTACGGCTGCTGCTGCAGCAGCTGGAGTTTCCCACCAGCCTTAAGAGCCAGAAAAGAGCTTTCCGATAAAAGTGAACCAGGCGGCTCTAGAGTTAATCACTTTTATTGAGGTCTCAAAGTGCGCCCCCACCTTTCCCGAGGCACTGGTAGTCGTTCCCTGGCTCTCTTTCTCCTCCAGGGAGCCCAGGACCGCAGGAAAGACCTTGCAAGAAACATTTGCTACCCAATCTCTCCTATGACTAATGACCTCGCAAGCAACATGTATTACTTCTAAGTATCCAGCTGCCATTCCGCAAGTGTAGCTGAGGATGTAGCTATTAAAACACAATCTGTCTGTGACTAGCTGTATCGGAAGGACAGGGGGAGACATTGGGGGTCTAACAAAAAAAAAAAAAAAAGGTTGCAATGATAATCCATACAATGACTACATGATATTCTTGTGTAAACTGTACACAGTAATATGGCCACATCTTGCCCCAACTTGATCTTTAGTAGCCAATCTCAACTAGGGTTCCTCCAGAGGTTGTTAGGGGTTTCTTGAGCTGAGGCTGAGTGACCTCCCATTTCATGGTGACTACATTTACAATTACGGGCCAACATCACCTGGAAGAGCCAACTACATGACACCAATGAGCTTTGGAGCTGTTTGGGTGGATTTCTGATCACTACTGTAAGGGGGGATCTCTTCCCACAGCCCTCCAATGCAAAGGGCATTCTTCCTACTGACCCATGATCAATTGGTTTTCAGACAGTTCAGCTGCCAGATGAAGGTATTGGCAAAACTCTAGCTAAAGATGGATCAACAAGACAGTAGGTAAGTAAATTTTTAGACTGAAACGCCGCAACTTCCTATTCCAGGAGACTTTTTTTCTGCATCAATAGAAATGTAACATCACAACCAGATTTTTGTTTTCATCAATTTCATAAACTAAGCAGTCACACTGCAACCGTTATACCAGTATCTGATTTCTGTGTAAAAGGTTTTGTGGCATTATATTTCAGTCTACACTTGTATTGCAGATGACATATCTCCCGTTTACAAAACATTTCTATTGCACAAGATGTCTAATGCAGGAAAGCATCAAATGACCTGATATCACCTATGAAGGTTTATTAGAGGTAATATCAACCAACAACATACTGTATATGGTTTTTATAGCATATAGGAGTCAAAAAAGCATTCAATGCTTTGATCATTTTTGGCACTGGAAAGGGTTTGCCTGAAAATGCGTTTTTCCACATGGGGTGAAGAGAGTCTTCAGTCATATCAAAGTCCTTATTTGGCTCTCACAAGATGCTAAAGTTCTAAGCGGCTGAATGGAGAGGTGGGGCTTGTAGGATTGACTTTAAAGTGAACCTGTTGATTAGTTCTCCAGAAAGCACAGGTTCACTTTAACCGTGTCCCGCCAAACAATGCCATAGGACGTCGTAGACTGAGTGGGGATATCTGAATGATACAGGCATCATTCAGATATCTTCTTTTTCTGCTGGCGATTCCCTGTCATGTAGAAAGAGCAGCTAGAATGACAGCTGTTTAGCCGCTTGATTGTTTTTACAGGCGGCGCGAGGGGATGCACGCCCTTCCGTCTCACTCTGGTGCTTCTATTGGCTCGCTGCTTATCCTCAGGAATCCCCAGAAGGGCCAACTCTTGGGAAGCTGGAAGTGACATCTGCAATCTAAGGTGAATCTAAATTGAATCTAAAAACATCCGTCCAGAATTGTGCAATGCTCGGGGAGTTCCAAAATGTGCAGGTAGGACCCTAGGTGAGCACGACACAGAGGACACTTCGGATCACGTGTTGGGTACGCCCTCTGGAGTCCCACAGGGGTATAGTACACCCTATGAAAAACTTGACTTGGATCAATTTGTCCCTGGATTAAATCACCAATTTAGGACCATCCTCCAAACAATCTTCCTAGCTCTCTCTATCCAGGGAAGGGATGTCATCAGTTACTTTAACTGACAATTGCGCAGTCATGCAACACTGTACCCAAATAAAATCTATGTCCTTTTTTCCCCCACAAATAGAGCTTTCTTTTGGTGGTATTTGATCTGCGGTTTTGTTTTTTGCGCTATAAAACGAAAAAAAAAAAAAAAAAGTCAATTTTGAAAAAAAAAAATAAATAAATAAATTCTTTACTTTCTGCTATGAAACCTATCCATCAATTTAGGCATTTATGAATTCTGCTACATATTAAAAAAAAAAAATCCCAATAGGTGTATATTAATTGGTTTGTATAAAAGTTATAGTGTCTACAAACTATGGGATATTTTTGTTTATTTACATTTTTTACTAGTAATGGTGGCGATCAGTGACTTATAGTGGGAATGGGATATTGTGGTGGACATTCTGACACTGACACTTTTTGGGGACCAGTGGCACTAATACAGTGATCAGTGCTAAAAATATGCACGGTCACTGTACTAATGACACTGGCTGGAAAGGGGTTAAACATCATAGGTGATACTTTTTTACTGTACTGTGAGAGGTGCTTTTACTAGGGTAAGAGATGGAATATATTCCCTGCTTTGCAGGGACAAAAATTCTATCTCCTTCCCTCCTGTTAGAATGTGGATCTGCCTTGTTTGCATAAGACGATCCCAGTTGTGTCTTTTCCGCACTATCTGCGGGTGCCAGATGAAAAGAGAAGAAAGACTAAAAAGGAAAAAAAAATGCAGCCATCACATCTAAGAATTGATAAGCTGCAATATAATAAATATTTATCTTTGCATGGGGGAAGCAAGGATGTATAATATATATATATTTTTTTTGTCATTTTTGCCATTTATGTGAATATGTATGGTATGATTTGATGTATGCAAAATAATAAACAGATTTATAAAAATAAAAATAAAAATATTTATTTTTGGGTTTAATACTGCTTTAAGGCTGGTTCACACTAGCCGGCACAGTGCGTTTTCCAGTTGTGGGCATCCCATCTCTTCCCACCCCTGCAACCAACTGCAGCCAAATCACACTGCTTTTAGGTGAGGGGTGGGGCTGCCATTCATTATGAATAGCACACCCATGCAACTCGGCATACAGCGGGTTCGCGGGTACTGCAGGGGAAATCGCATGGTCAAAAAAAACAAGCAATTTCTCTGCGGTCGTATTTTTTAGAAGGTGCATGCACCATTTTTTGGCGGAAACACAGGCACAGAAGCCCATTCATTTGAATGGGCTCCCGTGCCCACGCAAACGTGGCCCGCACAAAACATGGATATGTGACCCTAGGGTAAAAGTGTGTCTAAGCATTGTACAAAACACAAGTTGATTTTCAAAATGAGGTGGCCATACCCATGCATTACAACTATTTAATAAATAGGGATTTTGGACTACGGCTGTAACTCCTGTATCTGGGTAGACATTAGCATCAGTTATGCTGAACTGCCCAATTCCACACTATGATTAGATGCTGCAGAAAACATTAGCGCCCTGTTAGCTATTGTCTGCCAAGCAAAAAACTATGCTAATAGCTTTTTGTAAAAAATGACATTATTGGCAAATTATCACAGTAATTGGAAATCTGCATCTTGCAGTAATGGTGCATTCAGCTGTCATTATACACATGTTACATTTTTAAACTGAAAAGGCCATCTGCCATTGTTTTGGTGGCACTTTGTATAGATTGAGGGGTAGTGAATAAAAAGAGGACATGATCAGGCTTATGGAAAAAAAACAGTCACTGCACTCCTTGCATAACTCACAGAACGATTTCACTTTTTTTGGCAGCTTACTGCAATCAGAACAATGGAACATAATAGCCAGCTGGTTAAGATGGTTTTCTTTGCCTACATCTGCTTCCTTAGATTAGCCTCTAATTTTTTTTCTACCAGTTATGTTTTATTCATTTTGGAACTAACCACACCCTTCTGTTCCCATAAATTGCATATATCCTAAAACCTGAAGAGCAGGGTTTCTAAACTAGGGTTCCATGCAACCCTAAGGTTCCTCCAGAGGTTGCTAGGAGCCCCTTGAGCGATGAGCAATTTCTGCCTCTCAGATAAGTTCCCACTGACACCATTGATCTTTTTAGCAATCTGTGAAGGGGCAATTCTTCCCAATGACAAAAAGTATAAGGAGCATTTTTCCCCCTATCACCCTAATGTATTATGAGATGTGAATATTATCATTTTTAGCAGGGGTTCCTTGACACAGAAAAGTTATTTCAAGGGTTCCTCTGTGTTGGAAAGGTTGGGAAATGGTGCTGTAGAATTTAGAGGTATTTGTCCAGAATAAATACTATTATTTTATGGCCAACGAGCATAAAGGAAATCTATTCTAGCAAAGAAAAAGGTATAAAGGGAGGAAAAAAGAAATTGCAAATGTTTTGCAGATTTACCAACATTTGAAAATACAAATACTCAACTCATATGAAAAACTAGAAAAGGATGAACAGACACTGGAAATGCAGCATTTCAAGATATACGACTGCAGACGAAAACTTGTTGCTTGTGCTATCCAAGTTATTTTTGATTTGGTCATTTCTGCTCAATTCCCACGTTTATCTGTGAAACCCCATTGAAACTACATTAGGGGTGGGCACAGGGTCACCCTAATTACCCCATGTGCATTAGCATTATCCAGGGGCTTTACCAGCTAGGTGGTTGGGGGTGCCAGTGGCCAGTGTAAATGCCCCCAATAAATTAAAGACTAGGTTCAATTTTAGGAACACATTAAACCTGTATTTAGGGTTTACATAATCGGCTGCTAATCAAGTGCCTCCCACCACTAGAGCCTCCTCCCTGTGACAGAAGGTGGCGTTCATATGGGTTTGAGCTTTGGGGTGCACACCCTAATGCAATAGGCTGCGCACACTTATTGAAACTACATTGTCACATTTTCAAATCACCATCTATCTTGCACAATTATACAAAAGGCGTTCATCCCAAAAGTCTCAAAGGCTTTCCCAAAGGATATTTGTAGAAAGGAGGTAAGCAGACCAATATATGGTCTTATATGCCCTTATTATGCCACTTATTGTGAATGTTGGTTGAATACTAGCCTGTCCTTGGCGCTGAGGTGGTTGTGCTTTCAGTATTACCTATCATTGTGTAATATATAGTCACCAGGGAAAAGGGGGCAAAATGTGCAAAGTTTGGACATGTCATGGTCAGATCCTTGGAATTACCAATCTATTTTCATAAATCGATCTTTTATGCCACTTTGTCATTACTGGTTTAAATCTTCAGGTTAACCCAGAAGCCTGAATAGATACTGTGTGTGTGAGTATGGGCACCCTTATTTACTGTAATCATTCATTAGTGAAGTCTGCCCACTGCTGAGAGATGAGTCGATTAGCCAGTCTAAAGAGTTACTGTTAAAAGGCAAGGGGGTGCACTAATGGGCAGGCTGTGCCCAAAATTGAGCTTCAATAAGACAGTAACTAGCGTGGCAGCAGGTGAATAAAAATACCTGGAAAAAAACAAAAAAAAAAAAACAAATGCAGACCCAACATCTAAAAACTTAAATAATGCAATGTATTAAATCAGTTTTTTTTTATTTTATACTTTTACACTTTAAAGTAAAACTAAAGGCCAAACTTTTTTAATTTTGGAGTAAGAAAGGGTTATAACCCCTGACAGATTTCTATCGCCACCTGTGTCCCATTGGGGAGATTTATTTTCACTTCCTATCCCATAGACAAACAAGAAGTAAGAGGAAATCTCTGCAAATTAAGGGGATCCCGTGGGGACACACAGGTCACCAGAACTAGTGTCTCCATTGGAAGATTTCCCTTCCATTGGAAGATTTCTGGGGGCAACCCAAAATTTTGGATTTTCTTTTACTTTCAATGATTAAGATAAACAAGACAAACAGAGAGGGTGAATCTACAACAGGGGGACAGACAGCAACAACAACAGGGGTTCTAATCTCTCTCCATTCTATCCAAAATTAAAAAAAGGTTTGCCTTTAATTATACTTTCAAATGACTGGCTGATTTAAGTATATTCACTAACAGATTCACTTACAGAATCAGAGAATTAAAGTGGAGTTCCGGGCACAAAATCGACCTAATCAATTTTGTGCCCATCCGCTTGCTTTGCTTCACCTGAAAAGGAATTGGATAGTTAGGTTTATTTTATTTTTTTTTACTTACCTTGTAATTGTAGAAAGAAATACTCACCTATTTTCCACTTCCTCCCTCTGTGGCCGTGGCCCGCGCCGTCCGGTTTGCAATGATTCTTGGGAGCTGAACGTCATCGCTCCCAGGAATCAATGCGACGGCACCGGCCCCGCTCGTCACATCCGGTGCGACGCCGCATTCCCTGCTAAACAGCTTCTGGGCATGCCCAGAAGCTGTGTAGGAATGCGGCGCCACACCGGAAGTGACGAGAGGGGCCGCTGCAGGCGCATTCTGGGACAAGAAGACGCGGAAGAGGACGCAGAAGAGGACGCGCTGGCTTCAGCTGCCCACAACAGAGATGGCAATGCTGTGGAAGAAATTTTATAAGTGAGTATTTCTTCTTGCAGGTAAGTGCGAACCGGGACAGATCAGAGGCTAGCCATTGTGGAATGTACTAGCCCTGACTGTCCCGGGGATATGTTCATTGAAAAAAATTTTCTGTGCCCGGAACTCCGCTTTAAGCATATATTCAACAGTTCACTTATCTAGAACTAGAGGTGTGCATTACAGCTGAACTGGAGGTGTGCAATGCAGTTCTCCAGCGAAATATACAGTTTAACCTCAATTACCTGAAATATTCAGTGCAGGCACTTGAGTGATCCAGAAACACTTACCAGACAACACAACCAAGTCCTTTACCACGGCAGTAGTAGAGACAGAGCCTGGTCAAAGGCACAGCTTCACCCCCACTGTCCGAAAAAAAGAAGCACTGCAGCAGAACCTGACTGTCTGAGTGCTAGCGTTCCTGCTCCCTGTCTGAGTGCTGCTGTGCAGCAGCAGATTACAGAAGGTTAATAACAGACTTCTGAACAGAATATGCATTTAAAATTACACTGAAATAATTTTTAACAAATCCAAGACTGCACTGATTGGTCTTATTTCTGCTTAGTGATAAGCTAGAATTCAAAACCTAGAGCAAAGGGCATTTATGAGTTTAAAACAAGCAAATCAAATACTGGTCTTCAAATTAATATTACTAAAACAAAGACAGTCTGGAGTGGTTTCTATGCACTGATCTTTGCAATAGAGGCTTTTCTGTAACATGACAATGCTGCATATTAATAGCATTGATATAATAACGGATGCAAGCAAACCTGTACTCGTCTTCCAAGGCTTAACTGCTGCGTAAACCTCTCCACACTGAACAGATTTGCAATGTAAATTATGTGATCGCAGCACTTCCATTGATCTGTAACCTTCCATGAGGTAAGCATTACTCTTAGCTTTCGGCTTCATTTACAGCAAAATTAGATGGAAACACATTTTTCCCCAAAACTAATATTTACTGCATGTGCAAATATTTAATAAACAGATTGCTAATAAAAGTTCAATTAAAAACCTATGCTATTACACACACACACACACACACATATAGTTATCTATATCTCTATCTTTTTTTTTTTTTTTTTTGACAGTACTAGAGGCCTTGCCATGACACAGGGTTCACAATATTGCTGAGTGCAGCGCTTCTGAGTATATATTATGAGCATAATAAAAACGGTTTTTACATCTTTCTCTGGGTTTTGTAATCCCAGATCAGATCAGAAGTTTCTTATCCTGTGTCTAGGTCTTAAAGCGGAGTTCCGGGCACAGAAGTCATTTTTTAACAAACATACCCCCGGGACAGTCAGGGCTAGTACATTCCACAATGGCTAGCCTCTGATCTGTCCCGGTTCGCACTTACCTTTTAGAAGAAATACTTACTTATAAAATTTCTTCCACAGCGTTTCCATCTCTCTTGTGGGCAGCTGAAGCCGGCGCGGTCCTCTTCTGCGTCTTCTTCCGCGTCTTCTTCTCCTAGAATGCGCCTGCACCGGCCCCTCTCGTCACTCCTGGTGCGGCGCCGCATTCCTAAACAGCTTCTGGGCATGCCCAGAAGCTGTTTAGCAGGGGAATGCGACGTCGCCCGGAAGTGACGAGCCGGGCCGGTGCCGTCGCATTGATTCCTGGGAGCGATGACGTTCAGCTCCCAGGAATCATCGCGAGACAGGAAGTGACAGCGGAGCCGCGGCGCTGAGGGAGGAAGTACCCTGAGGTGAGTATTTACGATCTTCAATTACAAGGTGAGTTTAAAAAAAAAAAACCTAACTATCCAAATTCCTTTTCAGGTGATGCAGAACTAGCGGACAGGCACAAAAAAAAAATATCGATTTTGTGCCCGGAACTCCGCTTTAAGCCTCGTACACACGCGTCGAAAATCGGCAGGGAATTTTCGTCCGGCGACCGATCTGACGATTTTCGGCTCGTTAGTATGATGCTTCTGACAACCAACCGAAAAAAAATCTGGTGTGCAGGCTATAAAATTTTTGTCTGCCGTCAAAACACGGCCGATTCCGTGCAGTCAGTACAGATTTCGACAGGGAAAAATCTTATGAGCAAGACTGGGCATGCTCAGAGAAGAAAAAACACAAAGAAAGCAAACCAACACATGACATCACTTCTGAAGTAGAATTTTGTCAGGCGAGAAAATTTGTGTGCAGTCTAGGCACATTCGAACAAACAAAACACAACTCTGGACAAAAGACGGACGATCGGTCGACCGATAATCATTGCGTGTGTACTAGGCTTTACTGGAGACTTGCAGGTTGCAGTGTGCATACTTCGGACCATAGCTCAGGGCTACAAGTAGGAGAATAGCTCCCACTTGGAAACAGGAGTGTGTTCTTGCCAGAAGAAAAAGGTGCTCTACTTGAGAGACTGCACTGAATTATTCTATGTTCATCAAACAGAGTTGAGGCGGCTAAGAGAGTTTGACAGACTGAGAAAGCTAGGTGAGTCCAGGGGACTGAGAGAATTCATAAGTTTTATGGGGAGTGAGAGAGCCCAAAGTTTTTTTTTTTATCTTTTGATTTGCTTTTTTCTTATTTAAAAAAAGGTGTTTGCTTGGCTTGTGTTTTGAAGGAAAATTGCAAAAAATTGCTATTCACTCATGCCTGAATCTGATGCAGTTAAAGTTTATATTTCTTTATAAATTACATTTTTCTAAAATTTACTTATTGTACATAACTGATGAAGAAGACATCAGTTCATTGTATCATAGGCAATAGCTACCACAAAAACCTAAAATAAAAATACCATTCGGCTTGTGAAATGGATAGCGGATATAATGGCCCAATCAGAGTTTATAAATTGCCTGGTAGGCCATGGCATTCAGAATGCAATCTACTGATTGAATTACTGAGCTCAAAATGGTCTCTTTATAGCAATTCATTTTTTAGCATCCTATTTCCATCAGCTACTAATGTTAAGACTGCACACCCCCTAAATAGAAGAAAGCGCTTTACGAGGACAGCATTTAGCAGTGTTTACCACAGCTAGCACTGAAGCTACTGTTCAGGCCATACATGTCAGCTTTAATTTCTCATTGAGCAATTTACTTTTACATTCTCCCCCTTCCATCCCACTCCCTGTCAATGAGGCTCTGACCAAATGATTTGAGCAGGGATTTTTTTGGGTCGAGAAGTATAATCGTTTACCAAGCTGCAAATATTCCTGCGCCTACATAGTGTTGAAGCCACTCTTACTATTAAACCTTACGGTTTTGTTTTTAACTCTTTATTATAGACCCATCACATACATGCTAGAGTTTAAATAAAGTGCAGCAAATAAAAGTGTAGCTGTGTGTGCAGATTTAAATCCAACAAATCAGATATGTGAATAATGTCCACATCTAGATAAATCAAACAGGATTGGTTACCAATATTTCAGTTTGCCCCTCTGGAATGAAGAATCCCAGGTTATGGGAACCTTACTTTGCCCTGATCCTCTTCTTCTTGGGTCCCCCGTGGCACTCCTGGCCCCTCCTTTCTCCAAGTGCCCCAAAGCAAGCTGCTTGCTCTTAAGCCCTGCTCTGTGTGTCCATAAGACACATAGAACGGGACTTGGCCCCACCCCCTGCTCCCTCCTTATTGGCTGTGAGCTGTAAATGACAGCAGCAGGAGCCAATGGCTTCCACTGCTGTCTCTTAGAGAATCAGGTGGCAGAGATCCAGGAGAGCAGCCGCTGTCATGTACATTGCTGGATTGCAATTGGGCTTAAGTAATTTTTAAGGGGGCTGTGAAGGGAGCTGCATAATGAAGATTTTTTACCTTCATACATAGAATGCATGAAGGTAAAAAACCTTCAGCTTTTAGAACCACTTTAAGGCTCCAAACAGTAAATCTTTTCTGAGGCCCTGGAGAACAAAATGATAATTCATTTTTTTTATGTGCATCAATTTAGTGCAACAGCTTATAAAATGCAAACTTTCAGTAAACAATATAGTAACCTTCATTTAAGTGCAAAAAAAAATGCAATATACTACACAATTATAAATACATATAAATAATAAGAAAATATAAAAGATGAGGCTACAAGAGGTAAACAGATAGATATATCAAGCCTTAAAATTGTACTTGACTGTAAAATGGCTACAAGCTTTGGAACCCAAAATCTTCCAATTTAAAAGCTCTTCTATATCATCCATTTAGAGTTAACCATGAATAAAGACCCTAGAATTATCAGCCTCACTACAGCGTGCCTGATGGTATGCAACATGTAGCACAATCTGCACTTTTGTACACAGGCTCCCCAAAAGTGTACATATTCCGGTACGGATTAACATGTACGTGGGAGGCAAAAAAAAAAATGTGCAAAAAGTCCGCTCTACAGGTGTGACAATCTTCCTGGCAGTCCAATATTCATGGAGCCCAAATGGACAGATCTTTTACCTTGAGCAATCCAAAAGGGACCAATGTAGGTTTTCACCAACTTGAACGACCAATGTGTGCACTGAAGCCTTGCTGCCCTTTTCAATTCGGGAAAAACCAGGGCTAAAAACGAACATAATAAGAAGGAGCACCAGCTTAGCGCATTACTGTTTAACTTGTTAATGAATTCAAAAATTGTACGTGGGTGGCTAAAAATTCTTCGAGGTAGGAAAGCACAAGGAAATATGGGTGGTAGGTAACCTAAGTGGGGGTCCTCGTTTCCAGGGGTCAGTAGAAGCGATATGGTGGTGGGATCACTTCCATCCTGCTGATGCAGCACACCTCTACAGCTGATGTAGGACTTACATTGACAGCAAAAAAATTGTTAAAGGGTATGCTTTGATTGCGCAAAATAAGTGGCGTTTTTGACACAGCTGTAGTGTTTGAAGACAGAATTCACAGATTCCTTTACTTCCTTGAATTTTTTTTTAAAAATGAGTCACAGCAATGGCAACCTCAATGGCTCTTCTGGATAGCTGATAAAAATGATAAATTTTCAAATAAATTACAGTTGTGTTTCTAGGTTTACATAGAGTTTACTGTATATATACCCAATACAATAAGCCAAACAATACCTAGAGAAGTCTCAAAACTTCTGGAACAATATCGTTTGAAGAAGTGAGATAAAAACTCCTGTTTGGAGAGGAATTAAAAACCCCTATGAAATGAAGCACATTATCTATACTGTGAAGCATGGAGGTAGATCTCTGCTGTTCTGGGGGTGTGTGTGAGATGTCATGGCACAGTAAATTTCATCAAAATTGATGGCAAGATGAATGTGGTATATCAAAACATTTTGCAATAATCTGCCCGGAAACTGCTTGGGTCAAACTTAGAACTTCCAGTTTGACAACAATTGAAAATATAAGGCCAAGTCAATGACTGCAGTAGAAAATAATGAAGGTTCTGGAAGGGGAATCACGATCTCCTGACCTCAGCATCACTAAGCCACTTTCAAGAGATCTCAAATATGCAGTTCATGGTGGACACTTCAGTAATTTATACAGCCTGGATACTTTTTTCAAGAAGAATGGGGGCAGCTTTACCATGATAAACTAAAGGGTCGGATTCCAATCAATTACAAAATATGCAAGCTGTCATTGATCCTAAATGATACTAAGTAAGGGTACGCAAACCTTTGAACATAACCATTTTATTATTTTCCTTTGTTGGTATGTTTTGTTTAAGGGTTGTGCTTCTTAAATTACAATCATATTAAAAATTAAAAAAGCCAATCCCAATATTCACAGTGTCTCTAGTGGTGGCAAAACTCATAAATGCGCTCTTTTTGCTATTTATAACAGATCCCATCACAACCTGGCCCACCTTACTTGCCACACTTTAAGTTTGAGACTGTCTGGGGACTGCGAAGTAACCAATCCAAATTGGAAGTGTTGGACATAAATCTCAGACTCGGGAGACTGTACACAGGTCTTTACCCTTTAAATGGTGTACACAAGCACTTCCTTATCTTGGAGTTAAACTCACTCAGGACATTTCCACACTGTTTCTGGTTAACTTTATCAGCCTTTATAACTCCATTGAACAAGATTTGAAGAACTGGCGGATACTGTACATGCGCTTTCCTGGGTGGGTAGAATAGCATCTATTAAGATGACAGTTCTTCCCAGTATCATTTATTATTTTCGGTCATTGTCAATTCCAATACATTTGTGTTCTTTAAAATACTTAAATCGCTGGTTTACAAATTAATTTGGGGTGGTGGTGGTGGATGTAGGGTGGACTGGGACTTCCTCATTTTTTGAGGTACTATAGGGCTGCTCAATTGGTACAACTGTATTCAATTTCTTCTACAACATACCAACCTGACTGGATACATTTGAAGGCGCAGGCTAGTCCCGCAATACCTTTAGACCTCCTGATGTGGCTCCCGACAAGAGAACATCAGGCTATTCTGAGTCTGTCTTTATCCCACTCCCTACATCTCTGAGACACGGTGAGCAAATTATACCTGTTTAGATCTCCCTAATCCCCTGTGGCCCCTATAATTTATAACCTGCATTTTCCTCCAGGGCAGACTCATGTGGTGGGTCAACAGAGGCCTTTACAGGATAGCATACTTCATAGATCACAAAGGATTAGGCAACGGTCTTATTTTCTGGACACGCAACAGATTCCCCAGATGGAATCCTTTTGCCTGTATCAAATTATTAATTAAAAAAAAAAAAACTCCTGAGTACGGATCAGATAGAAATAACCACTAGGACCTTATTTGAAAACAAATGCTTACGCGGACTCGAGTGTTCGTGGGGGGGGATCTCAGAGCTCTATGTCCTCCTTGATAGTCAGCGGACTAAGCCCTCCTACCAAGCATTATGGGAATCAGACCTGGGCGAGACTATAGAGGAGGTATGGGTGCAGTGGTCAACCATGGTGCACAAAGGAATACTCAATACTTCATTGGTGAAAGTGAACTACAAGGTGTTTTCCAGATGGTACCTGGTCCCAGCAAGGTTTACGAGATTATACCCTGGAATTTCACACCTTTGTTTCAGAGGGTGTGGGCGAGAGGGTACTATGTTTAATGTCTGTTGGTCCTGCACGAAGGTCCAGTGCTATTGGATCAGAATATTTACCCTGGTCTAGTCAGTGACAGGACAAAACATACCTAAGAAAACTTAAAACGGCGCTGTTTGCTGACTTGTTGGATGAGATCCCTACACATCGTTTAACTCATTTTTTTTTCTTAGCAGCTAAAACTACTATAGAGCAAGCATGGAAATCTTCAGTGGTCAAAGTTGCATTAATAAAACAAACTTTCCTGGATTATGGTCAATGAAAAACTGACCAGCATTCTCAGAGACAAATAAGCCAGAATTAAAAAAGTGTGGTCCCCCTGGATAAGATACTTTCAAGCCCCATAGCTCCTGGAATTAGGTGTTGGGGGCCTGGGCCGAGGGCCACGACTCCTGCTTTTTTCTTATTTCTATTTCCTTTCATTTTATTTTTTATTTTTTTTACGCTTAGTGACATATATAATATGGATGCAAACAGAGTCCTAGAGCCTCTCATTTTTCAATATCAATAAAGGAGCTAGGTAAAAAGCCTTGAGGCGCTAGGTCAACCTTGGTGATAAGTGCTCCTATCTCTGGTTATGCTACTGCGTTACCGTGGGATCAACTGTTGCAGTGATGTTTTTCAAAGTAATCTTCCTGATCTGTTTATGTTACAGAGTAATTATACTTATCTTACATATGCCCTGGGCAAGCAGTAGCCTAATTTGGTTTGATTAATAATTTACAAATGTTTTTTTTTTATTGTATTTACAATGATCTGACACCTGGTTACCCTTCAGGGTGTATGGATTTTTCTATATCTGTATGATGCTGTGTGTAGCCTAGGAAGTTTGTTACATTTTTTGAATAAATATTTATTGCAAACATATGTTTTTTTTTTGTTTTTTTTTAAAGCTGTTTTGTCTGATTACTTTTCTTTAAAAAAAAAAAAGCTTCAAAAAACAAAAGCCTTTTTGGTCATACTTCTCATGTGGGTCACAGGAGTGCGACTTACTTTTCCTTACTTTTTTTCTGTGACGTAAATACTTCAAATAATTGCACTTTTAAAGATTAGCAAATGAACTGAGCCAGAAAAGGATTATTTCATACTTCTTACCTGTCTACTGTCCCTCTGAGATGAGGAAGAAGACGAGGCACTTTTGTGCGTTGGAGTTGATATTTTGTGAGCCGGCGATATGCCTCTCTCTTCAGAACTCATCTTCACACTAAGATCCTGACTGTACTAAGGTGTCAGCAAGATCATATCAAATGCTTCTCTGGATCATGCAGGATACCAACTAGCAAGTATAAGAAAACTGTTCATAGTGTTAATCCATCCTCAAAGTCGGATACCTGAAAAACAGTATTAGGAACATTTCAGATCTTGTGAAATTGAAATCTTTTTAGACAGTTATGCCAATTGTACTATAGAATATTAACAAGATTGTATAAGAATTGGTATGACTATTCGCAAATTGAGATGAAAAGGTTTTAAACTGGCAAATGAGCAGTCTATTTAATGATGTAATAATACTTACAGACACCTATAAAAACTGTGGCCTATGGCATTGGCAAGCTTTATTTGCACAATTTATCCCACCAACATTTATAACTGCAACGGTCTTCAAAGAATACTGCAGTGCTACACAACTGTAGTGCTCAAAGCAGTTGTTCACTCACTAAAAATACTGTAGCGGCTGACTTAAAAAAAAGGACACTTACCTGTCCAAGGATCCAGCGCCATCCTCAGCCAAGCTGGTTCTTCAATGGTCTTTGGGTCCCAGAACTGGCATGTCTAATGTAGGAAGCTAGCTGTGATTCTTCCCTTGTGGTTTCACAGCTGGCTTCCTGCTGTGGTGTGTGAAAGATCCACAGCCTGCTGGGACCTGCGACATGTCCCAGAAGGCTGCAAGCAGGGAGGAGGGAGAGTCAAACTTCCAGTGACATCGCCTAGGCAATTCGACCGTGCGTGTGGGTACCTGCCAAAACAAGGTAATAATCTCTCTCTACCCCCCCCCCCCCCAAAAAAAAAAAAAAGTTCCAAAAGAAGACGAACATAACGCAGAACTTCCTCGTTAGGGTGAAGTTCTGCTTTAATGATTACTTCTCAATGTATGTCAATGAGTTGAAAAACTGAAATCCGTACACTGCATGGATGACTGATATCTTATCTCAACAGTTGTTAAAAAAGGGAGACAGGTAAAAATTTGTTTTACATAATCAATGAGGACTGATTGCATCTTGCTGTCGCAATAGGCATATCTTTGCACATTTTTGGTTGCTGTCCTTCAACCTGTTGAGGACACTGGACAATGGACATGCTGCACATGTACAATAAAACATCTTCAAATATAAACGGTGGGGGGTACTGCGCTTCTGGGTAGGTGAACAATAATGAATAATAAATAAATAAATAAATAAATGAACTATACCTGGTGTGTGTGTGACTATCACAGTATGTACAAATGGGAACTAAACCATATACATAAAATTCGTAATCATAGTGAACAAAGGTAAACAAGCAATGACCTAAAAAACACTTAATGTGTTAATCATTCTTTAGTGATAAATAAAGTGCTCAGGTGCATATATATTAAACCACATTGTCCTCTGTGCTTCACAGAAACTAAATCGCGGTCTGGGTGTAAATAAAGTCCAAAAATTGAAAAAATATATGTGCAAGTGAATAAGTATGAGTCCACAGGTGCTACTCCTTCACCAAACACCGTGCTACAAAAAGTGGGGTGCTTCTCCTTCCCCTCAGGGTGTTCAAGCCTCTCACCTTGAAGACTAAGGGTAAAAGCCTTAATAGTAATCCAGGGGGCTCCTCTCCAGTTTTATGCCGTACTCCACTAGTGTCAGATATCTGGGCTACTGCAGATGATAAGACTCCCTCTCCCTCTCCAGATTCTCCACAGTTCCAATGGCTCTCAAAACAGAATGCTCAAAATAGTGCAGTAGGTCTGGATAACGGGTTCTTTATTAAACATAACTTTAAAACTACTCACATTTGTTGAGTATACAAAGCGCAAATACAAGGGATAGCGTCGGAGTGGGATCGCAGTCCTCACTTCCGCGATGTGCGTCACTTCCGGTCCGAACGTCCCTACGCGTTACGCCACTTCCGCGTCACGTGGCTTCTTCAGGGGTCAGATTACAGAATGTGTGTGTAGCACATCCAGTCCTCCTGCCCACCCATCCCCCCTCCCCCCGACAACATTCAGCAATTGTCAAAAATCAGAAAATGAAGCCGGTAGTTGATATGTACTAACAGCAGCTGAAGGCATCAAGAAAGAACTGTCTAACTCACTGTATGTGAAGACAGAAAGTAATAATATTACTTTGGTTTCTCCTCGGTTTCATTTATCTGCAGATCAAAGGGATGAACTTTAATCTGCAGACGATGTCAAATAAAGTAGCCTTACAAATAAAAAAAATATAAAAAAAAGATAAAATGTATCTATCTAACCCTTAGTTTACCCTAATCAGCCAGAATTACCTCGTTCTTCCCCCCTCACTACAACTTTTGTGCTGTTTTTTTTTTTCTTTTTTTTTTAGTGTTTTTTTTAACCGCTTGCCGACCGCCGCAAGTAGATATACTGCGGCGGTCAGCCCCTCACAGGCAAAGTGACGTATATATATACGTCACTAGCCTGTGAGGCTCTGGGGAGCGAGCGTGCGCCGGCGGCGGCGCGCTCCCACACGGTCACGGGCCCCCCCCCCGCGCGTGTGACCGGCGGACATCGGGGGAGAGGGAGAAAGGCAGGCAGCTTGTGTAAACAAGCTGCCTGTCATTCTCCCCTGTGTAGAAACACTGATCATACGGTTCTACTATGTAGGACCGTTGATCAGTGTTCCTACAGCTCAACCACAGCCAATCACCATTAGAATCACGCCCCTAGGGACACACACAGCCCCTCCCTCTCAAATAAAGTTAACCCCTTCACTGCCAGTGTAGTATTACAATAACAGTGCATATATATAGCACTGATTACTGTAGAAATGTCACTGGTAACCCCAAAAGTGTCAAAAATGTCAGTCAAGGGTCCGATCTGTTCGCCCCAATGTCGCAGTACCGCAAAAAAAAAATTGCAGATCGCCGCCATTATGCGTTTAAAAAAACCCAAAAATTACAAAAATCTTTCCCTTTGTTAGTAAACGTGATAACTTTTGCGCAAACCAATCAAAATACCCTCTTTGCGATTTTTTTTACCAAACATAGGTAGCATAAAACAAATTGGCCAAAAATGTTAAAAAATTTTGATTTTTACTTTTTTTTTTGGGGGGGGGGGGATTTCATATAAAAAAAAATGTGAAAAATATTGCTATTTTTGCAAAATTGACGCTCTTTTTTTGTTTATAGCGCGTGATCAAAAAATCGCACAGGTGATCAAATACCACCATAAAAAAGCTCTGTTTGTGGGAAAAAAAGGACGTCAAATTCTTTTAGGTACAGTGTCGCACGACCGCGCAATTGTCCTTTAAAGTCACGCAGTGCCGAATCGCAAAATACCCCCTGGTCTTTTAGCAGCCAAATCCTCCGGGGCTTAAGTGGTTAAAAAGAGCAACATTAAAAAAAAAAAAAATCATTATTTCATTTGTAAATAACTGTGCAATGCTTTGTACCAGAATAATAAATTTACAGTCATTTTAATACCATCTGTCCATTCCAGGGGTGTGCAAACTGCAGCCCAAACACCTTTGAATGCAGCCGAACACTAAATAGTAAACATACTTTAAAAAAAAAATGGGATTTGTGACTTACCGTAAAATCCATTTCTCTGATGTTCATTGATGGACACAGCTCCTGATATTGGGTTATACTGCCCACTACAAGAGTAGGACACTAGGCAGAAAAGATTTCTTGCTTCACCCATGGGCAGTCCCAGGAGGTATACTCCCTCTCACTGCTATAGCCACTCAGTTTTGTTACAAGCAGTGTCAGGAGAATAACATATCCATAGAGGGGTGGGTGCTGTGTCTGTCAATGAACATCAAATATTTTACGGTAAGTCAAAAATCCCATTTTCTCTTTCCTTCATTGACGGACAGCTCCAGATATTCAAAACAATTGGGACGTCCCAAAGCAGTCATCTTTCAAATCATCTATCCATGCACTGACGGCGATCCTGGAGTCCGTTGTGTCCCAGGTGGAGGTAGCTTGTGGGTGACGGGCTAGCAAAAAGCGCTCCCTGCCTCATCAGATCCTGAATTTGATTCAGGCCACCACGAACGTGGGTCACCTTGCTGGGTCTGCAACCATGCGCCTGGAATCCTTTATATCTGCGACCGCGCACAAAAGGCGCTGGTGGATGCACTGATTGTATCTGTGCGTGAGACCCTGAAGATGGAGGATGCAGCTAAAGCTGCAATGGAGGCGCAGGCGTCCCTTGGCACTCATAAGTCATCCAAAGCGGCAAGTGTTTCCTTTCCCTGCCTATTTTGACAGAAATGTCGCTAAAGAGTGGGGACGACCAAAGCCTTTCCGTGGGGTCACTAAGCGCTTTACTAGGCGTTACCCCTATAAGGAGTCCCTTCTTAAGAAGTGGACTGTGCCACTGGTGGTGGACCCTCCGGTTTCTAGATTAAACAAGGCAACCATGATTCCGGTTGAAGAGTCCCTGGCCTTTAAGGATCCGGCTGACCGGAAGGCGGAGGCTGTGGCCCACACTATGTACACTCTTGCTGGTTTGTCAATGAGGCTGGTATTCACCATTGCCCTAGTGTCGCAAACTTTGACCGAGTGGGCTAAGCTCCTACAACGTGACCTGGAGGGGGAACAGCTCCCCCATGCCTTTGCCGAGCTGGCAGACCAGCTGGTCCAGGGGCTTCAGTTTATCTGTGATGCCTCGTTGGATGCCGCTCCTCTGATGGTTTGCCTCTCTGTTTTGGTAGTGGTCCTTCGGCATGTTTTTTCGCTCAAGTGCTGGTCTGCGGATCAGACTTAAAAAAAAAGCCTTGATGGATCTTCCATTTCAAGAATGTGCTCCAAAGACTCCAGGGAGACCAGGCTTCAAGAACAGATCCAGGGTGGAAGGGGGTCCTGGCAGGAGCCCCCACCAGGTAAAACCCCCCTTTGCACAATCGATCGTCCTGTTGCCGGTGGCACACCCCAACGGCCCCATCTCCAGTTAGCGCCCTGCCCCATCCCAGGAAAGTGGCAAGACCACCCAAATAGCCCCAGCGTGGGGGAGCAGGATAAGGGACTTGGCAAGGGGGGGTGCCTTTGGGAAGGAGGAGAACCCGTGGGTCCGACCATCCCAAGGAGGGGCCCACGTCCACCCCAAAACCCTTCAGGGGGAGACAGCTACTCACCATACCAGGAACCAGACGGGTAATGCTCCAGACAGAAACCCTCTCTATCGAAATGGGGGAGCTGTCAGCCAAAATGAACGCTGCAACTCGGGCTGAGACCCGGTCGTATGAGGCCTGGCGAGGCGTTTAAGAAAATAGGTCCTTACTCCTGACTAGGTAAAAAAAAAAAAAAAAACTGAATGGCTATAGCAGAGAGGGGGTATACCCCCTGGGACCGCCCATGGGTGTAGCCAGAATTTTTTTTTCCTAGCATCCTACTCCTGTAGGGAGCAGTATAACTCAATGGTTATGACTATCAGGAGCTGTGTTCTTCAATGAGAAAAAGAGAAAAATGGATTTTTGTAAAATCTTACCGTAAAATCCTTTTCTCTTAGCTCATTGACAGACGTAGTCCTCGGTGATTCAACACCCTCGGGTTATGCTGCCCTCTACAGGAGTAGGACTAGACCGGAAAGAAAACGTTCTGGCCACACCCTAGGGGCAGTCCCAGAGGGTATATCCTCTCACTTCCTGCTCTAGCAAATCAGTTATGTCACAAAGCAGTGTTTAGAGAATTTAACCCAACCCAACTCAAAAACAGAGGGGCGGGTACTACGCCTGTCAATGAGCTAAGAGAAAAGGATTTTACGGTAAGATTTTACAAAAATCCATTTTTCTCTATCGCTCATTGACAGACGTAGTCCTCGGTGATTCAACACCCTCGGGACGTCCCAAAGCAGTACCACAAATGAGGGGTGGGAAAATGGAAATCAAATCCAATCTAGAAGGCCCAACCGGTGCCAACTAGAAGTTTACAATGCTCATCCTCAGTGATGAGACTCAACAGAAATTTTTCAACAGAAAAAACCCCCCGAGGTAGACCACCGGTCTCCTCAAATTGCGGCCTGCAAAACCTTGTGGCCAAATGAGGCATCCGCCGATGCCATCACATCAATCTTATAAAATTTTGTAAAGGTATGTACCGACGACCAGGTGGCCGCCTTACATACCTGGACCACTGACGCCTGATGGCGATAGGCCCAGGAAGTACTGAGCGCTCGAGTGAAGTGCGCCCTAACAGGGAACGGAGGATTCCGACCCTTAATAGAATAAGCCTGTACCACCGTCTGACTGATCCATGTAGATATGGTCGCGGCAGACACAGGCAACCCCCTTCAAGGGCTATCCGTGATCACAAAAAGTGAGTCCGTCTTACGAAAACAAGTTCGTAGTAATCAAGTGTATCCTTCTGAACCCCATCCAAGGAGTGTAATGCAAACTCCCAAGGATGGCTAGTCTTAGGACACGGGGAAGGTAACACAATACTTTTATTCAGATGAAAAACTCTGAAAACCACTTTAGGAAGGAAGGATGGATTCGGAAGAAGAACCACCTTATCCCTATGAACCACCAGATATGGGGAACGACAAGATAATGCGGCCAGTTCTGACACCCTGCGTGCAGAAGTAATGGCCACCAAGAAGGCCACCTTCTGGGATAATGTAAGCAAGGGAATCTCCCTAATATCTTCAAAGAGAAGTTTCTGAAGAACCGACCACACTAAATTAAGATCCCAGGCGGTAAGGGTGCGCGCACTGGCGGAGCCAGATGTCGCACCCCCTGGATGAAATTCCGCACCAAGGAATGATTAGCCAAAGGTTTCTTGAAAGAAGATTGCTAACGCCGAAAACCTGACCCTTGATCGTGCTCAAGGATAGTTTCTGCTCAACCCCTTGTTGCAGACAGACCAAAATTCGGGTCACCGAATAGGTATGTGGGGGAAATCCAATAGATTCACACCATGCAATATAAGACTTCCGTGTGCTGGAAGTCGCTTTCCTTGCTTTAACTGGAGGTAGGAATAACTGAAGCTGACACTCCCTTGTCCTTCAGTACCTGGGTCTCAATGGCCAGGCCATTAAGCTAGCGACTGTAAAGCAAGATGGAAGATCGGTCCCTGAGACCGCAAATCCTCCCTGAGAGGAAGTCTCCAAGGAGCGTCCGTGACTAGCCTCACCAAGTCGGCGTACCAGGCTCAACGAGGTCAGTCCGGAATTTCCAGAATAACTGGAATTCCCTCCACCTCTATCCTGCAAAGAAGTTCCCGCAGCAACTTGAGAGGATGGAAGGCATGCCGTAGCTGATACTGCCCCCACGGGGCGATCAGCGTTTCTGCTGCGTCCGCTAGAGGATCGCGGCGCGAGCTACAAACCTCTGCACCTTCCTGTTAAGCCAAGGTGCCAACAGATCCACATCCGGGATGTCCCAATGAAGGGACAGCTAGTGAAAAACCTCTGGATGAAGAGGCCATATGCGATTGGATCCGAATCGGGCTGCTCTAGAGCTGCTCGATCCAGTAAATCAGACAAAATCTGATCGCTCTCAGTTCCAATACCCTTATTGGTAATCTGGACACTATCGGAAGAAATGACTTCCCCTGGTTGAGCATCGGAGACTTCCTGGTCCGCTCACTCAACCGGATCCGATTGTCCAGGGAATCGGAATTCTGATTCCATTAAAAAAGAATCTCCTTCAGGAGAATTCAGGTATGAGACTGGGTATACGGTACTGCCTCTAAGAAGGCCACCATCAGTCCAAGCCAATTGACGGACAGCAACATCCGAATCGTTGACTGAACCTTCTGGAGTTTCTCCGCAAGGAGAAACTCTCTTGCCCAGGATGTATCCAACCTTAGGCCCAGATAGTTCAGTCTCCTGGTGGGAACCAGGGATGATCTTTGGGAAAGCGAAAAAACGCTGATGTCCTGCGATGATGGGGATATAAAGAAAGGCCTCCTAAATGTCTATGGACGCCAGGAAATCCCCCTGATGCAGGGAGGCCACCACTGTACGGATGGACTCTATTTCTTACCAAGTCCATATTTGGACGCACCTTGCCCTCTTTCCTGGGCATTGTGAATAGGTTCGAATAGAACCCCTGAAACCGTTCAATGTTAGAAGGGAAGAATCGCACCAGTGGAAGTGATCGAAACTCGATCCTGTGTCCTCCAGAAACCGGTGAAGACATCCCCCCCCCACCCCAAAGATGAGTAGGGGCGCATCAGGCTGTATCTTCAGGCTTGGCTGAGCCGGACTTTTTGTTTAGCCGACCAGCGCCCTTTGAAACCCCTCTAAAGGGGCTTTGGAGGGTTTCGCCTTATCGCCCACCCTCGCGGAACGAACAACTCTTTATGAGCAGGAAAGGAAGGTCCTCGTTAGTTACGAGGTCCTTTTATCCTAAGTCTGTGGCAAGACAGCAGGTGGTACCGTCTATCCTATAAAGAGGAATTCCTCAAACGGATAGCACCTAGCCATGCGTTTGGAAATAACAGGGGTTCGTTTCAAAACGACCCTATTTGGGTAAAGGAAAATCCTTCACCCTTTTGGTAGGCTAACAAGTACCAAAAAGGAATCTCAGTCTCAGCTACCTCTGCCGGTGTAACCTCAAGACTAAAGGTTTCCCGGACGGACACAACTAGTGCATCCACCACTCTTGTGCTATGGCGGAGGCAGAAACGTGCTCTTCACTGCTGAGGAGATATTACCTGAGACAACAGCCCCTGAAGTATCTGATAAACAATAGGGGTAGGCGGGGGTCGCTTCTTGACCCCCGTCCCTGACAGGCCACCTCCACCCGGGATACCAAAGACTCCAAAACTGCCGATAATGCATTAAAAACAAGTGGGGTACTGGAGGGTCCTGCGGCCACCTTGAGGGGATCAGGTGGGGATACCTATGCGGCAGGGTCAATGATTATACAAGACACTTGCCAGCGACAAAAAATGACAAAGTAAAAAAATCGGATTTTTTGTAAGATCTTACCGTAAAATCCTTTTCTCTTAAGCTCATTGACAGACGTAGTCTTCTTGATTCACAAGAACTGGGTTATGCTGCCCTCTACAGGAGTAGGACTAGGCAGAAAGAAAAAACGTTCTGGCTCCACCCTAGGGGCAGTCCCAGAGGGTATATCCTCTTCCTGTCTGCTACAGAGAATCAGTTCTGTCCCAAAGCAGCAACAGAGAATTTAACCCAACCCAACTCAATGATAGAGGGGCGGGTACTACATCTGTCAATGAGCTTAAGAGAAAAGGATTTTACGGTAAGATCTTACAAAAAATCCGATTTTCTCTGTCGCTCATTGACAGACGTAGTCTTCTTGATTCACAAGAACTGGGACATCCAGTAGCAGTGCCACAAATGAGGGGTGGGATTGACCGAAATCAAAATCCAAACTAGAAGGCCCAACCGGAGCCAACCAGAAGTATCAAAGGACTCATCGAGTAAACAGATGAGACCTACCCCACAAATCCTCGAGGTAGACCAACAGTCTCCTCAAACAGTGGCCTGCAGGAACCTTGCGGCCAGAAGAGGCATCTGACGATGCCATCACATAAACCTTATACAATATTGTAAAGGTATGAACCGACGACTAAACAGTCGCCTTGAAAACCTGAACCACTGACGCCTGATGGCGGAGGGTCCAGGAAACTCTAAGCGCCCGAGTAGAATGCGCCTTAACAGGGAACGGGGGATCCCGACCCTTAGATAAAATAAGCCTATACCACCGTCTGTCTGATCCATCTAAAGATGGTCGCAGCAGAACAGGCAACCCCTTCTTAGGGCCATCCGTGATCACAAACTGTGAATCCGTCTTACAAATTGAATCCGTAGTATTCAAATATATCCTGATCGCCCGAACTACATCCAAGGAATGCCATGCAAATTCTCGAGGATGATTGGGCTAAGGACATAGGAAGGACAATACACTGTCCTCATTCAATGAAACTTTGAAACCACCTTAGGAAGGAAGGATGGATTCGGATGAAGAACAACCTTATCCCTATGAACCACCAGATCTGGGGAACAACAGGATAATGCAGCCAGTTCTGACACCCTGCGTGCAGAAGTGATAGCCACCAAGAAGACCACCTTCTGGGATAAAGTAAGCAAGGGAATCTCCCTGATATTTTCAAAGGGAGGTGTCTGAAGAACCGACAGCACCAAATTAAGATCCCAGGATGGTAACGGCGCGTGCACTGGTGGAGCCAGGTGTCGCACCCCCTGGATGAAATTCCGCACCAAGGAATGAGTAGACAAAGGCTTCTGAAAGAAGATAGCAAATGCTGAAACCAGACCCTTGATAACACTCAAGGCCAGCTTCTGCTCAACTCCCTGTTGCAGAAAAGCCAATATTCGGGCTACCGAATAAAGATGTAGATGGAACCCAAGGGATTCACACCACACAATATAAGACTTCCATGTACGATGATAATCTTTCTGGAAGTCGCTTTCCTTGTTTTAACTAGAGTAGGAATAACTGAAGCTGACAATCCCTTGTCCTTCAGCACCTGGGTCTCAATAACCAGGCCGTTTAAAACCAGCGATCGTAAAGCAGGATGGAAGATCGGTCCCTGAGACAGTAGATCCTCCCTGAGAGGAAGTCTCCACGGGACGTCCGCCACCAGTCTGACCAAGTCGGCGTAACAAGCTCGACGAGGCCAGTCCGGATTACTGGAATTCCTTCCTCCTCTATCCTGCGAAGAAGTCTTGGCAGTAACCCAAGAGGAGGGAAGGCATACATTAGCTGGTATTGCCCCCACGGGGTGACCAGTGCGTCTGCGGTCTCTGCTAGAGGCTCGCGGGAGCGAGCCACGAATCTCTGTACTTTTCTGTTGAATCGTGATGCCAACAGATCCACATCCGGGGTGCCCCAACGTAGGCACAACTGGTGGAAAACTTCTGGATGGAGGGACCATTCCCCCTGATCCGGAGTCTGACGGCTGAGATAATCTGCCTGCCAATTTTCCACCCCCGGAATGAACACCGCAGAGATAGCTGGAACAAATCGTTCCGCCCAGCGAAGAATGCAAGCCACTTCTTTGGCCGCTCGGACACTCTTGGTGCCCCCCAGGTGATTGACATAAGCCACGGCCGTGGCGTTGTCCAACTGGATCCGAACCGGGCTGCCCTGGAGCTGCTCGGTCCAGTGAATCAGACAAAGTCTGATCGCTCTCAGTTCCAATACATTTATCGGAAACCTGGATTCTTCCGGGGACCAAAGTCCCTGAACGGATAACTGACCGAGAATTCCTCCCCATCCGGATAGGCTGGCATCCGTGGTCACTATCGTCCAATATATTGGCAGAAATGACTTTCCCTGGCTGAGCATCGGAGACCGAAGCCACCAGACCAGAGACTCTCTGGTCTGTTTGCTCAATTGGATCCGATAGTCCAGAAGAATCTCTTGCTGAAGAATTCGGGTATGGGACTGGGCAAATGGGATTGCTTCGAAGGAAGCCACCATCAACCCCAGAACCCTCATGCAAGTCCGAAGGGAAGACCAGCTGTTGGATAGTAACAACTGAACTGCTGATTGAATCTTTCGGAGTTTCCCTACCGGAAGAAAAACTCTTGTCCTGACTGTGTCTAGAATTAGACCCAGATATTCGAGCCTCTGGGTGGGAACCAGAAATGACTTTTGCTGGTTCACCAGCCACCCGAATTCCTGTAAAGAAATTATAGTAATTTCTATGTTTTGTAGCAGGGTCTGAGGAGACTCTGCATGAAGCAGGAGATCGTCTAGGTAACCTAGAATCGATCTGCCTCTTTGGCGCAGTAGTGCCAACATTGGGGCCAACACCTTCGTGAAGACCCGAGGAGTCGTGGCGAAACCGAAAGGTAACGCCACAAACTGATAGTGGTTCTCTTCTACAGGAAAAGCGTAGAAACCGCTGATATCCTGCGAAAAATGGGAATGTGAAGATAGGCGTCCTTGATGTCTATGGACGCTAGGACATCCCCTGGATGCAGGAAGGCTGCTACTGTGCGAATGGATTCCATCTTGAATTTCCTTATGTCGAGAAAGGAATTGAGTGCCCTTAAGTCCAGAATTGGACGCACTTTGCCCTCTTTCCTGGGTATTGTAAATAGGTTTGAATAAAACCCTTGAAAACGTTCTGTCCAAGGAACGTGGACTACCACTCCTTGTTGTAGTAAATCCGTGACTGCTCTCCGCAGATCTTCTAAACGATCCGGGGATAGTCGGATATTGGAAGGGAAGAATCGCGCCGGTGGGAGAGATCGTAACTCGATCTTGTACCCTGACCTTATGACTTCGCAAACCCACTTGTCCGGGATTCTGGAAAGCCATGGATCCGGGAACCGGCGAAGACGTCCCCCCACCCCAATTATGGGTGGGGGCGCACCTTCAGGCTTTGGACGATTTATCTTCAGGTCTGGAGGGGGCGGGCTTTTGCTTGCCCGACCAACGTCCCCTGAAGCCTCCTGAAGGAGCTTTGGAGGACTTAATTTTTTCACCCGCGGGACGAAAAAACTTTTTTGTGAGCAGAGAAAGAAGGCCCTCGTCTTTGACGAGTTCCTTTACCCTTAACATCTTGCGGTAAAAAGGTGCTCTTTCCACCCGTGAGATCCTTAATCATCTCATCTAAGTTGGCTCCAAATAGACGCTCTCCTAAAAAGGGGATATTAGCTAATGCTTTTTTGGAACCTTGGTCGGCTAACCAACCTTTTAGCCACAGTGTACGCCTGAGAACCACTGCTGAAACTGATGCTCGCGCCAATAATGGAGTGGCGTCTAACGCCGCATCACACACAAACTGTAACCCCTGTATCATTTGTTCCAACAAATCTGATACCGCCTGAGGGACCTCTTCTAAGTCCCGGCGTAACCACTTGGTCCATTCAGTTACAGTCTGCGAAACCAGACCAATAGCAATTATTGGTCTGAAAGTTGATCCAATCAAGGAAAACAAGGTGCGAGACATAGCTTCTATCTTGCGATCCACTGGATCTTTAAAACACGGAGCGTCTTCTAAAGGAATAACCGTGGCTTTATTCAATCTAGCAATTGGTGAATCCACCACAGGTGGTTCTGTCCATTTCTTAATGAGGGTTTCCTCAACGGATAACGCCAGTTAATGCGTTTAGAAATAGCAGAGGTGCGTTTTGGCAGACTCCATTCCTCTTTGATTGGATTGCCAAAAACATTTGGGCAATGGAAAAACCTTCGCCATTTTCATGCGTTTTTTAGTCCCAAAAGGGATTACAGTTTCAGCTATTTCCGACGGAATACCCTGTAATCTTAAGGTTTCTTGAACAGATACAAAGAGTGCGTTTACCAACGCTTCCTCTCGGGCTATGGTTGATGCCGAAACATCCTCCTCACTGTCTGAAGAGACAGTACCCGAGACACCAATCCCAGATGAAGTACCTGCAACTGCAGAAATAGGCTCAGAGTCTGAATCCGAAGTTTCAGATAATAAGGGGTTAGGCGGGGGTCGCTTTCTTGCGCCCTGTCAATGACAAGCCACTTCCACCCAGGACACAAAAGTTTCCATAATAGCTGACAATGATTCAACCATCAGTGGGGTGCTGGAGGATCCTGCAGACACCTCGAGGGGATCCGGTGGAGATACATGAATGGCAGGGTCCATGTTAATTCAGGACACCTCTGCCAGAAAAAACAAAAAACTTTCTTTTTTTTTTTTTTTTTTTTTTTTTTTTTAAATAAAAAAAATACCTCTTTTTTTTTTTTTTTTTTTTTTTAATTTTTTTTTTTTTTATGTGTCTCCCCCTAGCGCAATAGCGCCCCTCAGAGTACCTGCTTCTCGATCCCCACAGAGAGAGAGAGGGACCCCCAAGGCTCACCACCCGATGCAGAGAAGTTTCCAACCAACTGCAGTCAGCGTCTGTCTTTTACAGACTGGAAAGAGCTGTGTTTGTTTTCCCGGGTAGAAGGACGTGGCTCCGCCCCCTGTGTACGCCTTCCGGCGTTCCCAGCTCTCCACGAGGTAGCTGGGCTTATCAAACATGGCCGCCCCCATACAGGAGACAATAGACTCCAAAAACATGGCGGCCGGCGTGACCTGAGGACATACATGCACCTGGTCTACGGCAAAATGGCGGCGGACCGCCGAAATCGTTTTTCCCAGCAAATCCACCTGCATCTCTGCTAAGTGGCGGTTTATCGATCTGCAGGAGGTACACTACAATTAAGGTAGGATTATACCTCCTATGTCTGCTGTAATACTACAGTCTGCTGGGTAGAGTGTTAGCTCTCAAACCAAGTCCACTTCCCACCAAACACATACTGTATTTACAAGGGGGACTTTTAGTGTCAGATATATACTGACCATGTATGGAGGGGCCCATAATTCATACTGCCTCATAACGAGGAAAAAAGGGGACGTTTACTCACCATACCGAACCGACAGGCACCCTCTCTTCACAATACCCTCTCCACCGGGGTAGGGGGTTGTGGACCACTCCGGACGCCTCGACTCTGTGGTTCCTGGCGTCCAAGCGAGACTTTTAACTCGCAAGGTCAGTCCCTCCAATGGGACTCCGTCGCGGCCGACCCAGCGCGGAGCTCTGGTCTGCACGCGCTCGTAGGCAGAAACCGGGGTGACCACTGGATCTCAACATCCAGCCCGTCGCCCGGCCCCGCATACTTACTTGAATGTGTCGCGGCCGACCAAGCGCAATGCAATGGTCTGCGCGCGCTCGTAGGCCGGCTGGGGTGACCACTAGTGTCGCCCAGTCCGGCGTTTTTGCTTGAAGATCTCACAGGAAAAAAAACACTGGAGAAAACTACCTAAAAAATATTTTTTCTAAAGAAAAAATCTTGCCAGGACCAAAAAGATCCCAGCAAGGAACTTAGGTCCTTACTCCTGACTAGACAGAAAAAAACTGATTCTCTGTAGCAGACAGGAAGAGGATATACCCTCTGGGACTGCCCCTAGGGTGGAGCCAGAACGTTTTTTCTTTCTGCCTAGTCCTACTCCTGTAGAGGGCAGCATAACCCAGTTCTTGTGAATCAAGAAGACTACGTCTGTCAATGAGCGACAGAGAAACTTTTTTTTTTTGTGTCCCCCAGTCGCAACAGCGCCCCTCAGTGTTACCTGCCTTTTTGGACCCGAGAGAGAGAGAGAGAAAGAGAGAGACCCCAAGGCTCATCCCTGATGCACAGAAGTTTTCATCAGCTTGCTCAGTGCTTGTCTTGTTACAGACAGGAAGTCTTTGGCCCTATTTCCTGGGTAAAGGAGGCGGCTCCGCCCCTTAACACGCCTGCCGGCGCCTCCCCCTGGCTCCATGAGGTGTTTGAGTCACCTCAAACATGGCCGCCCCCATGCTGGAGACACGAGGCTACACCAAAATGGCGGCCTTGTGCGATCTACCAGACAATGGCGGCGGCCTGCACAGATAGCGGCATATCTGCAGAAGGATCTCGGCCTCACAACCCTTCACCCTCATGGTGGTCAGCGTGGTCGGCGGTACCGGACCCTGGCGGGCCGTATGCGGTCCGTGGCCGTCGGGAGGCATCTGCTTAGCTGGAGGAATGATCTGGAATGCAGTATACATGTATAGACATCGCCCTGTGGCTTCTGACAGGTAGGATACCTTATACTATCACAGTAAAGTTCTAGTACTGCCACTGACTACAATCATTTTCACATTTTTACAATTAGATTGTCAGCTCCCAAACCAAGCCTCCTGGCTTCTTGTACACAAAAATCACACTCAATTAGGGGGATCTGTGACATGTTATAGGATAGAGGCTTGAAGATCTCACAGGAACACTGGAGAAAAAAAGCTGTCTAAAAAATCTTTTCTAAGAAAAAAATCCTGCCAGGACCGAAGATCCCAGCAAGGTATCTAGGTCCTTACTCCTAACTAGACAGAAAAAAACTGATTTGCTAGAGCAGGAAGTGAGAGGATATACCCTCTGGGACTGCCCCTAAGGTGTGGCCAGAACGTTTTATTTCCTGTCTAGTCCTACTCCTGTAGAGGGCAGCATAACCCGAGGGTGTTGAATCACCGAGGACTACGTCTGTCAATGAGCGACAGAGAAAGTTGATTTTTGGGGGGAATTTTTGTAAAAATGCATTTACGCTTAGTGAACACAAGTGGCATAAAAAAAATAATTGACAGCGTCTCTATTGGATTTTTAGAAGTTTTATCTTCCCAAAGAAAAATATCCCCCTTTTCACAATCACACCATTCATATCAACAGTTTACGTCATTACCTGTTTTTGTGAGCAACTATTTTCTAAGATGGAGCGTACAAAGGGCAAAATTAGAACCAAAATATCTGATGAGCACCTTGAGAATTCAGTGAGAATTGCTACTGCATCCATTGAACCAGATATGGATGCATTTATTTATGAAAAACCATGTCAAATATCACACTAATTTTATGTTGCCCAATTTAACTTTCATAGTAAAAAAAAATAATAATAATATTACAAAATAATAAAGTTCATCTTGACCAGTGATTGTTAACTTGTGATCTGCCTGACTTTTTCTGCTTTTCAGCTATCCTTCTTGTTCGTGTATTTTTTGTGTGGCCCAAGACAATTCCTCTTCTTCCTATGTGGCCCAGGGAGATCAAAAGGTTGAACACCCCTAAATTCATACCATTAAGTGGGCTACACACTATAAGAAAATTGGGCGAACGATTGTCTGATTTTTCACGTTGTTTCACAGAAAATCGGAACCGATGAATTCGTACAAAAATTCTCGTACGACACAGGCTTTTTTTGTGGTTTATTGTTTCTGACCATATGCAGCCTTTCTTTCCTGGTTTTTTTATGTACAAAAATCGTACACATTAAAACAAAAATCATTCGTTTTTTTCCTGTATGAGAACAATTTTTGAGTTAGTCCATCCGAGAATTTTCCTATGAAAATTCTGAATCTGTATAAAGTTCTGTACACACTATACGAAAATTCTTTAGATGAAAATCCTCACCCGATTTTCATATAGTGTGTATGAGCATTTAGTTATTTGTGAAGGTTGGTCTCCTGAAGGTTGGGATAAACATATCAAAAAAGTCTTGTCTTCAGTTACAGCAAACTAAACTCCAGATAGTCTTCTTTAGTCATGAGATTTAAAAAAAAAAAAGCAATTAGCTGTAGTAGGACTAGTAAATTCACACAGGAAAACTCCATAGCGGGGACAACTGGATTTAACAATTTATTGCAAAGCAAGGTGTGGCCTGCAATTGGAATGAAGATCACTGTGATGAGAAGTCATTGCTGACAAAGTGTAACTTCTTCCAAACTAGTGGTTCAGGGGCGCTTATCTGCACCTCAACAAAGGGACCCTGTGTGGCCAACACCGATGGATTGTATTATGCTGGAATAAAGACCTATCTTTACCAAAGACTCTGATTTAGTGCTGGGTGGTAAAATCTTTGGAATTTTGAAAAAACATGCCCTCAAAGCTCACATGTAATACCGTACCTACATACATAATGCTGCATTTAAAAAAAAAAAAAAAAAAAAAAACACAGTTTAACTGTTTTGGGCACAATATAAATTACTTCAAG
This sequence comes from Pelophylax lessonae, assembly GCF_965119305.1. Classification (NCBI taxonomy): domain Eukaryota; kingdom Metazoa; phylum Chordata; class Amphibia; order Anura; family Ranidae; genus Pelophylax; species Pelophylax lessonae. Next base: position 241,151,468 of record NC_138773.1, read on the forward strand.
TGAACTAACATCACCAGAGTTCAGTTTTTGGAAGTGCATTAACGCTATATAGTGACAAATATTCAGTGTTAGTAGCTTGTTCATTTCCAATAGGCATAGGTCATTATATTATTTTAATAATGAAATGATTCTGTAATGACAAGCTTGAATGAAAATTCGCTCTCTGAATTTGTAAGCAATCATTACAACAAACTGAGAAATTACTATTCAACTCATTCGAGATCAGAATTTTATACCCTCCATTATTAAAAAAAAAAGTTCCATAAAATGTTTTTTTCATGATTGCTTTGATGCTTGGGTAGTGTCTATTACAAAACGTTTATAAAGACTGGTTAGTGTAAATAAGTTTCTTAAAAAAAGGGCCACCCAAAACTGTAAAGGGTTTCTTAACGTAGGTAAAGTAATCATTCTAATTCTTTTTTCGCCCTTATAAAACCTGTGTCGTCTTTTAATTTTTCACAGCTGTTTTAGTTGTAAAGGTTTGTTTTAGGGAGTACATATGGAGTATCTGAAAGTGGGCGGTCTTATGAGGTTTCCCAGCTGCAGTAACAATGGGCACACGTGCTGCCCATTCCAATCAATTTAATGGGAAACTACTAAAACTCAGCAGCAGGAAAACACTTGCTAACAAGAGTTAGCACAACACACACTGCTGATATGCAAACCCTAAAGGCTGAATTTCAAGAGAATGACTGGTGAACAACACCCTAATCTCAAGGAAGGGAGGTCAATTTGAATAGTTAGAAAAGTAGAAAGTGGAGGTACGCATGTTTATCAAGCAACCATGAACTGAGGTTCATAGTTTACCGTTCAAAGTGGGAAAACTCTCAAGCCACACTTTCAGGCTGATTTTCACAGACCTTTTCTTTAGCAATGGTAAGTACGGCAATTTAAGCATTGATGACAAGAACAAAAACCTGACCTCCTTAAAAAAATAAAGTTTCTTGCAGCTCAAAATGCACAGATATTAAAAGCACCTGAAATCAGTGATATCCACTGCTATTTCTGTCCTTAGGTCTCCGTACATTCCTGAATAATTAACCAACTAAATGAAGGTCAAATGAGCCATTCTTTGGGAAGGAAAATAAAAGTTATTTTTTGCCTTTCATCTGCTTTGTCACCATAATAGTGCAAAATGGCTGTGCAAAACCTCTAAATAGGTAAGCATGGGTTCCTAAATCTGTATAAAATTTGTGCATAAAAGTCATCTAAACTATTAGATGAAGGTAACCTAAAATGGTTTACTACTTGTTTGGACACCAAGTACTGTATAGCCAACTTGAGTAAACCTTTAACAAGTAGTAGCAAACAGAAGTTACCTACACTGAAATCCACATGTTTGCCAACCACCTAACTGTAAATATAGGTCATTACTTTGATGTTAAATACTGGGGTTTTGGCAACAGCTAGCTGCCATAAATCCCCCTCCGTACTTTTTTGTGTTAGGCAGATGGCTTTCAGATTAAAGTGATCCTGGTGGCAGATTCGCCAGGGGATCACTTTTATAGGCGGCGGGAGAGGTGCCCCCCCTCCTCCCGCCAGTTGTTGGTTGTTTCTGGGTTAACTGTAGCTGTCGTAAAACCCGGAAGCGATCGGGTCAGGGCAGATGGCTTGGTAGAAAGTCAAGGGGTGGCAAGATGGCTCTTGCTTGGCTCTATGTCCTTGAATAACCCGAGCAACCCTAGACGTCACTTCTGATTCTCGGCCACCATTTTTTTTACGTTCATAAAACAAAAAAAAGTATGTTGCTCTTGCTTTTAAAAGGTAAATGAGAGATCTGGGGTCTTTTTGACCTGTCATGCTTAAAAATGTAAGCGTTCCATCACTCAGTACTCGCGTACAGAAGCGAACGCATATGTAAATGGAGTTCAAACCACACAATTGAGGTATCACTGCGATCGTTAGAGCGAGAGCAATAGTTCTAGCCCTAGACCTCCTCTAACTCTAAACAAGTAACCTGTAAAAAATGTTAAAGCGTCACCTATTGAGATTTTTAAGTACCCTAGTTTGTCGCCCTACCATGAGTGTGCATAATTTTAAAGCATTACATATTAGGTATCTATTTACTCTGAGTAACATCATGTTTTACATTATACAAAAAAAAAAAAATATTTGGGCCACCTTTACGGTTTTGATTTGTTTAAAAAATGGATTTTTGTAAGAACTTACCGTAAAATCCTTTTCTCTTAAGCTCATTGACAGACGTAGTCTTCTTGATTCTCAAGAGCTGGGTTATGTTGTCTCCGCAGGAGTAGGACTAGGCAGAATGACAAAACGTTCTGGCTCCACCCTAGGGGGCAGTCCCTGAGGGTATATCCTCCCTCTCTCTGCTACAGGGAATCAGTTCTGTTTAAAGCAGTACAGAGAAATTAACCCAACCCAACTCAATGATAGAGGGGCGGGTACTACGTCTGTCAATGAGCTTAAGAGAAAAGGATTTTACGGTAAGTTCTTACAAAAATCCATTTTTCTCTATCGCTCATTGACAGACGTAGTCTTCTTGATTCTCAAGAGCTGGGACATCCAGAAGCAGTGCCACAAATGAGGGGTGGGATTGACAAAATCAAATCCAATCTAGTAGGCCCAACCGGTGCCAAACTAGAAGTTTTAAAGGCTCATTATAAACAAAGAATGAGACTAAAGAAAAAAATTTCCAACGGAAAAAAACCCTCGAGGTAGACCACTGGTCTCCTCAAATTGCGGCCTGCAAAACCTTGCGGCCAAATGAGGCATCAGACGATGCCATTACATCAATTTTATAATGTTTTGAGAAGGTATGCACCGACGACCAGGTAGCCGCCTTGCACACCTGGACCACTGACGCCTGATGGCGAAAGGCCCATGACGCACTAAGTGCCCGAGTGGAGTGCGCCTTAACAGGGAACGGGGGCTCCCGACCCTTAATAGAATAAGCCTGCACTACCGTCTGTCTGATCCATCTGGAAATGGTCGCGGCAGATGCAGGCAACCCCTTTTTGGGTCCATCTGGGATCACAAAAAGTGAATCCGTCTTGCGAAACGAGTCTGTCGTTTTCAAGTATACCCTGATCGCCCGGACCACATCCAAGGAGTGCAAAGCAAATTCCCGAGGATGACTGGGCTTAGGACACAGGGAAGGTAATACAATTTCTTCATTCAGATGAAATTCTGAAACTACTTTTGGTAGGAAGGATGGATTCGGACGAAGAACCACCTTATCTCTATGAACCACCAGATATGGTGAACGACAAGATAATGCGGCCAGTTCTGACACCCTGCGTGCAGAAGTAATAGCCACCAAGAAGGCCACCTTCTGGGACAACGTGGGTAGAGGAATCTCCCTAATATCTTCAAAGGGAGGTTTCTGAAGAACCGACAACACTAAATTAAGATCCCAGGGGGGTAACGGCGCGTGCACTGGCGGAGCCAGATGTCGCACCCCCTGGATGAAATTCCGCACCAAGGAATGAGTAGCCAAAGGCTTCTGAAAGAAGATGGCTAATGCTGAGACCTGACCCTTGATAGTACTCAAGGCCAGTTTCTGCTCAACCCCTTGTTGCAGAAAAGCCAATATTCGACTAATCGAATAAGACCGAGGACGGAACCCCAAAGGTTCACACCATGCAATGTAGGACTTCCATGTGCGATGATAAATCTTTCTGGAAGTCGCTTTCCTTGCTTCAACTAGAGTAGGAATAACTGAAGCTGACAAACCTTTGTCCTTCAGCACCTGGGTCTCAATAGCCAGGCCGTTAAAGCCAGCGATCGTAAAGCAGGATGGAAGATCGGTCCCTGAGACAGTAGATCCTCTCTGAGAGGAAGTCTCCACGGGACGTCTGCCACCAGTCTGACCATGTCGGCGTACCAAGCTCGACGAGGCCAGTCCGGAGCTACCAGGATTACTGGGATTCCTTCCTCCTCTACCCTGCGAAGAAGTCTTGGCAGTAACGCGAGAGGAGGAAAGGCATATATTAGCTGGTATTGCCCCCACGGGGCGATCAGTGCGTCTGCGGTTTCTGCTAGAGGATCGCGGGAGCGAGCCACGAATCTCTGAACTTTCCTGTTGAATCGTGATGCCAACAGATCCACATCCGGGGTGCCCCACCGTAGGCACAACTGGTGGAAAACGTCTGGATGGAGGGACCATTCCCCCTGATCCAGGGTCTGACGGCTGAGATAATCTGCCTGCCAATTCTCCACCCCCGGAATGAACACCGCAGAGATTGCTGGAACAAATCGTTCCGCCCAGCGAAGAATGCAAGCCACCTCTTTGGCCGCTCGGACACTCTTGGTGCCCCCCTGATGATTGACATAAGCCACAGCCGTGGCATTGTCCGACTGGATCCGAACCGGGCTGCCCTGAAGCTGCTGGGTCCAGTGAATCAGACAAAGTCTGATCGCTCTCAGTTCCAATACATTTATCGGTAATCTGGATTCTTCCGGGGACCAAAGTCCCTGGACAGATAACTGACCAAGAATTCCTCCCCATCCGGATAGACTGGCATCCGTGGTCACTATCGTCCAATATATTGGCAGAAATGACTTTCCCTGGCTGAGCATTGGAGACCGAAGCCACCAAACCAGAGACTCTCTGGTCTGTTTGCTCAATCGTATCTGATTGTCCAGGGATTCCGGATTCCGATTCCATCTGAGAAGAATCTCTTGCTGAAGAATTCGGGTATGGGACTGGGCAAATGGGACTGCTTCGAATGAAGCCACCATCAACCCCAGAACCCTCATGCACGTCCGAAGGGAAGACCAGCTGTTGGACAGTAACAACTGGACTGCTGATTGAATCTTTCGAAGTTTCCCTACCGGAAGGAAAACTCTCGTCCTGACTGTGTCTAGAATTAGACCCAGATATTCGAGCCTCTGGGTGGGAACCAGAAATGACTTTTGCTGGTTCACCAGCCACCCGAATTCCTGTAAAGAAATCATAGTAATTTCTATGTTTTGTAGCAAGGTCTGAGGAGATTCTGCATGAAGCAGAAGATCGTCTAGGTAACCTAGAATCGATATACCTCTTTGGCGCAGAAGTGCCAACATAGGGGCCAACACCTTTGTGAAGACCCGCGGAGCCGTGGCGAGACCGAAAGGTAACGCCACAAACTGATAGTGGTTCTCCTCTACGGAAAAGCGTAGAAAACGCTGATGTCCTGCGAAAATGGGAATGTGAAGATAGGCGTCCTTGATGTCTATGGACGCTAGGACATCCCCTCGTGCGAATGGACTCCATTCTGAATCTTCTTATGTTGACGAAAGAATTGAGCGCTCTTAAGTCCAGAATTGGACGCACTTTGCCCTCTTTCCTGGGTATTGTAAACAGGTTTGAATAAAACCCTTGAAACCGTTCTGTCCAAGGAACGTGGACTACCACTCCTTGTTGTAGTAGATCTGTGACTGCTCTCCGCAGATCTTCTAGACGATCCGGAGATAGTCGGATATTGGAAGGGAAGAATCGCGCCGGTGGGAGAGATCGAAACTCGATCTTGTACCCTGACTTTATGACTTCGCAAACCCATTTGTCCGGGATTCTGGAAAGCCATGGATCCGGGAACCGGCGAAGACGTCCCCCCACCCCAGTTATGGGTGGGGGCGCACCTTCAGGCTTTGGATGGTTTATCTTCAGGTCTGGAGGGGGCGGGCTTTTGCTTGCCCGACCAACGACCCCTGACGCCTCCTGCAGGAGCTTTGGAGGACTTAGTTTTTTCACCCGCTGGACGAAAAAACCTCTTGTGAGCAGAAAAAGAAGGCCCTCGTCTTTGACGAGTTCCTCTACCTTTAAAATTTTGCGGTAAAAAGGTGCTTTTTCCACCGGTGAGATCCTTAATGATCTCATCTAAGTTGGCTCCAAATAGACGCTCTCCTGAAAAGGGGATATTAGCCAATGCTTTTTTGGAACCTTGGTCGGCTATCCAACCTTTTAGCCACAGTGTACGCCTGAGAACCACTGCTGAGACTGATGCTCGCGCCATTAATGGAGTGGCGTCTAACGCCGCATCACATACAAACTGTAACCCCTGTATCATTTGTTCCAACAAATCTGATACCGCCTGAGGGACTTCTTCTAAGTCCCGGCGTAACCACTTGGTCCATTCAGTTACAGCCTGCGAAACCAGACCAATAGCAATTATTGGCCTGAAAGCTGATCCAATCAAGGAAAACATGGTGCGAGACATAGCTTCTATCTTGCGATCCACTGGATCCTTAAAAGACGGAGCGTCTTCTAAAGGAATAACCGTGGCTTTATTCAATCTAGCAATAGGTGAATCCACCACAGGTGGTTCTGTCCATTTTTTAATAAGGGTTTCCTCAAACGGATAACGCCTGTCAATGCGTTTGGCAATATTAAAAGTGCGTTTTGGCAGACGCCATTCTTCATCGATTGGATTGCCAAAACATTTGGGAAATGGAAAAACCTTTGCCACTTTGATGCGCTTTTTAGTCCCAAAAGGGATCTCAGTTTCAGCTATTTCTGATGGAATACCCTGTAACCTTAAAGTCTCTTGAACAGATACAATGAGTGCGTTTACCAACGCTTCCTCTCGGGCTATGGCAGATGCCGAAACATCCTCCTCACTGTCTGAAGAGACAGGACCCGAGACACCAATACCAGATGAAGTACCTGCAACTGCAGAAATAGGCTCAGAGTCTGAATCCGAGGTTTCAGATAATAAGGGGTTAGGCGGGGGTCGCTTTCTTGCGCCCTGTCCCTGACAAGCCACTTCCACCCGGGACACAAAAGTTTCCATAATGGCTGACAAAGATTCAATTGTCAATGGGGTGCTGGAGGATCCCGCAGACCCCTCGAGGGGATCCGGAGGAGATACATGAGTGGCAGGGTCCATGTTAATACAGGACACTTTTGCCAGCAATAAACAAAAAAACTTTTTTTTTTTTTTGTGTGTCTCCCCCTAGCGCAATAGCGCCCCTCAGAGTACCTGCTTCTCGATCCCAGAGAGAGAGAGGGACCCCCAAGGCTCACCAACCGATGCAGTGCAGTTTCCAACAAACTGCAGCCAGCGTCTGTCTTACACAGACTGGAAGGAGCTGTTTGCTTTTTCCCGGGCAGAAGGCGTGGCTCCGCCCCCTGTGTACGCCTTCCGGCGTTCCCAGCCCTCCACGAGGAAGCTGGGCTCACAAAACATGGCCGCCCCCATAGAAGAGACATAAGACTCCAAAAACATGGCGGCCGGCGTGACCTGAGGACATACATGCATTCGGTCTACGGCAAAATGGCGGCGGACCGCCGATATCGTCTTCCCAGCACATCCACCTGCACTCTGCTGAGAGGTGACATATGGATCTACAGAGATACACTGCACATAAGGTAGGATTATACCTCCTATGTTTGCTGTAATGCTACAGTCTGCTGGGTAGAGTGTTAGCTCTTGAACCAAGTCCACTTCCCACAAACACATGCTGTATTACAAGGGGGACTTGTAAGTGTCAGATATATACTGACCATATATGGAGGGGCCCATAATATATACTGCCTCATAAATGAGGATAAAAGGGAACGTTTTACTCACCATACCGAACCGACAGGCACCCTCTCTTCATAATACCCTCTCCACCGAGGTGGGGGTTTGTGGACGCCTCGACTCTCTGGTCCTGGCGTCCAAGCGAGCTTTTAACTCGCAAAGTCAGTCCCTTTACTGGGACTCCGTCGCGGCCGACTCAGCGCACTGGTCTGCACGCGCTTTTAGGCAGAAACCGGGGTGACCACTGGATCTCACATCCAGCCCGTCGCCCGGCCCCGCATACTTACTTGAATATGTCGCGGCCGACCAAGCGCAATGCCTGGTCTGCACGCGCTCGTAGGCCGGCTGGGGTGACCACAAGTGTTGCCCAGTCCGGCATTTTTGCTTGAAGATCTCACAGGAAAAAAACACTGGAGAAAACTACCTAAAAAATGTCTTTTTCTTAAAGAAAAAAAGTCTTGCCAGGACCAAAAGATCCCAGCAAGGAACTTAGGTCCTTACTCCTGACTAGACAGAAAAAAACTGTAGCAGAGAGAGGGAGGATATACCCTCAGGGACTGCCCCCTAGGGTGGAGCCAGAACGTTTTGTCATTCTGCCTAGTCCTACTCCTGCGGAGACAACATAACCCAGCTCTTGAGAATCAAGAAGACTACGTCTGTCAATGAGCGATAGAGAAACGCAATTTTTTGGGAAAAAATATACTTAAAGACCGCTGCGCAAATGCAGTGCAACATAATATATGCAATTTTATTCTCTAGGGTCTCTGCTAAATAAATATATATATATATATACACCCAATTCCAAAAAAGTTGGGACACTGTACAAATTGTGAGTAAAAAAAGAATGGACTAATTCACAAATCACATAATCTTATATTTTTTTCACAATATAATATAGATAACATATCAAATGTTGAAAGTGAGACATTTTGACATGTCATGCCAAATATTGGCTCATTTTTGATTTCATGAGAGCTACACATTCCAAAAAAATTGGGACAGGTAGCAATAAGAGGACGGAAAAGTTAAATGTACATATAAGGAACAGCTAGAGGACCAATTGGCAACATGATTGGGTATAAAAAGAACCTCTCAGAGTGGAAGTGCCTCTCCAAAGTCAAGATGGGCAGAGGATCACCAATTCCCCCAATGCTGCGGCGAAAAATAATGAAGCAATATCAGAAAGGAGTTTCTCTGAGAAAAATTGCAGAGTTTGAAGTTATCATCATCTACAGTGCATAATATCATCCAAAGATTCAGAGAATCTGGAACAATCTCTGTGCGTAAGGGTCAAGGCCGGAAAACCATACTGGATGCCCGTGATCTTCGGGCCCTTAGACGGCACTGCATCACATACAGGAATGCTACTGTAATGGAAATCATAACATGGGCTCAGGAATACTTCCAGAAAACATTGTCGGTGAACACAATCCACCATGCCATTCACCGTTGCCAGCTAAAAAATCTATACGCCAAAAAAGAAGCCAAATCTAAACATGATCCAGAAGCGCAGGCATTTTCTCTGGGCCAAGGCTCATTTAAAATGGACTGTGGCAAAGTGGAAAACTGTTCTGTGGTCAGACGAATCAAAATGTAAAGTTTTTTGGAAAACTGGGACGCCATGTCATCCGGACTAAAGAGGACAAGGACAACCCAAGTTATTATCAGCGCTCAGTTCAGAAGCCTGCATCTCTGATGGTATGGGGTTGCATGAGTGCGTGTGGCATGGGCAGCTTACACATCTGGAAAGGCACCATCAATGCTAAAAGGTATATCCAAGTTCTAGAACAACATATGCTCCCGTCCTGATGTCTTCTCTTTCAGGGAAAACCTTGCATTTTCCAACATGGCAATGCCAGACCACATACTGCATCAATTACAACATCATGACTGCGTAGAAGAAGGATCCGGGTACTAAAATGGCCAGCCTGCAGTCCAGATCTTTCACCCATAGAAAACATTTGGCCCGTCAAAGAGGAAGATGCAACAAAGAAGACCTAAGACAGTTGAGCAACTAAAAACCTGTATTAGACAAGAATGGGACAACATTCCTATTCCTAAACTTGGGCAACTTGTCTCCTCAGTCCCCAGACATTTGCAGACTTTTATAAAAAGAAGAGGGGATGCCACACAGTGGTAAACATGGCCTTGTCCCAACTTTTTTGAGATGTGCCATGAAATTTAAAATCATTTTATTTTTCCCTTAAAATTATACATTTTCTCAGTTTAAACATTTGATATATGTCATCTATGTTGAATTCTGAATAAAATATTGAAATTTGAAACTTCCACATCATTGCATTCTGTTTTTATTCACAATTTGTACAGTGTCCCAACTTTTTTGGAATCGGGTATATATATATATATATATATATATATATGTATATATATATATATATATATATATATATATATATATATATATATATATATATATATATATATATATATATATATATATATATATATATATATATATATAATGTTTGGGGGTTCCAAGTAATTTTTTAGCAAAAAATACAGATTTTTACTTGTAAAAAAACAAATGTCAGAAAAAGGCCTGTTCTTAAAATGTTTAAGTTCATTAATAGATCCAGAGATATAGAAAGCTAAATTATAAATAGATCTGGACTTTTGTTGAGCTCGATCTTACCCCTTTCCTGCCTACCAAATGGCTGCCCTAGTGTTGGGCGGCATCGTTGGCTGTTGGGAGTCTAAAGATACAATTTAACCTGTATCCACACCCAAAACATTATTTTATATTCTAGATAAAAATGTGGGAAGGTTAGAACCATGTCAGGTGCTTCATTGGAGACATTAACCCTCAAGGGGCAATTTGCAACTGGGAAGCCGACAACAATAAAAAGCCTAGAAAGGCTCTGGTATTATAACCCAAAACAAAAATGTAATATACTGCAGCTTATCAATTAGATGTGGTGGCTGCATTTGTTTTCTTTTTTGCAGGCTTTTTCCCCTTTGTTTTCACCTGGTGATCGGACCAGTAAAACACACCTCCTGTATAGTGCCTCCACTCTGGATGAAGGAAAGCAGGGGCACCGTTGGACAGCAGCATTGTCAATCTGGGAGGAAGGGAGTACTAGCAGATTAAGATACACTAAAAAATTAAAGCCAAACTCCAGCTCACTTTAAATATAAAGTGATAAAGGTTTTGCATAAATAAAAGCTGATCACTGTAGGCACACCTTTTAGGTGAAATTCCATTTTAAAGTATAAGTGATGTGATCTCTCACCTTGTAAAACAATACATTCACTTTAAAACCGATATGCAGGCAACACGTCTGTATGTATATAAAGAAAACATTATAAATACCTTTTTTAGAAGTGACCACATAACCTTTGTTCTTGGTTGTATAAGAGGTGAAGGAGACTGCAGAGGGGTGAGTCAGCAAGTGGCAGATAAATAGCAATACACTCCCTAGAGAAGAATCTTGGCCATTGGAGGACAGGCTCCCAGGACAGCCAGAAACCCGACCACGTTGAGATAGATGCCCTCTCATGTCTAGTATGGTCAGTTTAAAATAGGAAAGCAGGGGGACTGGCAGGATAACCAAGTAAAAAAAAAAATACAAAGAGAAAAGGATGCTTTTTTGACACAAGTACTTGGTACAAGAGACACATATCAGGAATATGAAATGATAGACTAACACTTTAACCGCATAACTATATACGGCCGCAAGGTGGCTCTGCTGCAACCTGCTCAGATTATACACAGCGGGAGCTGATCCGCTGGTACTGCAGACTCGATGTCTGCTGATACCCCTTCCCCTAGTAAAAGCACCTCCCACACAGTACACAAGCACTGGCTAGACACACAGTTAACCCTTTGATCGCCCCCAATGTTAACCCCTTCCCAGCCAGTGTCATTAGTACAGTGACAGCGCAGATTTTTAGCACTGATCGCTGTATTAGTGTCACTGGTCCCCAAAAAGTGTCATTGTCCGATTTGTGCGCCGCAAGTTGCTGATTGCCGACTAGTAAAAAAAAAAAAATCCAAAAATAAATTCAAATGCCATAGTTTGTAGACGCGATAACTTTTACGCAAATCAATCAATATATGCTTATTGGGATTTTTATACCGAAAATATGTAGCAGAATACATATTGGCCTGAAATGATAAGGAAATGTCTTTATTGGATTTTTTTTATTGGATATGTTCTATAGCAGAAAGTAAAAAAAAAAAATATATATATATATTTTTTCTTTTTAAATGGGTCGGTCTTTTTTTTGGTTTATAGCTCAAAAAATAAACACTGAGGTGATCAAATACCATCAAAAGAAAGTTCTATTTGTGGGGAAAAAAGGACACATTTTATTTGGGTACAGTGTCGCAAGACTGCACAATTTGTAGGTAAAGTAACTCAGTGCCGTATCGCAAAAAGTTGCCTGGTCAAGTGGTTAAAACTGCATGTAGAGACCAACAAATTTCTTTCTAGTGCTGGATAGATTGAAGAAGGGATAAAAATGTATTTGGTCCATATTGCAGACATCCCAACCTGCAAAAACTCATTTGAGGGAGGTGGCACTCTGCGCCCTCCCCCCACCAATTGAACACAACTAGAGGATGATCAAATGATATCCAATCAGTACAGAGGTTTACTTCATCTGAGAGATATTAACCACTTGCCGACTGCTCACAGTATATTTACGTCGGCAGTCAGCCCCTCACAGGCAGAGCGACGTAGGTCTACGTCACTAGCCTGTGAGGGTCTCAGGAGCAAGTGTGCGCCGCCGGAGGCGCGCTCCCACTCCCTCGCGGTCACGGACCCCCCCCCCGCGCGCGTGTGACCAGCGGACACGATCGTCCACCGGTGACTCGCGATCGTCGGTGGAGAGGGAGAAAGGCAGGCGGCTAATGTAAACAAGCCGCCTGTCATTCTCCCCTGTGTATGAATGATGATCATACGGTTCTACTATGTAGAACCGTTGATCACTGTTCATACATCTCAAGCCACAGCCAATCACAGTTAGAATCACGCCCCTAGGGACACACACAGCCCCTCCCTCTCAAAAAAAGTTAACCCCTTCACTGCCAGTGTAATTACTGTAGAAATGTCACTGGTAACCCAAAAAGTGTCAAAAATGTCAGTCAAGGGTCCGATCTGTCTGCCACAATGTCGCAGTACCGCAAAAAAAAAAAAAAAATCGCAGATCGCCGCCATTGCGCGTTAAAAAAAAAAACAACAAAAATGACGAAAATCTTTCCATTTGTTAGTAAACGCGATAACTGTTGCGCAAACCAATCAAAATACGCTTTTTACGATTTTTTTTACCAAACATATGTAGCATAAAACAAATTGGCCTAAAATGTTAAAAAATTTTGATTTTTACATTTTTTTGGGGGGAATTTCATATAAAAAAAAAATGTGAAAAATATTGTTATTTTTGCAAAATTTACGCTCTTTTTTTTGTTTATAGCGCATGATCAAAAAATCGCACAGGTGATTAAATACCACCAAAAGAAAGCTCTGCTTTGTGGGAAAAAAAGGACGCCAAATTCGTTTAGGTACAGTTTTGCACGACCGCGCAATTGTCCGTTAAAGTCACGCAGTGCGAATCGCAAAATAGGCCCTGGTCAGGAAGGGGGTAAAATCTTCCGGGGCTTAAGTGGTTAAAAGAACACTCCAACCACCATGACCACTTCAGTGATTTGGAAGTGGTCATGGTGGTAGGAGTCAAACACTGCACATGCTGGGAATATTTACAGTTAAGTGCTGAGGGCAAGTTGTACCCTTAGCACATGTGACTTACTGCTGGCGGGCATTGCTGGCTGGAAACGCTGGCTCCTCTGAGAGACATCAACCAAGTGTGAGGAGCGGCGCTGGAGGAAGCATGCAGAGCCGATGCTTCCTGTATCTCTCCTCTCACAGGCCGAGTGCATTTGATATCACTCCGCCTGTGACAGGACAGAGCCGGAACTATACAGGAAGCATCGGCTCCATTCTGACAGCCCAGAGCCGGGATATCGCATGGCACTCGTGGGTGTCAGGGAGCCGCAGCCCGCATGCGGGAGACTCCCGCACCTTGCAGGAGACTTGGGATGTCTGGTATTGCTTTCTATGGCTCTGTTAGAGAAATTTTGCTACATTTACCGTCTTACAGAAAATAGATTAATCAGTCATAAACTGAAGGAAAATCTGCAGCAGGGACACAGACAGCAATACGAGCCTTAATATTTCTGCCTTCCAGTTGAAGATTTGCCCTCTATTCCCGTCTTGTGGTCACTCTGCTGTAGCACAAGCAGTGCAATGTTTCAGAGCTCTCAGCAGCACTTCCTCAGACAAACTATGACCTCTAACACACGGTTTGGCTGAAGAATCAGATAATTAGTTCTCCCAAATGTACCAAGGCTTGTTTGTGACTAATAGCTCATGTCTGAGGATATGTTGGGCTGGTAAATAATATTCAAAAAGTTGCATCCAGAACCTTTTTAACCACTTTAAGACCGGAAGGATTTGCCCCCTTCCTGACCAGGCCCTATTTTGCGATACGGCACTGCGTTATTTTAACGGACAATTGCACGGTTGTGCAACGCTGTTCTTAAATAAAATTGATGTCCTTTTTTTCCCACAAATAGAGCTTCCTTTTGGTGGTATTTGATCACCTGTGCAATTTTTATTTTTTGCGCTATAAACAAAAAAAAAAGAGCAACAATTATGAAAAAAAAAAAACATAAAATTTTTTTTCACATTCAGCTATATAACATTCTCAAAAAAAAAATGAAAAACCAAAATATAACATTTTAGGCCAATTTGTTTTCTGCTACATATTTTTGGTAAAAAAAAAAAAAAAAAAAAAAATCACAATAAGCGTATTTTGACTGGTTTGCGCAAAAGTTATCACGTCTACTAACTACAGGAAAGATTTATGTCATTTTTATTGTTTTTTTTACATTTTTTTTACTAGTGATGGCGGCGTTCTGCGATTTTTAGCGGGACTGCTACATTGCGGCGGACAGATCGGACCCCTGACGCTTTTGGGGGGACCAGTGACACTATTACATTAATCAGTGCTAAAAATATACACCGTTACTGTAATAATGACACTGGCAGGGAAGGGGTTAACATTGTGGGTGACCAAGGGGTTAAATGTGAGCCTAGGGGAGTAATTCTAACTGTGGGGGCAGAGCTTCTGAAATGATCACAGAGACCTATGAACCTATATAGAAGGATCACAGGGACTCTATGATCATTCCAGGGAGAAGAACCGTCAGCTGTGTTTACAACAGCTGACCGTTGTTCTCTCTCAGCGGGGAACGATCGCGGGTGTCAGGCGGCAATCGGAGCCGCCTGAGCCGTGCATTGGCTTCCCCTCCGCCGAGTGGGGGCAGAAGCACACCCCCTAGCTGCCTGCTCACGACCGACATAGACCTATGTCAATTTGCGCAGCAGAGCCACATTGCCGCAGTAAATAGGCTGCGGCCGGTCGGGAACCGGTTAAGCAAGACATCAACAAACAAGCACCATTCTGATGCCTATACGGTTATCTAACAATGCGTATATTTCCTAAGAACTGTAAGAATCCCAACCACAGCAGTAATCTTAGTGGTCTGACTCAGCAGCCTCCACTCTCCACTTCCTTATCTAGTACAGGCAGTCCCCGGGTTACAATAAGATAGGGTCTGTAGGTTTGTTCTTAAGTTGAATCTGTTTGTAAGTTAGAACAGGTACATTTTTTTTAAAATGTGACTCCAGTCAAAAAAATAATTTTGAAGGTTTTTGGATAGCATAGGGAAGGGTTAACACCCCTGTAACATTTGTTTTGCTGTCTGTGCTCCTGTTCAGAAGATTTCACCTTATGTTTTGTCCCCTGTGACAATTGGATTTTGAAGATTTTTGGTTGTCGTGGAAACAAGGATTGGTAATAAAGGTTCTGTGAAAACACCTTTTTTTCCCCCATTTGTAAGTAAAAGTCCTTTGTAAGTCAGATGTATGTAACCCGGGGACTGCCTGTAATAGGACTGAAAACAGACTGACCAAGCAGAATGTTCTGGGGCCTGGTACCAATATACTTCACAGCTTTTATTACTTTCTACTTTCCATGGAATTTCTTTATGCTGCCAGCATCCATTATTTTAAATAAATATTTAAATAAGGCATCTGGAAAAAGTCATTTGAACATTGACAAAAAAAGGTAACACATACGTGTGCGGGGGGTTTTGGATGAGGAGGTGTTGGAGTGTGGATTAACAGGAACCTGAAATTGGGCTTAACCTCTTCAGGTCAGGTCTGTTTTATTGCTACAGGGCGGTACCTGTGCACCAGATCACGTACAGTATCTTACAAAAGTGAGTACACCCCTCACATTTTTGTAAATATTTTATTATATCTTTTCATGTGACAATACTGAAGAAATTACACTTTGTTATACAAGCTGTACACTCACAACTTTATATTGTTGCAGTGTAAATTTGCGGTCTCCTCAAAATAATTCAACACACAACCATGAATGTCTAAACCGCTGGCAACAAAAGTGAGTACACCCCTAAGTAAAAATGTCCAAATTGGGCCCAAAATGTCAATATTTTGTGTGGCCACCATTATTTTCCAGCACTGCCCTAACACTCTTGGGCATGGAGCTCACCAGAGCTTTACAGATTGTCACTGGAGTCCTCTTCCACTTCTCCATGACGACATCACGGAGCTGGTGAATGTTAGAGACCCTGCACTCCTCCACCTTCGGTTTTAGGGTGCCTCACAGATGCTCAATAGGGTTTAGGTCTGGAGACATGCTTGGCCAGTCCATCACCTTTACCTTCAGCTTCTTTAGCAAGTCAGTGGTCATCTTAGAGGTGTGTTTGGGGTTATGTTTGAATACTGCGCTGCGGCCCAGTCTCTAAAAGGGAGGGGACCATGCTCTGCTTCAGTAGGTCACAGTACATGTTGGCATTCATTGTTCCCGCAATGTACTGTAGCTGCCCAGTGATGGCAGACTGTAGGCAAGACACACTTGTCTTTGTACTCCTCACCTGGTTACCGCCACACACGCTTGAGAGCATCTGAACCAAATAAATTTATCTTGGTCTCAGACCACAGGACATGGTTCCAATAATCAATGTCCTTAGTCTGCTTGTCTTCAGCAAACTGTTTGTGGGCTTTCTTATGCATCATCTTTAGAAGAGGCTTCCTTCTGGGACGACAGCCATGCAGATCAATTTGATGCAGTGTGCGGCGTATGGTCTGAGCACTGACAGGCTGACCTCCCACCCATTCAACCTCTGCAGCAATGCTAGCAGTACTTAAACGTCTTTTTCTCAAAGACAACCTCTGGATAGAACGCTGAGCACATGCACTCCACTTTGGTCGACCATGGCGAGGCCTGTTCCGAGTGGAAACTGCCCTACTAAACCATTGTATGTTCTTGGCCACCGTGCTGCAGCTCAGTTTCTGGGTCTTGGCAATCTTCTTATAGCCTAGGCCATCTTTATGTAGAGCAACAATTCTTTTTTTCAGATCTTTAGGGAGTTCTTTGCCATGAGATGCCATGCTGAACTTCCAGTGACCAGTATGAGAGAGTGAGAGCGGCGATAACATCAAATTTAACACACCTGCTCCCCATTCACACCTGAGACCTTGTAACACTAACGAGTCACATGACACCGGGGAGGGAAAATGGCTAATTGGACCCAATATGGACATTTTCACTTAGGGGTGTACTCATTTTTGTTGCCAGTGGTTTAGACATTAATGGCTGTGTGTTGAGTTATTGTAAGGGGACAGCAGATTTACACTGTTAAACCAACCTGTACACTCTATACTTTACATTGTAGCAAAGTGTAATTTCTTCAGTGTTTTTTCACATGAAAAGATATAATCAAATATTTACAAAAATGTAGGGGTGTACTCACTTTTGTGAGATACTGTATATACACACATGATCTGGCTCTTCCGGGTTGGGGCGCATGCCGCTGCCTCGCTCATGCTGTAATTACACACCGGCCCCCGCTGATTGTTCAGTACACAGGCACAACGCTGATCTGCCTAAGTAAACAAGGCAGATCACCGATCTGTTAGTAGGAAAGGCATGCATCTTGGGTTTCTGCAGAGCAGGGACATGAATCCACACTTTCCCTTTAGTAAAAGTGCCTTCCACAGTACACAAAATCATTAGCTATGCACACAGTTAACCCCATTGATCGTCCCTGATGTTAACTGCTTCCAAGTGTCAAAAGTGTCAACTAGTGCCCAAATTGTCCACTACAATATCGCAGTCCTTCTAATAGTCACTGATCAACGCCATTACTAGTAAAATATATAAATAAAAATATCCCATAGTTTGCAGATGCTATTACTTTTGCACAAATACATATGCCAATAAATTTAAGCTTATTGGGATTTTATTTTAGCAGAATACATATTGGTCTAAATTGATGAAGAAATTTTATTTATTTTTTTTTCAGTTTTTTATTGGATATGTTTTATAGCAGAAAATACATTTAATTGTTGGTCTTTTTTTGTTCATAGCCTAAAAAAAAATTAAAAAAAAAAACATGCAGAGGTGATCAACTACTCCTTAAAGAAAGTTCTATTTGTGGGGAAAAAAGGCCATCAATTTTATTGGGGTACAGTGTTACACGACCACGCAATTGTCAGTTAAAGTAACGCAGTGCCATATCTCAAAAAATGGCCTGGTCAGGAAGGGGGGTAAATCTTCCTGAGGTCAAGTGGTTAAAAGGTTAGGTAAAATAAGACCATATACCTTCCCCATCCACCTCAGTGGGCGATAATCTGTCAGTGCCCACATAGCCAGTGCAGAGGTCTGGCGATTTGAAATCCCCACTCTTCTCCCAAACTGCTGCACCAGCTTCATGGGAACTGACAGCTCATCACCAGGTAGTACAGCGAGGACCAGGGGGGTGGGGAGGGTGTAGGGTCCTAGGCTGGGCACACACTAGAAGTTTTTTTTGTTCAACCCAGCCAGCTGAAAAAAATAAAAATAAAAATTAGATATCGCCAATCTAACACAAGTAGAGCTGCACGATTAATCGTATGAAAATCGCGATCTCGATTCACCCCCTCTGACGATCTAAACCTGACATATGCTTGATTCTTTGCATAGCTGAGGGAGCAGAGAAAACAGCTGTGGAAAACTCCCAGTAACTATAAACAAAATGATTACATTGTATCTTTTCCTTCCCTCTGCCAGGGAGAAAGGAAGTTTAACCTCTTCTGACACTTGTTGCTTGCAAGTTCAAATCTGTTTTTTTTGCTAGAAAAGTACTTAGAACCCCCAAACATTTTATATATTTTTTTTAGCAGAGACCCTACAGAATAAAATGGCGATTGTTGTAATATTTTATGTCACACTGTATTTGCGCAGCAGTCTTTCAAACGCAATTAATAAACTTTAATGAATAAAAAAAAAAAACGTAACAGTAAAGTTATCCCAATTTTTTTTTGTTACATAGAGAATCGTGAGAGAATCGTGATCTTTATTCCAAGCTAAAAAATCGTGATTCTCATTTTGGCCAGAATCGTGCAGCTCTAAACACAAGCAATGTTAGTACAGTGATCTCCCACGCTGTGCTATTGTATTTTGACGGGGGTACTGCACCCATCAGAACACACTGATCCGCATCGGCTGCCAGCGCTGGTCTCATGCTGGTTGGATTCTGTTTTTTCAGCATGCCTGTTCAACAGAAGCCAGTTGTGAGATCAGCTTCTATAGAACAGACAGCTGTACACATGAGCCAAAAGTGATAAACCGATCGTTTTTGGCCCGTGTGTACTCCGCTTTAGTTTACCTTTTAATTTTTTTCTGAAAAGTTAAGTTACACCTATCCACCTCAATTACATACTCAAGTACATATATATACAGCCTCATATTGAAGTGGTTATACCAGGATCATAGCTGCCACTACCACCATGATCCTGGTACCACATTTCAGCAGACGATTCCACACAAAGTAAAAGTGATCCAAGGGGCTATATAGCCACTTGATCACTTAAACAGGCGGTAGAAGGGGGTCCCAGTCGAATCATGAGTACCAGACAGAGTGAGAGGACCTTCTGTTATCCCTCCCCCTTTCTGATGTTGATGAAAGGGTAAAGTTAATTACAAAAAAAAAAACATTGAAATAAAATAGGATTTAAAGTACCCCTGTGCCCATGATCAAGGGCGAATGCACAAGTAGTCCCTTCACACATATGTGAACAGCGATTGCAACACACAAAGGAGATCTTCACAAACTTCAGAGTGAGAGCAATAATTCTAGCACCAGGCTTCCTGTTTAACTGGATAACTGTTAACCTATAAGGCTTTTAAAGGGTTTCCTATAGATAATTTAATATACCATGTTGCCATTTTATGAGCGTACGCAATTAAAAAAAAATAGCTATTATATTGTTTGTGTTCACTAAAGTTAAAGCTCATTTTTTTTTTCTGAAAATTTGCTTTTGATAAACCGCTGCGTAAATATTGCGTGGCATCGATTGCAACACCCACAATTTTATTCTCCAGGGACTTTGCTTTCAGAAAATATACATTGCTTGGGGGTTCTAAGTAATTTTTTAGCAAACAAAGGCAGATTTTACATGTATGCGACAAATGTCAAAATTTGCCCTGTTTTAAAGCAGGACTTTACCCAAAGGGGGAAGTTCCGCTTGTTTGCATCCTTACCCACTTCGGAAAATTCTTTTCACTCCCCTGTTCAAAATCATTCGAGGAGCACCTGGTTGTGGCTGGTTTATGGTGAAATTATGTTCTTTCCACTTCCAGATTATGTCCCCAACTCACTTCAACATTTAGAAGTTTAGAAATCTTTCTGTAGTCAATGGCATCAGTATGTTTTGCAATAGTAAGGTTGCCAAGGTCTTGAGAGAGCTCTTTGCTTTTACCCATCATGAGCTGATTCTTGTGTAACACCTTGGTAATGAGACACCTTTTTATAGGCCATCATTTGAGACTGAATCAGTTGATGTTATTTTGCACTGACAAGGGGCAGGATTGCTTTCGGATTACTGATAGAGTTCAGCTAGTGTCTTGGCTTTCCATGCCTTTTTGCACCTGCTTCCATTTTATCACAAATAACTTATATTCTGATTTTATTTGTTTTGCTTTCTTTGTGTGTATGAATTACATGGGTTAACGACATGTGGTGAACATTTCAAGTCAATAGCATCTTTAGAAATAAATTTACCTAGAAAAATGGTGACGCGTTCAATACCAATTTTATCCGTTGTGTGTGTTTGGTTTTGCGACCGCACATGGGGGAGCTTTAAAATATTTTTTTTTTATTTTATAAAGAAAATTACACTGCATCTTTATTTACCTCTTTTTTGGCTAACAGAAGGTATGAACAACATCCCTTGTGATAGTATGGGCTGTGAAAGGTCCTCTTAATGGAGAGATCTGAGATCTATTAGAACCCAGATAGCTCCTCTGCCTTCCAAAGATGCTTGTTCTAGCTGGTAACTTGTTTACATGAGACCCAAACTGGAAGGGACTAAATCCTCACCGCTTCCTGTTTCCGAGGTCACACAGTGGGAGGAACATCATCAGTTCCTCTCACTATGTCCCAGGAACCAAATGCTGCTGGTCGCATCCTTACCGGGCTCCCTGAACGCACTGGAGAGCCCAGTAAGGGTGGCAGGAGGCGGTGGGCCCCTTTCAACCACCTGCAAAAGTAATCCAGTGGCTTCTTAGTCACCAAGATTGCTTTTAAATTGAAGGCAATCGCTGCCCTAAAAAATTATATATCAATTACTGCTGCAGCAATGACCATGTCACTCTTCTAATCCAGCAACGTACTGGTACGTTGCTGGACAGCAATTAGTTAAAGTGGTTACATAGTTGGTAAGGTTGAATAAAGACTCCAGTCCATCCAGTTCAGCGTGTGTTGTGTATCTATGTCTCTACCATTTCCTTGTATGTTGTGTACACCAAGATGCCCATCTAACAACTTTGTGATATTGTCGGCCATTCCCTCCGACGCCACCGATTTTGGAAAGGAATTCGACATCCCTACCACTAAGGCAGTAAAGAACCCTTTACGCAGTTTAAGGTTAATTTACTTAGTGTCCACGTGTCTTGATGTTTTTACATTTTAAACTTCAGTTAAACTCTTGAATTGTCATAACCCACGCCACCTGGAATGAAAAGGAGTGAAATCTGAGCTGTCACCAGAACAGGAATATCATGGAAATCTTCCGAGAAAACTTGCTCGCATGACAGTCAGGATTTCCCTCACATTAGACAGATATCTACCACTTCCTTAAGTCTACAGGACAGAAATTAAAGTTAAATCTCCCTAATGGGAAACAGATGACAGTTTCAACTCTTCCCTACATTGGCCAAACTTGAGAAAAAAGTTTTGGCTTTAGGTATACATTAGAAAATGTGTCACCACACCATTCTTTTCTGTAACAATCTTCCTACAAGATTATATGAATTTAACATAAAAGCTTCCCTTAAGTAAGCATTTACAATAAAAATAAAATAGAATATTTTCTCTGCGTTCCCAGCTGAAGTCACAATAATTGCCGAAGTAGTAATATGAGAAAAGATCCACATGAGCATTCTGGGATCATCTACAAAACAGCAGTCCTGACTCATACCACCAATAAGGCCCTACTGACCAATAAGAACCAGCCCAAGCCTGGCAGACTGCAACAACTCATCAGCGCTTTGTCCATCCCAAACTCCCAACAATTTGGCCTGCCAAAATCACAAATAAAAAACATAATGAAATGCTCCAAAGAAAAATATGTTGAAGAATGGAAAAATGAAAAAACAAACTCCAAGAAACTGTTTACCAGGAGGTGCTTCAAGAGCCCAAAGACAGACAGACCCTGAGCCTGCACAGACTGAGCCCCCACAGCCTGGAAATTGAATTGGGATGGCACAGGCAGACCTACAAGCCCAGGGAGAGCAGATTGTGCCAGCAGTGTGACCAGGGGGTCCTGGAGGATGAGGACCACTTCCTGCTACAGTGCCCTAAGTACTCATCAGTGAGGGACACTCACTTCCAGAGACTATCCGCTCTCAAGCCGGACTTCAATCCTATAGAAGAGGAAACTCCAAATCCTACTGGAAGAGGAGCCAGTGGTAAAAAATAGCTGCACAATATGACAGCATGTCACAGACTGAGAGGGACATGAAAAACTGAGAACTTTAAAAATCCTTTACATGGACTCATTCCCCATTCTCCTTTATACTACCCCTTAACCCCCACCCCACACACAAACTCAACTGCTTTGGCAATGCTAAAATGCATTTGGTCCAGGAGAGAGAGAGGGAGAGGGAGAGAGGGAGAGAGAGAGAGAGAGGGAGAGAGGGAGAGAGGGAGAGAGAGAGGGGGAGAGGGTGAGAGGGAGAGAGGGAGAGAGGGAGAGAGAGAGGGAGAGAGAGAGAGAGAGAGGGGGAGAGGGTGAGAGAGAGGGAGAGAGGGAGAGAGAGAGGGGGAGAGGGAGAGAGAGAGGGGGAGAGGGTGAGAGGGAGAGAGGGAGAGAGGGGGAGAGGGGGAGAGGGGGAGAGGGGGAGAGGGTGAGAGGGAGAGAGGGAGGGAGAGGGAGAGAGGGAGGGAGAGGGAGAGAGGGAGGGAGAGAGGGAGGGAGAGAGGGAGAAGGGGAGAGGGGGAGAGGGAGAGAGGGGGAGAGGGAGAGAGGGAGAGAGGGGGAGAGAGAAGGGGAGGAGAGGGGGAGGAGAGGGGGAGAGGGGAAGGGACTCCTAATGGGCATAGACTGCATTAAAAAAAGAAGAAGTGTCATCTCTCTCCACTCTAGCCAAAACAAAAAAAGTTTTGCCTTTAGTTATACTTTAAAGCGGAGTTCCACCCATTTTTAATATGTTGGATTACATAGATGTATGTAATCCCCTTTTAAAACTACTTTTACCAATGGAAACTTTTTTTTTTTTTTTGCTAGTAAATACCATATTTTCTTGTTTATTCCTCCTCTCCTCACTTCCGGGTCCGATCGGCGATGACGTCATTCGGCGATTCGCAGTGTGTGCTGGGATGTATTCCATGCCAGAAATCTCACAGTATTACCCAGGAGCTGAGCTGTACTGTGTGTATGCAGGCCGTGACCTACCCCGCCTCCGCCCCGCCTCCTCTTAGTGAGTTGTACTGTATGCAGTTTCCATTGGTAAAAGTAGTTTTAAAAGGGGATTACATACATCTAAAGTTACAAAAATGGGTGGAACTCCACTTTAATGTGTTGATAATGGTATTTTAATAAATGCTACAATGTTTTCACTTCTGCACACTGGCTACTTTCTATTCACAATTACAATAAATTATTTTTCTGTGCTTTTCCCTTTTCTAGATAAGTAAAAGGGTAACTTTAATACGTCAAGAATGCTGGCTGTAGAGCAAAAATGCAAAATAGAAGGCTTTTAGTAATCACTTTGATTAAGGGTAAGGAATGCTTCAGATAAAAAAAAAAAAATAAATAAAACATTTGCCTTAAACTTCAATTCAAAGTGCAGTTCATGAGCTTACACAGCAAGGCTTCTTCTTGATATAGAACCTAATAATCCAATGTCTGAATAGCTGCCAATTACATACCCACAATAGCAACTACCATTTATCAGGAGAGTTCACCTAAAATCCCTTTGAGCAAGTTTATGAAAAACAATAGAATTATAATAATGCTGCACAAATTGAAGGGTTTGCAGCACAAAGGTGGAGTCCCGGTTCACATTAGTGCGATGACAGACATCGCACGGAATTCGGAGCACATTGCTCTGAAAATTACATGCGATGTCTGTGCGATGCAAATTCAGCCAGATTGTATGGCTGAATTTGCATCGGATTCGGATACAACATGCACAGGACCCTTTTTTAGGTCCGCATCAGAATCAGATGCATGGTGGTTCACACCTATGCGATCTGATTCATGTCTGAATTGACAGTTCGCACTGCGATGTGCGAACTGATCTAGGGGGTGTCGTTAACCTTGTATTGACACCCCCAGCGATTCGCAAATGGCAGTGTGAACTGCCTGCAATTTGAGTGCGATGCGGGAACCCGCAGAGGATTCCCAGGGTTCCCGCATCGCATATATGTGAACCGGCACAGAAATTCAATTTTTTTGGTTATACAGTATCTCACAAAAGTGAGTACACCCCTCACATTTTTGTAAATATTTTATTATATCTTTTCATGTGACAACACTGAAGAAATGACACTTTGCTACAATGTAAAGTAGTGAGTGTACAGCTTTTTTAACCAGATAAATTTGCTGCTACCTTAAAATAACTCAACACACAGCCATTATTGTCTAAACAGCAGGCAACAAAAGTGAGTACACCCCTAAATGGAAAGGTCTAAATTGGGCCCACAGTGTCAATATTTTGTGTGGCCACCATTATTTTACAGCACTGCCTTAACCCTCTTGGGCATGGAGTTCACCAGAGCTTCACAGGTTACCAGTGGAGTCCTCTTCCACTCCTCCATTACATCACGGAGCTGGTGGATGTTAGAGACCTTGCGCTCCTCCACCTTCCATTTGAGGATGCCCCACAGATGCTCAATAGGGTTTAGGTCTGGAGACATGCTTGGCCAGTCCCTCACCTTTACCCTCTGCTTCTTTAGCAAGGCAGTGCTCATCTTGGAAGGGTGTTTGGGGTCGTTATGTTGGAATACTGCCCTGCAGCCCAGTCCCCGAAGGGAGGGGATCTTGCTCTGCTTCAGTATGTCACAGTACATGTTGGCATTCATGGTTCCCTTAATGAATTGTAGCTCCCCAGTGCCGGCAGCACTCATGCAGTCCCAGACCATGACACTGCCACCACCATGCTTGTTTTTGTACTCCTCACCTGGTTGCCGCCACACACGTTTGACACAATCTGAACCAGATACGTTTATCTTGGTCCCATCAGACCACAAGACATGGTTCCAGTAATCCATTTCCTTAGTCCGCTTGTCTTCAGCAAACTGTTTGCAGACATTCTTGTGCATATCTTTAGAAGAGACTTCCTTCTGGGATGACAGCCATGCAGACCAATTTGATGCAGTGTACAATGTATGGTCTGAGCACTGACAGGCTGACCCCTCACCCCCCCCCCCCCACCCCTTCAACCTCTGCAGCAATGCTGGCAGCACTCATATGGGACCGGCGTGCTGATGTCACCACGCAAAACCCGGGAGGACGGGCGTCAGTGTATCTGGCCGGCTTTTTTTAATTTAGCGCTATTTTTATCTACGAAATGTGCGTTTCTACCAATAAATTGTCGATTTGACATATTGCACTATGGAAGTTGTTTTATTCCCTGTATGTGAACCCCTTGATGGATATCGCTTATGAGATATACGGCCTGAGTGCGATATATGGCTGAACATTTATCCAGTGACTGTTCCTGGTAATCTCTTACCCATATCGGCTCCCCATCAGGATCCATTTGAGATCAGGTTCATTTATTACCATTATCTGGTAAGTGCACAGGCATGCCTTATTAACAAATGCACCGTGGAGGGGAATCCCTTACCTATCTTTACTGCTGTGGTGGAGGACTTTGTATTCTTATACACTTCTACACCAAGTGCATTTGGGACTTTTATTACTATAACTATCTTGTGTCATTGTGTACAGCACTTATCTGAATTTGTCACTTTATTAGTTGATTATTAATGTGTACACTTATTCACTTATTTTTGGTTACCACTTTTATCAGTGTGCACATTTATATTAGTGAATATATATTAATTTATATATTAGTCACATACAGCGCAGCTTCACTTTTGTTTATACGCATACGTCTATATATCAAAGACAACCTCTGGATAGGACGCTGAGCACGTGCACTCAACTTCTTTGGTCGACTATGGCAAGGCCTGTTCTGAGTGGAACCTGTCCTGTTAAACTGCTGTGTTGCCTTGGCCACCATGTTGCAGCTCAGTTTCTGGGTCTTGGCAATATTCTTATACCCTAGGCCATCTTTATGTAGAGCAACAATTCTTTCTTTCAGATCCTCAGAGGGTTCTTTGCCATAAGGTGGCATGTTGAACTCCCAGAGACCAGTGAGACCGATAGCACCAAACTTAACGCACCTGCTTCACCATTCACACCTGAGACCTTATAACACCAACGAGTCACATGACACCAGGAAGGGAAAATGGCTAAATCGGGCCCCATTTGGACATTTTCACTTAGAGGTGTACTCTTGTGTTGCCAGCGGTTTAGACAATAATGGCTGTGCGTTGAGTTATTTTGAGGGGACAGCAAATTTACACTGTTCTACAAGCTGTACACTCACCACTTTACATTGTAGCAAAGTGTCATTTCTTCAGTGTTGTCACATGAAAAGAAATAATAAAATATTTACAAAAACGTGAGGAGTGTACTCACTTTTGTGAGATACTGTATATCCTATCTTGTTGAGAAAAATCGAACTTTTCCCTGACTGTAAAAAGTAGGCAACTCTGATTGGTAAGCCAGTAACACATGGGTCAAACTTCCATTCCATGTATGGCCGGCTGGTTGTACACAAATCGATCTATTCGCCCCCCCCTAAAAAAGAGATACACTATATTGTCAAAAGCATTGGGAAATACACATGATACAAATGTTATTAATTGACTTGCAGTTCAGTGAGTAAAATAAGTATTTGATCCCCAAGCAAAACATAACTGAAGAACACTGAAGATGGGTCGTGGATGGGTCTTCCAGCATGACAATGACCCAAAACATACTGCCAAGGCAACACAGGAATGGCTCAAGAAGAAGCACATTAAGGTCATGGAGTGGCCTAGCCAGTCTCCAGACCTTAATCCTATGGAAAATGTATGGGGGGGGGGGGGGAGCTGAAACTTCGAGTTGCAAAGCGACAGCCAAGAAACCTTAAGGATTTAGAGAAGATCTGTAAAGAATAGTGGACCAAAATCTCTCCTGAGAGGTGTACAAACCTGGTCACCAACTACAAGAAACGTCTTACCTCTGTGCTCGTAAACAAGGGTTTCTCCACCAAGTACTAAGTCATGTTTTGCTTGTAAAATACTTATTTTACTCATTGAATTGCAACTCAATTTACAACATTTGTATTGTGTTTTTTCTGGATTTTTGGTTGATATTCTGTATCTGTCTATAAAATTATAGACCCTATATTTCTTTGTAAGTGGGCAAACTTACAAAATCTGCAAGGCATCAAATAATGTTTTTCCCCACTGTACGTGTATATCTGTATGGAACAGAGATACATACATAAAAGTAATTTATTTAGCATACCAAACTTATCTGACACCTGTGACCTCCTAGATCTACTCACAATTTACTAAGCTTTGGTGCTACCCGGTTTTCTCTCCCGATGTTTAGGGCTGAGATCTAGCGTTGAAAGGCTTGGGGGGTTTCTTCTCCCCACTCTTTTTCTCTTATCCACCTTTCCTTTCCCCTGGACTTCTCCTCTTAACTCTGCCCTTAGGGTCCTTACTGTTCCCACCTATGTGTCCTTTTGCTTACCTAGGTACTTCTATTCAGAAGTGTGTTTGGTTTTGCACATCCTACTTTACAAATGTTAGATTGAGGCAGTCCTAGCAGTGATACTGGGTTTCCTTTAAAAGGTCCTTTTCAGAATTTACTTACATCTTGCATAGTGTATTCTCAATCCTAAATGTAAAGTACAGCTACTGAACACTTGACTAGCGTAGAACAGATGTCACTATAAACCTGGCTGAACGGCCAACCCACCACCCACTTGCACCCTTTCACCTTTACCTTATCCCAATAATCGAGACGACACAGTGAGTGGAATAAAATTGGCCATAGCAGCCCTTTTATTAACCAATTTCAAATTAAATTAACATAAATTAACATAAAGGAAAAAAACATTCCTTAAAACAGAAACCTCAAAAACAGTTAAAGCTTTTGTTCTTTGAGGCCCCCCATTTTAATGTTCAGATAAATACTACACTGCGGGCCCACTTAAACATACTAGGCCTCCAGCGCAAAACTCCAGCTCTGAGACAGTGTACCCATGTTTCCTTCCAGTCAAACTGACCTCAACTGGAACGCACCAGAGGGAACCTACCACCAGTGGGTCCCGAACCATTACCTTGACTTAAAGGTTCTTGCACCTGCCAGCAAAGACCAACAAAAAGACGCCACAGCTGCCACGACATCCCAGGCAAACCTGTCAAAACAAAGAAAAAGAACAAACCCCCACCAAGAAACCAACAAACCGAGTTTAAACAATAGGGAGGGAGGGACGCCTCTTCTGCCAAGTGAGGGGATTTTGGCGCCCCCCCAGCAGATCCCACCTCTTCCTGCCTGCCAGCCCCACCTCCCCCTGAAGCTAACCTAAAACAACTTAGGCTCCCCCCATGACACCACTGTCTTAACTTTCTCCTAACTTAACCCCTACCACTCCCCTGTCCACCTAGTCATGCTGGCCCTATGCTATCGCTCCGCTCTGGGCCTCCCTGGTACGCTTGTCACGAAGCACTGCTTCTTTCTTCATACTGAATACACTAAATCTGTTTATATCTTGACAAGTCTTGTAGACCACATATGCTGAACAGTCTATTGATTTCAACAGCTCATTTTGAGGCTCAGGTCTTACCTATGCTGGGTTTTTTTTCTGTATATTTTTCCAAAAAAGGGTTTTTTTTCTGTATATTTTTCCAAAAAAAATTAAAAATAAAGAATTTATGAAAAAAGTAATTAATTTAAAATGACTAAAGCCGAGGTCATTCTATGTATGCACTACTGCTGCCGCCTAGTATCTCTTTATGTTTTCATCGCCCCCTTGGTCATGAATGAGTCATTCACTAGGCAGCAGAAGTGTAGGTAAAGAATGAACGTGGCCTTCTGGAATTCTCAATGACTGAAGGTCAAGGTCATTCTGTGCCTCTCCACCACCATTAGTGAATGAATCAATTCAGGACCAGGGGAAGAATGTACACATAAAAAAGGTACTAAAGCAATGGTGCTTATGCAGGTTTACATAACAAATGCATAAAAAAAAAAAAAAAAAAAAAAAAATCAGACCTCAGATGAATGCATTTTTTTTTTATTCAACTTCGTGCCATGGGGGAAACACAGAGCACATAACAGCTGTGTGAATGGGCCCATACAGTATGATATTACAGATTTGTATATTTTGTATCATACACAGTAATGAGCAGAATGCAGCCATTTATGTGCACGCATGTATGGGCAGAAAAAAAAAACAGGTGGTTGAGTTACTAATACACAACGACCCACTGCCAAGTTAAAGAGGTTGTAAACCCTTGGGAAAAAAAAAATGGATTTTTGTAAAATCTTACCGTAAAATCCTTTTCTCTTAGCTCATTGACAGACGTAGTCCTCGGTGATACAGCACCTTCGGGTTATGTTGCCTCCACAGGAGCAGGACTAGACAGGAAATTAAAAAGCTCTGGCCACACCCTAGGGGCAGTCCCAGAGGGTATATCCTCTCTCTCTCTGCCTCAGCAAATCAGTTATGTCAAAAAGCAGTCTTTAGAGATTTTAACCCAGCCCAACTCAAAAAACAGAGGGGCGGGGACTACGTCTGTCAATGAGCTAAGAGAAAAGGATTTTACGGTAAGATTTTACAAAAATCCATTTTTCTCTATCGCTCATTGACAGACGTAGTCCTCGTGATACAGCACCTTCGGGACGTCCCAGAGCAGTATCACAAATGAGGGGTGGGAAAATGAAAATCAAATCCCAATCTAGAAGGCCCAACCGGTGCCAACTAGAAGTTTACAATGCTCATCCTTAATGATGAGACTCAACAAAAAAGAGAAAAATTTTTTTTTTTCCAAACAGAAAAAAACCCTCGAGGTAGACCACCGGTCTCCTCAAATTGCGGCCTGCAAAACCTTGCGGCCAAATGAGGCATCCGCCGATGCCGTCACATCAATTTTATAGAATTTTGTAAAGGTATGTACCGACGACCAGGTGGCCGCCTTACATACCTGGACCACTGACGCCTGATGGCGAAAGGCCCAGGAAGTACTGAGCGCTCGAGTGGAGTGCGCCCTAACAGGGAACGGAGGACTCTGACCCTTAATAGAATAAGCCTGTACCACCGTTTGTCTAATCCATTTGGCAATGGTCGCGGCAGATGCAGGCAAACCCTTTCTGGGGCCATCCGTGATCACAAAAAGTGAATCCGTCTTACGGAATGATTCCGTAGCTTTCAGGTATACCCTGATTGCCCGAACCACATCTAAGGAATGCAACGCATGTTCCCGATGATGCTTGGGCTGAGGACACAAGGAAGGTAGTACAATATCTTCATTCAGATGAAAATCTGAAACCACCTTAGGAAGAAAAGATGGCTTAGGATGAAGTACTACCTTATCCCTATGAATCACTAGGTATGGGGACTGGCATGATAATGCAGCCAGTTCGGACACCCTGCGAGCAGAAGTGATAGCCACCAAGAAGGCCACCTTCTGGGATAAAGTAAGCAAGGGAATCTCCCTGATGTTTTCAAAAGGAGGTTTCTGTAGAACCGACAAAACCAAATTAAGATCCCAGGGCGGTAAGGGCGAGCGGACTGGTGGAGCCAGGTGCCGCACCCCCTGGATGAAATTCCGCACCAAGGACTTGGTAGCTAAAGGTTTCTGAAAGAAGATTGCTAATGCTGAAACTTGACCCTTGATGGTGCTCAAGGCTAGCTTCTGCTCAACCCCTTGTTGCAAAAAAGCCAATATTCGAGTCACCGAATAGGTACGTGGAGGAAATCCTAAAGATTCGCACCATGCAATATAAGTCTTCCATGTGTGATAATAGACCTTGCTGGAAGTCGCTTTCCTTGCTTTAATAAGGGTAGGAATGACTGAAGTAGACAAACCTCTGTCCTTCAGTACTTGGGTCTCAATGGCCAGGCCATTAAAACCAGTGACTGTAAAGCACGATGGTAAATTGGTCCTTGAGACCACAGACACTCCCTGAGACGAAGTTCCCACGGAACGTCTGCGACTAGCATGTCCAAGTCGGCCAGGCCGGCTTGACGAGGCCAGCCTAGAATTTCTAGGACCACTGGCGCTGATTGGATCTGAACCAGGCGTCCCTAGAGGTATCTGGCCCCGACCATCCGAGAAAGTCTGGTCGTTTTCTGTTCCCACACATTTATCAGATACCTGATTGTTATCAGGAAGGGTGATCTTTTCTGGTTGAACCTCAGGGACCGAAGTCACCCGACTAGAGGCTTCTTGGCCTGTCTGGTCAACCAGATCCGATTCCTGTGAGGCATAGGGACTAATCTTAGGAAAAGGTAAAGGAAAAGATCTATTCAGGGAACGGTAACTACCGCTTCCTGTAATACTTAAATGTTGGAAGGGAAGAATCGCACTGGTAGTAGTGGTTGATGCTCGATCTAATGTCCTGAATACCGGTGAAAACGTCCCCCCACCCTGAAACCGGGTGGGGGCGCACCTTCAGGCTGTGTACTCCTTTGCTTCGGGTTTGGCTGGGTTGGTCCTCTGTTTGTCCGACCAGCCCTTCTTGAACCCTCCTGGAGGAGTCTTGCCTTTCCCGCTTGTTCCAGCTGGGCGCCCTTTATGGGCGGTAAAGAAAGGTCCTCGCTTGTTGCGAGGTCCCTTAGCTTTAGCAGCCTGTGGCAAAAAAGTGCTCTTGCCCCCAGTGGCATCCTTAATGATTTCATCTAGGTTGGCCCCAAATAGACGATTCCCCTGAAAGGGGAGATTTGTCAAGGTCTTTTTGGAACCTAGGTCAGCTGACCAGCATTTTAACCACAGCACACGTCTGAGGATGACCGCTGACATAGATGCATGCCCTAATAGGGGAGTAGTGTCAAAGGCTGCGTCACAGATAAACTGTAGCCCTTGTAAAATCTGTTCCATCAAATCAGATGTCTCCTGGGGAATATCTTTTCCCCTAAGGTCTTGGCGTACCATTCTCGCCCATTCCGTAAGTGTCTGGGAAACTAGACCAATAACAATTACTGGTCTAAATGCTGACCCTATCAGAGAGAAGATGGTGCGGGACTCTGCTTCCATCTTTCGATCCACCGGATCCTTAAAGGACGAAGTGTCCTCCACTGGGATAACCGTGGCTTTATTCAGCCTGGAAATAGGTGGATCCACCACTGGTGGTACCGTCCATTTCTTAATGATGGATTCCTCAAACGGATAGCGTCTAGCAATACGCTTGGAAATAGTAAAGGTACGTTTAGAATGCTCCCATTCTCCTTTAATCTTATTACCAAAACACTTGGGTACAGGAAAAACCTTCACCGTTTTGATGGGCTTGTTAGTACCAAAAGGAATCTCTGTTTCAGTTGCCTCTGCCGGTAAAACCTCAAGTTTTAAGGTTTCCTGCACTGCCACAACTAGTGCGTCCACCAATGCTTCTTCCTGAATTATAGCGGGAGAAGAAACGTCCTCCTCACTGTCTGAGGGAGCTTTACCTGAGGTAACAGCCCTTGCAGAGGGACCTGCAACTGCAGTGACCATCTCTGAATCTGAGTCAGAGGTGTCAGATAGTATAGGGGTAGGCGGGGGTCGCTTCCTCGACCCCCGTCCCTGACAGGCCGCCTCCACCCGAGCCACCATAGACTCCAAAATTGCTGTAAATGCCTCTACACTCTGTGCACCGGCGGGTCCCGTGGCCCCCTCGAGGGAAACAGGTGGGGGAATATGTGTGGCAGGGTCCATGATAATTCCAGTCACTTCCTGGATAATATAATTCAAAAATAAAAAACTTTTTTTTTTTTTTTTTTTTTCAGACCCCCAGCGCCACAAAAGCCCCTTAGTGTTACCTGCTAGGGATCCCTATCGATCGAGAGAGAGAGAGATAGACCCCCAGGCTCACCACTTGATGCTCAGAGTTTAACTGCAACAGGTTACAGCGCTGTCTTGACAAACAGGAAGTCTTTTGGCTGGCTGCCCAGGAAGAAAGGAGGCGGCTCCGCCCCTCTGCACGCCTTCCGACGCCTCCCCTAGCTCCACGAGGTGTTTGGATCACCTCAAACATAACTGATTTGCTGAGGCAGAGAGAGAGAGGATATACCCTCTGGGACTGCCCCTAGGGTGTGGCCAGAGCTTTTTAATTTCCTGTCTAGTCCTGCTCCTGTGGAGGCAACATAACCCGAAGGTGCTGTATCACCGAGGACTACGTCTGTCAATGAGCGATAGAGAAAAAAAAACCTGCAAGGCATAATGGGCTAGTATGCATCGCATACTAGCCCATTATGTGTAACTTACCTTAGAATGAAGCCCCGACACGGACCCCCGGACATCGCTGCGGGCGCTGCCATGATCCCTCGCCATCTCCTCCGGGTTCGGCGGCTCTGGCGCGGTGATTGGCCGGAAGAGACGGCTACGGCGCGATGATTGGCCGGAGCCGCGATGACGTCACTCCCGCGCATGCGCGCGGGAGTGATTTTCCAGCAAGCTCCCGGCAAATTAATTGAAGGTCCCCCCGGACCTTCAGAGCGCATGCGCCGCTCGCGAGAGCGGATGCATGCACTGTAAATATCTCCTAAACCATGCCGGTTTAGGAGATATTATTTGTACCTACAGGTAAGCTTTATTATAGGCTTACCTGTAGGTAAAAGTGTCAAAAAGCTGGATACTACCGCTTTAAAAGAGAAGTTCACCCATAATTAGGTTACCAATGCAGCAGCCCCGCTCACATACCGATCCTCCACTGTAACAGAGGTTGGGGGATCCTTTCTATGCTCCTGCGGTCACACAGCCGCATCATTCATTCACAGCGATTTGAGAATAAATGAGCTACAAGTCCAGTCTGTCACTTGCCAGAGGGCCCTGATATGGGGGAGGGCAGAGGACCCTACTGTAGGGGGAAGGGCAGAGGACCCTACTGTAGGGGGGGGAGGGCAGAGAACCCTACTGTAGGGGGGGAGGGCAGAGGACCCTACTGTAGGGGGGGAGGGCAGAGGACCCTCCTGTAGGGGGGGCAGGGGACCCTACTGTAAGGGGAAGGGCAGAGGACCCTACTGTAGGGGGGGGCAGAGGACCCTACTGTAGGGGGGCAGAGGACCCTACTGTAGGGGGGTGATGTGAAGGAGAGCTGAGAACACTGCTGGGAAAGGGGTGACTGTTGTGTGAAGAGGGGTACCTTGATGCAAAGGGAAGAGAACTGCTATGTGAAGGGGGGCTGTGATGTATGGGGGATTGTGAAATACAGGGGTTTATGAAGTATGTGGAGGGGGGGGGGGGGGGGGTGTGATGTGAACGTTCTGCGTAATCACACAAACATGAAACCTCTGCTGGAAGAAGGTTTTTCTGAATTTGAATTCAATACCTCTGCTATGGAGTTTGCTTGGGTTGCTGACATCACATTTGACAGCGGCCAGCAGCATTCTCATGATTTTTGAATGTTTACACAAGGGAAAGACTTTTACAAGTAAAAACCATCCATAAATTATGCACATGTAAAATCTTAAGTGAAATTAGATGGTCTAGCCACAGGGTCTTTCTAAGAAGGTATTTTATGTATGAAGGCAATCATGCAGATTCTGTAACCTATTATAAAGGTTGAAGCTACTTCTCTGTTGTATTTGATGTGTCACTAAAGGCAGAACTTTTATTTTAGTTTAAATTTTTTGACCAGAGTGGAATTGGATAAGAACCTCTGTCAAGTTTTTATTGCTTTCTGCTCCCCCGAAATTCACCCTCTAATTGCCCTGGTAATTGTTATCAAAAGTGAAAGAAAAGAAAATCCGAAATTGTGGGCTGACATCAGAACAGTAATAAAAGGAAATCTTCCAATAGACTCTGGTGACTGGTTCCCGTACCTTGGAGGAATTTTCTCTCACTTCCTGTTTTGGCAATGGGACAGGAAGTTAAGGGAAAACTCCCCAATGTGACACAGATGGCAAAAAAAAAAAAATTACAAGGGTTAAAACCCTTCCTTACTCTATCCAAAAATTGGAAAAAAAAAAGTTTTCCCTTTAGTGATTCTTAATGAGCTCTGTGACTGCTGTTTTGCTAATGTGATTTTAAATTCGGACGTACATTTAGAATGGTAATATAGAATATTTACGCCAGAAAGCAATTCCCCCCCACCCCCTAAGATTGGAAAGGTATAAATAAGTACTCCACCTCTTGCGATTGAAGAGATGCACAGAGACATACTGCAGGAGTAGAAGAATAACCAATGAATTACATCCATGATTGCATATACTGTATGGACCACGTACACAGGTAAACCCCATAAGGGTTTGGCAACAAAGTAACTATGACAGTAGATGACAGAACTAATTTAAAAAGAAATTGGCAAATATTATGGACAGCCTACAAAAAAAAAAAAAAAAAAAAAAAACTTACTCTGGTCCATATGGGGTGTACAGGTGTTAGAACTGAACTACTTAAATCTCTAGGCCTATATCACTCAGTGTCCCTTCACACCAGCCCAATCCGCTATGTTCCATTAAAGGCACATATGTTAATGCATTTTACATTAGGGCACGCCAGTCATTTGGATGATTGTCCAATGCACCACAATAGACCCAAAGATCACACATGAAGGTGTGCTGGGGTGCCATTCACAATGAAGTGGTTCTAAAGGTTTTTTTTTTCCCCCTAAAATAACAAAAATCTGTTATTCTTACCTGCTCTGTACAATGATATTGCACAGAGCAGCCCAAAACCTCTTCTGGGCAAGAAGAGGTCCCCAATGGCACTCTTGACGACTCCTCTTCGGTGTCTGCCCCCTCTTTTACTGGGGCACAGTTGTGCGGGCTCAATCCCAAGCTGAGCTGTATGTGTGCATTGACACACACAGTGTGGCTAGGCTCCTACTGCTGCTTGTCAGTCCCTGTGTGAAGAGGGATAGAGAAGAGGAGACCAGACTTGTAAGTGACTTAAGTAGAAGTGGAAGTGCTCGCAGAAAAAGTTACTTAAGTGGAAGTACTAAAGTATTCAACATTTTTTGTACTTAAGTATTGCAAATAGTTTTTTAAAAAAAATTGCTACTTAAGTACTAAAAGTAAAAAGTACCAGTAGTTTTGAAAACAAAATTCTACTCAAGTACTGAAAGTAAAAGTACAAGTACTGTGTTATGTAGTTATTAAAGAAAGAAGTCAAAAGTTTGAACATCATATTTTTTTTATTATTTCAAATGCAGCTTTTATTTATACATACAGTAGCATTTATTTTGGTATGCGCTGATAATACACATGTTTTGAGCTTCATGAAATCTGCCATCTACTGTTCTGGCATTGGTAATTTTTATAATGGTAACGAGTAACTATGCAGCACAAAAAAAAAATATCGGAGTAGAAGTATCAAAATCATCGAAAAAATGTAGTGAAGTAAAAGTAGAAGTAGGAGAAAAAAATTCTACTCTAGGAAAGTACAGATACCGCATTTCGGTACTTAAGTACAGTACTTAAGTAGTTCTACTTTGTTACTATACATCTCTGGAGGAGACTGCAGCCGGGCACAGGGCTGGATCGATCCAGGAGTCTGGTAAGTGTTTAGAGGGAGAGGGGGAAGGGGGGCACAGAAAGCCCTAAAACGTTTTTACCTTAATGCAGGGAATGCAATTAGGTAAACATTGTAGTTTTAGAACCACTTTATTGGCCCCACATCCCACTAAAAACTGAAGCACTATGGTGTTTATTGGGTCCTCAATGCTAAGGTTTCATTTCTTGTGCTTTATTCTTAAAAAAGAACTCCAAGCAAATATGTTTTTTTTCCCATGTAGTGGGGATCTGCATGGGTTAACTGCTCGTTTTTGTCTAGAGGATTACAGAGCGGAGATATACTTACCTAATCCGCCTATCCTCAGAGCTCAAGATCAGTCCCCGCTACTCCTACCACCAACCCCCCCCCCCCCCCCCCTGCACACACACACACACTAGCAGTCTTATGAATAGACTGTTTGACGTCATCATGCCCATGGACCAGGTCTGGACATGAGGACGATAGGAACAGACCACCAGTGAATGTGGGGGAGCATTATTTTTGAGAGGTTCGAAGGATCGAGGTAAGTATAGGCTCTCTGTTCACCCCAAGACAAAACAAGCAGTTAACCCATGCAGTGTGGGCACAGCACCACTGCATGGGAAAATACATTTTTTTTCCTGGAGTTCTGCTTTAACTACTTATTGTAGCACCTAGCTTCAAATTAGAACTCATTTAATATTAATTTTACCTGGCAGAACCCGCTTATTTCTAGAATTACTGTGTAGCGGTTATAAAGAATCTATATGCACACATCTTTGTAATTAAATCTACATATACAAAATACATTTGTATTATTTTATTAAAGCCTTGCTATTATTTTTGCTATGGGCTTGTCTATTCGGCACTAACTTTGTTATTGCTTAAAGTGGTTGTAAAGGTAAAAGAGGTTTACCTTAAAGGCATACTTAAAGTGGAGTTCTGGCCTCAAAATCGAAAAAAAAATGATTTTTGGCCATCAGCTTGCTGAGTGCAACCTGAAAAAGAAATGGATACTGAAGTTTTTTTTTTTTTGGTCACTTACCTTATTATAGAAGAAAATATACTCACCTTCCTTCCACTTCCTCCCTCTGCAGCCGTGGCCCACGCCGTCTCTTCCGGTTTGCGATGACTCTTGGGAGCTGAACGTCATCGCTCCCAAGAGTCAATGCGCCTGCACCAGCCCCGCTCATCACTTCTGGTGCAGGCGCGGCATTCCCTGCTAAACAGCTTCTGGTAATGCCCAGAATACGGCAGGGATGAGTCCCACAATGCACTGCACCGGAAGTGACGAGCGGGGTCGGTGCAGTGCATTGTGGGACTCCGACGTCAAGGAAGAGGACACGAAGAGGGACTCTGCGGCTTCAGCTGCCCACACCTGAGATGGCAGCGCTGGAGAAGAACTTTTCAAGGTAAGTATTTCTTCTTACAGGTAAGTGCGACCCGGGACAGTTCAGAGGCTATCCATTATGGAATGTATAAGCCCTGACTGTCCCGGGGGTATTTTTAGCTAAAATTGACCCCCAAGGCCCGAACTCCGCTTTAAGCAAAACTGAAAAAAAAAAACAAACAAACATACTATATGTACGGTACCTGCTCTGTGCAATGGTTTTACACAGAGAAGCCCCAAACCTCCTCTTCTCTGGTCTCCTTCCGGTGCTCTGGGCTCCTCCACCCTGCTGAGTACCCCTCCACCCTGCTGAGTACCCCCCATAGCAAGCTGCTTGCTATGGGGGCACTCGTGCATGCTCACTCCCGAGACCCGCACTGTGTGTCCATTGACACACAAAATGAGGCTCAGCCTTCCCCCCCAGGTTCTTCTCACTGGCTGTGATCTACAGCAGCAGGAGGCTGTGTCTGAACCAATGAGAAGGAGAGAGGAGGAGAGTGCTGGGAAAGCAGCTGCTCTTATGCACAGTGTTGGATTAAGATGGGGCTCAGGTATTAGGGGGGCTGGGGGAGGAGCTGCACAGAGAAAGGTATTTTATCTTCATGCATACAGCATATAAAGGTAAAAAAGGTCAGCTTTTAAGAACTACTAATTAGGTAAACACATTTCAGCCCCCCCCCCCCAGCCACCCTTAAATACTTACCTGAGCCTGATCTCAATCCAATGCTGTGCACATTTGCAGCAGAGCTGCCCTTTGCTACTCTAACAGGAGGCTCAGCAGCAGTGGGAACCATTGGCTCCTGGTTCTGTCATTCAAATCACGTGAGCAGAGAGCAAGGGGGCAGGGCTTAGTCGCACTGTGTGTGTCAATAGGATCAAGCCCGCACGAGTGCCCCCTTAGCAAGCCAGGGGACCCCTTGGTTCCAGTTTAAACTACTTGGCTAAATACTCTAACAGCTCAGGTTTGAGGGTATCGGGATTCTGTATTGACCCTGCAAGGAAATGCAGCATATATATTCCTTGTAAGAGGACTTTACTGGCAGGTCACACTGCCATAATGAAGGATGAAAATGCCAGCAGATCTCCAAACTGCACAGCAGACATACTGGCTCCAATTGATGCAAACTGTGAAAATTGATTTATGCCCATGCAAAGGTTTTTTATAACAAATTCCTGAAAACAGCCTTTTCTCTTTTAAACAAGAGTTATAGAACATTAGCCCAAATCAACCAGAATTCACCTTCCAGTATAAAGCCATTAAAACAGTAGACTTTTGATTGCTATAGTAATCTTACTTGCGGTATTAAATATGAACATTTGCCCAAACTTTAACAAATATTGGCTCTTCAAAATATGCCAAGACATTGAGGATTGTGATTGCACGCAAGGTCGGATTATTATTTTCTGTATCAGTTTAATATGGCTTTGCATCAGAAACAAAGTACAACATTCATGGAAATATACAGGTAATTCCTTTATAAACGGTCTGAGTTATCTACTTGATTGGAATAAAAGCTTTTTATACAGATATACATGCATACATTTTTTAGAGGGCATATTGGAGTCCCATGGCCATGTAAAGGTTGGTAATACAATAGAACTAAGAAAATACATTACTCCTTAAAGTGGTCGTAAATCCTCTTATATGCCCAATAAAAGTGACTGGCCTCAGGTAATACACAGAAATGAAACAAATCCTCCTACATATGTTTTACTTGTTTATCTGCAGCCTTCTATTCTCTACACACCTTCAAAAGGGCAGAATTGTGTTAAAATACTTCTCCGTCTGTTAGTGTCGCAGAAGAGGAGGCAGAGAGCTGCAGTTACAGTGTGTGAGAGCTGATTGGAGGAAAGATAGACAAGCTGTGCGCTGAACTCCCTTCTCAGTTACAAATTTATCTCATGTGTCGGGAAAACTTCTCAGAAATGACATATGGTGATAATAGAGGAAGGAAGCACCAGAGAGAAATGACACTTAGAGCTTTGGAGATAGGCAAGTAAACACTGCAGATATATGCACTTTGCTCAGATTTCATAACTGAGGTTCATCACCACTTTAAGGCAAATCTTCAGGCAAAAAAAAAAAAAGATAAAAAGTGGTAGAAGGATGGGTAGTAAAAGGCTCAGCTGTCTGCCTTTATCCAATGCTGTAGTAACTCCGCTGAGCCCCTTGTGGTTTTTCTGCTTCCAGAGGGTGAACATTAGGCCCACTACCTTAACCTATTTCCACATGCAATGTATCTTCTGCAGTAAAGTATACTTTCAGCTTATGTGTTATCTTCTGCAGAATGTATACCGAGCTACACATGCCCAGCTTGGTTTACATTCCTGCACAATCCCATTGTGCAAGGATGACTGCAATCCTGCACATCATCCTGCACTGACCAATCAAAATGGCTAAAGATTGGCACACAGAAGAACCCAGGAAAATGCTGAAACCAGCAAGGGACCTCACGGGCACTGAACCTTTGGAACTATAGTATTTGTGCCTTAAGTTCCACTTTTAGGTTAGCCATACCCCATTTGGCCTTTTTTACATTTGTGATTGGGGCAGTGGTAAAAACACACATTTCAGGAGCGTTTTACCAATCCCAGACCACTCCCTCCTGAAGCTGCAAAGGCAATGGGAGAGGGTGAACACCACGGCTGCAATACTGTGCTTTGCAGCACAGCAAAAATTATTCCACCCTTGCTGAATGTGACCTATTCAACTGGAAAAGACAATGGCCGCTGTGCTATGCACACAGTTGTGGCGTAGCAGGGGGGCTTTTGGGAGTTAAAACAGGAAATGAGGTGGCGTCATAGGCGTCATCCAAAATAAACATAAGGCATTTTCTTAAGGGATGAAGTGGAGATCATGGCTTTGCCATTCCTCTCTACCTCATCCATTCAGTGAATGCCATGCATTCATAAAAATACAAGGCATTCTGTGAATGGTGGCAGTACCAAGCAAGCAACCCCCTGTGGTCAGTGTTCAGTGGGGCAACTGTTCAACACAGGATCCAGAAGATTGCAGCGATCACTGCAAGTGTTCTGATTACTACAGTAATTGGCAGCTTCCCCAGGGGTCCCTCAGGTATCAGATATGCATACTTCCATTGATCCAAGCTGGACCAATGTGAGTTTGCAATAAAGACCATGCCTGGAGGTCAGCTTTATTCATCATTGGTCTTAAGGATTTAAATGGGAACATAAGTCATATGACACAAATGTGTACATAGCCGTATATCCGACAAAACTTTGCTACAGTTGGTAGAACGATAATTTCTCTGTACTTTTTATCACTGATGACTTACTGGCATAACAAATACCATGAACAGGAGGTGGTTAGGCTGCAGTGACGTTTGATAAATGTTTTTAAAGGTGACTGCACTCACTCAGGGTATTCATATCGCTTGGAAGCAAATTGATCAGACCCATGGATGAGTTCTTTTACACCTTGCATGTACATCCATTCTGTTCATGTCAAGTAACCTCTCCAAACACTGCTTATGAAGCAGCAATCAGTATTGCTGGGGCGTTCCTTTGCAGAGATAAGTAGAATATCAGTTAGAAAGCTCCAGGCCATCCATTTGCTAGCAACCCTTATGTCAGGCTGCTTTTACAATGGTTTGCTTTCTACATTCAGGAAACTAGGACAATATACAAAAGTACAAAAATGCTACTATGTAACAATATCATAATCTCTGCCTATGTGTGGCGAGGCTCAGGGTAATATTCTGCAAGAAATGTAAAAAACCTGAACAGAGAGCACTATAAGGGGTTGGGGCTGCCACCCTCCTCCTGAAAGTGATAGATGCCTGGCCAGTTACTTATCCATAACAAAAATTTAGATAGTAATGACGGACGGGATCAGTAGTTCGATATCAGTTTTTGCAGATGACACAAAATTGGGCAGGGCAATAACTGCACAGCATGAAGCAGATATCCTACAGAATGACCTGGTTAAAATAACAGAGTGGGCAACGACATGGCAAATGAGGTTTAATGTGGAGAAGTGTAAGGTTTTGCACTTGGGGACTAAAAACATAAAAGCACAATACACGTTAGGGGGGGATCCCTTGGGGGAATAAAAAATGGAGAAAGATCTGGTAGTCTTGGTAGAGGATAGACTAGGCAATAGCATGCAATGTCAAGCGGCAGCTGCCAAAGCCAGCAGAATATTAGCATGCATAAAGGGATGTATTCCAGAGATAAGACTATAATCCTTCCACTTTATAAAACTCTGGTCCGACCACATCTGGAGTATTCTGTCAAGTTCTGGTCACCAGTCCTCAGGAGGGATGTGTTGGGAGCTGAATAGAGTCCAGAAAAGGGCAACTAAACTAATTAGGGGATTAGAGGACCCTAATTATGAAGAGCGTCTGCAATCGCTTGATTTATTCTCCCTGGAGAAGAGACGCCTGAGAGGGGACATGATAGCAATTTATAAATATCTCAATGGTGATCTCGGCATAGAAAAACAGCTATTCAGTCGAAGGGATTGCATGAGGACTCAAGGGCATACAATAAAATTAGAGGAGAAGAAGTGTTTTAACCTAAGGCAACGTGGGGGGTTCTTTACTGTTAGGGCTACAAGATTGTGGAATTCTCTACCACAAGAGGTGGTTTCTGCGGGAGATATGGTGGCTTTCAAAAGACTTAGACGTACATCTCAAGGATCAGAACATTCAGGGGTATGTGAGATGATTACAGCCACACACACCTACACAGGTTGAACTGGTTAGACTATTGTCTTTATTCAACATCACCTACTATGTAACTATGTAATGATACACACACACAAATCAGTCAGCCATAACTTTATGGCCACCCATCTAATACCAAGTAGGTCCTTATTTGCCACCAAAACAGCCCTATACCTCAAACTTTGTGTTCCTCAAACTATTTTTTGCAGGGTGCATTATCCTGCTGAAAGATGCCACTGCCATCAGGAAATACCCTTTTCATGAAAGGTTGGCAGGTGGTTTGTGTCAAGTAACTTCGACATGAATGGCAGGACCCAAAGTTTCCCAGCAGAACATTGCCCAAAGCATCACACTGCCTCT
The DNA here is from genome assembly GCF_965119305.1 of Pelophylax lessonae. Classification (NCBI taxonomy): domain Eukaryota; kingdom Metazoa; phylum Chordata; class Amphibia; order Anura; family Ranidae; genus Pelophylax; species Pelophylax lessonae. The sequence goes on from NC_138773.1 coordinate 241,194,707, forward strand.
GTCAGCTTACCTTCTTCCCATACTGCATCCTGGTGCCATCTCTTTCCAGGTAAGCAACGCACACACACCCAGCCATCAACATGCTGCGAACGAAAATGTGATTCATCAGACCAAGCTACCTTCCTACAATGCTGCATGGTCTATTTTTGATGGTCACTTGCCCATTGCAGGCACTTTTGGCTGTGGACACGGGTCAGCATGAGCACTCGGACCTATCTGCGGCTACACAGCAAGCTGCAATGGCCATTTTTCTGCTTTTAACACATCAACTACCAGGATTAGAGGTTTACTTGCCTCCTGATATATCCCACCTACTTTCAGATGCCATTGTAAGGAGATAATGTTATTCACTTTACCTATCAGTGGTCAAAAAGTTACGGTTTAACAGTGTATATATACACAAATGCACAGTATACACCGATCAGCCACGTGTTGAAAGCTGAAAAAAATGGGCATCTGCATGGCTGCAGATCGGTCAGAGTGCCTGTGTAGACCTGTATCTACAGCCAAAAGTGCCTACAATGGGCACGTGAGCATCAGAACTGGACCATGGAGCAATGGAGGAAGGTGGCCTGGCCTGATTAATCACGTTTATTTTACTTTATGTGGATGGCTGGGTACGTGTGTATCACTTACCTGGGGAAGAGATGGCACCAGGATGCAGCATGGGAAGAAGGCAAGTCGGCAGAGGCAGTGTGATTCTTTGGACAAGGTCCGGGTGGAAAACCTTGGCTCCTGCATTCATGTGGATGTTACTTGACACATACCACCTACCTAAACATTGTTGCTGACCAAGTACACCCCTTCATAGAAATGGTATTCCCTGATAGCAGTGGCCTCTTTCAGCAGGATAATGCGCCCAGTCACACTGCAAAAATGGTTCAAGAATGGTTTGGGGAACACAAGCTTGAGGTGTTGACTTTGCCTTCAAATTCTTCAGACCTCAACCCAATAGAGCATCTGTGGGATGTGCTGGAAAAAGAGTCTGAACCACAGACCACGCCTAGCAACTTACAGGACTTAAATTACAGGCTGCTAACGACTTTGCACCAGATACATTTTCAATATTAGGCGGGTGGTCATAAAGTTATATAAAGTTAGGATATACTGTATATATCACACACACTATTCTTTTTGAACAGGATACATCTACTAAAATATTTGATTTGAATTTTGATACATGCTGTATCAATTTGTAAAGCACAGCAGTTGTACCTTTTTCAGGACGGATTTGCTCATACAGTAATAATGCATTGGAATGCGATTTGGACAGAAAGGAACTGGCAGAGACTCAGCCGACACTACAAATCTATTGCTGTGTAGCAGTCACTGGTGTGCAGTTTATTCCTCTGTCAGCACATCTGCCTTGGATAAGTCATCATCATTGGCACAGTTGGCTTTCAATGAGCTCCAGAACTACAGAACTTTCGCTATGCAAAGGTTCTAAGACAGTGGTGTTTGCAAATATAAATACATTACTGCTAGCCATTTTTTCTGCAATGGCAATTAGAGTTTTTTTGTTTGTTTTTTTAATTAAAATGACAGCAATCAACAAATTATTCATGAACTGGCAAAAATAAAGACTATACATAAGGCACTACAGTGCAAAGCTATGGGCAGAGAGCAGTATTTATAGAAAAACCAACAGAACCTGGACTAAGGAGTCATTCATTAAAACAGAACTCTGGACAAATAAGTAAAAGGTGAACTATAAAACCAATACATTTATGATAAAATACTTCTAGTAACTGCCTGAAATGTAACTTTAGCATTCCAACTACCTCGACCAAACTTGGGTGAGGATGAAGGACATCTTTAACCGCTTGCCGACCGCCGCACGACTATTTACTGCGGCAGTCAGCCCCGTACAGGCAATCCGACGTAGGGCTACGTCGCTCGCCTACAAGCCTCTAGGGGGCGAGCGCGCCGCCGGAGGCGCGCTCCCGCCGCTGCTCATTCCCTGACATGACGCGGCTCCGATGTCCGCCGGTCACCCGCGATCTCCCGATGGAGAGGGAGAAAGGCAGGTGGCTAATGTAAACAAAGCCGCCTGTCATTCTCCCTGATCTAACTGCAGAGACTACACGATCCTGCTATGTAGGATCGTATGTCTCTGTGGTTACATTACTAGCCACGCCCCTTTACAATTAGAATCACGCTTCTAGGGACACACTTAACCCCTTGATCACTAATAAAGTTAACCCCTTCCCTGCCAGTGTCATTTTTACAGTAACAGTGCATATCTATAGCACTGATTATTGTCGTAATGTCACTGGTACCCCCAAAAGTGTCAAAAATGTTAGTCAGGGGTCCGATCTGTCCGCCGCAATGTCACAGTCCCGCAAAAAAAAAAAAAAAAAAATTGCAGATCGCCGCCATTACTAGTTAAAAAAAAAAAACAATAAAAAGAACATAAATCTTTCCCTTAGTTAGTAAACACAATAACTTTTGCGCAAACCAATCAAAATATGCTTATTGCGATTTTTTTTACCAAACATATGTAGCAGAAAACAAATTGGCCTAAAATGTTAAAAAATTTTGATTTTTACATTTGGGGGGGGGGGGGATTTCATATAAAAAAATGTGAAAAATATTGTTATTTTTTCAAAATTGTCGCTCTTTTTTTGTTTATAGCACAAAAAGTAAAAATCGCACAGGTGATCCAATACCACCAAAAGAAAGCTCTGTTTGTGAGGAAAAAAGGACGTCAGTTTCATTTGGGACCGCGCAATTGTCTATTAAATTCATGCAGTGCCGAATCGCAAAATAGGCCCTGGTCTTTGAGCAAGAAAATCCTCCAGGGCTTAAGTGGTTAAATGCCAAGCTTTTTGAGCAAATGAGACCACCATGACACACCAGTCTTTTAAAGGGATCTTAAAACCTAACACATTTTACCTTAAAGCAGTATTAAACCCAAAAGCAAACATTTGCTATATTGCAGCCCACCGATTCTTCTTTGTTTTTTTTGTTTTTTTAAAGGCTTTCTTCTACACTGCTCAAAAAAATTAAGGGAACACTTTTTAATCATCAAGTCAATTAAACTCCTGGGATATTGATCTGGTCAGTAAAGTAGCAGAGGGGATTTTTAATCAGTTTCAGCTGCTTTGGTATTAATAAAATTACCACTAGTTGGGCAACAATGAGACGACCTCCAAAACTGGAATGCAAATTACAGGTGAAGGCCACTGACATTTTTTTCCCCTACTCTTTTCTGACTGTCTTTCACTAGTTTTGCTACTGGGAGCATGAGGCGATACCTGGGCCCTATAGAGGTTGCACAGGCAAGTCCAGCACCTCCAGAATGGCACATCAATATGTGCCCATTGCCAGAAGGTTTGCTGTGTCTCCCAGCATGGAGGAGATTCCAGGAGACAGGTAGTTACTCTAGGAGAGCTGGACAGGGCCATAGGTGGTCCTTAACCCATCAGCAGGACGGGTATCTACTCCTTAGTGCAAAGAGAAACATGATGAGCACTGCCAGAGCCCTACAAAATGACCTCCAGCAGGCAACTGGTGTAAAGGTCTCTGACAAAACAATCAGAAACAGACTTCATGAGGGTGGCCCGAGGGCCCAATGTCCTCTAGTGGGCCCTGTGCTCACTGCCCGGCACTGTGAAGCTCACATGGCATTTGCCATTGAACACCAGAATTGGCAAGTCCACCACTGGCCCCCTGTGCTTTTCACAGATGCAAGAAGGTTCACCCTTAGCACATGTGATAGACACAAAAGGGTCTGGAGAAGCCATAGAGAACATTATGATGCCTGTAACATCATTCAGCATGACTGGTTTGGTGGTGGGCCAGTGATGGTCTTGGGGAGACATATCCACAGATGGACGCACAGACCTCTACAGGGTAGACAATGGCACCCTCACTGCCATTCGGTATCGGAATGAAATCCTTGGACCAGTTGTCAGACTCTACGCTGGTGCATTGGGTCCTGGGTTCCTGGAGCACGACAAAGCCCAGCCTCATGTGGCGAGAGTATGCAGCGAGTTCCTGATGAATGAATTGATACTATTGAATGGCCCCCACACTCGCCTGACCTAAATCCAATAGAACACCTCTGGGACGTTATGTTTTAGTCCATCTGACACCGCCAGGTTGCACCTCAGTCTGTTCAGGAGCTCAGTAATGCCCTGGTCCACATCTGGGAGGAAATACCCCAGGACACCATCCGTCATTAGGGAGTATGCCCTAACATTGTCAGGCATACATACAAGCACGTAGGGGCCATACAAACTACTAAGTACCATTTTGAGTTGCTGCAATGAAATTTCAGCAAAATGGACTGGCCTGCTAAATCATTTTTTCACTTTGATTTTCGGGGTGTCTTTGGATTCAGCCCTCTGTAGGTTGATACATTTTCAGCACAATTTACCATCAAACGATGTGGCATCCATACGTTCCTAACACATTACTCAGTCCATATCAGTATAGATATCCTGCAAAGTATTTTCACCAATTGAAATCTGATGTGTTTTCAAAATTTTCAAAATTGTTCATTTCGTTTTTTGAGCACTGTATTTTCATCTGGTGATCAAGCCAGCAAGTCTGTTTATCACAAGCTCAAGCTCTCCAGCAGAATGTGTCAGTTTACATGGATGAGACAAACTACTTAACGTTGGCAGAGGCGAATAAAATGATGAACATTTATTGATGCAAGACATTTATCCCAAAAGCAAAAAAATAAATAAAAAACAGTTTGCTGTAACAGATTATGATGTGTGAGCTGGAGTTTGGCAGTGTAATAAAATCTGATAATTTATACAATCTTACCATCCCCCAGACCGACAATGCTACTGTCTGCTGTGCTTTCTATGCTCATTCCTCCAGATCTCTCTGTCACTGGCCAGATCATCAGGGGAAAATAGAGGGGAAAAGGCCTAGGAAAAGAAAACTAATGCAGCCCCCCACATTTATAGTTTAATAAGCTGCAATATATTACATTGTGGGTTTAATATTGCTTTACTGAAGTCCATACATTAGGGTAGAAAATGTTTAGATAACCATATAACCCCCTCACACCTCCCCCCCCCCCCCTTATAATTACATGAGCCCTCACTAGGTCTTCTGTTGCAGCTCTCTCAAATTACACCGGCTTAGCTCAGGCAGCGAGAACCATTGTTGGTTCCTGCTGTGGTCAGTAAAATCCAGTGAGGATGGAGTAGGAGGCAGGGCAGATCCACGCTGTATATGTTTATAGACACAGGCAGTGTGGCTCAGGATTGAGCCCGAAAGTGGCCATCTATGGTGGCACTCCAAGCAGAGGAGGAGCCAGCGGTTTCGGCGTGGGACCAGAGAAGAGGAGAATCAGGTCGCTCTGTGCAAGCAGGTAGTATACGTTTGTTATTTATTAAAAAATAAATAAATAAATAAAAAGCTTAAGGCCCCGTTCACATAGGGGCGACGCTACTTCGACCTCGGAGCGGCCGCCACGGACTTCATAACATTGAAGTCTATGGCGGTCGCCTCCTGGTCGCCCCAAAGAAGCTCCGGACCCTTTTTCTAAGTCGGAGCGACTTGTGTCGCTCCTATTAGAACGGGTCCGCAGCTTCCCTATGGGAGGCGACCTATGGCGACCTGTGAGGCGACCAGGTCGCCTCACAGGTTGCCTTAGTGTGAACGGGGACTTCCAATCACTTTAAGGTCATTCACACTACAATCTGTGCCTGCTGACAACTCACCAGTGTGCAGGACTACCAAGAGAATATTTATGCCAGCAAGACAACCATTTTCAGAAAGAGCTAACCAAACCATGTTTTATAATTGTTTTTAGTTTAAGGCCAACTTGAGGAACTGGAAAAGGATCTAGCCTTGCAGAGGGCTCCTCTGCACTTCACGGGTAATGTTCGTTCTGTCTAGGTCAGCTATGTCCAAACTATGGCCACCAGCTGTTTGGGAACTAAAATTCCCATCATGCCTAGTTAGGTCTGTGAATGTCAGAGATTTACAATGCCTCATAGTTTGGACACCCCTGGTCTAGGTGTACAGTAACAGGTAGGAATCCCCTCCTCTGGCACTGCCCTCTTCTTCTCAAAGCTCCAGTCTGTGCACAATCCCTCAGCATAATCAGTTTTTATCAGTAAGAACGTATACAAAAAAAAAAAAAAAAGAGAACCGTAAGAAGATTTTAAGACATGGCAAATTTAAGTAAATTTGCAGACTAAAAATAATAGGTTATTGGTCACTTATGTAGGATGGCAAATACCTACAGGTGTCTGCAGACCAAGCCGGTTTTATTGTAGAGCTCCAAGGGACCCTGTAAACCTTAGGCTCCATCTTATACAAATTCAAACCAAGATGCTATGCTGGTGGTCTTTGGAATGCCCCCTTACACCCCCCATGTTGATCCATCTCATTGGTGGATAGTCACAGATAGAGCCCACATCCACAGAAGCTTAGTCTGTAATGGCTTAACAGACAACCTTGAGTATTAGGGGTTCAAAGAGGCTTTATTATAAAAGAGTGGGCTAGTTTACCTTTTCAAATTATTCCAATTTCTTTACAGACCAGTTTGTAATCCAGGTACCCCTGCCAAAATCCACATCCAGGTAATGAACCTTGCTGCATACTACACTGTAGTTAGGCAATACAGTCTGTGTTAGGTTGCTGGTGGTAACCTGACGGCAGAGGAAGGCCCTGATGTTCGCTAGAGGGCGGAGCTTTGATGGGAACCCCCAAGGTAAGTGACACAGGCTAGCCTGAGGTGCAGAATCTAAGTATCCACCGTTTTCCGCCAGAGCCTCTGGTGGTGAGGATGGACTTCGCTGCGTGTGAATACCAGGTCGCGGTCCTCAGGGTCGCCCTACCAAGGGTGAACCTGTCAGGGTCCGCAGGCAGATTAAACAGACAAGGAAGATCCAAGAGAATGGTCAAATAAGCCGGGGTCAGGACGGGCAGCAGACAAGCAGAGTCGGGGACGAGCCAACAGGTCACAGGTTCAGGAACAACGGCAAGAGCTGTAGACAGGACAGCAAAGACACAGAGCTGCTGAGGAGTTTAAATAAGGCAGCCTGTTGCCAATTACTGCAATTAAGCCTACACTGGATTAACCCTTTGGATGGCAGACTCATGACAGCACATCAATGTGCTCAGGGAGCATTCCTAACAGCCTGGTCCTTGTGCTTTGACAATGAGGTAGTAGCAGCACATTAATAAAGTAATCCTTATGTTCTCATGTGTTCATAATGCTAGGAAGACACCTGTGCAGATTGGGAGTGCTGCCCCTTCCTCCCTCAATTTGAATGCTGCTGTGCAGGGGATGGCAGGTGGCTGGTAACAAGATTCAAGGACTTATGCCATTTGTATATAAATACATGTAATGTGTAGAAAAGAATGCATGCATGAATCATATTTTTATATCTACTGGAGTTTAGTTTTAAGACAGAAACAATAAAGTTTAACCTACTGTTAACATTTGCTCAGAGGAAATATTGCATGGCTTAGATCACATAATTTATGCAGAGCTGCTAAATATAAGGATCTATAGTATAGGTTTACTTATGCGCTGCTATGTAAATGAAATAAAGTAAAAGTGCTATGAAAGGAACTGCTGCACCATAATTAGTGAAACTCCTATTACTCAAAATAAGTATATAGGAAAAAAGGAACAGTGTGCTGTTCAAAAAAAATAAATATCATATATATACACTACATATACAAATCCTATACAGTATTCAGTGAAGATACTATAAGTATTTAGTGCAAATACACAGATAAACAATAAAAACATCTAATTGTTGTTAAGATCACTTAAAAAAAAAAAAATTAATTAAAAAAAATGATCCAAGGATAAAAAATAAAGAACGTGGTATGCAGAGACAGCTAAGTGTCAGAAAGCCATCACCAGCCACCTTTGGGTGCAATGCCTGCTCACCTTACTCTATGACCCATTACAGGTCATGCTGCACCTTTACAGTATTGTGTTATTAGCTTGGTGTGCCTCCAAATAGATGACCTCCTCTTGTAATCTGCCCTTTTGGCAAGGCTAGCTTGGCTAGGGACCGGGTGCTAAGGATATATAAAGGAATATGCTCATAGCGTATTACGGGATTTATTTTTAATGAATTAAAACACTTACGAGAACATTTCTTGTCATAAGCATTTAGGTACAATATAAATCAACAGCGGCAGATCTCCTCCTCACCACAGCTTCCGGTGTTCCGTGAGAATTACCTACCCCGTGAGAAAAACCTACCCTGGCAGTGCGCATGCTCACAGCCCCTAGTGCGCATGCGCACTAGTATGAAATGATGATTGTTCCGTGAAAAAAACCTACCATCGCGGCGGGTACGTTAAAACAGCTGGCCTGCAATATGAGTAAGCTCCGCTCCGGTCCCTGTCACTTCCCTGATCTTGTCTACTAAATATAAAAGCGGCTCTCGGCTCCGTGATTAATGTTGTCATACAGCCGCCGCCGGTTTTATTTTTAGTAGCCAAGACCAGGGAAGTGTCAGGGATAGCAGCGGAGATGACTCATATTTCTGGCGAGCTGTTTTAATGTAAACCGCCGCGTTACAGACACTTTCGTACACCGGAAGTGACGAGGGGTAGGTTTTTCTCACGGGTAGGTATTTTTCACGGAACACCGGGTCTCAGAGACACCGGAAGTGACGTCACTGGCTCCACCCGACGTGTTGCTTTACCTATCACGTGACTTCCTCAGGGTAGCTAAGTCGTCATTTTAGTTGTCTCTAAGACCCGGAAGCTGTAGTGATGAGGCGATCTGTTGCTGTTGATTCAGATTGTACCTACATGCTTATGACAAGAAATGTTCTTGTAAGTGTTTTGAATTCTTTAAAAAGATACAGTTTAGAAAGCCTAATACGCTAGGAGCATATTCCTTTATATATCCTGAGCACCTGGTCCCTAGCCGAGCTAGCCTAGCCAAAGGGGCAGACTACAGGAGGAGATTATCTATTTGGAGGCACACCAAGCTAATAACACAAGACTTTAAAGGTGCAGAATGACCTGTAATGGGTCATAGAGTAAGGTGAGCAGGCATTGCACCTAAGGTGGCTGGTAAAGGCTTTCTGACACTCTCTGTATGGATGGATATCACGTTCTTTATTTTTTATCCATGGAATAAGTGGACTCATAACTATTGGATGTTTTTCTAATAATATTTCCATTGTATATTTGCACTGAATACTGTATAGGATTCATACATGTAGTATATAGGTGTGTCACATAAAATTAGAATATCAAAAAATGTATTTCAGTAATTCAATTCAAAAAGGAAAACTCTTTATATAGATGCCCTACACACAGAGTGATATTTCAAGCATTTTTTTTATTTTAATTTTGAACATTATGGCTTACAGCTAGTGAAAATCCAAAATTCAGTATCAGAAAAATAGATTACATAAGACCAATGAAAAAAAAAAAACGGACTGTGGGAAATTTTGCATTTCATTTGGAAATCAAGGTCCCAGAGTCTGGAGGAAGAGTGTAGAGCAGTGGTTCTTAACCTTGTTGGAGGTACTGAACCCCGCCAGTTTCATATGCGCATTCACCGAACCCTTCTTAACTGAAAAAATAAAATACGGATTTTTTCAAATTCAAAACATAGGTATATATTTAGATATATATTTATACATAGGTGCACAAAATGAACAAAACCATAAAAAAAAAAAAAAAAAAAAAAAGGCTCCATAGCTCAGGGGTTAGAGCACTGGTCTTGTAAACCAGGGGTCGCGAGTTCAAATCTCGCTGGGGCCTCCCTGCAAGTGTTGGCGACTGTATCTCAAAAAACAAAGCCATTAAGAACAAAACCATTAAAACATGGGGTGTCAGGAGGGCACACCATGGGGTGACTCAGCAGACGTAGCATAGAGGTGCTTGTAAACGAATCCACCATGTACAGCTAGCTGAGCCTACCTCCAGGAACATTCACTCTGCTCAGCTGCTCACACTTCCCTCTTCCAGGCGGGCGCGATCTCCGTGGTCAGGTACATCCCGCCCACTCACGCATCAAGCACCTGCAGGAGATAGGCTGGAAACCTGCTGGGGGAGGTACAGGGGGCGGAGTGTCAAGTGTCTATGTGTAATGGCTGTGAGTCGTCCCGACCGCAGCTCTGATTTCCCGGGGTGCGCTCAGCCTCACAATCAGTAATATTTTCTCGGGGGGAGCAATTGCCCCTTTGTCCCCCCCGCCGAACCCCGGAGACTGACTCACCGAACCCCTGGGGTTCGATCGAACCCAGGTTAAGAACCACTGGTGTAGAGGCACAGAATCCAAGTGGCATGAGGTCCAATGTGAAGTTTCCACAGTCAGTGATGATTTGGAGAGCCATGTCATCTGCTGGTGTTGGTCCACTTTGTTTTATCAAGTCCAAAGTCAGCGCAGCCCTCTACCAGGAAATCTTTCAGCACTTCATGTTTCCCTTTGCTAACCAGCTTAATGGAGATGCTGATGTTTTTTTCAAGCAGGACTTGGCATGTGCCCACACTGCCGAAACTACCAATACCTTGTTTATTGATCATGGCATCACTGTGCTGGATTGGCCAGTAAACTTACCTGACCTAAACCCCATGGAGCAGGAGAGTCAAGCTTAATTTCATTGTGGGCCGCATCAGCATTACGGTTGCCCTCAAAGAGCCAGACTATATCAATTTTTCCAGGCCTTTGCTTCTAAAAATAGGTGCACAAACTCACCCATGCCCCCAACCCCTACCCCTCCAAAATGCATTGAATAGTGGATGCGGCCAAATTTCATCAACAGCGGCAGGATCCTAATGGGGCAATAAATACCAGACTTCAGGGGTGCGCTAGGTGCAGGGTGCAGAGTTTAGGGGTACGCTAGGTGCATAGTGCAGGATGTGTGTACAGGGAGTAGTAGTAGTAGTGGTAGAGAGAAGAGTAGTAGAAAGAAAAAAAAAAAGCCAGGGGTGCGAGGGCCACATGAAATGGACTGGTGGGCCAGATTCAGCCCGCAGACCTTGTGTGACACACGTGCTATAGATAATCTGTGGGGTGCTGTCAAGAGGAAGATCTGAAAGCTGCTATCAAAGCAACCTGGGCTTCCATAACACCTCAGCAGTGCAACAGGGTGACCGCCTCCATGCCGCGCCGCATTGGTGAAGTAATTCATGCAAAAGGAGCCCCGACCAAGTATTGAGTGCATACTGTAAATTGACATACATTTCAGTAATAGTCTAATGCTATATTCTAATTTTCTGATATACTGAATTTTGGCTTTTCACCAGCTGTAAGCCATAATCATCAAAATAAAAGAAATTCTTGAAATATATCACTCTGTGTGTAGCGCATCTATATAAATGAAATTAGTCACTTTTTTATTGAATTACTGAAATAAATTAACTTTTTGATGATATTCTAAATTTATAGGATGCACCTATATATGTGGAATTTTTTTTTTTGTGAACGCACTATTTCTTTTTCTTATAAATCTAAAGATCATTCTTCTTTCACCCATCTAATAATTTGTGTTTTACCTTCCTAGCCCCACCATGTTCCTTCCTTCTATCACCACAGCTAGCAAGTAATCAATAGTCAATTATCATTAACTGTGCAAAACTAAAGTAAGAATCATTCATTTTTCACCAAATATTATAAAAAGAGGGAAACAAAATGACAAAAGGTATATGTACCCAGAACTGCAATGATAGGCAATGGATTAAAGTGCATCTCTGGGCAAACTTTTTTTTTCTAGCTTTGGATGCAGTGGGGCCAGATTGGAGCCTTAATGAAGTTTTTGTTGCTGCTTGTGTCCCCATTGGGGGAGCCTCAATTTTAGATTAGTCCTCAGAACCAGGGGTACAAATCTTCCAAGAGACATTTTCAGGAGACAACTGTCACTTTTGGAGATTTGCGCTAACTTCCTGTTGAGTCTCTGGCACCCGAAGTGAATGGAAATTTCCACATTGCTAAGCACACAGCAAAAAATAACCTGACAGGGTTTTCAGTCCTTCTCTACTCTACCCTAAACTAAAAAAATGTTTTGGGTACACATACACTAAGAGCCGGTTCACACTACTCCGACTCAAAGTCACCCCATGAAGGAGCGGCTTTTTAGCACCGACTTAAGCGCGACTTTGAAGAGACTTAAATGATAGGCAACTTTATCTGTGGGGAATGCCTGGGTAATCTTTTTCTTCTTCCTGGAAAGTCTGATAACAAGTCGCTTGAAAATAGATAAGGATCCGACTCAGAGGCAACTCCCATTGAAGTCTATGTGCACAAGTCGGATAGAGGTCGCCTTGAAGTAGTAAAGGAACTTTTTCTGAAGTCGGAGCCACTTCAGTAGTGCATATTAAGATGGCTCTCATTCATTTACATTGAATTTGTAATGACAAGAGACTTGGGGCGACTTGAGGGCACACAAGTCACGTCCCAAGTCGGAGTAGTGTGAACCGACTCTTAAGCATCTTCAGAACTTGTGCTTATTTTTTTATCTGAGAAGTCCTAAAGCGTTTTTTACCCTAACACTTCCTCATATGTGCTCATAAGTCTCCTGTTCTCTTTTTATTGCTTCCTTTATGTGAAATTCCTGGTGTTCCTGCTAGTCCCTCTGCTTTCCTGTTAAAAACTGACCACACTAGGCAGGGGAGCACATTGTGGTTAGTTCTCTAGCTATGCTAGGAACTTCCTATGCTCTCCTTCAATAATCAGACTTGTGCTGACATGTCTCTGCTGCACAGCAATTCACTGGAAAGCTCAGTGTGTTGTTGCTTCCCCTCCTCCAGCCTTTTTGCAGCTGAGAACAGAGGAAATGTGATCACTAATAAATATACAAAAATGTTCTGCATTTCATTTCGATTTGAAACTAAATGGGTTGTTTTACAAGGTGATCATTTACAATCACTTTATTTGATACTCTTCTTCACATCTACATGCAGGCCAGGTTGCCCAGACACCATTACATCAACAGGGGTTAGGACATCAAGTTCTATAAACAACCGGCTTCGCCCAGACTTTACAAAAGTAAACAGAGCCGAGGCTGGAGAACACGAACAAGAGAATGAACATCCACCATCATGACCGATAAAAATTAAATGCAGGAAGGAAAGCTTCTACTAATTCAGGGGATAGATTTTTTTAGTTCCTGATTCAGATCTGCTCTACTATGCTAAGGAAGAAAAGTGACCACAAAGCATACACAGTAAAGAGTCCTTTAATAATTATTTTACCCAAGAGTCACACCTTTTTCAATTAGAAAAGCGTGTAAATCTTGGGTGAAAGTTGTGTAAATCCTGGGAAAAAAAATTATATATATATATATATATATATATATATATATATATATATATATATATATATATATATATATATATATATATATATATATATACACACACACACACACACAGAGAGAGAGAGACTCTTAAATCCCAGCTTCAGGATGACGGCAACTCTCTCCCTTCCGAACCCAGCCTAAGTACTTGTACAAAAAGGCTATGCAAATACCCATTTTACTTACCTAAAGAAACGTGACAACTCTTCTCTCTTCGGTTTACTTCCTTCTTCGGGTGTCCACACCATATAGGCATTGGAGGCAATGCCTCCAGTGACCAGGTCTTTCCTCATAGGCTTCAGAAGCAGGAAAACTCACATGGATGGTGAGGGGACCAGTGCCCAAGAAGATAATGGGCAGAGGAAAACGCCCAGTGTCCCGGGCAGGAAATTAGCTTGGCTAACAGGAAACTGACTTTAATCCATTATACTGCAGGATGAATTGTGAGAACGAAATTGATGCTAAATTTCAGTTTCATCTTTGACTGGATCTGAGCTTTTAGTGTTCCTTTTCCCCACAGAGGTTGTTAGTGTTATTTTACGGTCAGTTTTGAAGCAAGTAGTGCTTATCGGAGGTAAGCAGAGCTTCAGGCACCATGATTACATCTGTAGGTGTGTTTCACCTAGTTATCTCTGCAGCGTATAATATTATATTTTCCTCTAGGCCCCATTCACACTGGTACTCCTGTTCTAAATGCAGGAGAAGTAATTGAGGAGAAGAAAAAAAAAAAAACATTTTTTTAATATGTTCCTGCATTTAACCACTTGACCTGCGGAAGATTTCATTTGACAATTGCGCAGTCCTGCGACGCTATAAACAAAAAAAGACAAAAACAAATTAAAAAAATCTATTTTTTTACTCTCTGCTATAAAATACTCAAAAAATTGAAGAAATCAAATTTTTTCATCAATTCAGGCCAATATGTATTCTGCTAAATATATTTGGTAAAAAAAAATCCCAATAAGCATATATGGATTGGTTTGCGCAAAAGTTATAGCGTCTACAAGCCTAGATTGTAAGCTCTAACGAGATTCCTCCTGTATTGAATTTTATTGTAACACTACGGTCTGCCCTCATGTTGTAAAGCACTGCGCAAACTGTTGGCGCTATATATATATATATATATATATATATATATATATTATATATCCTGTATAATAAAAATAATAACTAAGGGATTTTTTTTTTTTTACTACTAGTAATAGCAGCGATCAGCGCATTACAGTTGGGACTGCGATATTGCGGCGGACAGTTGAACACTGACACTTTTTGGGGACCAGTGACACTAATACAGTGATCAGTGCTAAACAAAATATGCACTGTCACTATAATAATGAAACTGGCTGAGTAGGGGTTGACATCAGGGGCGACCAAAGGGTAAACTGTGTGCCTAGCTAATAATTGTGTGTACTGTGGGAGGTGCTTTTACTAGGGGAAAGCATGGATCCGTGTCACTGCTTTGCAGGAACACAGGATCCATGCCTTCCCTACTGACAGAATGGCGATCTGCCTTGTTTACATAGGCAGACCGGCATTCTCCCTCAGTACCGAAGGATCGCCGGGTGTCGGCAGACAGATTCCACGTTACCCGCGATCGGGTCCCGCTGTGTATACCACAGCAGAAGTGGGCCACAGGCGCACCCCCTACCCGGAAGTGTCGGATTACGTACTAGGAATGTGCTCCAGCGCAGCAGTGCCACTTTTCTGCCGTATATGCAAGTTATATGGTCAACAAGTGGTTAAATGTTCCTGCTTTGGCAAGTTTAGCCTTAGACACATTTAGTCGAGATTACATGTGTTTATCTGCATTTAGAGTGTCCAGTGTCTCTCAACACAACAAAACCTACAGGGGTGTATTTACTAATAGTGGAGAGTGCAAAATCTGGTACAGCTGTGCATGGTAGCCAATCAGCTTCTTACTTCAGACCGCTCAAAGCTTTGACAAAAAAAAACCTGGAAGCTGACTGGTTTCTATGCAGAGCTGCACCAGATTTTGCACTCCATTTTTAGTAAATCAACCCCACACAGTGTGAATGGCACCACTGAAAAAAACATTACATGCATTTATGTGTATCGAAATGTACATAAACCTTTTTTTTTTTTTGGAATCGTGTAGTTTTTATATTTTTCTTGAAGATACAGCTCCTAATTGATCACTAATCAATATGCAATAATTCACTAAACCCCCCCCCCTTTGTTTTTTCCTCTCTCACATGAATCCACTAATTAGTTGGTAGAATGGTGTAGTATTGGAGACACACCTCTTAATCACTAATAAATATATTTATAAATGTTATTAAAATTCACAAATTCAATGTATGAGGGGGGGGGGTGCTATGGGGATAGTCTCTTTTTAAAATTGGGGGATAGTCTCTTTTTAAATTGATTGGGGGAGGAGAAGGGAGGTATTAATTTTCAGGGTCCGTGAAAAGTGATGCATTATGTATACGTTGGGAACACAATATCTTTGGTCATATACATGTTGGGTATTGACTTGTAATGTAATGATATGTTATGTAATGTATTGTTTTTGATTTTCTTTTTTGTGGTTTGTGTTTGGAACTAATAAAAAGATACTAAAACAATAAATGTACATAAACTCAAGTTTGACACTGCCACTGTGAATGGTGAATGAGATCTAAATCCGTACAAAAATTGTGACTAGGCATGGCTTTTCATATAGATGTCGCTATACTTCTGCTTCCCGGTGAAACCGTGTGTGATGACACGGAGCCCATAATGTCACATGGATGTCTGCAGTGTCACCACAGGTTGTGCTTCGGGAATGGGCAACAGAAAACACGGGGTGGGGACATGGCACCAGCACTGATGTCACTCATAGCTGCAGTGCAGGTGTCAACAGTTGTCCAACATACAACAAAAGCAAGCATTTTTAAGCTGACAGAAGAAAATATGAGAACATCTCCAACCCTGTAACGGTAAGGAGGTTAAATCGGAACTTCACTCTTTCAGTCAACATTGACTATTTTTAATCCTTATGCTTCTAGAACTAGAATGGTCATCCGGGCACACTAGCACAAGTGCAGCTCAGTGTGCATTCTATGGAGGACAGCTAGCAGGCAGGCAGGTAGTTTTAATTTTTTGCAGAACAGACAGTATATGTATCTTTAGCCATTTAATAACCTGCCTGCTGATAAACTGACTTTAGTTCCACTTTACGACTCTGCTTGCCTTTTACTATGGCATAGCTCCATCACTACCCGTACAAAGAAAGTGTCACTCGGTCATTGCTTTCTCACTAGCAAACAAATTTTACAGCTTCTTGGTCATTAGGGAACAATATCCATATAAAAATGTACATGAACACTTATTTAGTAAAGTAGTTAGTGTACCCGCACTATGGCTTTGTGTTATATACCCTAACTGAGAATTGTATAACCAAAACCATTTATTAAATAAATGATTTACACAAATATTAAACAAATAATGAATGTGATTGAAGCTGCTGCTACTGTGTAAGGTCAAAAACCTCATAAGATGAAAAAAAAAGTTATTCGAACTTAGCGCTGCTTCCACATAATAATCGCATGTGCTAATAAATTAAGTGCCAGTGCAATCAATAATATATAAAGTGCAATAAAAAAAAAAAAGTGCAAATAAGTGAAACATCCATCAATGCAAATACAGTGCCAGTGTTGGCAATTCCTTCTTGTACAGGGTTCAGGTGCCACTCCGTGCTCCCCTACCGAGTCCCCACTCACCAACAATAGGATTCAAAACAGCGTGGTATGATTCTTAAAAGATAAGTCCACCTTAAAACTAAAATCCCTGCATCTATAAAGACCTCCTCGATCTAAGACTAACCTATCTTGCCCTGTAAAGAAGAAATCAGTATACATACTTTTTATTAATCCGAACCGACCCGATCTCTCGCGGCAGAAGCTCTGCAGAGGACACGACCGACAATGGCTGTAAAATGAATGTGACGTGACGTCACCCATAGAGTTAGTATGGAACTTCCATTGTCGGCTGCGTCCTCTGCAGCTGCCTCCACAGCAAAGCCGCATTTGACAGCTCAGCATGAGATTGGGTCGGATCAGCTTCAAAAAAGGTAAGTATATGGATTTCTTCTTTACAGGACTAGATAGGTTAGTCTTAGGTTAGTCTTAGATCGAGAAGGTCTATAGATGCAGGGATTTTAGTATTTAGGGTGGACTCATCCTTTAACACAAGGATTCTCAAACTACGGCCCTACAGCTGTTGCGGAACTACACATCCCATGAGACATTGGAAAACTCTGACATTTACAGACATGACTAGGCATGATGGGAATTGTAGTTCCTGAACAACTGGCGGGCCATAGTTTGAGGACCCCTGCTTTAACAAATGGATGGATGGATCTAGCTCCTTTCTTCTCTTGCGGTTTACAAGGCTCTTAGCATAGCGGTGATGAGTAATCCAATGAAGAGAGAGATATTCATAGCGTGATATGGTTTTATTTATTGAAAGATTAAAAACAAATGCACTAACAGCAGTAAAAACGTTCGAGCATATACGCATCCAGGGATCGCCGCCGCAGCGTTTGTGTCAGCTGTTGGATTGGCATCAATATCTATCAAGCTCCTGAAGATGCCCAGTGGGGACAAGATAGTGACACCAATCCGACATGAATGCTGCGGCGATCCCTGGATACATATACTCGAACGTTTTTACTGCTGTAGGTGCCTTTGTTTTTAATCTTTCAATAAACCAAACTGTATCACGCTATAAATATCTCTCTCTTCATTGGATTACTCATCACCACTATGCTTAGAGCCCTGTAAACCCGCAAGAGAACGAAGGAGCTAGATCCATCCATCGCTTAAGGTTAATACCACGTTGTTTTGAATCAGATTGTTGGTGAGTGGGGACTCAGGAGGGGAGCACGGAGTGGCACCTGAACCCCGTACAAGAAGGAATCACCAACACTGGCGCTTTATTTGTATTGGACATTTCACTTATTTTTAATTGCACTTTATACATTTTTGATTGCACTGGCACATTATTTAGCACGTGATTAATATGTGGAAGCAGCGCTAAGTTTTAATAATTTTTGTCAGCTAAGTTTTTTACATTTGCTCTGTGAGGTGTCCCTGGGACAGAAATGATTGTCAATCTGCTCAACAGGGACACACCAATTAAACCCCGACTGATCTCCACTTTTTACTAAAAGTACAAAAACTTAAAATAAGTTCCAATTTGCAGTAAAGTAGTTCAGAGCCTTGTTTGGTAATCAACACACCAAATACCACCTTAGAAATCTTGGAATTTTACCATCTTTACAACCTTCCTCTGAAGTGATGTACCTCTGGGAAACACTACTGACTTAAAGATTAGGAAGCTCAAGTCAGAATGTAAATCAAGCCCCAGACTGCAGAGTTTACAAGTATACCCTCGCCACTAAATCTCCCTGAAAGAGCTCTTAAACCTTAGTGTTTCGGTCATAGAAATTCAAATCACAAAACCCAAACTAAGCTCATTTTAGGCACTTTATGCAAACCCATTTTGAATGTGAAGCCAAAACATGTTTTGCATACAGAAATGAAAATACTCGAGGTGAAGAAAAGAAAAAAATTGCTGAACAAGTAAATAATTGCTTCAAATAGGTCAATGAAAGGTTTTACATCTTTTAGTACATGAATGCACAATGAAACTCAAATTTATAGAACTATGAATATTCTACAACTACGATCTGTACTTCCAAATTGTTTACATTTTTTAGCAACATCATTTTATCCATTCATATACTGGTCAAAGTGGCACACAAAATCAGATTACTTAGACATTCTTACTATCCATCCAAATGGAATAGCAGTCATAACGATATTTAGACACTGACGCGCAAGAGTGATAAAGTGATTTCCTCCATCTAGTGTTGGGTTTAAAGTTGATTCAAACTCAAAAATGTAAAGAGTTCCTATGTTATAGGTTATATCTAGAAAAGGTAACAGACAAAAGAAGCTCTCAAAAAAAATACCTTTTGTGTAGACTTCCGCCTAAAAAATAAAAAAAAAAAAAAAAAAACCTGCACTTCCTGGTAAGTTGGGGTGTCTCGTAGCTGTATATCTGCAATGCGGGATTCAAGCAGACCTTAACCCTGCCCGGTCACCTTCTGCAGTTTTATCCCATTTAGACATCAAAAAATATTTTGTCGGGGTTATTGGGGGTTGATTAAAATAATAATAGGTAAAAAGAAAAGGGATTTTAAAAGCCATGTATTCATATAATGCATAAGAGATTCTGAATGGCTTCCATGTTGTTTCTAAGGTCAAACAAAGTTCATATATATTTGTTAAACAAAATGTCTCGTACAAGCTTACAAGAGAGCATGGAATTTCAACAATAGGGTCCTATACTTTCAGCAGACATTTCTATTTTCTTTTGTCATAAATAGGATTTCTTTTGACATCTCGATCAGATAAAACTTAGTCAGTCTGACGCTATGTTAAAGGGGGTGATATCTCAGTCTGTCTATAGGTATTTAACAATAGACAATGGCTCAGTGTTTTTCAGCATACATTTAAAGATGAACCATATAAGTTTTCATAGATACATTATTATATGTGAGAAGATATTAGCCATAATTATGTCATTATATTATGTAAGGCATATACATATATATTTAGGAATGTTATATCACATTTTGGGTTTATATTCTCAGTAATAATCTTACTTAGAATTCTTTTTCTAATAAGTGTAAGGACATATGTATCTCGTCACTAGTTGCCTCATTTCAGAGAAGTCTAGTCTAAGTGCTCAAGGTGTTGTAAATCCTACAGGCCAGACATCTTAATTGACAGTGTAAGACATGGTCAAAGAAGTAATGGCTATTCACTAGCCAGAGGTCAGAGAGGTCATCAGATAAGGACATGGTGGTAAAAGTGTTAAATACAAAATCTAATGAACGGTACAATACTGCCCTCTGGAGGCGAAATACCAGGTGCAGTCTTGAGATAATTTGAGATATTCCAATATAAAAATATGATATTGTGTTAAATAATATAATTATTGGAATGGCATTACTTGCCCAGGTGAATTATGGAGATACAGGTGGACATTTATGTATGTGCTGGGAGTCTAGACAAAGTTTTATGTTGTGTTATATGATTAATCTTACATATAGAGGAATCATCCTTAATTTTATTAGACCAAGTATGGGGTTAATTATTAAAAGGGGTGTGTCTATGACCTCACTAGTTTAGGTATAGAATATCCCGACCAATTGGGATAATGTTTCATCCCTCTGGGTTTTACTTATGGTAATTTTTATAGCTCTTTGTTCTTACCATATAAAAGACCAACCCAGATATGAGATAGACGACACTTTACACTACTGACAACACACCTCACACTTACACCACACACGCTATTACATTTTTCAATAGACTCATGCAGACATACTCCCTGATCCACATCATTCATCTGAAACTTGGAGGAAACTCCTCCCTCACTGGCATCCATCTTAGGACTCTGGTAACACCATCTTAAGTGTGGTAATTATGCCTTGCTGTATTATTTGATTTTATTCAACAATTGTTTATTCTTTCCTTATATGTTTTATATTGCATATTTAAGGGTAATGAGATTACAATCCCAGCCGTATAAGCCATGGTATATTTTTCTCTAAAAAGCTGATTTTTGTTTTTATACATTTTTATTAATATCAGATTCAGTGCATTATTTGCAATTTTAAGTCTTCCGTTTTGCATGGCTTATTCTCATTCCTTCTGCAGTGGAATGACTTTGGGCCCTGTGATTCGCAGACCATTGTAGTCTGTTTATATAGAACATTAATTTATGGCTTATACTATACCTGGGAAGAAATGGTAATCTTGCTTTCGTTTTGGTTTCACTTTGTTTCAGTTTCCCTTTCATTATTGAGCTAAACATCACATTGCATTGATTATTTGAAGTTAGCATTTTTATGTAGAAGTTATCTTTTTGTGTCATTTCTTGTTTGATCATATATCGTGTTTGCATGTCTTGAGAATAAATATTTTTATATATATTCCACACTGTAGACTGTACTCACTAAGATTGGTATATGCTTTTAAAAAGAAATTAATCAATTAAAAAGAATTCACGACATTGATTTATGGCATAAGTGGAGACTCTCCTTTCTCACAGATCTTTGCTTATTAACCATAAATAAATACACTGCTATATTCAGAGCAGTATAAATATTCTGACATAAGTACGAGCGCGAGATATTTATTATTAAATATTCTTACAATTTTTTTTTTACGTTCCACTGTATTCTAACCTAGGCAAGAATGACATTTCTCTTGCCCACAACCCCCTGGGATACCCATGTCACATATCTAAGGAGACTGCGGATGTTCTATTGCACAAGCGTCCTGCTGTATTTTCAGGGGGCCAGCTTTATCTTCTGTCATCAACCTAGAAAGGAGGGCCAACCTCCTGATGACATCACAGGTTTGAAAAACAGAGCAGCACTGTGGATCCCTACAGGACATTAGTGGGTGACTGAGCAAGTGTGTTTTTTATTTTGTGGAATACTAAGTAAAAAGGTGTGTTTGTGTGGGAGGGGGGCAGTGAAGTTCCTTTTAAAGGCACCGTGCCTCTGACTGCTAGTTGTTGGAGATTTGGGAGTGAGATCACTATTGTTTTTCTCACTGCTCTCCTTGCTGGAGGTTCATAAAGGACATGATAACATGAGGAAGCAAAGCCCTGCCTCTACCAAGATGGCCACCTCACCATACAGTGCAAAACCAAGGACAAGTAACACCATACCAGGTGAAAAGGCAGCTGCAGGGAGACCACTGGTAATACTTATCCAACAACTCATCCAAAGAGTGTACAACTACACAGTACATATGGCGCTCCTAGGAGAGGTCCGTTGGACCATCAACAGGGTAGAGGTATTGATGAGGCAACTGGATGGATAAATAGGAGAAGGGACTGAGACTGGAACCTCTGCAGCTCTCGCAGAAGATATGGGTAGGATCACCTCAATGTGGAAGTCTTCTGACGCTCCAGCAGACGTCCTCTGACGAAACACGTAGTGTGGAGTCATACGTCACTTCCGGTTTTTGGAGCTAGGGCCATGGAACACGGAAGCTTTCCGGCTTCACTACTGATCGTGGACAGCTTTAACTGTGAGTTACTACCTCCGCTATTCTCGATTGCACTTTATACTACACCAAGGGGTTCCCTCTCTCTCTTTTTATTTTTGAGGAACTAAGAGGGTGATTACATCGGAGGAACCCCTGGATATTACTACCTTTGTCCCACGGAATCTACTATAAAGCAGGTTGTATAAGAGGTGCGACACCTAGTGGTCACACTGGTGAATGCAACCAAAGTTTTTTTCACTTGTCTATTCACTCATATTTTTATTTTGGGTTGGTTTCTTATTTGAATTTTTGGTTACTCCTGACCAAGAAGAGCTGTATTTCTTTTATTAGATTTGATTTACGAATAATTTATCACCAATTATCACTGGTGTAACGACACTGTATAACATCAGGTTTTCTTTTGAAATAAAATTCACTGTTTCTTTATTTATCTTTCTTTATTGGTTTATTTGCACTAGCACTTTGCACCCCATTATTGCACATTATTCTGGGGCAAAAAAAAATTGGTTACTTCACTGACCACAAATCACTAGTGCACTTTATATTTATTTTTACGATATAAGACATAACAGTACCACTATTTATTTATTTATTTACTTGGCACTCTATCACATGAAAGGTAGCGCCGTTTCAACCTTTTGCACTTATCTCACTTTTTTAACCCTTAGGGGTTGGTTGTTGGCAGCTTACACTTTATAAATAATATATATATATATATATATATATATATATATATATATATATATATATATATATATATATATATATATATATATATATATATATATATATATATATATATATATATATATATATATATTTTTTTTTTTTTTTATTTATCATAAACTCCATAGCGCTGGTCACTTCTGTTCATCTTAAACAGGAGAAGGGACTGAGACTGGAACCTCTGCAGCTCTCGCAGAAGATATGGGTAGGATCACCTCAATGTGGAAGAAAACGAATAGCAGGTCA
Source organism: Pelophylax lessonae (assembly GCF_965119305.1). Lineage (NCBI taxonomy): Eukaryota > Metazoa > Chordata > Amphibia > Anura > Ranidae > Pelophylax > Pelophylax lessonae. The sequence continues at coordinate 241,218,036 of NC_138773.1, forward strand.
CTGAGGACAGTATCAAATTAAAAACACTTTATTAAAATAAGCAGCACACTTCCATAGGTTAGCATGAAACGGCATGAATAGGGAACGCCTGGGACCAAGCAGCTGTAATCAGTGTGAGGCTGTAGACATCACTGAGCAAAACAGAGACTGAGGATGACAGGGAGTCAAGCCAGCTCCAAGTATGGGTATTGGCAGCAGCGTTCTAGGCTGCACACGAGGATGACTGCTGTCAAAATGCCTGGTGGATGTCGGGAGAGGGGGTGTGCATGATGCGTTTCTAGGAACTTGCCCTCTTCTTCAAATGCATTTAATAAAGGGTTTTCAATTTGATACTGACCTCAGCGCCCTGCTAATACTTCAACTCAGTTTTTCACAAACTTTTCAACACATAGGAACCTTTGAAATAACTTTCCGGTCTCGGGGAACCCCTGCTAAAAAACTTACTAGATCTACAACTCATGATACATTGTGTGATGATCAGTGGGAAGAATACTTTTTACACTTGTGGTCATTGGGAAGACTTACCACCTTACAGATAGGTAAAAAGATGAATGATGTAAGTGGCATTGTATCAGAGAGGCAGAAATTGCACAAGGAACCCCTAGCAACCTCTGGAGGAACTCTGGCTGAGAAACCCTGCTCTAACAAGTCCTATGCGCCCATCTTTTTTGTTACAGCTTTTAGAATTCAGTTTCCCTTTAAGAATGTTCGCTAACAAAGAAACTACTGCAATAAAATGCCGCAATGTCACTCTTCGAGAGCAAATCTTTCCTCTTCTGAAGAAGTCTGAACTCCTCCAGTGGTCACATATATTATTTGCAGATTGTGGCATTAGTGAAGGTCATATCTGTCCTCAAGGTCGCCTTCAAATCAAGCATTTGTAACGTGTACGTTGACAGTAGCCAGAAGTTAATAAATTAATGGTATGAAGAAGGGGCAGCATTAGAGTGTAGGTAGCAAGAAATTCATATTAAATTGTCACAGAACAGAGTGAGCTGAATTTGAATGCAGTCTGACAAAATACAATTCATTCAAGTCTTTGTAACATTGGTAACAGAAGGGCTATATAAATAAACTGCGAAGAGAAAAGAAAAAAAAAAGTTAAAAGGCCTGAAGTCTTCTGACATTCTGTGTCCTTTACTGTCATCCCAGCTTTGTGGTCTTTTTAAGATAATTGGTATTTTGTATAAGATATGTTTGATCTTATCATTCGCTCTGATAGCCAACCCTCCATATTTCAGCCTGTCACCATGAGTGAACTTTTCTGCACGTCAACTAAGCAACAGTGTAACATAGTTCTATGCTCTGCTCTGTTTCTATACTTAGTAAAAGTGAAAAAGATCAAGTAACACCTCCATGATTATCTGAGTCAGTGAGCTCTTCCCCTGGTCATGTCACTGTGCATAGATGGGGAGTTAGATGTAGCCAGGTACTTAGGTAGAGAGCCAAAGTGCCCTTGTAGAATCTATCAAGAGAACAGCTAAAGCAGAGCAGAACACCCAGCATCAGCAGATCATCTCTCCATATAACTGCAGTCTAAATTGAGTGCCATGACAGGCACCAATCTAAAATAATTTTTAGTTGCAGTCTCTTGGCTGTCATGCTGATCCTCCATCTTCAACAAGTCAAAGTAAAAGTAAAGCCTGGACTCCTGATCTGCATACTTGTTTTAGCTCAGTGACCTAAATGATTGAATACTGTATTTACAGAAGCTGTGTCAGGATCAGGTGGACATCTGATATCTGAAAATAGGTGATTGACCAGTCCAGGGATGTGTGGCAGTATTTCAGAGTTGTACACTCTGTTCACAGACCAGGGTTCCAAACTCTCTTACCGATTGGCTCTGTAGTCAGACCTGGAGGAGGCTTAGTCGCAATGGTTGCCCATGGTGTACAAAAGAATCCTTAATACTTTCCTAGTGGAGGCAAATTATAAAGTATTGTGCCGATGGTATCTCATTCCGGCAATGGCTAGCGAAGATATACTCTGATGCCTCGCCCCTTTGTTTCAGGAGGTGCGACCAGGAGGGCAATAATGTTCCATATTTGGTGGACTTTCCCAAGTTCAACGGTTCTGGACCAGAATTTTTAATTTGGTATACTCAGTGACCAGGTTGAATGTCCCCCAAAAATGTTAAGACGGCATTATTCTCTGACCTATCGATGAGTTACCTAAACATCTCAGAACCCTCGCCTTCTTTATCTTTCTAACATAGTAGATCTGCATTAACTTATGGCTATCGCTTAGATGTTGTATGATTAGAATGAAGTGGTTTTGTTATTTCATAATGTAACACCGTTGCTTGATAATCACTTGTACAAATTTTCTTCCTTGATTGTTTGCCCTTAACTTTAATAAAAACGATTGTAAAAGATTACTGAATACAGAGGATGAGCCATCCAGACAGCAATTTTCAGTAGGAGGTAAGCAAGCCTGTGCATTCACTTCATGACATGTTTTCTTTAAGGCTGGGTTCACACTTCATGCGAATTGGATGTGGGTTTCCCCGCATCCATTTCACATCACAGGAGATTATGACCGGCTCTCAATGGAGCCGGTTCACACATCTCCAGGCGGCTGCAGAGCGAATTGCACAAGGGTCCTGTGCATTTTTGGCTCAGTTTCAGGTCCGAATTCAGACAAAAATTAGTGCCCAATTTGTCCTTGAAACGGAGAACAGGGACTCAGACACCTGCTGTCAGCCACATCCGTTCCAAGTGAGAACCCAGCCTAAAGCACAAATGCAGATTAGTTCAAATTGATGCTCTTTTTTAGGACTGTCTATTGTTAAAAAGACAAGCCTCCTTCTTAGCTTTCAGAGTATACCTGTACATGATTTTGTGCCATTGCCAAAGAACACTCCCCCACCCTTTCAATTAGCTTATGCTCTTTCTCCCAAAACTGAGCAATGGAATTAAAGAAAAAAAAATACAGCTCTGTTATTATTAACCACTTAAGCCCCGGAAGATTTTACCCCCTTCCTGACCAGGGGGTATTTTGCGATTCGGCACTGCGTGACTTTAACGGACAATTGCGCGGTCGTGCGACGCTGTACCTAAACGAATTTGACGTCCTTTTTTTCCCACAAACAGTGCTTTCTTTTGGTGGTATTTGATCACCTGTGCGATTTTTTGATCACGCGCTATAAACAAAAAAAGAGCGTCAATTTTGCAAAAATAACAATATTTTTCACATTTTTTTATATGAAATTCCCCCCCAAAAAAAAGTAAAAATCAAAATTTTTTAAAATTTTCGGCCAATTTGTTTTATGCTACATATGTTTGGTAAAAAAAAAATCGCAAAAAGCGTATTTTGATTGGTTTGCGCAAAAGTTATCGCGTTTACTAACAAAGGGAAAGATTTTTGTCATTTTTGTTGTTTTTTTTTTTAACGCAGAATGGCGGCGATCTGCGATTTTTTTTTGCGGTACTGCGACATTGGGGCGGACAGATCGGACCCTTGACTGACATTTGTGACACTTTTGGGGTTACCAGTGACATTTCTACAGTAATCAGTGCTATACATATGCACTGTTACTGTAAAAATACACTGGTTGTGAAGGGGTTAACTTTATTTGGAAGGGAGGGGCTGTGTGTATCCCTAGGGGCGTGCTTTCTACTGTGATTGGCTATGGCTTGAGCTGTAAGGACACTGATCAACGGATCTACATACTAGATCCGTTTTATCAGTGTCTTTACAGCGAGGAGAATGACAGGCAGCTTGTTTACACAAGCTGCCTGACATTCTCCCTCTCCCCCGCCGATCGCCGAGTGACCGGCGGACATCGAGTCCGCTGGTCACACGCGCGGGGGGGTCCGTGACCACGCGGGAGCGGGAGTGCGCCTCCGGGGGCGCGCGCTCGCTCCCTAGACCCTCACAAGCTAGTGACGTAGCCCTACGTCACTTTGCCTGTGAGGGGCTGACTGCCGACGTAGATCGGCGTTAGGCAGTCGGCAAGTGGTTAAACCAGATTTTTTTTTTAAATCAACATAAGCTTGCAATACGAACTCTCCATATAACTGAATGTACAATGTGCAGCGTATATACGGGCCCTGCTCAGAAGATTTTGGCGAGCAGCTGTGCATCCTTCTCGTATATCTCACTGGGTCAGGGACAGGTATAGAGGCTTATTCACACGAACGTAGAATCAGATGCGAAAATCATATGGTTTTGCATGCATGCTTTTTAACACAGCACTAAGGAAATACTTGGGCTCATATACACAGCTGCATCTTGTAGTGTAAATTTGCACTTTTGCAGCGTACAATAAAAGAAGCACACAGCTATGTCCAGAGACATATACTCAGGCATAATTAGGAACATATACATTTAAACATTTGTGCAACATTTAAATGTGCACCAGCATAAAGCCACCCTATTGGCCATTGCTCAGAGTATAAATTAGTGAATGACCGATATAGTTTTTTCGTTGCCGATACCAATATTTTGGCCAATGCATATCGGTATCGGCCGATATTTTTGTACATTTAAAAAACATTTTTTAATTGTTTTTTTTACAGGTACTTTTTCTGGAGGGATCTGGGGGTCCCCTCTCTGCACTTAAAAGCATTCAAAATGCCAAGTTTGGCTGTTTTGAATGCTGTCATTTATTTTTATCTGGTGCCAGACAGTACCCGGAAGTGATGTTACTCATGACATCCCTTCTGGGTTTTTGCATGGAGACCCGATCAGAGCCGAATACGGCTTTGACCGGGTCTTCGGCAGCCGTGCAGGCTGGTTGCCCGGGTCTCCCGGTGGGATGGGAGACCCGGGCGAGCCGCGAAAGGCAGCAGGAGGGGGCGACATCCCCTCCCGCTCCTTGTAATGACAGCCGAGCGGCTTCTTAGCCATATCGGTTGCCATTACAAGACAGCCAACCGTCGGCTATGGACGCCGATACCAGGGTGACGCCTCTAGCTGCAGGCATCACTCCGGTACATGCACTTTCCCGAAACAGCGGCAATATCGGTCACCTCCGGGGCCGATTATGATATATTCCAATTCTACACATGCAGAAATGGCTCCTCCTACCAGGCGTTAGAGCAGACCTGATGGCACATGGAGTGGGCAGGGCAAAAGTCATCTTAGAGTGCTGCAAATCCTCATTAGGTCCACAAAGAGCCAAATTCTACTCAGTCGTCAGTGGGGAACAGACTGCCCGGATATAGGTACTGGTGGCAGGATTGACATGCTTGGTTGCAAGGATACAGGTGCCAGAAGCTGCCTTAGTCATAGCAGCTTGCAAACCAGCAGTGGTGTGCAATAAGCTTCTGCCAGAAAGATCCTGTGTCGATTACTGCTGTGTCTTGTAAATGAGCCTTAAAACGGGCAGAGGGGCTGGGGGCAGGAGAAGTTACACAATTAGCAGCTTCACCAGAGAGCTTTTGCACTGCCAGACAGGGCTGTGAGAAAGATCTGTTAAAAATGATAAACTGGATGAATAGAAATACAAATGCTTTGGCAAGTAAGAAAGCAGGCATATATGTATTTCATTACCTGGAGTGTAGCTTTAAAGAGCAAATTGCTACTGGGGGAGTATTTGCCTTAACATAACAGATATACAGTGAGGAAAAAAAAAAGTATTTGATCCCCTGCTGATTTTGTACGTTTGCCCACTGACAGTATATCATTTTAATGGTAGGTTTTTTTTTTTACCCTGAGAGACAGAACAACAAAAATATCCAGAAAAAAAAGTTATAAATTGATTTGCATTTTAATGAGTGAAATAAGTATTTGATCCCCTATCAATTAGCAAGATTTCTGGCTCCCAGGTGTCTTCTATACAGATAACGAGCTGAGATTAGGAGCACTCTCTTAAAGTGAGTGCTCCTATTTTTAGTTTGTTACCAGTATAAAAGACACCTGTCCTCAAAAGCAATCAATCAGATTCCAATCTCTCCACCATGACCAAGACCAAAGAGCTGTCCAAGGATGACAGGGACAAGACTGTAGACCTACACAAGGCTGTAATGGGCTACAAGACCAATCGGCAAGCAGCTTGGTGAGAGGGTAACAACAATTGGTGCGATTACTCGCAAATGGAAGAAATGCAAAATAACTGTCAATCTCCCTCATTCTAGGGCTTCATGCAAGATCTCGGTGAGGAATCAGCCCAGAACTACACGGGAGAATCTTGTCAATGATCTCAAGGCAGCTTGGACCATAGTCACCAAGAAAACAATTGGTAACACACTACGCCATGAAGGACTGAAATACTGCAGTGCCCGCAAGGTGCCCCTGTTCAAGAAAGCACATGTTTAGGTCCACCTGAAATTTGCTAACGAACATCTGAATGATTCAGAGGAGAACTGGGTGAAAGTGTTGTGGTCAGATGAGACCAAAATCGAGCCCTTTGGCTCGCCATGTTTGGAGGAGGAGAAATGCTACCTATGACCCCAAAAACATGGAGGTGGAAACATTATGCTTTGGGGGTGTTTTTCACCTAAGGTGACAGTACAACTTCACTGCATCAAAAAGGGCAATGGACGGGGCCATGTACCATCAGAGTGAGAACCTCCTTCCCTCAGCCAGGGCATTGAAAATAGGTCATGGATAGGTATTCCATCATGACAATGAACCAAAACACACGGCCAAGGCAACAAAGGAGTGGCTCAAGAAGAAGCCCATTAAGGTCATGGAGTGGCCTAGCCAGTCTACAGACCCTAGTCCCATAGAAAATATGTGGAGGGAGCTGAAGGTTTGAGTTACCAAACGTCATGACGTTTAATGGCTTGGAGTCAAAATCCCTCCCAAATGTGCTCAAACCTGGTGACCAACTACAAGAAACGTCTAACCTCTGATTGCCAACAAGGGTTTTGCTTGTAAACGAACACTGCGGAAATGGATATCAAACCCCCCACCAACAACTGTCCAATGGGTTGATGCGATTAATATTTAAGAAGGAATTGGCATATAACCATATGAAAAGCCCAAAAAATTTCCGGAAAATGTGAAATTTGGCCTCGATGGCTAGACTACAATTTGCTCAAATATGTTGAGCCTATTGACAGCACAGACTGAATGCAAACAGAGGGATACATATCTGGCATGGGATAGCAGTATATATAGATCACTAAGATGTCCAAGTTACGAAACATAATGGCCAGTCTTTTAAAGTAGCTGAATCTATATATGAAGTGTGTAATCATTAGGTCATTAAAATGTTGAGAGTTTGTAAGATACAATGATAGTATAATAAGAAAGCTGCATAGTTTAAATGTAATTTTTTTTTGTTAGCTGTCTATGCAATTTTAATTGTTTAGTGGTGCATGTATATTATGTAATGGTTTGGTTGTTAAATGTAAAAAAAAAAAAAAAAAAATTTCAATAAAGTTTTGGATTTAAAAAATAAATAAACCTACTATTAAAAATTATAGATTGATAATTTCTTTGTCAGTGGGCAAACGTACAAAATCAGCAGGGGGAATCAAATACTTTTTCCCTCACTGTACCTATGCAAGATTTAAAGCTTTCAGGCTTATTTAGCGGAAACTGGATTTGTCCGAGGCCCTGGGAGCTAAGATTTAGGGATCTATTACTTTTCTTCAGAGGTCAGCTATTATAATCCACATTCACATTTATTTTTAACCCCTCCAAAAGGAGGAAAGATGTACTGAAGTAAAAACAGCAGTTACATAAACAATATCTATAGTTCAAAGACAAGGGCACAGTGCCAGGACAGAGTAAAGCAGTGCTCAAGGAAAAAAAAAATTCCCAACTGTGGCCCCCACCTTTGTGATGTGTGCATCCAACCATTTTATCCATTGCCCAAAGTGCTTGCCTGATCATCATACCCACATACAGAATGCAGGGGTTTAGAAGTGGGTAGCCTACAATGTGTAGGGTTCAGAACCGGGTAAGTTACAGAGTGCAAGGTTCAGGAATGGGTAACCTACAGAGTGCCAGGTTCAGGAATGGGTAACCTACAGAGTGCCAGGTTCAGGAGTGGTTAGCTTACACAATGCAGGGGTCAGGACTGAGTAATCCACAGAATGCAGGGGTCAGGAGTAAAGAGATACACACACGCATATGCATACACTCACATTCGTACATACACGGACAAAAGTCACTGCCAAAGTTATTGTAAACAACCCATTCAGTTTAAAATAGAAATGAAAAGCAAAACATTTGTGTATAGATAGATATTAAAAAAACACATTATAAATACTTTTTTACCCCTTTGTTATAGGTGTTTCCAGCTGCATAAGAGCTGGGGGAGGAGAAGCAAGAGTACATTGATCTTCCCAATGAAAGGCTGTGCAGAGGGGGGTGTCGGGACAAGTCCGATCATTGGAGGAGAGCAGGCTGAGTTCCCAGCACAGCTAGAAAACTGACCAAAGTGTGTTCTCCTAATTAGTGTGGTCAATTAATAATAGGAAAGCAGGGGGACTGGCAGAACACCAGGGATTTAACACAGAGGAAGCAATGCAAAGAGAACTTTTTTTTTTTTTTTTATACAAGTATTTGGTACAGAAGGCACATATCAGGAATATACATTGCTGGGTTTACATACCCTTTAAGTGAGAAAACTAGACTTACCTGGTCATGCTCTGCTCTAGTATAGCATTTTCATGAGGGGATAGGGTATCACTAACAGTTTTCAGTCAATGAGCCAGTGTAGGCATTAAGGCCTACATCCAAGTTTTGGCAATTAGTCTTTTTGCCACAAATAAAGTATCAAGTATAATAATCTTAGCATATTGGACAAAGCTAAGATAATGCCAAGGAATGGCTATTCCTACCTGGGAACCAATTTTTCGATGCAAGAACTCTATGGTTTGTCTCCAGTGTCCCTGAAGTACAGGGATAACCCATGAAAGACAGAAAATCCATTGGCATTTAGGACAGAGGGTAATGATAAGGTTTCCATTTGGAGATATGAACTTAATGGCGCTTTTCCACTGCATAGAACCGTACCGGCTCGGCACGCTTTTGTGCTTTTCCACTGCGGTACCGCATGGTATAGGGTCGGAACGGGTCGGTACGGTACGGTATAGGTTTGCTTTTCCACTGCATGGAACCGAACGGTACGGTACGGCTCTGAAAAAACAGTACCTACTCGATTGTGGTTCCAACAGGTACCAAACTGGTACCATATCCCACAATCCTTTGCATGCAGTCACTACTAGCCACTGATTGGTCAGAGAATCACACCCACCCCGTTGTTATCCCACCCACTTAACTTTAGTACTACTTTAGTGGAAAAGCAAACCTATACCGTACCGAACCGTTCCGACACTATACCATGCGGTACCGCAGTGGAAAAGCAAACCGGGTCAAGCAGGGCCGAGTAGAGCCGAGCCGGTACTAGCAGTGAAAAAGTGCCATAAGATGAGCTTTGTTCTGTACATACAACCAAGTATATGTGAGGCTTTAGGAGAAACAAATTTTTTTGGCAAGTAGGCTTTCACCCCATTCATCATCCTCCAGTGGACCCACATTTCCAAGGAGGCTTTTTTAAGGCATGCCGCTGCTTAGTATTGTGGGGGAAGCAGCTGTTGATACAGGGTGGAAAATAATTTACAGGTGGTCTAGACATTCACTTTTAAGTTTTCCTATTAAATCCACTTTGGTCCATTTGGTAATAATTTTACCTATTTCTCAAAATCAACAAAATACAATACATACACTGTTTATCCAAATTGAACACATACTCGTACATGTTTCTCGTACCACAATTACCTTCCGGTGACCTGAAAGTGGAGCAGCAATTAAAAATATATCTTGTAATTAAAGAAAATGACTTTTAAAGCTACTAATAGATCATGGGCACATGGCATATTAAATATTTATTTAGCAAGTGCAAAAAAAAAAAAAAAAAAAAAAAATATTATATATATATATATATATATATATATATATATATATATATATATATATATATATATATATATATATATATATATATATATATATATATATATATATAATAATGTTTTTGCTTTTCTTTCTTGCTAAGCAATTTCTATTATCCTAATTAAAGTGCTTGGTTTCCAGCATATTCTAGAGGGAAGCCCTGTATGAAATTAATACGACCACATTAAGAATGCATTGCATGACCCACTTTTAACCTTTCACAAGTGCCAAGGGCCTCTGGTAATATTCACAAATATATCCAATGTTACAAAAGAGATGTCGATTACAAGGCTGCTTATTTCAGCTCTATGGCTTCTACCAGTTAGATTCATCTTAACAGAAAATAGGACCAAGTTAAATTACAAAAACTCAAAGTTACTTGCTTCTACTGATACACATCAGATAACTTTTCCAGCAAAGTAGAGACCATCAATGTTTTCCTTGTTTTAACACATAATTATGACATAAATACAGTACACATGCTGTACAAAAACAAAGTAACCACAACAAGCCATGGGTTTATACAGCGACAAGCCTCTGGCACATGGGCGAAAAAAAAAAAAAAAAAGCTAACTTCTTCCTAGTCTATCCAAAATGAAAACAATGTATTAGTCAACCAATGGCTTGTGCTGTACAAACTGTTGCTGTTAATACAGCGCAATCCTGGAGCTAGAATACTATACAGGCAGCAGGTATGTGTTTTCTCTAGCAATGTAACATTTTAATGCCATGGGGAGAAAAAAAAAGTGTGGCGAACATGAATATTTAAAAAAAAAAAAAAATTGGAGGAGTAGTTTTCCCAAATTGAAAGTTATTTTGTTACACTGGGATGGTTAAAATGTTATACCAAGGACTGTATTTGTTAAGAACATTTCAACTATACATGAGAACAGGTAACCACCCCCTTTCCCTCATAATAATTTAAAAGCTCGCTGCCAATATGCATTTTCAATAATTGACAATGCTGATCCAGAAGCATATATTGCACCTACAAGAGCTTGATCCATTTCTCATGATTTTTCAGGTGTTATTTATCTATAAATGAAGGGATTGTATATTTTTGGGAGGGCGTGGTTTGTAACACTTCCTTACTTACAGAGGCTGCTGGTGAAAAAACAGTTTGTGATGACCGAGAAGCAGCAAAAAGTGTTTCTGCAGTAAGAACTCTGGAAGGAAAAGCTATTTGCACTTTTATCATGGGCCTCCTCATTATATTCCATAAAGTATTTGTTAATGTCTTTAGAGATCCCCTGACTAGCCAGGATGTGTGTTTTGTCATCCTTGTAGCATTTGGAAAATACTATTTCTTCTCACAATATTTGCAAATTGAAGCTTTGCTCTCAGCAGAAATTGCGCTGTGGAAATGTGGCAAAACTCTAGAAGTTGGTCATACAATTTTATGGAGGAGGAAAAGAAAAAATGTACTGACTAGACTATAGGTGAACATTGATGGTGATGGTGGAGAACATTATTAGTCATTTAAAGGGTATAAAGCTAAACTAATTTGTCAGACAAATTTACCCTCTTACCTGTCAATTAGTCTCTGTCCTCTCAAGGCTTATCATCTACTGTATCCCATCAATCACCCAGCTGCAAAAGGTACAAGATGGAGCCAACAAACAAACTAAACTGGAGCCTTCCCCCTGAAGTTCCCCCTATTGGCAGAAATTTCTCTGTACAGCGCTACTTGAATTGTATTCCAGAATTTGCTTGTCTTCAAGCTTTTACTTTACATAAAGTCTCAGAAATCTTCAAGGTCTTTATTTTATATAATTTAAATACCATGTCACAGATATATTTATCATTTTAAAAGAACATATTCCACACTTTGTTTTCAATTTTTCCAGAAAAAAAAAAAAAACGTTATGTGCATAAAGAATTGGGTAATTGAAAAAAACGTTCAAAATGCATAAAATCTTCTTGAATTCCATATGTGACCTGAGCGTTTTTGTGCATTATCCTCAACTCAGATAAGTATACTATGCGGTTAGGGTTTCAATCTGTAAATGCTTAGTTTTTCAGGGCTGTGCAAGACACCAGGCAACGCCAACTAATCTGGACTCTTAGCTTAGTTCCTATAACCTCTAGTTTTGCTCTATAGGGGCACATGTAGATGAAAGTTTAAGAGTTTGTCAAAAACCCATTCAAGTTGCTTTTAACCACTTCCCGCCCGCCCTATAGCAGATTGACGGCGGGAACGTGGTTGTATTATCCTGACCAGACGTCCTATGACGGCGGCAGGATAATACAGCCCTGCGCGCCCCCCCAGGGGCGCGCAGAGCGACGATCGGTGATGCAAGGTGTCAGCCTGACACCCTGCATCTCCAATCTCGGTAAAGAGCCTACTGACGTAGGCTCTTCACCATGTGACCAGCCGTGTCCAATCACGGCTGGTCACATAGTAAACAGGAAGAGCCGCTGATCGGCTTTCCTTAGTTCGTGCCTGACAGGCACGAGTAAAGGAGCGCCGATCGGCGGCTCCCCTGACAGGGGGGGGGGGGTCGGCACTGGTAATGAGATCATTGATTGCCAGTGCAGACCCTCGGGGGGGGGTGCCACTAGAACCACCAGGGATGCCCACCCATGACCCCAGGGATGCCCACCATGACCCCAGGGATGCCCACCATGGCCACCAGGGATGGCAATCAGGGCTCAGGGCGCCCCTCATTGCCCTCCCCAACAGTGCTGCCCGCCAGTGCCCTCCCTATCAGTGCTGCCCACCAGTGCCCATCATTGCCATCTATCAGTGTCGCCCACCAGTGCCCATTATTACCCACCAGTGCCACCTATCAGTGCCACCTATCAGTGCCGCCCATCAGTGCCACCCCATCAGTGCCACCCCATCAGTGCCTGTCAGTGCAGTCTCATCAGTGCAGGAAAAAAAAACTTATTTTTATTTACAAAATTGTATAACAAACAAAAAAACTTTTTTTTTTTCAAACTTTTCGGTCTTTATTTGTTTAGCAAAAAAGGAAAAAACTCAGAGGTGATCAAATACCACCAAAAGAAAGCTCTATTTGTGGGGGGGGAAAATGACATAAATTTGGTTTAGGTACAGTGTTGCATGACCGCGCAATTGTCATTCAAAATGCAACAGCGCTAAAAGGGGAAAATTGGCCTGGGCAGGAAGGGGGTGAAAGTGCCCGGTATTGAAGTGGTTAAGGTTACTTAAGCCAGCCATACACTGTGCAAATTCCTTTCCTGAAACCACAGATTGCAGGAAAGAAATTTGCACGATTCCCCCTTCAACACACACACCGTGTTGACAGGGGGAACCCCTTCCGCCAAACAATTGTCCTGCTTCCCCTAAACCCCCCCACTGGTAGAGGACAGGGATTATGGCTAGCAGTTATAGCAACTGCTAGCAATCATCGCGCAAAAGAGAATCTGGCAGGTTGGTTGTACCCAAGTTGATCGATCAACTTGGTACATTCAGCCTGTCAATTAACAATTCCAATCCTGGCCGGCTCCTGCTGAACTGGCTGGGATTCGAACAGTGTATGGTCGGCCTTACCCTGAACCCTGTGCACAACAGACCTGCTGTGTACATCTGCATGCTGCTGTTTTGGTGAGTACAGTACAGTGCAAATCATAGAAAGAGAATGTGTCGGCAGATAAGAACCATTTGGCCCATCTAGTCTGCCCAATATTTCTGAATCCTATGAATAGTCCCTGGCCCTATCTTATATGAAGGATAGCCTTATGCCTATCCCATGCATGCTTAAACTCCTTCACTGTATTTGCAGCTACCACTTCTGCAGGAAGGTTATTCCATGCATTTACTACTCTCTCAGTAAAGTAATACTTCCTCATATTACTTTTAAACCTTTGCCCCTCTAATTTAAAACTGTGTCCTCTTGTGGTAGTTTTTCTTCTTTTAAATTATGCTCTCCTCCTTTACCGAGTTGATTCCCTTTATGTATTTAAAAGTTTCTATCATATCCCCTCTGTCTCTTCTTTCTTCCAAGCTATACATGTTAAGGTTCTTTAACCACTTTACAACCGGAGGATTTTGCTGTCTTCCGTCCAGGCCACTTTTTGCGATTCGGCGCTGTGCGACTTCAACTGACAATTGCGCGGTCGTGCGACGCCGTACCCAAACGAAATTTACGTCCTTTTTCTCCCACAAACAGAGCTTTCTTTTGGTGGTATTTGATCACCTGTGCGATTTTTACTTTTTGCGCTATAAACAAAAAAAGAGCGTTTATTTTGAAAAAATAACAATATTTTTCACATTTTTTTATATGAAATTCCCCCCAAAAAAGATGTAAAAACCAATTTTTTTAAAAGTTTTTTGCCAATTTGTTTTATGCTACATATGTTTGGTAAAAAAAATCGCAATAAGCGTATTTTGATTGGTTTGCGCAAAAGTTATTGCGTTTACTAACAAAGGGAAAGATTTCTGTCATTTTTGGTGTTTTTTTTTTAACGCGTAATGGCGGCGATCTGCGATTTTTTTTGCGGGACTGCGACATTGCGGCGGACAGACCGGACCCCTGACTGACATTTTTGACACTTTTGGGGGTACCAGTGACATTACTGCAGTAATCAGTGCTATATATATGCACTGTTACTGTAAAAATGACACTGGCAGGGAAGGGGTTAATTTTATTGGAGAGGGAGGGGTTAATGTATGCCTGGTGCTTACTGACGTGTAGGGGGGGGAGGTGACTATGTGATTCATGGACAGATCGGATGTCCAGCTATGCTGAACAGTCCGATCTGTCACTCCCTGTCACTATGGAGATCCGCCCGCTGTGTTTACACACAGCGGGCGGATCTCCAGACTCGATCCCCGACGATCGGGTAAGAGCAGCGGCGATCGCCGCTGCTCCTCCCCTGGCCCGACTCCCGCTGTGAATGAAAACAGCGGGAGCGAGCCTCCGGCGGCGCGCAAGCGCCGCCCAGAAGGGGAGGAGTCCAGTCAGGTTAATACTACGTGACTGGACGGGAACGAGCCACTCTGCCGCAGTAGTAAAGCGGTAGTAAAGTGGTTAACCTTTCCTGGTAAGTTTTTTCCTGCAATCCATGTACTAGTTTAGTAGCTCTTCTCTGAACTCTCTCTAGAGTATCTATATCCTTCTGGAGATATGGCCTCCAGTACTGCGCACAATACTCCAAGTGAGGTCTCACCAGTGTTCTGTACAGCGGCATAAGCACTTCTCTCTTTCTACTGCTTATACCTCTCCCTATACATCCAAGCATTCTGCTGGCATTCCGTTCTGCTCTATTACATTGTCTTCCCACCTTTAAGTCTTCTGAAATAATTACTCCTAAATCCCTTTCCTCAAGATACTGAGGTCAGGACTGTGTCAAATATTCTATATTTTGCCCTTGGGTTTTTACGCCCCAGGTGCATTATCTTGCACTTATCCACATTAAATTTCAGTTGCCAGAGTTCTGACCATTCTTCTAGTTTTCCTAAATCATCAATAGGACCATGTCCGACTAAGACCTTTTTTACTGCACTCAGCAAATCTAGCACTGCATGATGCAGGTGGGGTACAAGCAGCCATATAAACCTGCTCTGAAATATACTTTAGTCACCAACTTTCAGACTGACTCTGGCCAATAGAGACCAAATTCTGGCATGCTCAAATGGGCTTGTTTATCTCTAATGCAAAGTCATGTGTACCCACTTACTTCATTTTCAGTTTTCTTAAATGAACCTAAATGTCTTCTCATTGCATTTATTATCCAATGATGCCATATATAAGAGAAAGTATTCTTTGTTTAACTGTAGACCACAAGAAAAACCATCTCAATCACATCTCCAAACGATTTTGTGCAAGAACAAGGCACGTTAATTGTGCATATGCCGTTTCCAGCACAAATAGTGCTCCTCTGAGGCATTTAGGTCATCTACACAAACACAGGCAGATGGATTAAATAGCTGGCGTTAGACTTCTCATTACAGAAGTGTTGCCAGTGTTACAAACTGCTTCGTGCTCAGCAATAACAAGATTAAACAAAGATAGTTTCCTATAAAACAAAAATAGCCAATATATTTCGCAATGAAGAAAAAGGGTCTTTTTACCTAAAATGCAACATTCTTTGCAGGATGAATCTTACTATTCTGGTCTTACTCAAGTTTCCAAAACTTGCTGATTTCTTATATTCAAATATTTTATTGTGGTATATTGTATTGTGATCCTATTGTCTTTGTGGTCCAGTACTTGAAGTGCTTACAAATTGCAGCAAGTAACACTTTCCTTTGATGCAATATTGTACAACACCTGTTTTGGATGTTAAAGTGGAACTAAACTAAACTAAACTCATCCTTAAAAAATAAGGGAGGCCTCTTAATGCATTAGAGACTCTGCACATTCCAGGCCGACCAATCAAGATGGCTGAAGATGCCAAACCTGGAAGCAGATAAAACAAAATAGTCAGTAACCGAGATTGACGAGGGACATCAAGGTTGTTGCAGAGTTGGAGGGGTGCCAGACAGACTTTAGTTCTACTTTAAAGAGAATCTCCAGACAAAACCTTTGTTTTTGAATTGTTGTTAAAGTGTGAAAGGGTTTGTGTTCCCACTGAGATGATTCACCCTTCTAGTTGTATTGGTGACCATCATAGCTGAGAAAAAAAGTGAAGGGAAATCCAACATTTTATAGTTGGCCCTGGAACAAGAGCTAAGAAGAAAACTTCTAATTGGGACAACGGTTTCAGAGGGGAATTCCCCTCACTTTAGAAGATTTCCTCTAACTTCCTGTTGGGCCTCTGGGACAGAAAGAGAAAAGAAATTTCACTAAATCTACATAGACAGCAAACAAACTGACAGGAGTTTTGCGCCTTTATCACCCCCCCCCCCCAAAAAAAAAAAACCCTTAAAAAACAGGAAAAAAAAAAACAGTTTTCTTTGTGTATAAGACACAAAGTTCTTGTACACATGGGCTAAGAGCAGTGCGCACTGCAAGCTTTTACAAAGCCGTCAGACTGCTTCAAGCAGCTTTTACTAAATTCTGCCTACAAGTAACAAGGCCACCAAAGGAAACGCAGAACTGCCACTAGAGGAATGCAAACAAAAAAAATATCAGTCTCATGCATATTTCATGAATTCTAATTCCACCAGCCAACAATAGTAGTCTCCACACTAAAATGTATCACCTAAAACAGAGTCATTGTACTCTGAAATTAATTACT
The DNA here is from genome assembly GCF_965119305.1 of Pelophylax lessonae. NCBI lineage: Eukaryota > Metazoa > Chordata > Amphibia > Anura > Ranidae > Pelophylax > Pelophylax lessonae. The sequence goes on from NC_138773.1 coordinate 241,235,037, forward strand.
ATCAGTTGTTTCAGCCAATCTAGTATTCCATTAGTATTCTGAAAGATGAATTTTCTTTTAATATGTTTAATAATGTGTATTTTAACTCTTTCTAGCAGAGCAGATATGGATGATATACTTACAAGAAATTGAATTTTTAATACAATTTCCAGTAACAGTCCTGGGATTTAGCAGGCTCCTATCTGCCTATCAGTTTTCCCTATCCTTTGTTTAATTACAATTCCTTTTCCAGTCTATGCATAATGAGTTTATTTGCTATAGTATGGCTCACACTCTGTAAAGTAAAGCATTTGGAAAAAATAAATAGGCTAATAATAAAGCACTCAAACTGACCAGGTCAAATATAAAAGCAAGTGGGGCTTGAGCAAAATAGACAGGTCTCTGAAAACACTAAAAACCCACACAGAATGTCTACTTAAATGTCAACTCCAAGCCATAGTTTTTTACAAGTGTATGGCATGATTACAAATAGTACAGCCTTGATTTATCTAGAAATGATCCACTTTGTGGATAATCAAAATCTGTCACGAAGTACAGTTGGCGTTCTCTTTTTCTTTTACTTCACTTTTACTCTAAAAAAATATTCTCATAAATGCAAAAGCAGAGTTCAGAAAAATATCTATTCATTTATTGTAGAGAAGTAACGGTTAGGTTTGGGAGAAGATGGGGCTACCACCAGGTGAGCTTGCTCTTAGTTTGTGCATTGCTCTACATGTCCCATTGCTGGGGACTCTGTTTGGAGTTGGGGACCACACTGTAGGGAAAGGTGTTTTGGTGTGGCAGTATGGCTTCAATGCGGATTTGCAAATACATGCAACAAGAACTTCTGTTTTCACCTGAATAGCCAAAATATTTTAAATTCGTTCTTTCTTCTAGCTAGGTTGGAAATTTGCAGGGGTCTATTTTTGTATTGTTTATGTTGCCCTGGCCAAGTGCAACTTTTGATCAGTTGCCGTTTCAACTGGATCACAGCTTCTGCCATTGTTTTTCTTTTGTATTTGGTGCAGACACACACTGGAAGTCTTTAGTTCCAAAGGTGATGGCTGGGCTTCAGGTGGGTTGGAATACCTTTAAAGAGGAGGATTTGCCTTTAGATGAGCCTGTTCTTACTTGTGTGTTGCTATACATGCCCATAGTTGGGGACTCTGGAGTTAGGGACCTTGCTTTACAGAGTTGTGCTCGTGTGGCAATGTGGCTTCAACATTTGCAAATAAACATAAGTTGCCGCGCTAAACAATCTAAGTGATGCAAATAAGAAAAAATGTCCATATGTAAAACAGCTTACCGTATATACTCAAGTATAAGCAGAGTTTTTCAGCTTGTTTTTTTTCATGCTGAAAAACCCCCACCTCGATTTATACTCGAGTCACCGGCTCACTTCCTTTTTAAAAATGGCGCCGCCTGGCACCATGTCACCGCGCATGCGCCACATGCCCGGGAATAGCCGAACGTGTCCGGGCTTTCCCGAGCATCGCCGGCGCATGCGTAGTGACGTGCTGGCGCCGGGTGGCACCATTTTTAAGTCGAAGGCGCCTCACTGACAGACGAGACTCCTCCACAGCCCCTGCATTTCCTCATGCAGTGCTGCAGGCATGGTAAAGGACATTCTCCTGCACCATGCCCCCAGCACTGCATCTCCTGTGCCATGCCTGTTCCTATTGTGCCATGCCTGTACCTACTGTGCCATGCCTATACTATCACCTGTGCCATGCCTATACAATCTCCTGTACCATTACCTGTGCCATGCCTATAGCATGACCTGTGCCATGCCTGTACCATCACCTGTGCCATGCCTGTACCATCACCTGTGCCATCTCCTGTACCATGCTCACAGCCCCTGTTTTGTGTCTCATGGTGGTCCAGTTGGGTCCGTTAGCTGCTGCATTTCCCACCCTAGGCTTATACTCGAGTCAATAAGTTTTCCTACTTTTTTGTGGTAAAATTAGGGGCCTCGGCTTATATTCGGGCCGGCTTATACTCAAGAATATACGGTATGTTCTGCTCCAAAAAAAAAGAAACAGTGATGGTGAACAAAGTCTCTTGCCAAGTGTCTAATAGGTGAGTGGATAATTTGAAGAAACCTCACCCAGGTGCACGTCCATAGTGAATATGAAATTCTTTCCAGAACTTTAACCACTTCCCGCCCGCCCTATTACAGATTGACGGCGGGAATGTGGTTGAGTTATCCTGACCGGACGTCATATGACGGCGGCAGGATAACTCCGCTCTGGGCGCCCCCCGGGGGCGCGCAGAGCGGCGATCGGTGATGCGAGGTGTCAGTCTGACACCCTGCATCTCCGATCTCGGTAAAGAGCCTCTGACGGAGGCTCTTTACCATGTGATCAGCCGTGTCCAATCACGGCTGGTCACATAGTAAATAGGAACAGCCGTTGATCGGCTTTCCTTAGTTCGTGCCTGACAGGCACGAGTAAAGGAGCGCCGATCGGCGGCTCCCCTGACAGGGGGGGGGTCGGCACTGGTAATCAGATCATTGATTACCAGTGCAGACCCTCGGGGGGGGATGCCACTAGATCCACCAGGGATGCCCACTATGACCCCAGGGATGCCCACTATGACCCCAGGGATGCCCACTATGGCCACCAGGGATGGCAATCAGGGCTCAGGGAGCCCCCCATTGCCCTCCCCATCAGTGATGCCCACCAGTGTCCTCCCTATCAGTGCTGCCCACAAGTGCCCATCACTGCCATCCTTTAGTGTCGCCCACCAGTGCCCATTATTGCCCACCAGTGCCGCCTATCAGTGCCCATTAGTGCCCATCAGTGCCGCCTGTCAGTGCCGATCAGTGCCGCCCATCAGTGCCCACCAGTGCCGCCTATCAGTGCCCATTAGTGCCCGTCAGTGCCACCTATCAATGCCCGTCAGTGCCACCTATCAGTGTCCATCAATGCCGCCTATCAGTGCCCAGCAGTGCCGCCTATCAGTGCCCACCAATGCTGCATATCTGTGCTACCTATCAGTGCCACATATCAGTGCCTATCAGTGCCGCATATCAGTGCCGCCTATCAGTGCCACCTATCAGTGCCACCCCATCAGTGCCACCCCATCAGTGCCACCCCATCAGTGCCTCCTCATCAGTGCCTGTCAGTGCAGTCTCATCAGTGCTCATCAGTGCAGGAAAAAAATTATTTATTTACAAAATTGTATAACATAAACAAAATTTTTTTTTTTTTTTTTTAAACTTTTCGGTCTTTTTTTATTTGTTTAGCAAAAAGTAAAAATCGCAGAGGTGATCAAATACCACCAAAAGAAAGCTCTATTTGTGGGGGGAAAATGACATAAATTTGGTGAAGGTACAGTGTTGCATGACCGCGCAATTGTCATTCAAAATGCAACAGCGCTAAAAGGGGAAAATTGGCCTGGGCGGGAAGGGAGGGAAGTGCCCTGTATTAAAGTGGCTAGACTCCTAAATGTTTTAAAAGTCTAGATAAACCTGGGTAATGCACAGAAGATTTGATCGATTCCCTCTGTTTAGGCTGAAAGGGATGGTGTCATGGCTTATAGTACAGATCTCTCAAAATTACAACCCATAGGGAAGAAAAGAATTGCCCACGTAGTGTAAAACTGTACAATGTTTTATTAAAAGGAAATGATACTAAGAACTTACAGAAATCCAGACAAAATTCAGCATATAAAATTCAATTGTTCCCGAAAAATGGTCCGAATGTACACAGGTTTAGCTTGCTTGGTAACATCACAGGCATGGAACTCTTCCTACGCATTTCATCAGAGCAGACGTCATCAGGGGCAATTTGTGCTAGAAGCCATTACACCATACCCTTCAGCCTAAACAGAGGGAATCAATCATATAATTGGGAGTCTAGTAGGGCTGCAACGATTATTTTCATAATCGAATAGTTGGCCAATTATTGTTTCGATGAAATCGGATATTAATCTTAAAAAAAAGTGTGGTGCACAATTAAGTGAATATGTAAAGTTAAAAAAAAAAATAAAAAGAAAAATGGCAATGTATTCTTAAATATCTATATGCAGTGGTAAATATAAATAACCAATTATATGGTTAGGGAGCATAATCTCTAATCCACTCTGAGAATGGTAAGAGGGCACAAGTAATAGGTGCCCTCGCACATGGGACAGGGGATGTTATAAAAAAAAAAAAAAAAAAATTTGTGTCAGAATTTATTTAATTTATAGGACACTGCCCCTTTAAATGTTATAAAGTAGCCCCTCATAGTTTTGGCGGGCTTCACAGCAGCGCACGCCCCTCTAGAACATTCTGACCCAAGGCTTTATATAGGGGGTCTCTGAGGTAAGCCCCTCAGTTAGGAAGTGACTGCCTGGCGAGCTCTCCTCTCCTCAGCTGTTGTTGATGCACTCGCTGGCTCTCCTTCCTATAATGAAGTCTCTTGTTCGCCAAGTATTGGAAAGAGCAGCTTTAGAGGGGGGAGAAGAATGGCTGCGGAACTGTCTCATGGTGAGGGGAGCGGAATCTGAACAAGTAAGGGAAGGGGTGAGCGGAATGGCGGTACCTGCGGCGGTAGTGCGGGCAGAGGAGACGGCCGTTAGGAGGAGTGTATCTCCCTCACCTCAGGCACCAGCAGCGGGGAAGGCAGTGGCTAAACAGGGTCAGCGAAGCCGTCCTCCGGAGCGGCCAGCATCCTTGAGACAGGTGTCCGACAGCACAGCTGTTGGACAGTCGGAAGCTGCGGGAGGGCTGAGGAGAAGCAGAAGAGGCCTGAAGAGAAGGAGGTTTTCTTCACCATCACCGCCACCCAGTGGTGAAAGGCGGGATAACACCCGGCCTCACAGAAGCAGAATTGAGAGAGCATCTGAGGAGAGGGTTGCTAGGCAACCCAGGGAAGATAGTTCCAGTCAGGTAACAGCTGAAGATGTTTTTCTTAGCCAGGCTTTACGTCCACAGGTGAATACAAGCAGTACAGAAGCACAGCATACGGTGCCTCCCGTTAGCCAATCAGCTACGCTGTCGATAGGAGTTGGTGAGTTGGCGCAATTGAGCAATTTAAATGTTATTTTAGAACCTTTATCTAAATTTGCGAGTTTGTTAAATGTTACACCTGTTCCTGCTGTAATGTTCCTAGTTTTAATATACAAGGTCCTGGTAATGTATGGTCCCCAGTCAGCACTACGAATCAAGCGGCTAATGTGGTAAGTAGTGTTCCGGTCACACCTGTGTCAGATGGTGGTACCAGAGTTAGTCAATTTGCACACACGGTTCCTGAGACGTGTCTAAAGGAGGTGATGCCATGCGATATGTCGCCGCTTGGTTATCATCTCACAGCAGGGATCAAAAAAAAAAAAATTTGGAAGGGCGAATTTATCGATTTGCTCTCATTGTTGCCGTCAGCAAAGGAATTTGCTGTTAAGAATGAGAAGAAATCTGATGATGGGCAAGAAGAAAATAGGAGGCGTCCGGTTTATAGGTCATTTAACAATTGGCTTCAAGCCTTTTGCATTTATTTCGATTTTGGGTGAAAAATTTCCAGAGTATTGCAGTGGGTATTCCAGCATGTAGAGCATATCCTGGAAGCGTACAAGAACTTTGGTGGCCTGGGATGGTTTTACTACGATGAGTCCTTCCGATAGAAACTATCAGTTTATCCCAGCCTGAAATGGGGCATGAAGGACGTAGGCCTTTGGTTAAATTTAATTATTCCTCAAAAGTTTACGCCAACAAAACAGGCAAGTGCTGCGCCTATCGTATCCCCCTATAGGAAGGGTATTTGTTATGCGTATAATGAAACGCAGTGTAAGTGGGCAGCAGCGTGCAAATTTAAGCATGAGTGCTCATTTTTGTACAGGCCAGCAATGAAGTGTTTTAAGAGGGCAAGTCAGCAAACTCAGGCATCTAGGGATATTTTTCAGAAAAGCCTGCACTTCAGTGAGGCTGGAAAAATGCTCCCGTGGCTGCAGGCATATCCAAACAAGGAGAAGGCCCAATTATTAATTAATGGTTTTGAATCAGGTTTTAAGCTTCCATCTTTTAAAAGGATTGGGTTGTAAAGTTAAAAAAAAAAAAAAAAAATTTAAATCAACAGATCAATTTATAGATATAGCCAGGGAGAAGATTTGCTAGTTAATTGAGGCTGGGCGGGTAGCAGGCCCATTCTTGGACCCGCCGTTTAAGAATTTTCGCATATCTCCTCTAGGTTTGGTCCCTAAAAAGGAACCCAACTCCTTTCGAGTAATACATCACTTGTCATTTCCTAGAGGAGATTCTTTAAATGACGAAATAGACCCTATTATATCATCGGTTTCATATACTACATTTGATGAGGCGGTTGATATGATTAAGCAATATGGCCCTAGTGCATTATTGGCTAAGGCTGATGTTCAATCTGCATTCCGATTATTACCTATTGCTCCGGAAGCCTTCAATTCCTTAGGTTTTTATTTTGAAGGCTATTTCTTTTTCGACCGCTGCTTGCCTATGGGATGCTCATTGTCCTGTGCCTATTTTGAATTTTTGCGACTTTTCTCCAGTGGGTGATGGTTCAGGAATTGGGTTGTCAGGGGGTCTTACATTACTTGGATGATTTCCTTTTTGTGGGACCCCCTGATTCTGACATCTGCCTTTTACTTCTAAAACTATTTTCCCTTATTTGTAAACATTTTGGGATACCATTGGCTGAGGATAAAACGGTTTTACCCAGCACTTCGATTGAATTCCTGGGTATTTCTATTAATACAGGCATTGGTGAGTGTCAGCTCCCGATGGAAAAAATTTCTAGGATGCAGACTACAGTAAGTGAATTTTCGAGGCGGAAGAAAGTTCTCTTAAAAGAGCTTCAGTCTCTGCTAGGCCTGTTAGCATTCGCTTCGCGTATTATGCCAGTAGGTAGAATTTTTCGAGACGTTTGGCTTTAGCAATGTCTGGTTTTAAGTCTCCTTTGGCACATATCCGGCTAACGGCGGATTTAAAAGATGATTTGCGCGTTTGGTCACGTTTTTAAATGACTATAATGGCCGGTCATTTTTTCAAAAAGACTGGATTTTTGCTGCTGACCTTCAGTTATTTACGGACTCAGCAGGATCTTTAGGGTTTGCGGCCGTCTGGGACACGCATTGGTGTTGCGGGTCTTGGCCTACCGCATGGGTGGAAAGTAAATTTACTAATAATATAGTTTTATTAGAATTATTCCCGATTTTGGTTGCCCTTGAACTTTGGGGGTCTAATTTCAGAGATAGGAGAATTTTGGTACACTCAGATAACAGAGGAGTTTTGTATGCAATAAATGCTTTGTCATCAACATCTACATTGGTATTAAAACTTCTCCGCTATCTTGTTTTCTTATGTTTGAAGTTAAACATCTGGATAAAGGTCAAATATATTCCTGGAGTGTCAAATTGCATAGCTGATTCCCTATCCCGTTTTCAGTTCTCTCGTTTCAGGGAATTTCATCCGAACGCCGATCCGGTGGGATTTCATTGCCCGGATCATCTGTGGACCTTGATCTAGATCTGGTCTTTGATGCGATAAAGTGGCACCTCACACTTGGTCGGAGTATGGTTCCGCTTGGCAGAGATGGTTGTTATTCTGTAATGAGATGGGTATTCCATCTGAGCCACCTCGGGAGGGTGATATGCTAGCTTTTTTATGCGCATTGATGAATCAGCAGCTATCATATAGCCACATTAACAAGATCCTAGCGGGGGTTTCATTTTTCTGAAATTGAAGAATTTCGGGGGGTTTATGAGTTTTTCTCGATAAGACAAGCCCTCAAAAGGTTATAAAAAGAGAATGTTCACCCCTGATTCACGCAGACCTATATCAATTGATTTACTTAGAAGATTATGCTTGGCCTCCCCTGCTGTCTGTTTTTCGGAATATGAGGCAAGACTTTTTTCAGCAGCCTTTGTACTTTGTTTTTTTTTTCGCTGCGCTTCGTGTTTCCGAATTGGTCTCAGACAATAGGGCGGGCCAATCAGGCCTTAAAGCTAAGGAAGTCATTGTGGGAAAGGATAAGGTTAATATTTTCATTAGCCAATCAAAAACTGATCAGTTTAGAAAAGGCCATTGGTTAGAGCTGGCAGCCTGTGGTGATCAGTATATATGTCCTTGTGCGGTTCTTAGCAGGTATTTGGAGGTCAGACCCCCCTTTTCGAATAATTTCTTTATACATATAGATGGTTCAGTAGTCACTAAATATCAATTTTCAGCTGTTTTTAAAAAAAAAAAAAAATGTCTAAAGTACTTATAGATTTACTGCACATTCGTTTAGGATAGGAGCTGCTACGGAAGCGGCCAGGATGGGATTAGATGAGTCTATGATAAAAAAGTTGGGAAGATGGGAATCGAAGAGTTTTAATCTATATATCAGACCTAATTTATCTGTTTAATTCCATAGGTGTCAAAGTTTCCGTATGGATCATTGGACACTCCTTTGTTCACTGGGCACGAAAAAGAGCTGCACACCGGTGTTATACTGAAAATTTGTCTTTTGATATTGATCACTTGCATATATTTTGGAAAGGAGTGAGAGGTCTGAGTTGGGTTAATTTGTGTGACTTCATTTATAGATTAAAGGAAGTTTGGCCAGCCCCATCCATATTGATATTCTATTTGGGAGGGAATGTTGTGGGAGTTTTGAAGTCATTAGATTTATTATTCAAGATTAAAAAAGATTTATATAATTTCAAATTATTTTTTCCGAATTGTACAATGGTGTTTTCGGAAATTGTTCCTCGTTTAAAATGGTTGTCTTCTATAGAATTTAAGCCTTTGGAAAGGACCAGGAGGAGAGTAAATCACGCAATGGCAAAATTTATGCCATTGGTCGGTGGTTTTGCTTTCCGACACGTGGACCTTGAAGGTGGTTTCCCTGGCCTTTACAGGCAGGATGAAATCCATTTATCTGATATAGGCCTAGATATCCTCAATTTAGGGTTTCAAAATAGCATAGAAATGGCCGCGGTGGTGGGGGGGCCGGCACAAGTTTGCAACTAGTCCCGGCGTCTGGGGGACTTTGGTGGTTTTAAATATGTTTATTTTCGCTCGAGTTCTGGGACTGAGCGATACAGATTTATGTTTTATAATTTTGTTGGAATTGAAATTTATTGGATGGAATTTTGAATAAATAATTATTTAATTTATTTATAACCAATAAAGTGCCGCGGCCATTTATTTATGCCAAAAAATTAATTTGTGTTTGTTTTTATTTATAGTATTAGTTTAGTTATATTAAAAAATACATCCTCCTGGCCCATGGTAAGAGGGCACAAGTAATAGGTGCCCTCGCACATGGGACAGGGGATGTTATAAAAAAAAAAAAAAAAATTTGTGTCAGAATTTATTTAATTTATAGGACACTGCCCCTTTAAATGTTATAAAGTAGCCCCTCATAGTTTTGGCGTGCTTCACAGCAGCGCACGCCCCTCTAGAACATTCTGACCCAAGGCTTTATATAGGGGGTCTCTGAGGTAAGCCCCTCAGTTAGGAAGTGACTGCCTGGCGAGCTTCCCTCCCCCCCACCCGTCGCTGGCACTTTATGTGGTAGAGTCACCCTTGGATCAAGGGGGGACTTTGGTGGTTTTAAATATGTTTATTTTCGCTCGAGTTCTGGGACTGAGCGATACAGATTTATGTTTTATAATTTTGTTGGAATTGAAATTTATTGGATGGAATTTTGAATAAATAATTATTTAATTTATTTATAACCAATAAAGTGCCGCGGCCATTTATTTATGCCAAAAAATTAATTTGTGTTTGTTTTTATTTATAGTATTAGTTTAGTTATATTAAAAAATACATCCTCCTGGCCCATGACAGAAGAGATATACTGTATACGCTATTAGAGGTTGAATCTGGTAAAGATCAGACTCCGAGATAAAATTTTTTAGTTAAAGTGGAGTTCCACCCATTTTTGGAACTTTAGATCTTTGTAATCCCCTTTAAAATGGCTTTTACCAATGGAAACTTTTTTTTTTTTTTTTTTTGCTAGTAAATACCTTAATTTTGGCTTTATTCCTCCTCTCCTCACTTCCTGGTCCGATCGGCGATGACGTCATTCGGCGATCCGCAGTGTCTGCTGGGATGTATTCTACTTGCAGTAGCTGTATCTGTACTGAGCCGTGCCTGCCCCGCCTCCGCCCCGCCTCCTCTCATTGAATTGCATTGTATGAATGTATTAAGGCTGTTCTCTGCCCAGCCTCCGCCCCGCCTCCTCTCATTGAGTTGTATTGAGAGGAGGCGGGGCGGAGGCTGGGCAGAGAACAGCCTTAATACATTCATACAATGCAATTCAATGAGAGGAGGCGGGGCGGAGGCTGGGCAGAGAACGGCCTTAATACATTCATACAATGCAATTCAATGAGAGGAGGCGGGGCGGAGGCTGGGCAGAGAACAGCCTTAATACATTCATACAATGCAATTCAATGAGAGGAGGCGGGGCGGAGGCGGGGCAGGCACGGCTCAGTACAGATACAGCTACTGCAAGTAGAATACATCCCAGCAGACACTGCGGATCGCCGAATGACGTCATCGCCAATCGGACCAGGAAGTGAGGAGAGGAGGAATAAAGCCAAAATTAAGGTATTTACAAGCAAAAAAAAAAAAAAAAAGTTTCCATTGGTAAAAGCCATTTTAAAGGGGATTACAAAGATCTATGTATTCCAACCTATTAAAAATGGGTGGAACTCCGCTTTAAAGAAAAGAAAAATAATAAAGACTGTTTAGCCAATTTTCATCAAACAGAACTGTAATATATTATGTATGACAGACTCCCTTGTCATAGACAGGTGGCTTGATAAAGTTACCTGCGCCTGCTGTCACTTATGCTGGCCATACAAAAAAAAAAAACAATGTCCCCAAGGTAATACTTATAATCTGGCCTGTTAGTGTGCCCTGAGGACCAGAGTTTAGAAAAAAAAAAGATTTTTTAATAAAGTCATTATGTGCTAATAAAAGTTTTACATTATTTAACTAGCAGAACAGCGCACCACTTTGTGGATTATAACTCTCTCAACTTTGATCCCGGAAGAACCCTTAAAATGATTTTAGGTCTAGGGTAACCACTTCTAAAGTCAATTAGCCAGTGGGAGAATGCACCCCTTACATTGGTGGTCAGAATGCCACCCTAGGGCTTTTCCAAGTAAATGGGCTGGGGGCAGTAGAGATGAGGTTTTACAACCCCCCAGAAATACGTGGACACCATCAAGTGGGAGGTAAATCTTCCACACCTCAAAAGAACCCATAGCAACCTCTGGAGGAACCCAAGGGTTCCAAAGAACGCTCCCTGGCTGAAAAGAACTGGGATAAAGACATTTTGATCGCCAGCAGCACCCAATAATTGTACTTTAACCAGTTTTTGTATAAATGCTTACAGTCACCTCTACAGGGATTGCAGGGTGTAAAGCGTGTAGTTTCAGGCAGCAAAGCAGTTCATCCTAACAAGCATTGATATGCACTGTTGGGCCAAACACCTCTGTGTATCATTCGAGATAGTCAAACTCAGCTAGAATGATTTTATAGGCTGTGTAAACACTGCCATTTTTAAAATGTGGTAGGTAGCTTTTTTTGTTCTCATCAAGCATAGCAGAAAGGGAACAATGCTGAATCTGATTTGCCTGTACTTACAGGAAAACATTGATGGATTTGGAAGAAAGGAAATGAGTCATGGTGGATTTTGTTATCGGTCAGCATTTCTCAAAGCCTCCCATGGGTAAGCGGATGTATGGTCCTTGCAGTGCTCATTCATATCTCTATGCAGCACCTGTCAAGCTTAGTGAACAGCAAAGTTGCCCAACCGTTGATAAATATACTAATATGTAACCAAATTGCCAGCTACTCTGGCTTTTGATGGGTACAGGATGGTAAAAATTAAAGTTTAACATATATAGGCAACATTCTTAATACAAAAACACTAATTGGCTGTATTTTGTAACAGCAAAGAAATAGTATAGCTTTTGGAGTTCAATTTATAGGAATATATATATATTGCATCCTCTGTAAATATACAGTACATACAATTATCTGTGCATTATATTTCAAGCTTAAGTATACCATTTCCTCAACTATATCTCCCATTATCTTTACTGCACTGGGATGCTAAAAAATAAATAAATAAAAAACACCAAAACACACAACACGTACATATCAGTGTTTGCTTACAAATTACTCTATTTATTCAGATCTAAAACACAAGGTTTTTCTTTACCCGTTGACGACCGCCCGCCGCAGATGTACTGCGGCAGGCAGCCGCTCCCAGGCGAATCGTCGTACATGTACGGCGCTCACTCTCGGGAGTCTAGGGGGCGAGCGCACGCCGCTGGTGGCGCGCTCCCGCCCCCGCTCCTCAGCGGGGAAGCCGATGCGTGTGTCAGGCTGCTCCGATTGCCGCCTGACAACCGCGATCATTCCCCGCTGAGAGAGAAGGACGGTCGGCTGTTGTAAACACAGCCGACCGTCCTTCTCCCTGCAATGATCACAGAGCTCATGTGATCCTGCTATATAGGATTACAGGTCTCTATGGTCATCTCAGAAGCCACGCTCCCCACAGTTAGAATCACTCCCCTTGGCTCACATTTAACCCCTTGATCATCCACAGGGTTAACCCCTACCTGCCAATGGCATTATTAGAATAACAGTGCATATTTTTAGCACCGATTACTGTAGTAATGTCACTGGTACCCCCAAAAGTGTCAAAAATGTTAGGGGTCCAATCTGTCTGCCACAATGTTGCATTCCCTCAAAACAAAAACAAAAAAACAGATCGCCATTACTAGTAAAAAAACAAAACAATAAAAAGGACATAACTCTTTCCCATAGTTCGTAGACGCGATAACTTTTCCGTAAACCAATCAAAATACGCTTATTGCAATTTTTTTTTACAAAAAATATGTAGCAGAAAACAAATTGCCCTAAAATGTTAAATTTAGATTTTTACATTTTTTTTTTTTTTTGGGGAATGTCATATAGCAGAATGTAAAAAATATGTTTTTTTTTTTTTTTTCAAAATTGTTGCTTTTTTTGTTTATAGCGCAAAAATAAATAAATCGCACAGGTGATCAAATACCACCAAAAAAAAGCTCTACTTGGGGGAAAAAAGGACGTAAATTTAGCTTGGGTACAGCGTTGCACGACTGCGCAATTGTCCGTTAAAGTAACAGTGCCGAATCGCAAAATAGGGCCTGGTCAGGAAGGGGGCAAATCCTTCCAGTCTTAAGTGGTTAATGCACTGTTCTATAAGGTTATCCATGCTCAAGCTCACTTTTTGTGCATAATAAACCAGTGTCCCCCAAACCTGCAACTTTACCAGGATTACATTTTAAGGACTAAGATGCCCATCATTTAATTGACCGCCTCAAGCAGTAGAAGAGCTAAGCACACCTTTGGCCAGCACCAAGTTGAGTAACAAAGTGTTACTAAAACCACAACAGTAAAATCAGTCTAAATCTGAAGTAAAGTATGCTTGGTATACTCGGTGCCACCTAAGGGCTTATTCCTCTGCATTGTGTAAAAAGGTTTGATCTTGTCTTCTCTGATCATCACCTTCCACGGACTCCAAAAACATACCCCAATATGTAGGGTCTATGAAGTCGGGCTGTTTTTTTTTTTTTTGGGGGGGGGGGGGGGGGAGGGTGCATGTGATCACCACAGGGCCAATCAGCACAGTCCCGACAGAGTCAGGCGGCCTGACAGCACAATCGTGGGAGAAAAACTCCTACAAGTTTTCACCACACACTGATTACAGGTCACAAAACTGCTCTAACTGATATATACTGCTGATGAGAAAAGGTATTTAGCAGTTTATATAGTTACTAAAACTATTGCATTTTCATGTTCTTTGCACTGTGGAGAACAGATAAAGCAAATTCAGGTTCTGGGTTTAGTAACTAGAAATTGGGTAGTGGCTGAGGCATTGGAAACAGGTTACATGTCCTACCCTAAAAATGGGTGGAACATGTAACATATTCCCAAAGGTGAACCTTTAAAGTGTAACTAAACCCTCCTAAACTTTACAGCCAAGAAAGCTGGCATTTTAGGCTGTGTTTGATCTACGATTGCAATGGTGCCATACATGTGATCAGCTAGAACAGCCATTTGATGCCTTGATAGTTTAGTTGAGAGTCAAAGCACATAAGTGACCATAACAGTTCAATCATTCAAGGGGTCATTTAAATCCTTAAAACACAACTTGTTGGGGGTATTTGAAGACTGGGAGTTTGGAACCAATGTGCTAGTGCATCCAATGCTGGGTATGCATAGGAAGTCTCTCTTTCATTCAGCCCAGCAGGCTGAAAGAAAAAAAAAAAAAAGAAGAACACATACAGATTGCTGTACTAACACATCCGATGTTAGTGTGGCAATCTCCCCTCTGAGCTATTGTGTTCTGACAGGGAGGCTGCCATTGTTTAGGAGCGCTGATCAGTTAGCTGGTTTTCCAGCATGCTCGTTCAGCAGGAGCCGGTCGTGAGACCAGCTTGTGTCACACGAGGAGCTGTACACACAGGTCAAAAGTCGGTCGGTTACTGCTGAACTGACCGTTTTCGCCCCATGTTACATAGTTACATAGTAGGCGAGGTTGAATAAAGACAATAGTCCATCCAGTTCAACCTGTGTAGGTGTGTGTGGCTGTAATCATCTCACATAGCCCTGAATGTTCTGATCCTTGAGATGTACATTTTAGAGTCTTTTGAAAGCCACCATACTACCTGCAGAAACCACCTCTTGTGGTAGAGAATTCCACAATCTTGTAGCCCTAACAGTAAAGAACCCCCCACGTTGCCTGCGGTTAGAACGCTTCTCCTCTAATCGCATTGTATGCCCTCGAGTCCTCATGCAATCCCTTCGACTGAATAGCTTTTTTTCCAAGCTGAGATCCCCATTGAGATATTTATAAATTGCTATCATGTCCCCCCTCAGGCGTCTCTTCTCCAGGGAGAATAAATCAAGCGATTGCAGACGCTCTTCATAATTAAGGTCCTCCAATCCCCTAATCAGTTTAGTTGCCCTTCTCTCTCCAGCTCATCCCTCCTGAGGACTGGCGACCAGAACTGGACAGAATACTCCAGATGCGGTCGGACCAGAGTTTTATAAGTGGAAGGATTATAGACTTATCTCTGGAATACATACCTTTCTTTATGCATGCTAATATTCTGCTGGCTTTGGCAGCTGCCGCTTGACATTGCATGCTGTTGCCTAATCTATCAACCAAGACTCCCAGATCTTTCTCCATTTTTGATTCCCCCAAGGGTTCCCCTCCTAAAGTGTATTGTGCTTTTATGTTTTTAGTCCCCAAGTGCAAAACCTTACACTTCTCCACATTAAACCTCATTTGCCATGTCATTGCCCACTCCGTTATTTTGTCCAGGTCATTCTGTAGGATATCTGCTTCATGCTGTGCAGTTATTGCCCTGCCCAATTTTGTGTCATCTGCAAAAACTGATAACGAACTACTGATCACGACCTCAATGCTGTTTATGAATAAATTGAACAAGGTTGGTCCCAGGACTGAGCTTAATGGTGTACCCAGCTTAATGGTACCCTCCTCTCAGATTAACTCTTGCTGCTGTCCAAGGGTGTCTCCATTGCTCCTCCATTGAGTGCAGCCACCCCAAGACTGGTAGTGTGTTACTGGTCTGATCCCCAGGTGAAAATAAAAGAAAATAAGCTTTAATAAAAAAAAAAAAAAAAAAAAGCAACACTACAATGAATGCATGTTGCAATATATTACATTTTCGTTTTTGGGTTCAGATCCACTTTAATTGCATGGGAAAGAGTCTTGTGATTTAAAATTAGGAGCAATTCGGAGTTATTGTTCAAACAAAAGCTTTGATTTAATGGTGGTTGGCATTACAGTGTCATTCTGAGGTACTGTCTGGTACATTAGTTTGCAAAACGTTATTTACTAGGCTTTCTGTATACATTTAACTGGGTTATTCATCACTGGAACAAACTGTCCCACAAGCATCACCGAATATTTACATTCTCAGACCAGCACTGGCAGAGTAATAGGCAAAGCTGTTTACACAGTGCACCCATTAAATGAAGGGTCTCAGTGTATTTACTCCATTTCTGATACGTTTGAGCCCGGAGTAAGGAATAAATCCAATTCTCTCTCGCTCTCAAGTTAGAAATCTAGAAAACACAAGAGACTCCACAAGAGACTTGCTTGTAAATGATTGTGTTAGATCAAGTGTTTATACCCAGCGTCCCTTGATGTAGAATTACAAATCCATTTTGTATCAAGTGTGCTGTTTACAGACTTGGCCTTCTTGCCTTCATATCATTTTCTCTTAAAGGAAAAATTGAACAAAATGAAAAAAGTCTCTCGAACATGAATGTCAAGCATTGCTATTCAACCACCTTTGTTTTTCTTAAAGAGCCCTTGTAGTCCCATTGCAGTGTGTTAACACGTGTTCTGTTCCAATTTTTAATACACAGCATGTGATTTGTGGTGTGCCACAGCAGGACTGCATTGCCTACTACTGTAACAGTGAGTTAGGGTGCTGTGTAAAACAAAAGAAACTACAAAACACCGTGGTGAGATCCAGCAAAATACACACCTATGTATGGAAACGGGCATAGTAATGTATCACACATGGTAAATAAAGACTTAGGCCCCTTTCACACTAGCGGACCGTTCAGATCGGCCTCTCAGTTTTTCAGCCGGATCTGAACAGATGCCCCATGCATCTCTATGTGGCATCGGATGTCAGAGGAGACATGTCCGCTGACATCCGATCCGGTCCGTCAAATCTAGACGGATGGAAACCCTATTTTCCATCCGTCCAGCGGATCAAATCAGATGGGATCGGATGAGAACGGACAGGCGGTCCATTCGATTCCCCCCATAGAGAACAGCGGGGACCTGACAGCTCTGTCTCTGCACACAGCGGAGACAGAGCTGCCATCCGCCTGCTCAGCGGGAGATCGGCGGATCAATCTCCCGCTGAGAAAAATGGAGTCTGCCGATGGACTCCCATGTGTGAAAGGGGCCTTAATTAATAATGATAAATTATCTATAAGGATGTTTGGTCTGTAACCGTGAATAAGCAGTGACCTCTCTACAGTGCCCTCATCCCCGCCACCAAATATCAGCAGATCTTTGGAAATCTGGGCTCACTTCCAATGCGCTCTCCTCATGCTTTATTCCAGGTATGGGACAGCCTTTTTTCTTCCCTGATTTCACTGGAACGAGGAAGGGTCAACAGTACATGGGATAGCTGCACATTTCAAAGGATTAGCATGTGGGTTGCTCCAACGTGCCTTAGCACCAGCTCTGGGGATCATTGTTGGGGCACAACTGGTAGTAGCCATTAAAAAAAGAAAAAAAAAAAAAAAAGCTATAACTGGCTATAGAAAAAGTACAAATTTATAATGGGTAACAATCCAGGCACTAAAATATCCCTGATCCACTTGCATACATATTCCATATGTACCTATTTTTCTAAATTCTGGGACATGTACTACTTTGAGACATACAAGGCTCAGGAATTTTGTGCAGAAAAGTTAGGTTATGCTCACCAACATAGGTTGGCTTAAAACAGGTTTTTCAGGGTCTTACTTTTATTTTTTTCTGTAACTAGGTTTAAGCCATCCAGAACCTCTGCAACCTGGCAACAGGCTGAAGATAAAGACAGCAGGTACAGGCTGAACATGAAAACTGCGCCCTGTGTGAGTAAAGTGGTCGGTCTCTGGTAGTCCCAGGAGCCCCTTTGCCTTGTCACAAGTATAGAGCTCTGTTCAACAACTTTCCTACTGCCTTAGCAGTCTACCCTGTGTTGGAGCCAGTTGCAGCTAGGCTCTGCTCAAAGATCATACAGATACATGGGAGATTTAGACATACCACAAGTCCAAAATGTATACTTCCACATGACTATGGATGTTCAATTTATTGTACTTTGCTAGCAAGTTTATGTATTATTTATTATCTGTATAAAGTCTGCATTTTTAAAAAAAATATTTAATACATGATAGATCAATGCTTCAGGCAGTGCAAAGCAAGCAAGCGTAGGTTTCTATTTAAAAAAAAAAAAAAAGCCCACCATTAGCTCTGTACTTTAGGACTACTTCTGCAGACTGAAGATCCAAAAATGGGCCCCCTCTACTAGAAGAGGTGGGAGAAGGAGGGGGAGTAGTGGTGTCTCTCTTCTGAAACATTTAGCTAGGAGTGTAAAGTGATCATCAATAATTCAGGCCTATATTTAAAGCAAATTGACAAACCAGAAAATACTGGAGCACCGCGACTTTCCATCAGCTGGCCATAATAAATATTTATGCCCCAGCCCACACCCTATCACATGACAAAGTGTCACTAAACCGACATTTAAAAAAAAAAAAAATTATAAATAAAATGGTGTATTACATGCTGTACATACTCACTGAGTCACTACAAGATTTTCCTGAAGTCTGCAAAAAACCTGGTTGATCCTGCTGTTCTTTAGCTCCCCTTCTGTTCATGTCATCAATGCAGCTGAGTACACAGTGATACATGACAGCCCCCTCCTCCTTGCCCATTAACCAGCTAAAAGAATGGGATTGGGATATTACATATAGATTGATGGAGGCTTCACCTCCCTGTTTTTCTAAGACACATGCTGGAGGGGCATGACACAGTCTGTGACTGGCAGAAATCAACCCACACCATGTTATTGCTAAAAAATAAAGGGTTTTCTTCAAACATATATTTGTATGACAATTTATTGAGACTATTTTTACTCTGTATCCCGAAGCCTGTTTTTTATTTTGAACATGTGACTGGCAGCAGAGGACTAGAAGCTCTTTCTGCCACTGTTTCCCTGGAGACAGGCTGGGAAAGAGCTGGGTCACAAAACAGCTGTGTATATCATCGATTAAAAAAAAAAAAAAAAAGGTAGATTTTGTTTTTTTTGCTAAAATATTTACAGTGCCATCATCCATATAAAGAAATAGAAGGGAAATTTAAATTAAAGTGTGTGTTTAGCATCACTTTAAGAAAATGCAGATACGGCACAATGTTTATAAATGATTTTAGCAAAAACGATTCTGGCTGTGCTGTATATTACATTACAGGGCATTACATAGGTCCGTTACACTATTGCACCATGAATACTGTGCTGTATTTAATACGCTCTATACCACTATCACAATACAATCATACTGGAATATATTTTTTTTATAAGATACAAGCACCCTACAACACATGGATGGTGCTGACCAATCAGAAACAGTCTAGCCCCTCCTGTCAGCACTGCAAGGATAGGAGAGCAAGACGAAGGGATTTCAAATCCCCCAACCCGTGAAGCAGCGTTCCGGTGTCTGACAGTAGGGGGTCGTGGGTATAGTAGGATTGCGGGGTGGATGGGGAGGGGTCCAGTGCAAGGTCACCTTACAGATTTTTTTTAGGGGTGAACTTGCACTTTAAGGCCTCTTTCACACTTTTGCGACCCAAAAGTTGCGCGATTTTGCCGCGATTCTGACTGGATTTGAAGCAATGTCTGTGTAATCTTGAGGTTTATGGACCTCAAAATGCATCAAAGTCAGTCCAAAGTAGTGTAGGAACTACTATGAAGTCATTGCAACTTGAATTTGCACAGATATAAAAAAACGGTACCCATTGGCAATCATGGAGTCTGACTTATCATGCGACTTTGCAGTCCCAAGTCGCAGGACAAGTCGCACGAGCGTTGAGCCTAAATCAAATTATTGATGCACTTTTTATGTATTTGCACTAAGTGGTATTAAAAATGTAAGTTTTTTTTTGTGGAGGAGGGGGCCTTGTTTGGTTAGTACTAAATCTCAGTGTATAATAAACAAATAGCACATACTGGGAGTATTTATTTTAATTGCAAAGACTATAAAATGCATTAAACCAATCAGAATCTGACTGGTTGCTACACTTGGCAAATGGCATTTAAACTTAGGCTATAAACGCAAACATTAAAAATGTAGCGGCATGCAAAAATCCAGAATATTGCTGCACTCCTTGCGAACTTTATTAAAGCATTAAAATCACATCACAGGTATGACAGGAACATAAAAGGTAACGCGTTTCGCACTAAAGTCATCGCTTACTCAGACCTCTGAGGTTTAAGTGCTGACTTCAGCGTGAAACGCGTTACCTTTTATGCTCCTTTCATACCTGTGATGTGATTTTAATACTTCGATAAAGTTACCAAGGAGTGCAGCAATATTCCGGATGAGCTGTGTAGCACCCTGGGTTCCCATTCACAACGCGTGAGAGTCGGTTACTAACCTAGAGCGCCGTTTCTTTAGCATTATAAATGTAGCACTGAAGGAAAATAAAATAAATAAATCAGATACAACTTTAAAATAGAAAACTGAAGAACAAAAAAGGATAGATGATGGCATGTCAGTCATCGATATGCAGGGAAAAAAAACCTTGACAAAACAGCAAATTTGAATTTAATGGAGTCAAAACTGCTTTGAGAAACAATCTATTTTAATGGGAGCACTTTCAGAAGCCTGGGGCCTGTTAAGACGCTCAGGAGCATTTGCGGATAGAGAGTACACATTTCTGCAGTCACACATGACTTCTCCATGGGCAGAATAGATTTGTTTATCAGCAAGCATATTATGGAAATAGATTTCTATGGGGGCGGGCGGACATATTTTGTATGTACTTGTTTAAAAAATTAGCAAATGCATAAGATTTTCCTTGTTTTAAATTTGTACATTATTCCTTTGACTCAAGACTAAAACAAGTTTTGAAACAGAATTGTAAAGCTTCTTGTGTTACATCAGTTGCCACATCTTTTATGTAGTCCCTGACCACCCACATTGCAAAAATTCCTATATCTACATACTACATTCCAGTCTCATCTTTAAGGACTCTTTCACCCAGGCGGACCGTTCAGATCCACCGGTCCGTTTTTTTGGCAGATCTGAACGGTCCCCCAATGCATCCCTAAGGGGCATCGGATGTCAGCGGAGACATGTCCGCTGACATCCGATCCGTCAAATCTGGACGGCTGGAAACCCTATTTCCCATCCTTCCAGCGGATCCGATGGGATGGGATGAGAATGGACAGATGGTCCGTTCCCACCCGATTTCCCCATAGAGATGTATGGGGAACTGACAGCGGTGTCGCCGCACAGTGGGGGAATCGGCGGATTGATCCCCCGCTGAGATAAACGGAGTTCGTCTGACGGACAAGGTGTGTAAGAGGACCCTAAGGCTACGTTCACATGTAGGCGTTTTGGGGCGTTTTTCAGCTCTAAGGATCAGCTCAAAAAACACCCAACAAGACAAATCCTATTAAATTTCAATGGCCCCTGTTCACATCTGAGCGATCCGATGCCTTGAGCAAAACGCCCAATGCTCCAAAAAGTACATGAGCTTCTTTTTGGGCAAATTACATGCGTTTTTGCCCCATAGACTTCAATGCAAAACGCTGGAAAGGTGATATAGAGAGATTTACATGCTTTTTGTAGCTGCTGATCTGCTCAAACAGCATCTCTCCACCCAGCTCTCCACCCCTGGTCACGCCTCTGCTTTAGCACATGTTCTGCAAAATGGAATACAGCACTTTACTTTTGGAAGCTGAAGGCTTCATTGCACTAGTGAGGACATATCCACAGTGTTGTATTTAGGTTTTGTGCTGCCCTAGGCCTGACTAAACTTGGACACCCCTAATTTAAATATGACCCACCCCTTCCTGTAAAGGCCACACCCTTTCCTGTTTATGACCCGCTGTTTCATCTGTAAACCACAGACCACAACCAAAGTCTATCGGTGCCCATCAGTGCAGCCTCATCAGTTCCCATATGTTCAGCTTTATCAGTGCCCATCAGTACAGCCTTATCAGTGCTCATCGGTGCAGCCTTATTACTGCCCATCAGTGCAGCATATCAGTGCAGCCTCATCTGTGGCCATCAGTACAGCCCCATCAGTGGCACCCAGTGCAGCCTCTCAGTGCCCATTAGTGCAGCCTATCAGTGTATCATATCAGTGACCATCAGTGCTGCCTTATCAGTGCAGTCCCTATCAGTGCAGCTTATCAGTCCTGGCTCATCAGTGGCCATTAGTGCAGTCTATTAGTGCCCATCAGTGCAACATATCAGTGCCCATCAGGGCAGCATATCAGTGCAGCCCCATCAGCTTTTTTGCTGCCCCCCTGCAAAGTGCTGCCCTAGGCCTGGGCCTTGTTGGCCTAGGCCAAGATACAGCACTGCATATCCATGTGTGTCTGATGCAAAGAATGTGCATTACAAGAATCGTGTGTACTGGAAGAATTTGTCCTCATGCAGGTCATCATACATTGCCCAGAACTGGCCACGATGTCGCCGATTAGCGATCACAGGATGGACCCAGTATGGTCGATCCCTCGCTTCCTCCAGAATCAGAAGTGCAACTGATGCAAAAAACAGAAATCTGTATTTGTCGGCCAATTTAAAGACAAAAAGCAGGAGAGCACACAGTAACACAACCTCACACAGACACCAAACACCACCACAAAATCTTGAGGAGGAGGTCCCCTTTTTATGCAAATGTAAAAAAAAACACACTGCTTTTCATTGGTTACCTAAACTCATATGACTACACAAAAAAGCCCGTAGAAAACACCTATAAAAACCCCTGTAAAACGATTGTAAAAACGCCTATAAAAACGCCTAGAAAATAGCAACGCCTAGATGTGAACATAGCGTAAAGCACAAGTGAGGCAAATGGCCAAACCCACAGCTGAAATACATAAAATATGCTATAATTCAGTTTAGCCAGGTTTCAAACTCCAAAATCATATGGATGTCTATGAAGGTTCTAATTTATCTGGGTCATGCTATTGCTAGTAGCAGTTAAATTCTACGCATAGACAGGTTTTTTTCTGTTTTTTTAGGTTTTGAATACAGTAGGAAAAAGGTAACTTATGTCAAATTATTCTTTCTGTATCTTTTTTGGGGAGATTTCCAGAGAAGCAACAGATCTATCAGCATGTAGCTTGCACAGAAATATGGACCGGCTCCATGATCTGCAGATCAGAAGGTGAAGCTTCACTTGCTTGTCCTGGGTCAGAGTCTCCATGTATTGAGGCCAGCAGGTCAACAGCATTTTCATAAAGGAGGTAAGCAATGGTAGCCAGATTTCTCTCACGACAGGTTTTCTTTAGGTTTCCTTGAGATTTTAAGTTAGTTTGCACTGGAACACATAATTGAAAACATTTTTTTCCCCACAGTGGTACTTAAAATATTCCATTATCTGACGAGATAAAACTTGGCTTTCCTTGGCAGCCGCGTTCCTCTGAAAATTATTTGAGAAAGTTCCATGAGACATTTTGCAAACCACTGCAATATTCTACAAACGCGTAACAGAAATTGACTGGGGGCCCATAACTAATTTTCTCTGATGCCCTATGGCGATTCTGGGATCCATCTTTGTAACTTAAGGACAGGGAACAATTTGCACTTGTGATAAGAGTAATTGTGGACAGAAGGATTTATCATTTTTGTTTCTCACACAGATACTGTAAAGCACGAAATGCAAGTTGTCAGGAATCACTGGCAAATGACAGCGATCACAAGAATTTACCAATTGGGGTCTCCATTCGAAAGCAATAGACCCAGCAAAGAACTATATTTTTTTATTATTTAGCTCCCTGGGGACCAAATGCATATAGCACTTAGGTGTCCATTTATGAAACCGAAAAAACTGAGATCCTGATGATCACAGCTGATCTCTTAGATGTGCCAGTTTATGAAGCTGAGATTAGGAGTGGAGAACATGTCCTTCACTTCTCATCACAGGACTCACCCTTCTCTCATTGAGATAGCCGGCTTATGAAGGGGAGATCTGAAAATCTCACTGGCCATCTCTGGAAAATATCTCTATCCCAGATTCTCCAGCCCAGAGGTGGACAATCTGGGTGAGAAGCTGCTGTATTGTGAGGAAGAAGGCTTCTTTCTTCCTAATATCAGCACCAGCAAGCTTAAAAATTGATATAAATAGCAGCTATATATGTTAATGTGTGTATATAGTGGTTTAAAAAAAAAAAAAAAAAAAAAAATCATCTTCAAAGAAAAAAAAAAAAAATTACCATTTTGTCCACTACGGGGCGCGGGTCTCATTGCTGGCTATGGGGGGGGGGGGGGGTTTGGCATCCCAGGTGGGCCCAGGCAGATGCGCCGATTGGCGGCCGTTCTGGGTGTCACCGGGGTTCAAGCAATGCGCCCCGACACTCCCCACTAGTCCTGTCCTGGTGTCAGGGAACTAGCCGCATGAATACGCACGCACGTATTGCAAACGCACGTCCGCTAGGGCGAAGACGTGTGCGTGCTGGCCCACAAAGTGGATGTCCAATCCCAGCACCCTCTGGCCTTTAAAAGGATATCTGTGGCACATGAACATTGCTGACTGGTCTTCAGCTTCCTGTTTCCTGTTTCCTACTTCCTGTGTTTTTTGCTGCTTCTGATCACCTGTTGACAACCCGGCTTGTTCTTGGATTCCTCTTGTCTCGCTCCCAGCTCTGACCTCGGATTGTTCACGGATCTTCTCTTGTCATCTGCCCTGTGTATGACCCCGGCTTGCCTAACCACGACTCTGCTATCTGATCTGCTGACCTCTGGCTTATTGACCTCTGCTTATGTCCCCGACTACGCCTTTGGCTGTGCCTTGTCTGCTGTGATCTGCCTTGGTGCCCACCTGCTGTACCCAGCCTGCAGAACCTGCTTCCAGTACTTACCTGTTGATCCTGCCAGCTGCACTCTCCATTACAAACTACTTCCAGCCGTGTGCAGTCTGCAACTTCCACAGCACTCCTGGGTCCTAGTGCTCACCTTCTCTGGTGTTCACCTGCAGAGATATATTCCTACCATCAACCCTCATCTGGGGCACAGCTGGCAATCCCTGCTACTTTGGGCTTTGTGCTTCCTGTTACCACCTTCAGGGACACTAAGCACTCAGCCGCAAGGAGAGCCCTCTCGGCATTTCGGCTTCAGGACCAGGTACCTGACACCTGGCTTATGAATGATCCAGACTCCAGCCTGGACCAATCATGATTCAGGACATCCCTGCTGACGTCATTGGGGGCGGTGCTGGTGCGTGCATCAGTCACTCACCGTCACCTTCCCACCACCGCAGAACGAAGGAGTCTCGAGGAGAGGAGAAGCCGGCGCCGCTCACCTTCCCGCCGGTTCCCACCACCACAGAACGAAGAGGAGAGGAGTCACTCTCGAGGAGAGGAGAAGCCGCTCACCTTCCCGCCGCCGAACAAAGAGGAGTCTCGAGGAGAGGAGAAGCCGCTCACCTTCCCGCCGCCGTCAGCACGAAGAGGACTCGAGGAGAGGAGCAGCCGCCTTGGACGTCTCGCAGGCAGCGTGAGTGTGGAGTGACTGTCACGGTCGAGTCAGCGAGCCAGCCCAGGAGAGCAGGTAAGTGATTGAAGCCGCTGCAGCGATGCCATGACCTGTGACATGCCTGTGACATGCCTGTACCATGACCTGTGACATGCCTGTGACATGCCTGTACCATGACCTGTGACATACCTGTATCATGACCTGTGACATGCCTGTACCATGACCAGCGACATGCCTGTACCATGACCTGTGACATGACCAGCGACATGCCTGTACCATGACCTGTGACATGCCTGTACCATGCCCGTACCCCATGACCTTTGACATGCCTGTACCATCACCTGTGCCATGCCTATGTCATCACCTGTGCCATGCCTATGTCATCATCTGTGCCATGCCTGTGCCATGCCCTTACCATGACCTGTGCCATGCCTATACCATCTCCTGTAACATCACCTGTGCCATGCCTATAACATCACCTCAAAGTCACGCAATTTACCGCAAAGCAATACCTATTACATTTTTCTTTTTGCGCCCCCCCCCCCCCAAAAAAAAAAGAAAAATTTCGAGCACCAGCCGCCACTGGTTATTATAATGTATTGTCTTTTAAGACCCATTCACATATGAGCAATGCCGAATTGCGCAAAGGCCTCCAGCGACTCCAAATTGTAAAAATATGCATTATGCTTTTGGGTGGCAATCATTGTTGACGACACCCCAAATGCAGTTAGCAGAAATTAATTTTGCCGTAAATTTTGTAATTTGACAAAATATGCTACCAACAACAATTCATGCCCAAATAATTATCACTTTGGCTTTCTGGGCATTTTGATGCGCATATTGGTACGGTTTTTTAACGCACTTTACAACACATATTTTGGCATGGTTTTTTTAAAGCACATTTTAGCACATTTTTAAGTGCATTTAGGTGCTTTTTTTTTTTTTTTTTTTTAAACCTATATTTTGGAAAAAAATTTTACCTGCATTTGTGTGCATTCTGGAAACACATGAAAATGCATGCTATGCTTGTGGTGCCATTAATTGTTAACGGCACCCCAAAAGTGGCTAGCAAATATGCTGTTTGCCAAAATACGTACAAAAACCACACACAACAATTTGTGTTAAAAAAAAAAAAAAAAACCTAGGCCAAAATGTGGGTTTAGAAAAGCACCAAAATGCACAACAAAACCCATGACCAGAAGCCTAAATAATGCCAAAATGTGCAATAAAAAGGATCCAAAATACACATTTAAAAGAATGTGCCGAAATGTGTGTAAAAAAAACCCAGTCTTAGTCCATAGGGTTCAATATTGAGTTGGCCCATCCTTTGCAGCTATACCAGCTTTAACTCTTCTGTCCACAAGGTTTAGGAGTGTGTCTATGGGAACGTTTGACCATTCTTCCAGATGTGCAATTGTGAGGTCAAGCACTGATGTGGACAAGAAGGTCTGGCTCGCAGTCTCTGCTCTAATTCATCTCAAAGGTGTTCTATCGGGTTGAGTTCAGGACTCTGTGCAGACCAGTCAAGTTCCTCCACCCCAAACTTGCTCATTCATGTATTTATGGACCCTGTTTTGTGCACCAGTACGCAGTCATGTTGGAACAGGAAGAGGTCATCCCCTAACTGTTCCCACAAAGATGGGATCCTGAAATTGTCCAAAATGTCTTGGTATGCTGATGCCTCAAGAGTTCCCTTCACTGGAAATAAGGCGCCAAGCCCAACCCCACACTATAATCGCCCCTCCACCAAATGATTTGGACCAGTGCACAAAGCAAGGTCCATAAAGACATGGATGAACGAGTTTGGGGTGGAGCAAATTGACTGGCCTGCACAGAGTGCAGACCGCAACCCAAAAGAACACCTTTGGGATGAATAAGAGCGGAGACTGCTAGCTGGGCCTTCTTGTCCACATCAGTGCCTGACCTCACAAATGCGCTTCTGGAGGGATGGTCAAACATTCCCATAGACACACTCCTAAACCTTGTGGAAAGCCTTCCCAGATAAGTTGAAGCTGTTATAACTGCAAAGGGTGGTAATATAGTGTATGTATATTTAAATGGTATGTAGCTATTTGACTAAAGCAGTGTTTCTCAATCTTTTTTCAGTCAAGGCACCCTTTAAAATTATTGACAATCTCAAGGAACCCTCCCAAATTC
Organism: Pelophylax lessonae; assembly: GCF_965119305.1. NCBI lineage: Eukaryota > Metazoa > Chordata > Amphibia > Anura > Ranidae > Pelophylax > Pelophylax lessonae. Next base: position 241,262,422 of record NC_138773.1, read on the forward strand.
TTGATGCACCCCATCCTAAAATGTAAAAACAATTCTAATAGTTTTACATAATGCAGCAACTTCCACACACATAGGACACCAAATGTTAGAGGTACAAGTTGGTACTGACTAGTATTCCAATGTTTCTCTTCTTTCTCAGTTCTTCTTCATCACTCAGCTAATGTGACCCTACAACTAATGGAGAGAGGCAAGAGAGGGTCAAACAAGCATGCTATGTGGGCAACTGACATCCTTCTTATCAACTGATCAAGTCATTGGTCGTTAGTAGGTTGGCAGCCAGTAGGTCATAACAGTGCACAATGAAAATCTGTGGTTTTGTGTAAATAAAAGGCAGGCTTCATCCACCCACTGCCTTGTATACAATCTTTGGGCAAATGTTAGGAATTTTGCCAAGGCACCCCTGAAAAAACCTCAAGGCACCCCATGGTGCCTGGGCACCCTGGTTGAAAAAGGCTGGACTAAAGTACAGTTTAACGTGTGAATTTTATTCATAGGTCTACTTTATCATCAGGCTATGGGAAGGCCCACCAAACTAAAGTCCGTATTAGCTACTGGGAAGGCTTTAAAAACAACCATTCTCATCCAGAGTTTCTTGAAACTTTTCAGAGGCTGCAAGGGGTTCCTTAAACTGTGGCTTATTGACCTCTCATTGGATCATACTTGCATAGTTCAGGGGCGATGCTACATGATAAAACCAGCAGCATGACTCAATTATGTTTTTGGTTGTCTAAGAGTGGCGTTCAGCTAAGCATAGTAAGGGGGGCATTCTTCCTACTGATCACCAATGCAAGTGCCATTTTCACCATTGACCCCCAATGGATTGGTTTAAGTAAGGATTCTCCTAGACCTGAAAAGTTTGGGGGTTCTTCTGGGGTGAAAAGTTTGAGAAAAGGGGTGTCCCTCCTGGGACAAACCTACTGGAAAAACCAACAAACGTAGGAGGTTGTCTTCCCGACTCCCTTGCCCGGATGGTGCCGCAGCTAGCTGCCTGCTTATGTATATGTGCCATCCAATAAAAAGGAAAGGAATGAAAACCCATCCCCACCTACCCAAATCCTGAGGGCTCATTCAAACTGTGGGGCGAGGGTAATGCACTAAGCTGCAAGGTGTGGCCACACAGGTTAAGTGCGCTTGTGTGATTCATGTATCTGAAAGTATCTGAAAGACACTCCAACCAACCTTGCCCCTGAATACGCCTTGCGGCGCAACACTACTAACATGCATTTTGGCAGTGTACCACACTTTAGTACGTTACTGCATGCTTCAGCACAATAAATGGCACTTCAAAATGAATAGCACCACATTGCACCAGCTGGTGTGAACAAGCCCTGACCAACCAATTTAACCAACCATAAATGACATAGCAGTGGTAGCTAATGGTTTCCCCAATTTTGAGTTGCTACTGTGCTAAGTAGCAAAACAGAATAATACGGAAAAAATGTAAAATTTTTTAAAATTGCTTAACACTTACCTACTAGATTGTAGCATGTAAATGCAGTGTAAGGCATTTTAGTGGAATCTTGAAATACATTGTAATTTGACAATTTGAAAAAGAAAATCTTTCCCAATGTGGATGTAATGATCTTCCGAGCAACTAATTACATGTATAAATGTTTAAGAGGAACTAAAATTGTGTGTACTACACATAAAATAAAAACTGGTGAAATGTATCCTTTGATGCAGTACTAAATTGGCACAGTAATGACTACCTGAGATAAATGAGAAAAAAAAATTGTTAGCGGAGATGAAAAGCACGTAGGAGATACAATATCAGCATTTAGTTTGAAAATGAAAACTTTATTGGCTAAGATAATTGTATTGCCCAAGTGCTTTAAGTTTACATTTTAAACTGAGGTTTTGGGTCTAAATGTTTAATTACACATATAAAATCGTTAAAAAAAAAAAAAAAAACAACACACACACACACACACACACACACACACACACACACACACACCTTTTTTTACAGGGTGCGCCCAGGATACAGAGATCTGACCAAAATTGTTTTGACATTGATACTTGGCCTTGTAATCCAACATTTTCCAGCAAAGCAAGTAAGTAGTCTGACACTCCACTTGCTGCCTAAAAGTGATAATATAAAATATCCATGAAATAAATATATACTGTATGTGCGTTTTAAATGCATTTTTTTTTTAATCCTAATTATATTAAGAAGAGTCCAAATCGGCCTTTTTAGTGAAGTATTTACTTAAGCAGTGCTGCTTAGACCAGCTGCAAGAACTGAGTAAGGGCCCTTTCACACTGGCTTTCCGTATGTCCGCAAATCATCCTATTTTTTTGCTGATGATTTGCGGACATAATGTAAGTCTATGGCATTGCGGATGTCAGCGGAATACCATCCGCTGACATCCGATTTCCTTCCTTTCAGTTCTGTTCCGTTTTTTCGAACGGAACAAAACCCTATTTTTTTTCCGTACAAAAAACGGAAAGGAAGGAAAATCGGATTTGTCAGCGGTGTCATCCGCTGACATCCGCAATCCCCATAGACTTACATTAGGTCCGCATATCATCCGCAAACGGATGGGATGATATGCGGACCTACGGAGCGGATGACAGAAATGTCATCCGCTCCGTGAAAAAAAAAAAAAAAAAAAAAAGTCCCGCAGCGGAGCTCTCACACGGAAAGCCCGTGTGAAAGAGCCCTTATATGTTCTGCCTTTACATTTTCCTGATCCCGATGCCTTCCAGGTAAGGGACACAGAGTGTATTGAAGCCACAGGAGCATATTATTTGTAATGTGCCTATACACACAGGCGCGCAAAGAAACACTGTCCATCAGTAAAAAAAAAAAAAAAATAGAATATGCATTTTTGGTCAGTAATTTACACGTGCAAATACGGAAGACGTCATCTACGACAAAACGCGTCGTAAAGGCGTGCTGACGTCACCACGTGATACCCGGAAGTCGGGCGGCTGCGTCCTGTGGATTATGCCATTTATAAGCGCTGTTTTTTCTCGTACACATGTGAGTTTTATACCTTATTGAATAAACATTTTTGCTACTTACTTCACTATTGTGGCCCTTATCTTTTTATGGTGATTGCAGGAGAGTTGATTGCCCGTGCTGCTTCCATATACCATGGTATATACCATTTGGCTTGGCTGGCAGGAGAGATTCGACAGGGATCCATTGGAGCGGATCGGATTCATAACCCCCAAGGTTCATATAGAAGGGCCTGATTACATTTTCCATCTGGTAAGAGCATTAGCGTGATTTTGGCACTTTGGCACCGTGGAGGAAGAATCACATAATGGCACTTTTCCACTGAAAGTACCGGCTCGGCTCTACATGGCCCTGCTTGGCCCGGTTTGGTTTTCCACTGCATGGTACCGCATGGTTGTAACGCTCCTGCGTTTTACGTATGATGTGGATTTTCAGCTGCAGAAATATTCCACTTCAGTAGTCATGTAGAGAAACGCTGAGACACCATTCCCAACTCTCAATGACTCATCATGTGTGGATGATCTCAATTCAGCATGTAAATACACACACTCAATAAGATGTTTCCTAGAGTGACTTATGTATATAGTAACACAGTGATGATAGGCTGAAGAGACAGGTTGGGTAGAGATGGTAGATGACAGACACTTGAAAGGAAATGTTCTTGAAAGTAAGATAGTAGCAGATGGGATGCAGATAGGTTTAGCAATCATGTATGGTAGTAGATGACAGAGTAGCAGGTGGACATACAAGAGAGATCAACCCAGTGCAAGAACAGGTGGTAGTAGGCTCAAGAGCTAGCAATCTTAGATAATGCAGATGTAGTAATAGTCCTTAGTATGCAGAGCTAGATAGTGTAAGCTTTAGTATAAAGGTTATAGAGGTTTCCCCTGTGGGGTACTTATCACTAATAGCAATGTAGCAGAGGAGAGGTTCGGCAAGAGCGGATGATCCGGTAGCGGGATACAGGGATCAGCGCAGCGTGGTTCTGACAGCGAGGTATGCTTGCAAGCATGTGAGCTTCAAGACAGGTTAGCATCAAGGCACAAAGCAGTTTGAACGAACACATGTGAGTGAGAGCCGGCGATCTAAATAGCCATCCAGTCCGGCGCTCAGTGATGACAGCATCAGTCTTAAAGGTGTATGCGCACCTTACCAAAAGAGAATGGTGGGGCGCATACACTTATGAAAGAGTAATTAGGGTACCCAAAGGTACCAGAACATTACAATGGTACGGTGTTGGAATGGTTCGGTACGGTTTGGTATGGTTTGCTTTTCCACTAAAATTAGTACTAAAGTAAGTGGGTGGGATAACAACAATTCTCTGACCAATCAGTGTCTAGTAGTGACAAACCGTCAGCTGCATGCAAAGGATTGTGGGATATGGTACCGGTATGGTACCTCTTGGAACCACAATCGAGGTGGTACTGTTTTAGAGAGCCGTACCGTTCGGTTCCATGTAGTGGAAAAGCGCCGCCGTACCGTACCGAACTGTTCCTACACCATACCATGCGGTACCAGCAGTGGAAAACACCAAAGTGAGCCGAACCGTTCGGTTCCATACAGTGGAAAAGCGCCATAACTGTGGTGGAGGATTTCTGTTTCCTTGCACATCTACACACACTGTTTTGGACTTTCCATTTCTGCATTTGTATTTATGATATATATTCATTTGGCTACCTTATCCATATACAGGGGCTCACCTTACGGATACCGAGGCAGTGATCCTCTGGTGTTTGATTGTTTATTTATAAAAACTTTTTTGCTTGATTGCTCACTGATATCTCTTCACTATGTATATGTTGCAATAACATTTATCACTTTTAGCGCAGCTTTATTTTTGATATTGACGTGCAAATACATGCAAATGTTCAATTTGTATATTGTACTGAATGAGAACGCAAGAATAACTTTGCGTGCAAATGCGTGAACGCAAATACACGAAAATGCCTGCAAATACATACAAAAAAAAAAACCGCCTGAAATTACATCTGTTTGAGCACCTACTTTTTTCAGGAGTATCATGTGCAAGAGGCCCTATTATTCTCAATTTGACACAAACAGATGGGTCAATTTTTGTTTTTCATTTTAGTTGCACAATTCTGCACACTAATGGCTGCCCAATAAATTGTGCACACACAGATATTCTCCTAAGAAATCCAAAACCTTACTTTTCTTAAATATTCATGTTTGAGGTTTATCAACATTTTGGATTGACCAAGAGCACTCTGGCTGGTGTGTGTGTATATATATATATATATATATATATATATATATATATATATATATATATATATATATATATATATATATATATATATATATACACACACACACACACACACACACACACACATTAATTATATATATATATATATATATATATATATATATATATATATATACACATACATATATATACACATACACACACACACACACTATATTATATTATATATTATATATATATATAATATGAACACATACATACATACATACATACATACATACACACACACACACACACACACACACACACACAATTGTGGGAGAGGGAGGGGAGGGGGGGCAGTAGGCAGGGCAATACGAGGCTCCATTTAGGATGAAGGCTCACTTTAAGGAAAGGCATGGAAGGCATTTAAGCCTCAGTTTCAGCCAGACATGAAAAGATCTACTCATTTAGCATGTAGAACAATGTAGAACAATTACCTAAAGTGGTAAAAAGAAACTTCCTTCCCTCAATGATGGCTGCCTGTGCAGGTTGGAGTTGGGAGAATTCTCCTATCCTATATCCTTCCTGCCATTGTCAATATCATTATAAATATCATGCATCAAGTTTAGTTGAAGATGTAGCATACCAATGTTTCACTAACCCAGTGCAACCAATTAGCCTTTACAGAAAATGAGCGAGTGAAAAAACAAATCCTGGCAGGTTTCAGTGTGTTTCTGCACTTTGCACGTTCTTGTTCTTATTGAATAATCCTGTTTGAACTGCAGAAATAAAGATGAAAATAGATTTTTGTCTAGTCTCCTCAGTAGCATACATTGAGGGTAAGAATGGACAAGCTTACCTTCCTAGACTACAAACAGAATCCACAATCAGATCAGGAAAAGTTAGATCTTACAGATACCTCTACAAAATGCAATGTAAAGAACTGATAAATGTTTTATACTGGTATAGTATATTACTCAGAAGGATACACATTCTTAATAATTAAGATGCTTCTTTTGATAACCTGAAGTCTCATTGGACATTTCCAAACAATGCTGCAGTGCAGGACGGAAATTCACAGAGCAAATAAATTCAGTTTTTATAAAGTCATGTATAAAATCGTGAATAGTGATTTTTTAAAATGTTATTATAAATGTATATAGTTCTAGGTTTATATATAAGGCTGGATGGGGCAAGGGTATAGGTATAAAGTGTATATCAAGCCAAAAACTTTTTTCCGGTTTTGGATAGCATAGGAAAGGATTACAGTTTATGTCAGGTTTTTACTACTGTCCTGGGCTCAGGGAGCATTCCAAAATCTGCAACAGGTTCACAGACAAAAAGAAAAATCTAACAAGGGTTCTAGTCTTGCCCTAATAGAAAAGAAGTATTTTACCTTCTGTCTGTTTTGCTGTGTCCCTGCTGAACTGGCTGAATGTCGATCCATGGATGGCCAGCTATAGTCTTGAGGAAGTGGCACTGTTTTGACTGTAATTATTATTATTATTATTTCAGGTACTTATATAGGCGCTGTCAATTTGCGCAGCGCTTTTACATATACATTACACATTCACATCCATCCCTGCCCTCAAGGAGCGTACAATCTAAGGTCCCTAACTCACATTCATAGTAGGGCCAATTTTTTATACGGGATCCAATTAACCTACCAGAAGGTCTTTGGAGTGTGGGAGGAAACCGGAGTACCCGGATGAAACCCACGCAGGCACATGGAGAACATGCAAACTCCAGGCAGGTAGTGTAGTGGTTGGCAATGGAGAAGAGTAAATGGTCTGGGCAGGGTACATGTAAATGGTCTGGCAGGATTTCTGGAATAGAAAACTGCCTAAACAATTATATTTTTGTATGGGAAAACAGGTCACACATGGTTATTTCAACAATGTATTGACCTGTCTGCACATACATGATAAATAAGGGTATCATTATTTATGACACGTATACAAAATTTCAAAAGGTTCTTGAACAACTATCTACGTATATGTATATTTGTCTATTTAGACCAGCCCTATGCAACCTTTTCATCCCCTAAATAAAATAGCAATATGGGCTTTAGGGGAAAAAATATTCACCTAGCTGGATGCAGCAGCGATCCAATGCTGCATCTGTCTCTCACTAGCTCTGCACAGAGAACTGAGTGATTCCTTACTGTAAATCGCTCAGTTCTCCACCCCCCCGCTCTAAAGAGACTGTCAAGTCATCGGCTCTCTGCTCTTCCCCTCCAGCGCTCACTAGAGCGCTGGGCTGTGGTGGGGGTCAGAGAGACTGGCTCAGGATCTCAATGGATTTCTGACGCTGGGCCAGGTGCCAGGCTTCTGGGTGGATCCTGATCATGTGGTCAGGATCTTTTCAGAGCCTGGACAAGCTCTGTGAAGTCAGCCGGCAGCGAGCTTCAGCCGTTGTCGGCTGAAAGTGGGTCACAGGAATGCAGAACTGCACTCCTGTGAGCCATAGGAGAAAAATAACCAAAAAAATCTCCATATATAAATATAATAATAAATAATTTATTTATATATAAATAAATAATTTATAGCACCCTAGGTAGGTGCTAGGTAAAAGTATAGTGGGCCTTGGCTGATTAACAGCAGGGCCATGATTTCAGCTGGGCTGTCCTGTCTCCAGGTGTGTCTGCTGAGAGGGGAGTCTCCCCACTGGTTCCATGAGAGGATTCTCATTGGGCAGTGGAGAAAATCCAATCAGACACATTCAGGCCTGTATCTTCCCCAGAAGGCAGATTCTGCCGCAGAGGATTCTGGGAGTGGGTATAAGTTTGAGGGGAACGCATGACGCGAGGTCTTTGGCGGAAGCAGAGTCCCAGGAGGGAGGGTACGGCTGTCTATCCTTCTGTCAGAAGGATCGGGTGTCTCGGGTGGCTGCCTGGGAATCCAGAGAATGCTGAGTTGAGCTGCAGAGGGGATCCGGTGTGCCGAGGACCAGTGGAGGAAGAGGGGTTCAGTTCCAGGAAAGCCTGCCAAGGTCGTGAGTACTGTGAACTGCCCCTAGGTGTCTGCCAAGTGTAGAGGGGACCACCAGTGGCGTACCTAGAGCCTTTGGCACCCGGGGCGGATCCTATATCTGGCACCCCCCCCCCCCCACTTTAAAATGTAAAAACACCCACAAAAAAATGTAATGTTTTCAAGAATATTTTTTGCACAAATTTCACAGCCCCCCTATCACAGTGCCCCTTGCAGTCTGCCCTCCGTCTCTCTAATCACAGTTCCCCCTTTTGCACTCTCTGCCTCCCCTGCACAGTCCTACCTTCAGCATAGATAGATAGCTAATATTAGCAATGTGTTTAAGTTTGAGTAAGAGATTGGAGACTTGCTAAAGGAGATATTCAGAGACTACAGACATGATACAGTAGATGGTCAGAGACTGCAGACGTGATACAGGAGATGGTCAGAGACTGCAGACGTGATACAGGAGATGGTCAGAGACTGCAGACATGATACAGGAGATGGTCAGAGACTGCAGACGTGATACAGGAGATGGTCAGAGACTGCAGACATGATACAGGAGATGGTCAGAGACTGCAGATGTGATACAGGAGATGGTCAGAGACTGCAGACATGATACAGGAGATGGTCAGAGACTGCAGACATGATACAGGAGATGGTCAGAGACTGCAGACGTGATACAGGAGATGGTCAGAGACTGCAGACATGATACAGGAGATGGTCAGAGACTGCAGACGTGATACAGGAGATGGTCAGAGACTGCAGACATGATACAGGAGATGGTCAGAGACTGCAGACATGATACAGGAGATGGTCAGAGACTGCAGACATGAAACAGGAGATGGTCAGAGACTGAGGACATGATACAGTAGATGGTCAGAGACTGCAGACATGATACAGGAGATGGTCAGAGACTGCAGACGTGATACAGGAGATGGTCAGAGACTGCAGACATGATACAGGAGATGGTCAGAGACTGAGGACATGATACAGGAGATGGTCAGAGACTGAGGACATGATACAGGAGATGGTCAGAGACTGAGGACATGATAGAAGATAGAAGAGCACTAGGGGGGCCGGAGAGCACAGACGAAGCAGAGAGCACTGGAGGTGCTGAAGGGCACGGTGGGGGGGGGGGGGACTGGAGAGAATTAAGAGAGGGTTTGGAAAGCACTGTAGGGGGGTTGGAAGGTGCAGGGGATGGAGTGCACTGGGGGGGACAGGGAGCACTTGGGGGGGCGAGCAGGGATAACTAGGGGGGTGGAGAGCACTGGGGGGGACAGGGAGCACTTAGGGGGGTGGGCAAGGAAAATCAGGGGGGTGGAGAGCACTGGGGGGACAGGGAGTACTTAGGGGGGTGGGCAAGGAAAATCAGGGGGGTGGAGAGCACTGGGGGGACGGGGAGCACTTAGGGGGGAGGGAGAAAGCACTGTGGGGAGTTGAAGAGCATGGGGGGGGGGCTAAAGAACAGGGGGGGTCTAGTGCACTGGGGGGAGAGTGGCTAAAAGCACTGAGGGAGGGATTAGGAGCACTGGAGGAGGTTAAGAACTTTGGGGGGCCAGCAAAAGAAGTTGTATTGGAGGGGGATGGGGTAGCTGCATATAGATGAATTGATCTTTCCCTATTCTTCCTGCAGGAGGGAGAGGAGGAGAATCAGTTATTCAGCAGGAAGCTGCAGGAAGAATAGAGAAAGATGAATTCCTCTATATGTAGCAGCCCCATCCCTCTCCTATCCAGCACACACTTTTGCAATGGGCACTCACCTTCTTCCCGCCGAGGCTCCGCCCCTTATTCCCGCCGCGGCTCCGCCCCCTTATTCCCGCTGCGGCTCCGCCCCCCACTAGCAGCACGGACTGAAGGAGCTGCCAGCCACTGCAGCTGCCTTCACACTGCGGGATCTGTCTGACTCTGAACACACCGGGCAGGACACCGGCTGACACCCCCACAGTGAGTGGCACCCGGGGCGGGCCGCACCCCCGCCCCCCCCATTGGTACGCCACTGGGGACCACTCCAGGGAAGGTTCCAGGGATCCAGGAGTCAGCTAACTGTAAAGAGGGTACCTAGTCAGAGGACCCTGAAGAGCTAATGTGTACAGTATGAGTGTCAGGAGTCAAGAGTTCTACAGTCCTGGATCTTCTGAGTTAAACAAGTTAAAGTCGAAGTTCCAGCACTAGTTCAACAAAGCAATATTTTCAGGCATCAGGAAATGCTGGTCCGCATTCGGCTGACATTAAGACAGCACCAACTGACATTTTTGTATAAAGTCCCAGTTAACCTAGTTGAGCCAGAGGAGTATCCCACTCATTCCCTTCTCCCATCCCTAAATACAATAAACAAAACCAAACAAAGATGCCGGAGTGGTCAATGTCCCAATTCTCACACTTGGGTTCACAACTTAAATGTGTTGGAGGTGTCACACCGGTAACAATGGCAGATCCACATCAGGCTCAAGGCCTTGAAGAGATAGATAGATAGATAGATAGATAGATAGATAGATAGATAGATAGATAGATAGATAGATAGATAGATAGATAGATAGATAGATAGATAGATAGATAGATAGATAGATAGATAGATAGATAGATAGATAGATAGATAGATAGATAGATAGATAGATAGATAGATAGATAGATAGATAGATAGATAGATAGATAGATCGATCTATTAAACTCTCACAGGTTTTTATGGGTTTAAATACATTTTTATAGCTTTAGGTATTATTGGTATGCACATCTTTATTCATCTGCCCCATCCTCCATGCATAGATCCAATTTCTTTTATTCAAGCTATAGTACATGAGGACAGCAAGTGGTTGCAAATAGGTTACAGAAGATCAGCAGTGCTGACAGGTGAAAACCGTAAAGCAAATGTTTAGGATACATAATGCTTTAGGCAAACTAAATGTAACAAAGTGCCGGTTCACATTTGTGCGATCACCGAGATTGCATGTAATTAGGAGCACACTGCTCCTAAAATTACATGCGATCTCTATGCGGTGCAAATTCAGCCATACAGTTTGTATGGCTGAATTTGCACTGCAATCGCACTAAAAGACACACAGAACCCTTTTTTTTGGTCCGCAGCAGAATCGGATCGCATGGTGGCTCACACTAGTGCGATACGATTCTGTGCGAACTTTCAGATCGCACTGCGATATGCGATCCGATCTGGAGGTGTCGTTAACTTTCAATTGACACCCCCAGCTTATCGCATATGCGGATGCGATGCGGGAACATGCTGTATATTCGCAGCGTTCCCGCATCGCACAAATGTGAACCGGCACTCAACGAGAGTTGAGTTACCTACTATGAAAAGACATTGAGCTTACTAATAAACAGTAAAGTAAAGAGGTTGCAAACCTCCAGAAAAAAACAAAAAAACAAAAAGACAAAAAGGCATAATGAGCTAGTATGCATCGCACTGGGGGGGGGGGGGGGGGGGGAGCTGCACACAGGTTTTTTTTTTTTTACTTCCATTAATAGAATGCATTAAGATAGAGAAAATAAATCCAGCTCCAGATTTTACAACCTCTAACATAAAAAAACCTAAATAAAAAACCTAAATAAAAAAATTGTATTTATATCCATTCTCTATGTAAAAAGTATTTCTATGAAAAATATTTCACAATTTTTAATTCTGAAAGTACACATTTACATATCTCTAGCCTTTTCCCTAAAACACACTAAAGCTACACTTTATTATACAGGTATCAGACTCTAAACTGGCAGAATTTCTCAGAGCGAAGAAACATCTAACAGAATTTTCAAGTCCATTTCATGCTGCTATTTGTAGAGCTCCCAGAACAGCAAGATGCTCATAAAAGAGGCACTTTGGTTTTTTACCAACAAAGAATTCCAAAGCTAAAGAAATCCGACTCTAATTTAACGAGAAAAATGTGTATATATCGTAGAACGACAAATGAGAACTAGAATTGTATCATATTATTGCCATTATACACAATATTGGCTGTATTCTAGTGCAAACTAATCAGACATGGCAATTTTGAAGCTAAAATCATTTAAAAAGGAGAAGCAGGGTGAAAGCTCTTGCTTTTTTTGCAGCTTAAAGTGATACTAAAACCGAGAAATGTTAATTGCCATAACTCAATCACGTAAATCGTGAACACTCACTGGCCACTTTATTAGGTACACCTGTTTAAATGCTTGGTAACATAAATTGCTAATCAGCCAATCACATGGCAGAAACTCAATGCATTTAGGCATCTAGATGTGGTGAAGAGGACTTGCTGAAGTTCAAACTGAGCATTTGAATGAGGAAGAAAGGGGATTTAAGCGACTTTGAACATGGCACGGTTGTTGGTGCCAGGTGGGCTGGTCTGAGTACAATAAAAATTTACTGGGATTTTCATGTACAACCATCTCTAGCGATTACAGAGAATGGTCTAAAAAAGAGTGGAGAATGAGCAGACTGGTTCGAGACGATAGAAAGGCAACATTAACTCAAACAACCACTTGTTATAACCAAGGTATGCAGAATACCACCTCTGAACACACAACACATTAAACCTTGAAGCAGATGGGCTCCAGTGGCAGAAGACCACACAGGTGCCACTCCTGTCAGCAGGAAACTGAGGCTACAATTTGCACAGTTTCCCCAAAATTGGACAATAGAAGATTGGAAAACATTGCCTGGTCTGATGAGTTTTGATTTCTGCTGCAACATTCAGATGGTAGGATCGGAATTTGGCGTATACATGAAAGCATGGATCCATCCTGCCTTGTATCAATGGTTCAGGCTGGTGGTATAATGGAGTGGGGAATGATTTCTTGGCACACTTTGGGCCCCTTAGTACCAATTGAGCATTGTTTAAACACCACGGCCTACCTGAGTATTGTTGCTGACCCTTTGTGACTACATTGTACCTATCTTCTGATGGCTCCTTCCAGTAGGATAATGCACCATGTCACAAAGATCAAATCATCTCACCACTGGTTTCTTGAACATGACAATGAGCTCACTGTACTCCAATGGCCTCCACAGTCCCCGGATCTCAATCCAAAAAACCTTTGGGATGTGGTGGAGCGGGAGGAAATTTGCATCATGGATGTGCATCCTACAAATCTGCAGCAACAGTTGCCGGTGAGTGTATATCATGCCACTGTATTTTGTACCTTATTTCCTACAGTCCTGTTGTGTAGTTACATGATCTTTCCTTTTTCTTCAGCATCTGCAGGTGGTATGCATTCTACAGTGTGAGTCTGTGTCTGCTCAGTCCTGATTGGTGCTGTGCCAGTCACATGACTTAAAAGAAATCAGTTTCAGAAGAGAAATTCAAATGAAATTATAAATATCAAAAAACTATTTTTTAGCTCCCCATATGTCTTTATTGAACATCAAACGTGTATTGTTATTGCATTGATATGGTGTAGGTAGAGTCAAGAACGACTGGCACTAGATTTCATTTTGTTCAGACAGCATCTGCATTCAAGGCTTTTTTTTTTACAGGTATTAGCAATTACATTTAATATATTTCCTACTGATTTATAATACAACTAAGCTTTTTGTGAGTTTCTAAGTGCATGTAATCAAATCGGCATACTATATCCCACCCCCATAGTGGAGGAGGACATGAAGGAGGGGAGTGTTATTTACTATTGTGTATATATTCACGTGTGTCTCTATGGTTATGTGGGCTGCACAGATAAGAGCTTAGAAGGGAACTGAAATTCAGCATGCTCAGTAGAGGACACAGGTCTACAAAATTTCAGCCCACAATGGTGACAAACAGGGCTGGTGCAAGGATTTCTGACACCCTAGGCGAAACCTTATTGTGCCTCATTTTGCAGCCCTCTCACCTTGGCTCCACCCTTGACTTCACCCCTTTGCCTGCCCATGTAACACATGGGACTAACCTGCCCCCGTAAACTAACCTACCTGACACACTCCCTCCTCCCCATATCCCCCACAAACACAGCTTGAGGTAGATCGGAGGATCCATCCTCCTCCTTACCACTTCATGGCTTCATCCGTCCATCTCATCAGGGCTCTCCTCAGGAGCGGACGGACAACATTGTTTAGGATTCCTCGCCTGCGCCATCCAGCCACTCCTTCGTGTCCGCCAGCCAGGAGGTCAGCTAACAGCTCTCCCAATGCTCCCATGATCTCCACCGAATCTGGGTTTATTATTCATTAAACTCTGGTGCAGCTCTGCATAGAAATCATCAGCTTCCAGGTTTTATTTCCAAAGGCTCCTTTCACAAGGGCAGTGCACCAGTCAATTTTGCTCAGTGGCGATCGATCCTCCTATCCCCGCTGAGCAGGCGGGTGACCGTTCCGTCTCCGCTCTGTGTGCGGAGACGGAGCTGCCAGATCCCCACTATCCTCTATGGGAGATCTGATGACAACAGACCACCTATCTATTCTCATCCGATCCTATTCAATCCTCCAGATAGATGGGTTTCCATCCTTCCGGATTTCACGGACAGGATCGGATCGAATAGCATCGGGTGTCAGCGGAGAGGGGGGGGGGTGACCGGGTCTCTGTTTTTGTCTAGAACCTGCACCACATACAACTGCCAATCCCATCACTATGCCAACCCACTGTAAGGCATCACATATGTATAAAACTTTAGGTGTTTAATGAAAAAAATATGCATTTATTATGTAACAGACAGACAGGCGCCAAGACTCAGACTGGACAAAAACAATTAGATTCTGGTTTAACCACTTGAGCTCAAGAACGCTTTACCCCACTGACAATTGCATGATCATGCAACACTGTACGCCAATTAAATTTATTTAATTTTTTCACATAAATAGGACCTTTCGTTTGGTTGTGTTTGATCACCACTGAGTTTTTTTTTTTTTTTTTATTATATTAACAAAAAATTACTTCAATAAAAAAAGAAGGATGTTTTCTACTTTTGGTTATGAAACATATCCAATGAAATCAAATGTCTTCATAAGTTTAGCCCAAAATGTATTTTGCTACTTGATGTTTGGTAAAAAAAAAAAAATCCCAATCAGTGTATTAACAAATTGGTTTGGTGTTTAAGTTATAGCCTGTGCATGTGACGAGATGAAGGTATTTTCTGTATAAAGATAAATAATGATCACATATATATGTATTGATGGATGTACACAGATATGTTGTTATTCTGGTCTGCTGTATTGACAATTTTTCTTTAATAAAAATTAACGGATTGAAAAAAAAAAAAAAAAAATTATAGACTCGAAAAACCATGGTATGGTATGGTGAAGTACGTAGCAAAAAGATTAAATAAGGTAAAAAACTCACTCACTAATATCGGCAGAATCCACAGGACGCAGCCGCCCGACTTCCGGGTATCACGTGGTGACGTCAGCATGCCTTTCCGATGCGTTTCGTCATAGATGACGTCTTCCTGGGGACGTCATCTATGATGAAACGCGTTGAAAAGGTTAACAAATGGAATCATAAATAAACATTAAATAAAATAAACAGTCCAAAAAGTATGTGCAAATGTGCAGGGAAACGGAGATCCTCCACCACAATACTATGACTGACTCTTCCTCCATGGTGACAAGTGCCAAAATCACGCTACTGCGCTTACCAGATGGGAGATATAATTAAGCCTTTCAATGCAAACTCGGAGGGTAAAGGCTCCAGTCGGCTCCAATAGATGTCTCTCTAATCTCTCCTGCCAGCCAAGCCAGATGGTGTGAACCACGGTAATGGAAACAGCCCAAACAATATGCTCTCTGGCAATTACCATAAAGAGATAGAGGCCACAATAGTGAAGTACGTAGCAAAAAGATTTATTAAATAAGGTAAAATAAATCCCAGGAAGACGTCATCTATGATGAAACGCGTCGGGAAGGCATAGATGACGTCTTCCTGGGATTTATGTTACCTTATTTAATAAATCTTTTTGCTACGTACTTCACTATTGTGGCCTCTATCACTTTATGGTAATTGCCGGAGAGCATATTGTTTGGGCTGTTTCCATTACCGTGGTTCACACCATCTGGCTTGGCTGGCAGGAGAGATTAGAGAGACATCTATTGGAGCCGACTGGAGCCTTTACCCTCCGAGTTTGCATTGAAAGGCTTGATTATATCTCCCATCTGGTAAGCGCAGTGGCGCGATTTTGGCACTTGTCACCATGGAGGAAGAGTCAGAGTCATAGTATTGTGGTGGAGGATCTCCGTTTCCCTGCACATTTGCACATACTTTTTGGACTGTTTATTTTATTTAATGTTTAGTTATGATTCCATTTGTTAACCATTTACACACAGGGGTTTAATATATGGACACTGTGGTATTGTTTTTTTGGAACTTGATTGTTCACTGATTTATGTAGGATTTTCTATTTTAAATTTATGTATAGGTTGTAATAACATTTATCATTTTTAGCGCAGCTTTATTTTTGATATTGCCATTTGGTGTTTCCCACTATAGCCGCAGCTTTATTATTTTTCATCACTTTAATTTATTTCACTTTCAATTTTCTCTTACTGTGTCTAGCGCGGTTATTTTTGTTTATAATGTATGACCAGCTTATTATGAAGGGAATTCATGATTTTAGGAAAATAAGGGAAGTTAGTCATGGGCCAGTGGTAATCAATGGAATGAAGGTTGAGAGGGTAGAGGAGTTTCATTTCCTGGGAACAATTGGGGAGATCTATAGTAGACAGGGCACATATCCCCTCTGGTGAGAAAAGCTCCTCAGAGACTATTTGTTGGGGAAGATATGGAGGGCAGGCTTTTCACAGCGTATAGCTACTATAAAGCTGCAATTAAAAGTGTATCACATTTCTCTGTAGCAAGGAACGTGCACAGTCTATGACAGAACTGCCCTGCAAAGGGTAATAAATGTTTATTTCAGGGGTGGGATTAACTGGTTTTGAGGAATTGGGGGGGGGGAGGAGAGGTGCCTTCGGAGAGTGATTATTTTGGAAGATACTTCACATCCTGGCAGGGCCGGATTAAGAGCATCATGGGCTTGGTGCTGAGGATTTTGAAGGGCCTTAAGGGCCGTGCCTTGGCATGCACCCAGAGGAGGAAGGGTGCAGCCATGCATGCCTAATTCAACATGGGATGCTGTCTCTGAAGCCGATAAACACATCCATGCATCGGCAACTGTCCCTCCTTGTCCGGCCTTCGTGCTGTGTGGGGAGGTTCTGAGGGAGCTGCCTGGGGAAGCGAGCATAGAAGCCAGACTTCTGTGTTTACAAGTGACAGAAGAGCGGTAACAGTGAATATGGCCAACCCGGGGCCTATATTAAGGTAGGGGCCTGGAGCTGCAGCTCCAATAGCCCCTATGTTAATCTGGCCCTGCATCCTGGTAATGTTCTGTATATATTGCTACCTTCTAGTAGACAGTATAGAAGTACAGTAAACCCCCCTCCATTGCGGGGGTTACGTTCCGGACCCAGCTGCGAAAAGTGAAAATCCACAAAATAGAAAAACCCTATTAAAATGCATTGTAGGCATGTTTTTTTACGGTCACTGTACGTGTAAAAGCATTTTAAGGTCTTTAAACACACTTAAAACAATAGAAACTCATTTAAACACATAAAAGATACTGAGAGACATAACAATAGCTATGGAAAACACAAAAATATTTCATTTTTAATGATTTATATAGTAAAATAACATTACAAAAAAAAAAAAAAAAACGCAATATACCGGGACTGCAAAAACTAAACCGCGATGGAGCGGGGGTTTACTGTATATTGCTCTCGTACCACCAGGCTGCAGAATAGCTTATTTCCTAAACATGGCTTTTAAATGCTAGAGGTGTTTTGTAATAAACTGATTGGGGTGTGTATTTATTATGGTATGTGTGTGGTTTTCCCCTTTTTTTTTTTAGGTTAGTTGTACTTCCCTCACATGCCACATCTGCTTGTTATTGTAAAATGAGCATACATTTTCCCATTCAGATATCTTACAAACAAGTCATGCCTCCATACTTTATTATCCTGTAAATTATTTAGCCAACGTGCTGGTGTATGGCCATGTCAAAATCCTGGCTACAAGGTGCCATCCCTACAATCCTTCAATTCTGCAGCTTGAGTCATCCACTTCTCTTCACGTTCATCAAATTCTTCTCATTTCTGACCTTTCAGTCCCTCGGTTAGCTTTCAATTACTGTAATCTTCCATTTTAACTTCTTAAAAATATAAAAAAAAAAAACTCGTGTGTCGTTACCTTGCTGATTACCAGATGCCAAACACAAAGTCTACTGTGCATCTATATCCTCTTCTCCACCCCAGTCACATCCTCACATTATCACATCCAGGACATCTCACGGAGTCTCTCCCCTTCAGAACTCCTTTCCACATGCTGTTCGACACTCTCCAATCAGTGAAAATGTCAGGCAAAAAAAAAAAATAAATAAATAAAAAACCAAAACTACCAGCACTCCTTTGTACGCACTTGTAGTTCTGTTTTTTTTACCACCTTGTTCGTATCTATTACTTTTATAGCTCCACAGCAGATGAATTATATATAGGATACCTGATTTTATATACATTTGTATGAAATAGCCTACTAGCTTTGCCCTTTTTCTTTTATTTTTCAATAGAATAGGAAATATTCTATTGAGGAAAAAAACTTACCAGGAAAGGTTAAAGGACCTTAACATGTATAGCTTGGAAGAAAGAAGAGACAGAGGGGATATGATAGAAACTTTTAAATACATAAAGGGAATCAACTCGGTAAAGGAGGAGAGCATATTTAAAAGAAGAAAAACTACCACAAAAGGACACAGTTTTAAATTAGAGGGGCAAAGGTTTAAAAGTAATATGAGGAAGTATTACTTTACTGAGAGAGTAGTGGATGCATGGAATAACCTTCCTGCAGAAGTGGTAGCTGCAAATCTTTAAGCATGCATGGGATAGGCATAAGGCTATCCTTCATATAAGATAGGGCCAGGGACCATTCATAGGATTCAGATATATTGGGCAGACTAGATGGGCCAAATGGTTCTTATCTGCCGACACATTCTATGTATCAGAATAGAGGTACTCACCGAGGCCGAGATGCCGAGAGCGGTTCGCTGTTGCGACTAAGCGCACTCCGCCCCTCTGGAGGTGATACAGAGGGTGGATGGCACAAAGAGGCACAAGCTACCAGCAGGCAGGGTAGAGCTTGCGTGGAGGTCCTGTAGAGCTGGAGCAGAGACTGATCAGGATCCAGCAGTAAAAGTCCGGAGCAGGCTGAGGGTCAAACACAGGTAAGCAGACAATCCAGGTCACAGGCTGAGGGTCAAGGCACTGGAGATAGGAGACAAGACTTGGTCACAAGCAGAGGGTCAAGGCACAGGAGACTGAAGGTAAATCCGGGTCGCAGGCAGAGGGTCAAACACAGGTAAGCAAAAGCAAAGTCCGTAAAACAAGCCAAGGTCGGGTCCAGGAGAAGAGCAGAGCAGGTCAGGGTCAATCCGGGTCACAGCAGGTAAACGATCACACAGGAAACAGGAACTCAGGTACAGGAAGCTGAAAGACAAACCAGCAATTCCTCTGAGCACTTGCTCAGCTTTTATAGGCAGCCAGGAAGTCATGTGGAAGTCATGTGGTGCTTGTCATGTGATGACCAGTCTGCAGCTGAAGGTTTCTCTGACAGTGCCCCCCCCCGAGGGGCGGCCTCTGGACGCCCAAACTGGACATCAATTCCGGGTGATTCACATGAAAAGCTCGGATCAAGCGAGGGGCGTGTATGTTTCTTGAGGGTTCCCAAGAGTTGTTTTCAGGTGGGTACCCCTTCCACTTGATTAGGTATTGGAGAAGTCTACCCCTCTTCCTGCAGTTCAGTATGGCTTCAACCTCAAATTCATTTTCTCCATCCACCTGGACCGGTGGAGGAGGCGGCTCCTCTCTTCCTGGGAAGGGGCTAGGAATCACTGGTTTTAGTAAGGATGCATGAAAGACAGAATGAATCCTGTAAGAGCTGGGTAAGGCCAATTCAAAGGCCACAGGGTTAACCATCCTCTTGATTTTGAACGGCCCTATGAACTTTGGGCCCAACTTCCGTGAGGGAAAAGGTAATTTGAGGTTAGCTGAAGATAACCAAACTTCCTCACCGACCTTGAAAACCGGGTTCTCCTTCCTTCCCCTGTTGTAGTACTTCTTATAGTCATCCTGGGCCTTTTGCATGGTTTCCTGAATCCTTTGAAAGTTCTGTTGGATGGAGGCTATGCGATCTTGGACAGCAGGAACAGATAATTCAGGGGTAGCGTTTGGAAGGAAAGAAGGGTGAAACCCAAAGTTAGACCAGAAGGGCGTTTGGTTGGTGGCTGAATGAACTGAATTATTATACGCAAACTCCGCGTAGGGTAGCAGAGAGGACCAGTCATCCTGAGAGCCAGAAGAGAAACAGCGGAGATACTGCTCCAGAGTTTGGTTCGTTCTCTCTGTCTGGCCATTGCTTTGAGGGTGATACGCAGAGGAGAGACAGACCTTTATTTGTAATGCTTTACAAAGTTCTTTCCAAAATTTGGAGGTGAACTGAACCCCTCTGTCAGAAACAACACTGTCGGGTACTCCATGTAGCCTTATTATTTCTTTGATAAAAATGTTAGCTGTCTCCAAAGCAGAGGGGGTGCCCACCATGGGCAAGAAGTGTGCCATTTTGGAAAGGCGGTCGACAACAACCAGAATGGAGGTGAAACCTTCCGAGGGAGGAAGATCAACAATGAAGTCCATAGAAACTTCAGCCCATGGGCGTTCTGGAATGGGTAAAGGTCTAAGTAATCCCCAAGATTTGGTGTTAGCCACTTTACTGCGCTGGCAAGAAATACAAGAGAGGACATACTCTTTACAGTCCTGCCTCCAACCAGGCCACCAAAAAGAACGGGCAACCAATTCCAAAGTCTTTTGAGTCCCAAAGTGACCAGCCAGTTTATGGTCATGAAGCAACTTTAACGTCATGGGTCTAGCCTCCGGTGGGACGAAAATTCTTCCTTGGGACCAGAACAAGTCATCTCGTTTCTCCAAGGAGGATATTTCTGGGTCAGTACAATGGCTGGATGCCAACTTGATGGTGGTCATAAGATCAGTGTCTGTGAGCAGAAGGAAGTTTTGTGGAGATAAGATGGTGCTAGGTTCCGTTGACTGGGGAGATTCAGGGAACATCCGGGAGAGTGCGTCTGCTTTCCCATTTTTGAGGCCAGGTCTATAAGAGATATGAAAGTTGAACCTAGAAAAGAAGAGGGCCCACCGGGCTTGCCTGGGTCTTAAGCGTTTGGCTGTCCTGAGGTATTCTAGGTTTTTATGATCGGTGAAGATCATGATGGAATGGGAAGCACCCTCCAACAGATATCTCCACTCCTCCAGAGCGAACTTGATGGCCAACAGCTCCCGGTCTCCCACATCATAATTCCTTTCCGGGGAACTTAGTTTCCGAGATGCGAAAGCTACAGGATGGAGGAGAGCCTTGGGGCCCTGTCTCTGGGAGAGGATGGCTCCAGTGGCGGTTTCCGAGGCATCTACCTCCAACACAAATGGCAGGGCTGGATCCGGATGCCGTAGGATTGGTGCAGAGGTGAACAGGGCTTTGAGCTTGGTAAAAGCTTCCTGGGCCTCTTGGGACCACTGAAAACGACTATGTTGGCGGGTTAGTTGGGTGATGGGTGCAACAATGGATGAGAAGCCAACGATAAACCTCCGGTAAAAATTAGCGAATCCGATAAACCGCTGTACCCCCTTTTTGTCTACTGGAGCCGGCCACTCCTGAATTGCCTTGACCTTCTGTGGATCCATTGCGACCCCGTTGGTAGAAATGATAAAGCCTAGGAATTGCACAACAGATTTTTCGAATTCGCATTTCTCTGCTTTAAGGTACAATTTGTGTCTCCTGAGAATTGCAAGAACTGTCTTTACATGAACCCGGTGTAGCTCAATGGTGGCAGAAAAAATAAGAATGTCGTCCAGGTAAACAACTAGGAAATTGTCCAGATATTCTCGAAAGATGTCGTTTACCAGGTGCTGAAATGTGGCCGGGGCGTTACACAACCCAAAGGGCATTACCAAATATTCATAATGTCCAAACCTGGACCTGAAGGCAGTCTTCCATTCGTCTCCAGGCCTGATTCGGATGAGGTTATAGGCACCTCGCAGATCCAACTTGGAGAAGATTCGGGCAGAACGGAAACGCTGAAACAACTCTGGGATAAGTGGAAGAGGATAGCGATTTTTTATCGTTATTTTGTTCAGTTCTCTATAGTCTATGCATGGTCTTAGGGAACCATCTTTCTTTTCCACAAAGAAGATGCCGGCTCCGGCCGGTGAAGATGATGGACGAATGAAACCCTTATCCAAGTTCTCATCAATATACGTTTTAAGAGCCGCTAGTTCAGTCTCTGATAGTGGAAAGATACGGCCAAAGGGTATTTCAGAACCAGGTAGCAAATCAATGGGGCAGTCGTAAGACCGATGAGGTGGTAGGCAATCAGCTTTTTGTTTATCGAAGACATCTCTAAATTCAAGATATACCAGAGGGACGTGCTGGAGATTGTCAGGTGTAGGTGCTACGGTTAAACAGGCGGCTGGAGCTGGAGGAAGGCAATGCTGGGAACAGTAGGGAGAGGAAAAGGAGACTTTCTTCTTGTTCCAATTGATGTCAGGTTCATGTGCCTGTAGCCAGGGGAGCCCCAAAATGATGGGGAACATGGGGGAGAAGATGATGTCAAAGCTTAGAAGCTCCTGGTGGCCGGTGTCCGTGGTGACAAGGATGGGCCTTGTCTGTTGTGTGACAAATCCAGAGCGAGGGAGAGACCCATCAGCCAGGTAGACTTGGAGGCCTTGTTCTTTGGTTTGCAGTGGAATGTGCAGTTTTTGGGCCAGTGAAGTGTCTAGAAAACAACTACAGGCTCCGGAATCAATAATTGCTGGTAGATGAACTTCCTTTTCCATTAGCTGTAAGGAGACAGAGAGGGTGACATAAGTCTGGGATAAACCAGGGTTCTGAAAGTTCATAAAAAACTGCGAGCGTGACTTACTGGGTCTCACGGGGCAGGTACGCAGAAAATGTCCAGTTCCCCCACAGTACAGACAGAGATTGGCCTGTCGCCGTCGTTGCTTCTCTTCAGGGGTAAGAGGAGCACGGACCAATCCAAGCTGCATGGGCTCAGCCTCTGGAGCAGAGGTGACAGGGGTCACTGGAAAGGATGGGTGAACGGGAGAAGGTTTAGGGAGCATCCAACTAGGTCGGGGACCCTGGGAGCGCTCAGAGCGCCGCTCGCGCATGCGCCTGTCTAGCTTGGTAGCGGATTGGATTAAATCCTCCAAAGTGGCAGGGGTTTCAATCCTGGCCAACTCATCTTTCAAAGCTTCTGACAGCCCCTGGCGGTACTGGTATTTAAGAGCGGGTTCGTTCCACCCTGTGTCAGCTGACCATTTTCGAAATTCAGCAGTGTAGTCCTCCACTGGTCTCTTTCCTTGGGACAGGGAGTGTAGCACGGCTTCTGCAGTAGCGGTGCGTTGGGGGTCATCATATAGTTGAGACATACTTTCAAAGAAAAGGTCCAAAGAGTTCAGAAGAGAGCTCCTCTGTTCCATCAGGCTGTGGGCCCAGGCCTGCGGCTCTTCGGTCAACAGGGAGATGACAAATCCCACCTTAACTACTTCGGACGAAAAAGTCCTGGGCTGAAGGGCTAAGTACAAGGAGCATGCATTTTTGAAGGCCCGGAACTTTTTGCGATCGCCTGAAAAACGCTCCGGTGTGGGAACCCTGGGCTCAGGGGTAGCCATGATCACTGTGGGGCTTGATGCAACTTGAGAAGAGGAGGCTCCGCTGGTGGGCGCAGGGGCTGCGGCTGTTGATGCAGATGACCCTGAAAGTTGCTGGAGACGACCGTCAATCTGGGCATAGCCTTCCTGCAGTTTCTGGACTGCATCAGTGAGGGTTGTGACCTGCTGGCACAGGATCTCAAGAGGAGAACGCGCTCTGTCGGCCTCTGACATGGCTGGTTTGTACTATCAGAATAGAGGTACTCACCGAGGCCGAGATGCCGAGAGCGGTTCGCTGTTGCGACTAAGCGCACTCCGCCCCTCTGGAGGTGATACAGAGGGTGGATGGCACAAAGAGGCACAAGCTACCAGCAGGCAGGGTAGAGCTTGCGTGGAGGTCCTGTAGAGCTGGAGCAGAGACTGATCAGGATCCAGCAGTAAAAGTCCGGAGCAGGCTGAGGGTCAAACACAGGTAAGCAGACAATCCAGGTCACAGGCTGAGGGTCAAGGCACTGGAGATAGGAGACAAGACTTGGTCACAAGCAGAGGGTCAAGGCACAGGAGACTGAAGGTAAATCCGGGTCGCAGGCAGAGGGTCAAACACAGGTAAGCAAAAGCAAAGTCCGTAAAACAAGCCAAGGTCGGGTCCAGGAGAAGAGCAGAGCAGGTCAGGGTCAATCCGGGTCACAGCAGGTAAACGATCACACAGGAAACAGGAACTCAGGTACAGGAAGCTGAAAGACAAACCAGCAATTCCTCTGAGCACTTGCTCAGCTTTTATAGGCAGCCAGGAAGTCATGTGGAAGTCATGTGGTGCTTGTCATGTGATGACCAGTCTGCAGCTGAAGGTTTCTCTGACACTATGTTTCTATATTAAATTGTGCATTATTTCCACATTTGCAGTCCAATTGGGATGAAAATCAACTTTATTACATTTTCTCATTCACATCACTTTAAAAAATATATAAAAAATTTGTTTCCTAGCTTTACTAGTTCTTATCACATTTTATTCCTAAACTAGAATTTTCTGTGAAATGCAGGGGGGTTTGGGAGGTAATGTGTACCATAATTAACCCTGTCTGATCACTATTATCAGTTGTAAACTAGACAGACACTGGGGTTGATGTACTAAAACTGAAGCGTGCAAAATCTGGTGCAGCTCTGAATGGAGGATTTTTTGTCAATGATTATTTAATCAAGCTGATTTTAGAAGCTGATTGGCTACCATGCACACCTGTACCAGATTTTGCACTCTCCATCTTTAGTATATTAACCCTAGTCTGTCTAACTAGATGGCGCCCCCCGCTATAGCCGAATGACATGGACCTAAATTGCCGGGAGGGCGTACAATGACGTCCTCCCGTGCGCGCTCCATGCGGAGCACGCCCGGCTCACTCTGATCGGCGAGTCCATGAGACCGCCCCCTTACCACGTGATCAGCTGTCAGCCAACGACAGCTGATTATGTACAGTAAACAGCAGCCGATCAGCTGTTTTTCCTCCTCACACTGTCAGCGTGAGGATGGAAAAAAAAAAAAAAAAACGATCGCCGGCTGCTGTCAGAGGGACCCGAAGAGGAAAGGAATTATTTGTGCCCCCAGTGCCATCTGCCAGTGCCTACCAGCACCACCTGCCAGTGCCACCTATCAGTGCCAATCAGTGCCTCGTCATACGTGCACCTACCAGTGCCTATCATTGCCCATTAGTGCCACCTATTCGTGCCTTTCAGCGCCACCTACCAGTGGCCTTCAGTGTCGCCTTATCAGTGCCTATCAATGCAGCCTACCAGTGCCACCTCATCAGCGCACATCAATGAAGGAGAAAAATTACCTGTTTGCAAAATTTTAGAACAAACTATAAAAACGGTTTTGTTTTTTGTTTTTCAAAATGTTCGTTCTTTTTTGTTTGTTCAGCAAAAAATAAGCGCCGGTTCACACTGCAGCGACGCTACTTAACATCGAAGTCTATGGCGATCGCCTCCGGGTCGCCCCAAAGAAGCTCCGGACCCTTTTTCTAGGTCGGAGCGACTTGTGTCGCTCCTATTAGAACGGGTCCGCATCTTCCCTATGGGAGGCGACCTGCGGCGACCTGTGAGGCGACCAGGTCGCCTCACAGGTCGCCCTAGTGTGAACCGGCACTAAAAACTCCAGTCGTGATTAAATGCCACCAAAATAAAGCTCTATTTGTTTGAAAATAATGATAAAAATGTCATTTGGGTACAGTGTTGCATGAGCACGCAATTGTCAAAGTGTGACAGCACTGAAAGCTGAAAATTGGCCTGGGCAGAAGGGAAGAAGTGCCCAGTAGGCAAGTGGTTAAAGAATTAAAGTTTTAGCAGTCTGACTTTTCCATTGTATGTTAATGAGGTATAGCTGAGTTTGGGTGGGGAGAGACACTGATATTGTTCAGAACTGCTTGCAGATATCAGCAATGAGGTCATCTCCCCAGAAGCATCTAAAAAGGGAATACGACTTTAATCCTTTAAGATTCTATCAGTTTATTATTATTTTTTTTTCTGTCTGTACCACATAGGATAGATACGGCATTTCATTTAAATTTCTGTCCCAGAGATGCAGTGGGAAGTAAGAATAAATCCCTTTAACAACTTCAATACAGGGCACTTTCACCAGGCCAACTTTCAGCGCTGTCACACTGAATGGACAATTGCGCAGTCATGCAACGCTGTACCCAAATTACATTTTTTTTTTTTATACGGATAGAGCTTTCTTTTGATGGTATTTAATCACCACTGTGGTTTTTTTTTAGGTTTGCTAAAAAAGACTGCAAAAAAAAAAAAAAAGTTTGTTAGAAAATATTGTAAATATGTAATTTTTCTCCTTTACCGATTAAGGCTGCACTGATGGGTAGTGAGATGGCACTGATATGCAGCACTGATAGGTGGCACTAATAGGCACGACTGATGAGCAGGCTCTGATGGATGGCACTGCTTGGCATCACTGATGGGCCACCTTTGGTGCTGCTCCGATGATCAGTGCCCTGATTATCTGCGCAGATCTCCCCTGTGAGGAATCGCTGCTTATCAGCTTCCCTCTCCTTACACTCAGTGATAACTGCCATTTCCTTCCTTCCACAACAAGAAAGCCACCCCGCAGCCGTCATTTGCCTATACAGCAGGCGGTTAAAGCAAGGGTATATATCCTTTTACCCTTCTGTCACTAAAACATGTGTCCCCAATGGAAGATTTCCCCTCATCACCTTGGTATTCCAGTAAAAACTCAAATTCTGGACTTCCACCACTTTCTGTACCAGAGACCATGGTCATCAGTGTTATTAGTGCAGAAGAGACCATGGTCATCAGAATTAATAGTGCAGAAAAGAAAAACTTCCCAGGAGTGACAGAGAAAATAAAAACATGGCAGGGATTCTAACCTGCTCACATTCTATAAATAATGTAAAAAGAGAAACAGCTGTAAAATGTCATGTTCTTTGCTCGGAGAGGAGGCGGCCAGTGAGTTATTCTTATATGTGTGTAATCTGAGATCATGCTATTAGGTCTGTGGACTCCACTTCACAGGAAACTGGTACTCTTGAACCCTGGGATTGTACCAGACTCACGATTGCCACCTGCGGAAGGGTTAATGTGAAACATTCAAATGCAAATTTCATATTTGAGAGACTAGAAAAAAAAATTATTATATTATTTATATATATATATATATATATATATATATATATATATATATAATTTGTTCCATGGCCATTTGCCGTATTTCATGGCAGATCGTATGGTCTATGTTCTGTTTTTCTTTGTCTTCTTGAAAAAATTTTCAATAAACAGAAATTAAACAAAATATACAGTGGGTACGGAAAGTATTCAGACCCCCTTAAATTTTTCACTCTTTGTTATATTGCAGCCATTTGCTAAAATCATTTAGGTTCATTCTTCTTCCTCATGAATGTACACATAGCACCCCATACTGACAGAAAAACACAGAATTGTTGACATTGTTGCAGATTTATTAAAAAAGAAAAACTGAAATATCACATGGTCCTAAGTATTCAGACCCTTTGCTGGGACACTCATATTTAACTCAGGTGCTTTCCATTTCTTCTGATCATCCTTGAGATGGTTCTACACCTTCATTTGAGTCCAGCTGTGTTTGATTATACTGATTGGACTTGATTAGGAAAGCCACACACCTGTCTATATAAGACCTTCCAGATCACAATGCATGTCAGAGCAAATGAGAATCATGAGGTCAAAGGAACTGCCTGAAGAGCTCAGAGACAGAATTGTGGCAAGGCACAGATCTGGCCAAGGTTACAAAAAGATTTCTGCTGCACTTAAGGTTCCTAAGAGCACAGTGGCCTCCATAATCCTCAAATGGAAGACGTTTGGGACGACCAGAACCCTTCCTAGAGCTGGCCGTCCGGCCAAACTGAGCTATCGGGGGAGAAGAGCCTTGGTGAGAGAGGTAAAGAAGAACCCAAAGATCACTGTGGCTGAGCTCCAGAGATGCAGTCAGGAGATGGGAGAAAGTTGTAGAAAGTCAACCATCACTGCAGCCCTCCACCAGTCGGGGCTTTATGGCAGAGTGGCCCGACGGAAGCCTCTCCTCAGTGTAAGACACATGAAAGCCTGCATGGAGTTTGCTAAAAAAACACCTGAAGGACTCCAAGATGATGAGAAATAAGATTCTCTGGTCTGATGAGACCAAAATAGAACTTTTTGGCCTTAATTCTAAGCGGTATGTGTGGAGAAAACCAGGCATTGCTCATCACCTGTCCAATACAGTCCCAACAGTGAAGCATGGTGGTGGCAGGGGGTGTTTTTCAGATGCAGGGACTACTGGTTGCAATCGAGGGAAAGATGAATGCGGCCAAGTACAGGGATATCCTGGACAAAAACCTTCTCCAGAGTGCTCTGGACCTCAGACTGGGCCGAAGGTTTACCTTCCAACAAGACAATGACCCTAAGCACACAGCTAAAATAACGAAGGAGTGGCTTCACAACAACTCCGTGACTGTTCTTGAATGGCCCAGCCAGAGCCCTGACTTAAACCCAATTGAGCATCTCTGGAGAGACCTAAAAATGGCTGTCCACCAACGTTTACCATCCAACCTGACAGAACTGGAGAGGATCTGCAAGGAGGAATGGCAGAGGATCCCCAAATCCAGGTGTGAAAGACTTGTTGCATCTTTCCCAAAAAGACTCCTGGCTGTATTAGATCAAAAGGGGGCTTCTACTAAATACTGAGCAAAGGGTCTGAATACTTAGGACCATGTGATATTTCAGTTTCTTTTTTAATAAATCTGCAACAATGTCAACAATTCTGTGTTTTTCTGTCAGTATGGGGTGCTATGTGTACATTCATGAGGAAGAAGAATGAACCTAAATAATTTTAGCAAATGGCTGCAATATAACAAAGTGAAAAATTTAAGGGGGTCTGAATAATTTCCGTACCCACTGTATATATTAGGCAAATTATATTTTAGGTAATTGCTTTTATTCCTTATTTTTTCTTTAACTACTATTACAAAATAATATGCATTATATTTCCGGTTTAGAAATATTCCATTATACCACGTATTGCAAAGACAAAATATCTACAGCCATCAATGTGCATAATGTTCTCTGACATCACAGCTGAAAATAAACCTTAATTTAGGAAACCTGCAACACCATAAAATAAATGGCTGGGTTAAAGAATAAGGATAAAAGAAAGATACAAAATGAATAGCAGAGAATAATGGCTCCCACACATTTCTGACGCAACACACCAACGCATTACCAGAACTCCTTCCCTTAAGCATAGGGAAGACAAGGTAGGTACTCCATGTACAGTTTTGAGAATGCATCATGGCTCTGCTCATGTTCTCGAAGGGGATTCAACACACGTCTTATTAGCATGCTGAGCACACTCAATGCAAAAGAAAATAGGCTTCTCAACGGGCAAGTAAACAAATCACAAAATTAGACTGATAAACTAGTGATGCAGTTACTTTTTTATGCAGAGGCTGGCCGGTTAAACCATAGCAAGCACTCTGCCTGTGTTTTAGACGACAAGCATACTAATGCTGTTTTAGGACATAATAGCTGATGTCAGCAACTGTGACCAGGGCTAATTCAACACAGAATACGAAGAGCTAGACTAGATGTGGAATGCCATTACTGAATTGGAGGGGGAGTAGTCAATTACACAAGCCAACATGGTACTGCGTCTAAAACCATTGCCGTTTGTTTGAAACAATGGCTGAAGATCACCAAATACAAAAAAGCTGCTCCTTTCTGCAGAGTCAAGTGCTCATCACAAAAATACAATGGAGCGGATGTAGAAGAGAGACCGTTCAATGAGCTTAGTAAATAATGTGTAGTGTTCATGTCAGTTATCTGCAAGAAAGTACAGTTTTATTACATCTTCACTGCACGCGATTTAGATATTGAAAAAGAACTTTGCACTTATTTTAGCTTTTGGAAAACCATTGACCCCAAGATTCAAGTGAAAGGTGTCAGCAAAACGACTGCCAAAACAGACAAGATATAAAGTGTAAGCATTTGCAGGAGGGCTACCGACCTGATCAGTCATATTACAAACCAACAATGTGGCTAAAGCTAGGTACATGTACCGAAAAATTGACCAGTTTGAGCAGTTGTACTGCTATCTAACCTGAACAGTAGCACTGATTAGTGTATTCTAGGGGGGGGGGGGGGGGGAATGGGGGTGCATGGCGAGGGGGGTCAACTGAATGGGAAAAAAATAAAAAAAAACAAACACTGTATACCCAGCTTTACTGCGTCTGGATCTATGAAAGGCCATCAGAACTGCAATATTAACGCTTTTTGCTGCCACAGGGAAAAGGCCTACAACAGTAAGCCTTACACTGGCTGCATTCCCTTCTGCTTTGACAACCATGTAACTTATGGCAAAAGGGTCCCCTTGACTCTTGATTAAAATTCATCTCTGATCAGTAGCTGACAAGCCACTAATCTCAGTCATTTCTAAAAATGTGACCGCCCCTGCCACCCTTCACTGTGCCCTCTGACCCCCATAATCTCCCCTCACCTATAGGTAAAGACGGCGGGTTGTGGAGGGGAGAAGACTTCCGGCCCACCACAGGAAGGACTGAGTGGCAGAAGTAGACAGCAAGGAGGATTGAGGACGGTGAACAGAGGATCTGTAATCTTGTCTCATGTTTACCAGTTCTCCACTTTCCTCAATGAACAACAAAGTGATCAGTGCTGATCAATCTGGTGTTCTCTCACAACTGAAGGGAAAGTAAACATTAACAACATATGTTTATCATCTCTTCAATTTGTGAATGAACAAAGAGCTGAGTACTCAGCACTTACATGTTCAGTGTCAGTGAGTCTAGAGCTGTAGAGAAGAAATATTGAGGATTCTGGATCCTTAATATCTTTTTTCTAGTTTCTGTCTCCAAAGGGAAATATCAGGGGACCCCTGATATTTCCCCAAAGCTCCCAGTACTGTTAAAAACTGAAGCTGGCTGGAGTATTCTGAGGGCCCTGACCAATCCCCAACCTGGGTTGGCAGGGGGCAGGCCCCCTCAAATACTCTGGGTCAGCCCAGCTGGGGAGAAGTTGCTCGGGTGCAAGCTGAAGATGGAGAGTCCGGCTGTCAGTGGCCTTTGAGGGAGCTCCCCAGTTTGGGGGGGGGGAGGCGGTTACCTTGGGCCTAGGCTCAAGTGCAGATAGGACCCTCTCAAGATACACAGAGGTGTCCTGGCCAGGAGGTAAAAGGAGCAAGGAGAGGACAGCGGGAGAACACTGCCAGGCAAGCATCCAGGAGGACAAGGAACAGCCAAAAGGGCTATATACTGGAGTGTATATATTTCAAGTCCCTACAGAGTTTCATTGATTAAATGGGCATCCCATATGCACCCTTCCCCATCCAAGGTAAATTCCCCTAAATAAAAAACAAAGCTGTAAGGACTGCTTCTGGTCTCTGAGTAACTGGAAGTTAATGTGCCTGGCTGTGCAGGGTGGGAGACATTTACCAGTAGTCCCTATGGGGGTACCGCTACATGTGCAATGATCATAGACTGAAAAAAAATATATATATATATATATCAGCAACACCATCTTATTATACTGTTGGATAAGGCAGAAGGACCTGCTGACCACCTGAAGTTAAAGCGGAAGTAAAGCCCGCTATATTTTTTTTTTTTTCAAGGCCCCCCAGGTGGGTTATGCCATAATTTACTAGTATACACAGCATATTAGAACATTATGGCAGATTTACTTGTTATATGGCATCCTCCATCGCAGCTCTGGGACCGATCCGGCAGCCCCACAGCGCTTCAATCTTAGCCTGGTCTTCCTTCCGGGTCCCGTGCCCTCCGCCACTTGATAGGCCAGGCCGCGATGACGCCACTCCCACGCATGCACACGGGAGTCACATCATTTTGGCACGGATCAGGGGGTGATTGGGGCCGTAAATGTTCACGGAGATCCACATGCGCAGCTCAGTGAACATGACAGGCAGAAGGATGCATTTATGGCAGAAGAGACCAATAGGGTCTTTTCTGTCATAAATACCCTGCCGGTCAGCCGTTTGAATAAAAAAACAAGTTTACTTCTTCTTTAAAAGTGGAGAGCAGGGTTTGGCACAACAGGTTAAGCTACAGAAAGGAGTCCCTTTAAAGTTATGCCAGAAATCCCATGATGGTCTTTTAAAAACATCACAAAATCAAAGAGATGCTTTATGGGTTGACTTCCTTCTTGTTCTGGACATGTTTCAACATTAGTGTTTCTGTTAAACAGGTGACAAGTGATTTTACTTTGAAGTTAGGATTTTACTGAAGAAAGATTTTTGGATAGTGAATTTGAATTGGGACTATAAGTGGGTGTCACAGAAAGAGGAGCTGCTTTATCATTGGAATTTTCTATAGACAGAGACTGCGAAACAGTCAAGCTCCTATCTACTACATTCAACTTCACATTGCTACCAAGGTTGGAGATCAAGAATACATCAGTATATAATGTGGATTCTAAATTTAAAAGAGAAATGTGTTAAAGAAAATTTGTGCAAGAAGCCAAAAATTAAGCCAGCATTTCCAGACTTCAGGTCTATACTAGTTTTAAAATACTGATACTGCTTATGGAACTATCCGATTTTGTTACATGCCATGCTGATGGAATGGGCTGACCAACCCAGTAAACCCTAGAAAAAAAAAAAAAAACCTGCAAGGCATAATGGGCTAGTATGCATCGCATACTAGCCCATTATGTGTAACTTACCTTAAAACGAAGCCCCGACACGTACCCCCGGACATCGCTGCGGGCGCTGCCATGATCCCTCGCCATCTCTTCAGGGTTCGGCGGCTCCGGCGCAGTGATTGGCCGGAGCCGCGATGACGTCACACCCGCGCATGCGCGCAGGAGTGATTTTCCGGCAAGCTCCCGGCAAATTAATTGAAGGTCCCCCCGGACCTTCAGAGCGCATGCGCCACTCGCGAGAGCGGATGCATGCACTGTAAATATCTCCTAAACCATGCCGGTTTAGGAGATATTATTTGTACCTACAGGTAAGCCTTATTATAGGCTTACCTGTAGGTAAAAGTGTCAAAAAGCGAGATACTACCGCTTAAATTAGGTATAAGACCATATTTTAATAAATTTGTCTGTATATGACCAAACGTGAACCACGCTGGTAGTTCTCAGCAATTCATATACACTTCCAAATCATCTGAAACAAAGAACATGATCCACATGTATGACCAGATGTAGTCATCTAGTCATATATGTGGATCTCCGAAGAAAACACATCTGACCCACTACAAGATTTTATCTGAGGCCTCCGATAGGAATATTGATGTGGGGGGGGGGGGCGAGACTCTGATAATGACTCCGATATAAGAGAAGGGACCCCAATGGAGACTCCAATATAAGGCCTGACACTGCTAAGGTGGAATCTGATGCAGGAGGGGGTCTAGGTGTATGGGGGAATTTGCTTAGTGTTAAACAGAAGTTCAAATTTGTTTTGAATAATGTCATGTGGATTCCAGAAACGATCCAGATAAAATGTATTAAGACCCCGTTCAGACTGCGGCGACAGGACTTGGTGGGGCGACCTGTGAAGTCAATGCAAGTCGCCCCAAAGTACTACAGGACCCTTTTTCTAAGTCGGAGCGACTTGTGTTGTTCCTATTAGAACGGGTCCTGTACTATTCAATGGCGAGCGACCCACCGCGACAAGTCGCGCTAGTGTGAATGGACCCTAAATCATCTAGTATTCATTGATTCATAAAACTGACACAAAATATTTGTAAAATATTTAATGCGATCCTTGTAAAAGGTAAAGTGGTTCACCAATTAAAGCAAGAAAAAGACGATTGCTTCTTTTTGGGCTACAAGCTTCACACAACTTTTAAAAGACATGTTTTGCCACATTTTCTGTGAGACAATTGCAGCAGAATCGCATTGCGTTTATGGTGCTATTAAAAGGATGATGGCACCCAAACACATATTGCTCAGGGATTTCCACGCAATTTGGAATCACTGAATCACAGGCAGTACCGTGGCGAAGTGTGAATGGAGCCTAATGGGCCATACACACTATACAATTGTCTTAAGATTTTTTTTCCTTTAGATTTACCAAAACCATATAATATGAGGTCAAATCTAAACACTTTCAATTTGTATGCAATTAGGCAGGCCCCTGCACTACATAGTAAAAAGGTAAATCTAAAGGAAATCGAACAACAAAAGTTTTATAGTGTGTATCCAGCTTAATGCTTCCATCACATCCAAGAATTGGTAAGCACATACAGTGAGGGAAAAGAAAGTTTTTTACCCCCTGCTAATTTTGTACGTTTTCCCACGTACAAAGAAATGATAAGTCGATATTTTTAATGGTAGGTTTATTTTACCAGTGAGACAGAACAAAAACTACCAGAAAAAAACACATTTAAAAAAAGTTATTTTACTCATTAAAATGCAATTTAATTTATAAGTATTTGATCCCTTAGCAAAACATGGCTTGGAGGCAAAACCCTTGTTGGCAATCAGAGGTCAGACGTTTCTTGTAGTTGGCCACCAGGCTTGCACACATCTCAGGAGGGAATTTTCTCCCACTCCTCTTTGCAGATCCCCTCTAAGTCATTAAGCTTTTGAGGCTGACATTTAGTAACTCGAACCTTCAGCTCCATCCACATATTTTCTATAGGATTAAGGTCTGGAGATTGGCTAGGCCACTCTATGACCTTAATGTGCTTCTTCTTGAGCCACTTCTTCGTTGCCCAGGCGGTGTGTTTTGGATCATCGTCATGCTGGAATACCCATCCACGACCCATTTTCAATGCCCTGGCTGAGGGAAGGAGGTTCCCCCTTGCAGAAAATCACCCCCAAAGCGTAATGTTTCCACCACCATGTTTGACGGTGGGGATGGTGTTCTTTGGGTCATAGGCAGCATTCCTCCTCCAAACACGGCGAGTTGAGTTGATGCCAAAGGGCTCCATTTTGGTCTCATCTGACCACAACGCTTTCACCCAGTTCTTCTCTGAATCATTCAGATGTTCATTAGCAAACTTCAGACAGCCTTGTACATGTGCTTTCTTAAGCAGGGGGACCTTGTGGGTGCTGCAGGATTTCAGTTCTTCACGGCGTAGCATGTTATTAATTGTTTTCTTGGCGACTTTGGTCCCAGCTACCTTGAGATCATTGACAAGATTCTCCAGTGTAGTTCTGGGCTGATTCCTCACTGTACTCATGATCATTGAAACTGCATAAGATGAGATCTTGCATGGAGCCCCAGACTGAGGGAGATTGACAGTTTTTTTGTGTTTCTTCCATAATAATTGTACCAACTGTTGTCACCCTCTCGCCAAGCTGCTTGGCGATGGTCTCCTAGCCCATTCTAGCCTTGTGTAGGTCTACAATCTTGTCCCTGACATCCTTGGACAGCACTTTGGTCTTCACCATGGTGGAGAGATTGGCTATGGAGGAGACATTGGAATCTGATTGACCGATTGCTTCTGTGGACAAGTATCTTTTATACAGGTAACAAGCTGAGATTAGGAGCATTCCCTTTAATGGGCCATACACACTATAAAATTTTCTTTAGACTTTTTCCTTCAGACTTACCAAAACCATATAATATGAGGTCAAACCTAAACACTTTCAATTTGTATGCAATCAGGCAGGCCCTTGCACTACATAGAAAAAGGTAAATCTAAAGGAAATCTGACAACAAAAGTTGTATAGTGTGTATCCAGCTTAAGGGCTCTTTCACACATGGAGTCCGTCGGACGGACTCAGTTTTTCTCAGCGGGAGAATCGATCTGCCGATCCCCCGCTGAGCAGGAGGATGACAGCTGTTCTCCGCGCTGTGTGCAGAGACACAGCTGTCAGGTCCCCATGCATCTCTATGGGGGAATCGGATGGGAACAGACCGTCTGTCCATTCCCATCCGAATCCATCCGATCCGCTGGACGGATGGAAAATAGGTTTTCCATCCGTCCAGATTTGACGGATCGGATGTCAGCGGACATGTCTCCGCTGACATCCGATGCCCCATAGACATGCATGCGGTGACCGTTCAGATCAGCCAAAAAAAAAAAAAACGGACAGGCGGATCTGAACAGTCCGCCTGTGTGAAAGGGGCCTAAGAGAGTGCTCCTACTCTCAGCTCATTACCTGTATAGAAAACACCTGGGAGCCAGAAATCTTGCTGATTGATAGGGGATCCAGAACTTCTTTCACTCATTAAAATGCAAATCAGTTTATAACTTTTTTGAAATCCGTTTTTCTGAATATTTTTATTGTTATTCGGTCTCTCACTGTTGAAATAAATCGACCATTAGAATTATAGACTGATCATTTCTTTGTCAGTGGGCAAACGCACAAAATCAGCAGGGGATCAAAAAAAACTTTTTTCCCTCACTGTACATATACCCACAAACAAATAGAATACCGCTTTAAGAATGGGTGGTACTTTTTTTCTGTAAGATATACAATAGGGACAATAGAAAAACCTCTCTTTAGACCACTGTAACTACTACACATACCTGTGATCATTTTTTCTGAGTGCTTATAGAGCAGTGAGGCTCTTCAGCCTGGCTAAGATGTGGCTTATGTCTGCAGCTAAATGCTAAATATATTCATAGATCAATCATATATTTTTAATCCATTATCTAATGTCTAAAACTTCTCCTTCTTTCACATACTGCTAACTTCTTACCCTCATATTACGCCATCACATTCCAAAATAAACGGAACAAAATGCTGTGCACAAATTAGAAAGGTTTTTCCATTGCTGCTGTAAACAAATACCTTCTCATCTGTACATTAGTCACCAAGCTCATCTTACTCTAACCCGACTATAAAAAGATGGTGAGGAAGGCTAGTACAGACTGCTATAGGCTGAAGTCATAGGATTTGATTATTTATACCAAAAATACACCAGTGCAATACCAATGTGTACAAATATAAGTGCAAAATAACTCTAAGAGCCGGTTCACACTGAGACGATCCGACTTCGGGGGGCGACCTGTGAAGTCGCGTGCACCGCGACTTCGGCGCGACTTGCAGGGACTTCACATAATGGAAGTCTATGCAAGTTGCTCCGAGGTCGCCCCAAAGTAGTACAGGACCCTTTTTCTAAATCCGACTTCGGGGGGCGACCTGTGAAGTCGCGTGCACTGCGACTTCGGCGCGACTTGCAGGGACTTCACATAATGGAAGTCTATGCAAGTTGCTCCGAGGTCGCCCCAAAGTAGTACAGGACCCTTTTTCTAAATCCGACTTCGGGGGGCGACCTGTGAAGTCGCGTGCACCGCGACTTCGGCGCGACTTGCAGGGACTTCACATAATGGAAGTCTATGCAAGTTGCTCCGAGGTCGCCCCAAAGTAGTACAGGACCCTTTTTCTAAGTCTTGTGTCGCTCCTATTAGAACGGGTCCTGTACTACTCAATGGACCGTGACCTACCGTGACTTGTCAGGCTGACAAGTCGCCTGACAAGTCGCGCTAGTCTGAATGGGCTCTTAATTGCCACTGTCACTACACATAAAAAAGAAAAACAAAAAACAGTGCTGTGCCACAACTTAATATATATATATATATATATATATATATATATATATATATATATATATAACATAGTGCAAAATTAATCAAAGAAATATAGGGGTACTCAAAGTGTGAAAACCATTTAAATCAAATATTCCATGTGAGAAAAGAAAAAATATATAGTCCTTATATCATGAGTGTATCTTGATCGAGTCAAATCAGCATATTGATCCACATCAGCATATTGATCCACCATACAGTGCAAGAAAGCAATAAAATGCTTGCGCTCGTCTCCACCTCTGCAATTAGGCCGCTCATCTCAGATTTTGACCCGTGTTACCAGTAGGTCAAAAACAGCGGTTCCCCTCTGGGGACAAACAATTGGCTCCTCTGCAACTTCCTCTCCCTCCAGTCAGCCTTGTAAGCTTCGGTGACAAGATTTTTGGCCATTTACAAAGTTCATTGTAGATAAACCCAAGGTCACTCAGCCTCAGAAAATTTGAAAATAACATTTTTTCAATAAGGGTGCAGGTCCTGCAATACATGCAATCCTACCAAAGCTCACTTCTAAAATGAACATATAGTTTAGAAAGTGACCAAATTATCTACAAACCTAAAGAAAAAGAAAAGGCTTTCTACGTTTATGGAATAATTAGAACAGACTGGGTCCTGTGTGGACCTACCTAAGAGTATTCCAATCTTTCAGTATAAATAGGACTAGATATTTGCATTGCTAACATTGCATTGCCAGTTCCTGGCCTAGGGAGGCCTACTGCCACCTGCAACATCGTTATTGCTGTCCCAGAACAGTTTGTGCATTGCGGTTGGTGGAATAGCCTACTGTGTATTAACAGTTCACCTAAGCTGTGTCAGTACATCTAGAGCTAAACAGCTAGCAGAGTAAGGTGATTATTTGTTCTACTTTATTAATCAGTTCTAAGTGTACTGGCACAATGCAGGCCAAATTTCAGCTTCTCATTCACAGACTCTGTATACCAAGCTGGCTAGTTGACTGGGGTAAAATGAGCACCAAACCCAAAAATAAAGCCGCTCATTTTCTAAAACCCCGCCTGCTCCTTTTACATGTTTCGCTTCGCTAGCAGGTTAAACTCTATGACTAACCTTCTACCAGAGAGAGACACTTAAGAGGAAAAGGTGGCTTACTCTTGTACTGGAGAAAAGTACTAAAATATATCCTAAGTTTTTAGAAAGTGAGCAGCTCTACATTTGTGTTTGCCGAAATAATTGTTAGCGGGTCATGGACCAGTCAGCACCCATCTCTTGGTGAAGCTGGGATGGAAGGCTTGGAGCACCCATCTCTTGGTGGAGCTGGGATGGAAGGCTTGGAGCACCCATCTCTTGGTGAAGCTGGGATGGAAGGCTTGGAGCACCCATCTCTTGGTGGAGCTGGGATGGAAGGCTTGGAGCACCCATCTCTTGGTGGAGCTGGGATGGAAGGCTTGGAGCACCCATCTCTTGGTGAAGCTGGGATGGAAGGCTTGGAGCACCCATCTCTTGGTGAAGCTGGGATGGAAGGCTTGGAGCACCCATCTCTTGGTGGAGCTGGGATGGAAGGCTTGGAGCACCCATCTCTTGGTGGAGCTGGGATGGAAGGCTTGGAGCACCCATCTCTTGGTGGAGCTGGGATGGAAGGCTTGGAGCACCCATCTCTTGGTGGAGCTGGGATGGAAGGCTTGGAGCAGAGTGGATGGGACAGTCTGGGGTAGAATGAGGTGGCACACAACAGTTGGTTTAGGGGGATCAGGTAGTACAAGTCTGGGTCAGATTATATTCCTAAAAAATACAGTGACAAAGTGTATTTGAAGGCCACAACCTTTTTAATGTTGAATAGAGTAGGTCATTTTTTTGTGGTTTCGCTGATGAGAGATTTTCACCCACTTTTCCTCCCAGAGGCACACCAGGATTAGGAGAAAAACACTGTCCAACAGTTTTCATCAGAGCAGGAGTCCCCATTGAAATTATTTCCCCTTTATTAATGTTCTGTTGATAACAGTAAAATTGTGGATTTCCCAAGTTACAAATGGTCACCAGGACATACACTGGCTGAACATTTCCAGAGGGGACCCAAATAGCAGTGAAAAACTGACAGTTTTAACATTTCCACCAAATCTAATAAAAGAAAAAACTTTAGATACACTAACTTAGAAGTAACAGTGTGCAATTGTTCCATACAGGCCTGTATTTAAACAGCATTGGTCCCTAGGCACATGTGAATGTTGTTGCTTTGGTGTATAAACTCAACCTGTTATACCATGTGATTAGCTTACTAAAAAAAGTATGCTAGAATGCACTGTTCAAGGCAGCATGCTATCTACTTCATATGCAGAACTAGGTTTTAACTGTACAGACAAGGGAATGGTTTCATTTCCTGAACTAAAATAGCCTTCGGACTCTCAACATCTCCTGTACTCCCTTACACTAGTTCTCTTGCAGAATGAAGCCTTGCATCTTTAAGCTGGACAGAAAAGGGTACAAAATTTATCCACTATTGTAATGCGGGAACACTGCGAATCTACTGCATGCTCCCGCATCACATTTGCAGCACAGGCAGTTCGCACTGCCATATGCGAATCGCTGGGGGTGTCAATTCAAAGTTAACAACACCCCTAAATCCGATCGCATATCGCAGTGCGATCTGAAAGTTCTCACATGAATTGGATCACACTGGTGTGAACCACCATGCGATCCGATTCTGCTGCGGACCAAAAAAAAGGCTCCTGTTCGAGTTCACTGCGATTGCGGTGTGAATTCAGCCATACAAAAACTGTATGGCTAAATTCGCACCCCACAGACATCACATGTGATTTTAGGAACAGTGCGCTCTGAATCACATGCGATGTCTGTCATCGCAATAGTGTGAACCGACACTTAAAGTAATGAAGTATGGTGGTCGATCTTCAGGGTTTATTCTAGAAGAGCTGTTCGGCTCCTGCAGAACTTGGCAGATAAAGAATGTAGCTTTTTTTTTAGGGGTTGGCAATGTCTTCTTGATATACATGTAGTGTCGTGTATATAAAAAGGAGAGGGAAGGTGCCTGTATGTGTAGCAATATGGTTAAATTTAATGAAGGTACAACATTTAGCAACTCACGTGGTTGATAATTAAAACTGGCACGTCTAAGTATGCAGGCATTCGGGGTAAAGCTGTCCACAGACCGTCCTCACCACCATCGATGTCATCCCTTTCATGATGTGCTCCAAGAGTGCTGCAAGCCTCGCTTTCAGATCGCTCTAGTGCAGGGTAGTCTTCCCAGTCACAATTGCAGACTGACAGCTTTGTACACTGAGTCGTTATACTCGTTTAGAGGCAGTTAAATTTAGTGGAATTTTTTTTCTTAAAGCAAAAAAGATGGAAGTTTATTGGCATTTGAAACGCCAAATGCTTGTAACAGCGTAAAAGCGCGTCTAAATGCTGCAACTCGCATTCATAAGCATTTCGTTTGTAGGGGGTTTTCAATGGGGATACATTTATGACCATTTTACAATGCAACAACGCTTCTAAAACTGCAAACGCTGCTAAATGTGCAGAAACCCGGCACGTTAACGCAGCAAAACGGACGTTTTTAACCGTTGGTTACTAGCTGTCAGGGGAGGTTTTAAAACGTGCTGTGTACATGAAGCCTAAGTGCCAATCAGTAGATGATTTATGCATGGTATTTGATTTTATATATAAACTATGAAGCAATGATGGATGAAGATTTATGCATGCATTTTAACACTGCTCCAACAAATATTGATTGACCATTTTTCTTATGTTCTAGTGAGAAAATCCTAAAAATTGGTTGTTTTATATGTCTCTTGGACAATATAACTATGCATGGAGTGGACACCCTTTAATCAACTATCCATACATGGATAGCTCTTCCAATTGATTATGTAGACTTCATACATATGAGATAGTGTGGTTAAATACCATTTAATAATACATAAAAAAAACATTTACTGAATACAGTCCCAAGCGACTCACCCTAACCTGCTGCTTATGGCTGTGACGAGCGAGGAGTTAATCCCATTTCATTCCTTGCACACAGGTAGAGAGAGAAGGGAAATCCTTTGTCTAATTCCAAGCGTAATCTGTGATGGAGTGCTTCAATTTGAAATCTGAAAGTCAAAATAAATCAAGATATGAAGTGCTATTGCTTGAACAGCAAATCGTTTTTTCTGAGCAAAGCACAATCTTTCTGCCATTCCAGACATCATGGCATATTTGTTCTAACAGAAAAAAATGATTAGCCAAAAGAGATGAGAAAAAAAAAAACAAGTACATAGGATAAAGAGGCAGACAACATTCAAATTACAATTTACAATAAACTAGCAGAAAACACTGCCAGAATGTGGATTAGTAATGTTTCATTCATCTTCCATGTAATATTTTACCCTAAAAGGAAATATTGGCCACGGATAAAAGGAAGCATTTAAATTTGATGCGTCATAACTGACAAAGCATTTTGTCTAAATTTGAGAGCTCAGCCCTGGAATCCCTGATAGACTGTGTGGGTGGGTGAATCGGATCTTCAGCATCCGTAATTAAAATTGCACTGGAAAGAATTGACCCAATTAAAAATGCATGTTTGAAAAAAAAAAAAAAAAAAGTTGAATTCCCACCTATGACCTAGGGAGGTGCTAATTGTAGCGGCAGGAATCTGCTGGGTGGCTAGGTGTGGCTGGCGTACGCTATAATGGCAGGTGTAACAAGACGCAGTCATTTACGGTTCTCTACACAACCAGCGATTACCTGCGGTTATCACTGCTGGACACACACACACACACACACACACACACACAAGGTGTGCCAGGTAATCACTGGCTGTGCAGACAGCTGTGAATACTTGTGGCCCCCGGCCGCCTGTCATCATAGTAAAAACGGGCCCAACAGGCACACCTAGCCGACCCTATTCCTCGAGATTCCAAAATATTCCCGACGGTGTGAATGTAGCCGAATGCATCTTAAATTTGAAGACAAAAATGTATTATATAGCAGCTTACCAATCATACTGTATGTAGTGGCTGCATTTGTTTTCTTTTTTATTTATACCTAGTGATTCTGCAATTGAGGGCAGAATCACACTGCCCCGCTGTGCTTTGGCTGGACTGCAGCATATCCGTGAAAAAAAAAAAAAAAAAAAAAAAAAAAAAAAAAAAAGGAGGGCCGACAATCGACAATCTTGAAAAAAAAGAATATAAAAAATAAATAATAATAGTAATAATAATAATAATAATAAGAATAATAAATATTTTTTATTGGTAAT
Source organism: Pelophylax lessonae (assembly GCF_965119305.1). NCBI lineage: Eukaryota > Metazoa > Chordata > Amphibia > Anura > Ranidae > Pelophylax > Pelophylax lessonae. The sequence continues at coordinate 241,305,498 of NC_138773.1, forward strand.
GTTTTATAGCAAAAAGTAAACAAAAAAAAATCTAATTTCTTCTTTAAATGGGGCTCAAACTATGGGACAGATTTATGGTATTTTTTTTTTTTTTTTTTTACTAGTAATGGTAGCGATCAGCGTTTTTTTAGTGAGACTGCAACATTGTGGTGAACAAATCTGACACTAAGTGACACTTTTTGGGGACCAGTGACACAAATACAGTGATCAGTGCTAAAAAAAAAAAAAAAAAAAAAAAATGCACTCTCACTGTACTAATGACACTGGCAGGCAAGCGGTTAACATCAGGGGCGATCAAAGGGTTAAGTGGGTTCCCTGGGAGTGCTTGCTAACTGTGTAGGGGGTGCTTTGACTGGGGGAAGACAGAGGTCTGTGTTCCTGCTTAGCAGGAACACAGATCTCCATCTTCCCCCCCCCTCACAGACCGGTGGTCTGCCTATCCTGAGAACAACTGCAGGGTGCTGGTGAACATCAGGTCGGCCGGACTCACTGATTGGCTCCTCATGCGTGCCTTAGTCCCAGCGCACGAAATGATGCAAAGGTACCTCATTCTGCGCAGAAGGTCTGCAGTATATCTGTGTGGGGCAGTCCAGAACTGGTTAAAGACCCAACTAAAGTCCCACATTATCTCTTAAAGAGCTATTAAAGGCAACTTTTTTTTTTTTCAAATAACAAACATTTCATACTTACCCGAGCAGCCTTAAACCCCCCTCTTCTCGGGTCCTCTGCTGGCGCTCCTGGACCCTCACTCCTGCCGAGTGCCCCCAAAGCAAGCAGCTTGCTATGTGGGCACCAAAGCAGGCTTGCTCCCCAGCCGTTGCTCTGCGTGCCCATTCACACACAGAGCCGCGGCCTGGCCCCCTTTCTCTGCTCATTGGATCATTGGTCATTTACAGCAAATGGCTGCTGGCTGCTGCTGTCTCTGCCAATGAGGAGGGAGAGTCCCCTGAGAGCCTAGGCTCTCATGCACATCCCTGGATCGCAATGGGGCTCAGGCAAATATTGGTGGGGGGGCTGGGGCCTGCTGCACATAGGTTCTTCACCTTAATGCATAGAATGCATGAAGGTAAAATACCTTAAGCTCTTAGAACTACTTTAACACTTGTATGTTTAGAAATTCCTTACAATAACACTTTCCTTCAGTGAAAAATGCTACTTCCTGCTCACACTCCAGTGCTCTGTGCTGGCATAGCTGAGAACAGCCACACCCCTCAACAGGGAAGAGGCAGGGAATAAGAGAGGGCATCTTTGACCAGGACTATTATAATACTTAGTGTGGGGGGCTCCACTCTATTGGCTTACTGGGCTGCACAGTCATATTTTGACTCTGAACAATGAAGAGAGATAACACCGCTCAGGCTAGTCAAAGTCCACAATTTAAGGTAGGTGCTGAACCTCGGCTCACCACCAGAAGCATTAAAGAAGAAAAATGGTCGCACACCACCACAGAATCAGATGAAGAAAAATTCCTTTTTTCACATAAGTGGTACAAGGTACAGCAGGGTAGGACAGTAGACTTGTTTCACACGACTGCTATGTGCTTGTTCACTACCAAGTAGTGCATAGCAGTCATGTGAAACGCCTCTACTGCCCTACCCTGCTGTACCTTGTACCACTTATGTGAAAAAAGGAATTTTTCTTCATTGGATTCCGTGGTGGTGTGCGACCAATTTTCTTCTTTATTATTTTGACTCTGTACAGCAGCTGTGATAAATAAGTGCAGGAAAAAACTGTGGAAATGGGGTTTGTAGTATTAAATTTGAATAAATATCTAAAGGCCTGCTTCTCACTGGAATTTACCTGCATGCAATGGATTCCAGGGGCAAAAACCAGCAAATTCTTTTGGCTGGAATGAAAGGTGCATGTGAATAGCAGCAGCTGTTGAGCCTGTACAGAGTAATGACCGCTGTCACCGTTTGCATGTAGGTATACACCTCCTATCCATCCATTGGCAGCCATGTGCTCCCAGTGTGGAGACACTCAAATTAGGAAGTGTTAGGACTGCAGGTAAAACAGGGTGCCCTGTAGTGGCCCTGCAGCTTACACATACGTTTGCAAATGCGTGTCAACTAAACACCTGTTCTTTATATCATGAGACAGGTCTACTTGGTTGGTGGCAGGCTGGAGGGTGAGTACATCAGACTGGGGGCTGGCTGGCTTCCATGCACCTCTCTTAATCCTTTTCAATTCGTTTTTTTCTGATACCGGGATGGAGACGCTGGGCATACATGCTGGTGTCTCACCTAAATTCCCACATTGCCCACATTGTTTATGTAACCAGGGATGGAGGCACCTTGCCTACAGGCTGGTGCTTCATTTAAAGTCCCACCGTGCGATTTTTGTGCGTTTTTGGTGGATGCAGTCTAATTTGACCCCAGTTTTTTCATATACAGGGATGGAGACCATAGCATGACCTGCTTGTCTCATGTAAAGTCCCAAATATTTTATGAAATCAGGGATGGAGGCACTGTGCTATACAGGCCAATTGCCTCATATAAAGTCCCAATCTGTGTTTTACACTGCATTCGCCAAGGGGTTGGAGGTGTATGCTTCTCAGCTGGTCGTTTTCAGTTTGTACCATCGCAAGAACATCGCTATTAGAGTTTTGAGATACTAGACCAGTCATGGATGGGGGTGGGTTGGGGGAGGTTTGGGCTGCTCCCTCCCACATGCCTCCTATCCATCCATTGGCAGCCATGTGCTCCCAGTGTGGAGACACTCAAATTAAAAGTGTTAGGACTGCAGGTAAAACGATGCCCTGTAGTGGCCCTGCAGCTTACACATGCGTTTGCAAATGCGTGTCAACTAAACCCCTGTTCTTTATTTATATCATGAGACAGGTCTACTTGGTTGGTGGCAGACTGGAGGGCGAGTACATCAGACTGGGGGCTGGCTGGCTTCCATGCACCTCTCTTAATCCTTTTCAATTCGTTTTTTTTCATACACCAAGTGGTTACCTGCAGTGAATGTTCTGTCCGAGCCTAGATGCAGTCAGATGGTAGGATGACCGATGCACAACAGCCTCCGCTATTCCCATGCAACTGTCATTCCAGCCGCAAGAATCCCCCAATTCTTGTCCCTGGAAATTGGTGAATGCTGGTAAATGGCCGTCTGAAGGAGGCCTAATTCTTTACCTTTTCGAGCTTCAGCTACAGGGAAACCCTCTTGCAACAGTGGCCCTCCTGCTCTTGGTAACTCTTTATTGAAGGCAAAAGAATGCCATATCTACCAGGCATATACTGTAGGTAACTGCAACATAACCAGGCAAGCACAAACAGTTAACTCTATAGCGGCATGCAACTCTCACTGCGTCATCGCTTTTATTCCTGGAAATGGATTCTAGATGTCTTAGGTTTAAGACACAGTGACAGTAATTGAGCTCTTTTTAATATTCAACAGGAAGTAATCTCAGAGATAACACTAAATGCTTTTTTCCCCCCCATTAAAATTTAAAAACTAAAAACATCAGTTGAAGAAAATTTGCATTTTTACTCTATAGAAAGACAAATACCATGACAAGTACATGTTAAAATCGATTTGCTCCAAACTCCCCAAGATTAACGAATATAGCCGCCAGGCAAAAGACTGCAAGACAAGGGCAGCATTTTTGTACAATCTATAATAAAGTATTTTATTTCATTTTTAATAAAAGTCTGGAAAAACTCCACACCCATCAAGATTTATGTGTTGGAATGAATAATAAGGTTAGAAGGTGGCATTGAGAATGCAACATAACTGCCTGAAACTTTACACAATGTTAAAGTGGAGCTCCACCCAAAAGGGGAAGTTCCACTTTAAGCTCGCCTCCCCATCTCCTATTCCACATTTGGCGTGTAACTTCTTTCAGGAGGGAGCGGGTAGTGTGGTCATGTGCCATCTCCCATTTCAGCTCAGATCGCCTAGTTTTTCCAGTCCCAGACAATTGCCTGACCACTCAGGAGGCGCACACTAGGCTGTAAAGCTGCAAGCTGTCACAGCCGGGTGCCCACAGTTGTAATGCCAGCGCAGGGGAGAGGAAAGGAAGCGATGGTTCGGGCGACCACATTGCTGGTTCCTGGGACAGGCGAGTGAGCCTTCATTAAAAAGTCAGCAGCTACACTTATTGGAGCTGCTGACTTTTATTAAAACACAAATATGACCGAAACTCCGCTTTAAGTCTCAACAGAACAGCCAAGGTAACTAAAGTACAATGTGAGCTCCTGTAGCACATCAAAGCCAAATAAATGCAACTTTAAGTGGCAAGTAAAACTTTACATAGTTACATAGTAATGCCCAGTACACACGATCCGAAAATCGGGCGACGTTCCATCCGTTATTTTTAGTATTCTAGCAGCTCTCAATAATATTCGCTTAACGGGAGAGGTTACTCACGATACGAATTTTCTCGGACGATAATTCTTAGCTTCCGGTATGCGTAACCACGCTGTAGCGTGTGAGGGGAAAATGATGTCTACTGCTCATGCGCTGTCTACTGCTCACCATTTTTTTTGGACGAACAACATACTGATAATACGATAATCGTACGATGTGTTATAATACGATCAAAATTTTTATGCTTGCACGACCGGATAATATCGGGTGAACTGTCGTGATCGCCTCTCGTAAGCTGTGTACTAACGATCCGATTATCGTCCGATCCTTTCACAAGCGTTAATTTTCGTCCGATTTTCGATCTTGCAAATCTGGCCTGTTAGTGGGCCCTGTAGGCCAGGGTTGAAGACCACTGCCTTAGGGCTCCCAGTTGGAGACTGCTTCACCCAACAGACAGGAGGTCTGTGCATTGGGAGTCAAGAAGACTCCAATCCTCTCTGGGATTCAGAGCCAGAGGCTGCAGCCAGAGAATGTGTGTGGCAGTAAACGGCCTGAGGACTAAAGCCCCGTACACACGTACGAATCGTCGGCCAAACGATCGGCCGTCTTTTGTCCAAGGGCTGTCTTGTCTGTTGAAAAGTGCAAAAGACTGCACACGAATTTTGTCGGCCAACAACAGCCGACTGCAGAAGTGATGTCATGTGATGGTTAACTTTCCTGGTCTTTTTTCTTTTCTGAGCATGCCCAGTCTTGCAAATCTGCTGATTGTCGGCCGAATTCTGTACTGACTGGCGAACTGGTGTCGGCATACAAAAATTTTAAAGTCTGCACGCCAGATTCTGTTCGGCCGAAAGTGCGCTGTCGGCAGCATCATACTAACAAGCCGAAAATCGGCAGATCCGGCGGCCGAACAGTTTCGGCCGACAATCGGTACGTGTGTACGGGCCTTCAGGCCAGAATGGAGCTATGGATGCTAGAGTAAAGTGATCTGCACAGAAGCACCTATGGTCGGGGTGACCAACATAAAGAGCCAGGTGGGATAGCATTTTCTGTTTGTGTATTTACTGGAGAAGAACGCCTGTGTGTGAAACCTATATGTTACGGAAAAATGAGCTAACAGGCCCTTAAAAAAATTGTCATGCTGGAAGACCCATTTTCAGTGTTCTGGGTGAGGTAAGAAAGTTCTCATCCAAGATTTCACAATACATGGCCCTGTCCATTGGCCCCTAAATGTGGCAATGTTGGCCTGTACCTTTAGCAGAGAAACAGCCCCAAAACATAATGTTTCACCTCCATGCTTGACTGTAGGTATGATGTTCTTAGGGTCATAGTCAGCATTTTTCTTCCTCCAAACATGGCCAGTCGAGTTAATGCCAAAGAGCTCAATTTTGGTCTCATCTGACCACAACGCTTTATCCCAATCCTTTTCTGAATTATTTAGATGTTGATTGGCAAACTTCACATTTTCCTTCTTGAGAAGGGGGACCATGCGGGCGCTGCTGGATTTCAATTCGTGGTCATGAATGGTGTTATCAATGGTTTGTTTGGGGACTGTGGTTCCAACTGCATTGAGATCATTCAAAAGCTCCTCCCGTTTAGTTCTAGGCTGATCCCTCATTTTTCTCATAATCAGCCTTACTCCCATGAGGTGAAATCTTGGAGCTCCAGACCGAGGGCGATTGATGGATATTTTATATTCCTTCTGGGAATAATCACTCCAACAGTTGTCTACTTCTCACAAAGCTTCTTGCTGATGGTCTTTTAGCCCATTCCAGCCTTGTGCAGGTCTACAATTTTGTCCCTGACCTCCTTTAACCACTTTACGACCGCTCACAGTAATATTACTGCGGCAAAGTGGCTCGTTATCGTCACACTCCCCCTTCTGGGCGGCGCTTGCTCGCCGCCGGAGGCTCGCTCCCGCTGTTTTCATTCACAGCGGGAGTCGGGCCAGGGGAGGAGCAGCGGCGATCGCCGCTGCTCTTACCCGATCGTCGGGGATCGAGTCTGGAGATCTGCCCGCTGTGTGTAAACAGAGCGGGCGGATCTCCATAGTGACAGGGAGTGACAGATCGGACTGTTCAGCATAGCTGGACATCCGATCTGTCCATGACTCACTCAGTCACCTCCCCCCCCACACGTCAGTAAGCACCAGGCATACATTAACCCCTCCCTCTCCAATAAAATTAACCCCTTCCCTGCCAGTGTCATTTTTACAGTAACAGTGCATATATTAGACATATGCCGGTTTTCGGTAATTCGATATATCGCGGTATTGCATAGCCACGGTATTGTTGTTGTGGCATTTTTAAAATACCGAGTTTATCTGCTCCTGGGTCTGACTTGTGAATTGATACATTTCAGTGAGCTGGATGACTCATTCACTCACACAGCTCTCCCAGTAACTATAAACAAAAATGTTTACATTGTATCTTTTCCTTCCCTCTGCCAGGGAGAAAGGAATTTTAACCTCTTAAAGACTGGACCTTTTTCTGACACTTGTTGCTTGCAAGTTAAAATCAGTTTTTTTTTTGCTAGAAAAGTACTTCGAACCCCCAAACATTTTATATATTTTTTTAGCAGAGACCCTACAGAAAAAAAATGGCGATTGTTGTAATATTTTATGTCACACTGTATTTGCGCAGCAGTCTTTCAAACGCAATTAATAGACTTTAATGAATAAAAAAAAAAAAAAAAACGTAACAGTAAAGTTATCCCAATTTTTTTTTTTTGTTACACAGAGAATCGTGATCTTTATTCCAAGCTAAAAAATCGCGATTCTCATTTTGGCCAGAATCGTGCAGCTCTAATATATATATATATATATATATATATATATATATATATATATATATATATATATATATATATATATATACATACATACATACATACATACATACATACATACATACATACATACACACAAGCCCACATTACATTATTATATAGCCATCAAGCAGTGTCTGGCCTACCTGGTGATGACTGGTCCTGGCGCTCTGATCCGATGGCCTGGTCTTTAAAAGGGCAAATCCTTACGATCCAGAAGTGGTTAAACCTGCAGGAGGACAGGTGTTTTTATCTATTAATGACTTTACTATTGCTTTAGGCCTGGTTCACATGTATGCGGGTTAGCGGTTCACATGTATGCGGGTTGGGGGCCCACATTTGCACAGGCATAGCAGCCCATTGATGTGAATGGGCTTGAGCTGCTATGTCTGCGTTTTCAGCTGAAAAAAGGTGCATGCAGAATTTAAAAAAATGCAGTGGCCATGAAATCCATCCTTCTTTTGCACCATGCGACTTACCTGCCGTTGCTGCACATGCAAACTGTTTTTAAATGCCGTGCCCACGTATACAAAAAATGCAGAAAGCTTGCCAGAGCAGGAACTGCAGGTTAGTCGCATGGTGCAAAAGAAGGATGGATTTCAAGGCCACTGAATTTAAAAAAAATGCTGCATGCACCTTTTTTCTGCGGAAAATGAAGGCATAGCAGCCCGTTCAAATCAATGGGCTGCTATGCCTGTGCAAATGTGGGCCGCCAACCCGCATACATGTGAACCGCCAACCCGCATACATGTGAACCACCAATCCGCATACATGTGAACCAGGCCTAAAGCAATAGTAAAGTCATTTATAAACCACACCTCCTTCAGGTTTAACCACTTCTTGACCACAAGGATTTGCCCTCTTAATGACCAGGCCATCGGATCGGAGCCGAGCGCCAGGACCAGTTATCACCAGTTAGGCCAGACACTGCTTGATGGCTATATAATAATGTAATGTGGGCTTGTGTGTGTGTGTGTGTGTGTGTGTGTGTGTGTGTGTGTGTGTGTGTGTGTGTGTGTGTGTGTGTGTGTGTGTGTGTGTGTATATATATATATATATATATATATATATATATATATTAGAGCTGCACGATTCTGGCCAAAATGAGAATCGCTTGATGACCTATTTTAGGCCTGGTTCACAGAGTCTGTACTGACTGACTATATAATTATGTGCAAAAGTGAACCAAAGCCCCTAAATTCAGCAATGAAATTGAAGTGAGGTGGAAATTTAATAATAGAATACCGTGATAATACCGTATACCGTGGCAAAACCTTAATCAATTAATCGCAGCATGAAAATCTGATACCGTCACAAGCCTAGCATATATATAGCACGGATTACTGCAGTAATGTCACTGGTACCCCAAAAGTGTCAAAAATGTCAGCCAAGGGTCCGATCTGTCCGCCACAATGTCGCAGTCCCACAAAAAAAAAAAAAAAAAAAAAAAAAAAAAAAAAAAAAAAAAAAATCGCAGATCGCCGCCATTACGCGTTAAAAAAAAAAACACCAAAAATGACAGAAATCTTTCCCTTTGTTAGTAAACGCAATAACTTTTGCGCAAACCAATCAAAATACGCTTATTGCGATTTTTTTTACCAAACATATGTAGCAGAAAACAAATTGGCCAAAAATTTTTAAAAAAATTGGTTTTTACATCTTTTTTGGGGGGAATTTCATATAAAAAAAATGTTAAAAATATTGTTATTTTTTCAAAATAAACGCTTTTTTTGTTTATAGCGCAAAAAGTAAAAAATCGCACAGGTGATCAAATACCACCAAAAGAAAGCTCTGTTTGAGGGAAAAAAAGGACGTAAATTTCCTTTGGGTACGGCGTCGCACGACCGCGCAATTGTCAGTTGAAATCGCACAGCGCCGAATCGCAAAAAGTGGCCTGGACGGAAGACAGCAAAATCCTCCGGTGGTAAAGTGGTTAACAGCTCTTTGGTCTTGCCCACTAGGTGAGGTTTGAAGAAAGATTCTGTGGACAGGTGTCTTTTATACACATAAGTTGTTGTGAGGAGCACCTTCTTAAATTTACAGGACTAATCACATAAGCACATACTGTAGCCAGTCTGTGGGAGACAGAATTATTGTTGGTTGGGAATCAAAATATACTTATCTTACTCACTGAACTGAAACTCTATTGATACATTTGTATCATGTGTTTTTTCTGGATTTTTGGTTGATATTCTGTCTCTATCAATTAAAATACATCTATGATAAAAAATTGGGCAAACTTACAAAATCTGCAGGGGATCAAATAATTATTTTCCTCGCTGTATATGATCTAAATCCTTCTAGTGTGATCATAGAGTGCAATAAAGTCCAAAAAGCTGAGATTAATTTGTGCAAAAAAAAAAAAAAAAAAAAAAAAGTTATATATATATATAAAAAATATAGATGGAAAGAGATAAACTAGAAAATGTACAGTTTCATGGGGAAATTGTGTTAAGTGTTCTTGCCACCACCGGTAATCTCCAGCTGTGGTGGGCGGAGTAACTGTGTGTGTTTTAAGTGTGGTGTGTGGGGTGTGTGTGTGGCTGTGTGTGGGAGTGGCAGTTAAGAAATGTTGGCAGTTGGAAACAAACGGTCTAGTTTTGAACATTCCGGAACATTCCACCATTCATTCTTATGGGGCAACTTACATCCTATGGGGCCAATTTCGCCAAAAGAAAAAAAAAAAAAAAACTACGAAATTTTGCAAACCATTCGGCAAAACCTTCCAAAAAGTAATAGCAACGCGATCGGGAACGATCCGCTCATTTCACTATATTACTTGTCTATGTAGTGTAAAACTGTGGGAGAAGTTGGAGTGCCAAAATTGTCCCATAGGCTTTCACTATAATAAGAATAATATATATGTGAAATAATAGTAAGTGTACTTGCCATAGGCAAGAACACCTAATGAATCAAAATGAAAGAAAAACTAAAAATAAAGTATGCACTGTTCCTATAAAGTTGCTCAGTATAAACATTTAAAAACTATTAATTCCCTCAACATTCAACTTATGTGACCTTAATCCATCAAATAGACTCAAAGTGCTAAAGTGCATAGAAAAACAAAAACTATGCAAAAGCAATACACTGTGCCATAAAATAAAAGTCCATATACATTGTTCCAGTTCAAAGTGACTTGTGCTTTAAAAATTGTGCAGCAATAGCAGACTGGTGAATAGGTTAAAATGACTCATGCCCCCTTCTGGGTCTACACTCACCAGGTGGATGCACCCTTGCAGTAGGAGCCACCTTACAAGGTTTACAGTATATGCCTATGAACAATTAAAAGCATAAAATAAAAAAGGCAAAACTTTTTTTTAAGCTTTGGACAGAGTGGAGAGGGATGAGAATGCTTGTCCGGTTTTTATTGCGGTCTGTATCCATGTTAAGGAGGAGATTCACCCTCTATTTGTCCTGTTTACCATGGTTATTGAAAGTAAAAGAAAACCCCAAATATTGGGTTGTCCCCAGAAAAGTAAGAGGGGAAATCTTCCAAAAGGGGAGATGGATTGTGGTGACCTGGGGGTCCCCAAGAAATTTCTTTAATTTGCAGAGATTTCCTCCCACTTCCTGTTTTGCTATGGGACAAGAAGTGAAGGAAAATCTTCACAATGGGACACCAGTGGCGAAAAAGAAAAAAGTCTGATGGGTTTAACCCTCCCTCGTTCTATCCAAAAAGAAAAAAAAAAAACAAAAAACAATTTGCCTATAGCTCTATTTTAATGCAGACCAACACAATTTTCTTGTTCGGGGGGGGGGGGGACCCCAGAAGAGGGGGATATGTCTGGGCTGCTCTGTGCAAAACCATTGAACGTCCCTACGGAGACTCTCAGAGATGATCAGATAAAATCATGACGGCTACTTCTTTTCTGTGGTTTTTAACTATTGCGGTTCTATATAATAATAAAAAAAAAAAAAAAAAAAAAATCAACCCAATTCAAGGTCTGTATCAGTCCTGAGATATAGATGACATCCTATATAGAGAATGCCATGCTGTATATATGTTGTTAGATTGGAAGCGAATGACAATGCTCTTAATTTGTGGATGCAATCATACATTATGTTCATTAACCTTCTGATGAAGAAATATACAATATATTTTGAAACGCGTTAGGTCTTCCACTACCCCTATCTGTGAAGAGTGGATATGAACGTTGGTGATTTATGTTTTTTGAATCACTGTGTATTTTATCCATTGTATTGTCTCATATATTTTTTGAGCTTTTGCAATGTTGTAAAACATTGATACGCATACCTCTTCTTGCAATCTCTCTAGCTCACACTATTGCCCTGTAAAATCCCAAATCAGAGGGAAATATTTCTGACTTCTATATTTAGAAATGTGGGTATTTCTTTAGTTTAATTGTTTTATCCATTGGCCCAATATTTTTAACACAATTTTCCTGAGCTGATAAACAGATGTAAACTGTGACTGATACTTCAAAACATTAGGCCTGTGACTGGTTCTTCCCAATTCCTGACTCCTATTTTAAAATACGATATCATTATAGGAAGCTCCTTGACCACAATTCAGCTTTGGGTAGACACTAGCGTGTTAAGATTATATCTACATTTCCCTTCCCACCTTATTGAGGATTATTTATGCATGTAATTCCGTTATACTATAAATTCCAGTGCAATAAATTATTGATCAGGTACTCTAGTCTATACCAATATATCGCACTTTAATAATTGATAGTAGAAAGTGTCCCAAGGTCAGTTTGCTTGGAAAATACCTTTGCACATTCACCTTCTCATAAAATTCTTTTCCGTTTGACAGATCATTGCAAAGACAGAAGAAGAGATACAAAATCTATTTTAAGGAGAAGAAATGCTGCTTCATACTTTAAAGCTTCAAGAATAACATCATTCATGCATAATTAATGGATATTATTAATCTTTTTTTAGGTCATGTATGCATTCGGTTTGAAAGCAAATCTTCCAAATACATTAAAAAATATAATTAAATATGGCTGCTCCCCAAATTAAGATGAGCCCCAGCTCCCCCCCCCCCCGCCCCTCCCAAAACAAAGACCTGCCTTTTTCTATTCAGCTGTCAAATACTAGAGCCTCCAATGTCCACTAAGGCTGCAGCATTTGAAAGCTGAATAGGAGCAATCCTGCAGCGGTAGGTCTTAAAGGGGAACTAAAGTTTAAAAGAAAAACCTGGGACATGTGGACACTTTTGCAGAAGAGATAGGCAGGCTAGGTTCCCACATCCGTGGGTGTGGGGCTGGGTGTGAATTATAAGCTTTCCCACACCCACAGCAAAAAAATGTGCCAGTGTTAGATGTGCGGGAGTGCATGGTACCCCCATGTTCTGCCCATGCACTGGAGGGTGTCTTCCCGGCCTGGGAACTGCAGAGCACTATGCGGTTTCCCTGTGATTGGGATTTCAGGAGTGTCAATATACTGTGTCCCTCATACCTTCTACTGACCGACTGACTATGGGTCCTACCATCAACATCCACATAACTACTTACTGTCCTCTAATGACATATGGGTCACCTGAAGAACCTACTAAGCACTGCAGGGGACACCGGCTAGTATTCATTTATGTCATGACAGTCACATTTTATTTGGAATTTCAGATTCATGACAAGGTCACTTTAACCACTTGCCGACCGACCGCCGCAGTTTTACTACGGCAGGCTGGCTCGGCTGCTGGAACTAGGGATCAACCGATTATCAGCAAGGCCGATATGAACTTTCCTCGATATATAGGTATCAGCCCCGGAACTGGCCGATATGTTCGTGATGTCATTCTGCCCTCTCCCTTGCTTTGGACAGCCTCGTCTGGAGTCGGGACTGGTCTCGCAAGAGTGTATCACAGCCATACATCCACCCACAGCAGCCCGGTGCAAGCCAGCCACCCACAGACCCTGTACCAGCCAGCCACATCCCCTGTGCCAGCCACAGGCCCTGTACCAGCCACCCACCACAGGGTGCCAGCCAGCCACCCACGCACCCACCACAGGGTGCCAGCCAGCCACCCACCACAGGGTGCCAGCCAGCCACCCACCCACCCACCACAGGGTGCCAGCCATCCATTAAACAAAAACACGTTCATTACCAGATTTGTGTCAAAAATTGTCATTTTGTACATTTAAAGCTTTGAAAAATATCGGCCAATACGCGATGGCCAAAATATTGGTATCAGCAACCAAACACCAATATCGGTTGATCCCTAGCGCGAACCGACGTAGTGCTATATCGGTCACGCGCACAGCCGACAGCGAGCTCCCGCCCCCGCTAGGCAGCGGAGAGGCCGATGCACAGGGCCGGAGCCCGTGGTTGCCGGCGGCTACCTGCGATCACTCCCCACTGAGAGAGAAGGAAGGGCAGCTGTTGTAGACACAGCTGACTGTTCTTTCTGAAATGATCACAGAGCGGTGGTCATTTTACAAGTCCCTCCCCCCCACAGTTAGTAAACACTCCCCTAGGCTTACATTTAACCCCTTGACCACCCACTGTGTTAACCCCTACCCTGCCAATGTCATTATTACAGTAACAGTGCATATTTTTAGCACTGATTACTGTAGTAATGTCAGTGGTTCCCAAAAGTGTCAAAAATGTCAGTTAGCGGTCCAAATTGTTTGCCGCAATGTTGCTGTCCCGGAAAAAAAAAAAAAAATCAATAAATCGCAGAGGTGATCAAATACAACCAAAAGAAAGCTCTATTTGTGGGGAGAAAAAAAAGAGGACATCAAATTTCATTTGGGTACAGCATCACACGACCGGGTAATTTTTCATTAAAGTAATGCAGTGCCGAATCGCAAAAAAAAAATGGCCTGGTCATTAAGGGGGCAAATTCGTCCGGTCCAGAATTGGTTAATGTTGGCTTAGAGAGAAGTTGCAGGGCCATACCAGGCTTGGGATTCAGGGAGCTACTCAATGATACATTTCAAAGAATTCTCAGATGCAACAATGTACTTCAGCTGCGTTGTTACCTTAGGCACTTTAGGCCCGGTCAGCTTCACATTATCGGTTTTTACCTACATTGAACATTAAAGCAGACCTTCACTCCTCTTCTCTACCAATAATCCTGCTATAGAACTTTACTTTTTTTGCAAATCTTTTTTTTCCCCCCTCTGTAAACCGCGTGTGCTTCTGAGTAAGAGATCAAAGCCAACTGGGATACGAAAAAAAGTAAATAGTGGGCTTGGAAGATCACTAAAAATGTAACATCTTTAAAGTATTACTGTTTTTTTTTCTCTCAACAAATGCAAAAAGACCTTCTGGGTGAAATACGTACATTCCAAAAGATTGCATTTTTTTGCAGATTACTACCTTAAATTGGCTGTAAAGCCTTAAGGTTTTAATGCATTCTATGATCCAATCCAGCGATGTGCAGGAGCCCAGCTGCTTCAGCCCCCGTCACTCTCCTCATTGGACAGATTGATAGAAGCAGGAGCCATTGGCTCCAGGCTCTGTCAATCAAAAGCTGCGACACGGGAGCCAGAACCGAGTCCCACTGTCTGTGTCAAAAGATGCAGTAGTGGGACACGGGAGTGGTGCCCCCATGGAACACTGATTTCTGTGGAGGCACCTGATGAAGAGGAAGGACCTGAAGCGGGGGGACCCAGAAGAAGGGGATCTGGGCTGCTCTGTGCAAAACCATTGCACAGAACACGTCAGTATAGGCATGTTTGTTATTAAAAATAAAACGTTTACAACCCCTTTAAGAAAAATCTGTTTGTTCCACTACGTCTTTGCAAGACTGATAACTGAATGGGAGGATCTGGTTCATTATAACCACCCGGTGTTCTAAAAGAGGAAAGCAGCAGGGTTTGCATCCATTTTGAAGTATTTAACCTTTGTAAAGTAACTCACTAAAAAACATTATTGCAGAGGATGCCTAAAATATATTACTTCTCTCTTAGGACAAACATCTGAGAAAATCAGTGAGCCAATCACACAAGCAGGAAACCTACATTGCAGGGGTTTTTCTGTACACCAACTATCTATAGAAGCCTCTAGGATGCCATATTGCGTTGAACTTTGACAGTTTCAAAAACCACAGCGGCTTCATATTCAAATAGAAAGGACATTTTAACCACTTCTGGAGAAGGTTTTACCCCCTTAATGACCAGGTTATTTTTTGCGATACGACACTGCGTTACTTTAACTGACAATTGCGAGGTCGTGCGACAATGTGCCTAAATAAAATTGATGATGTCCTTTTTTTCCCCACAAATGGAGCTTTTTTTTTTTATGGTATTTGATCGCCACTGCGGTTTTTATTTTTTGGGCTATAGAAGAAGGAGTGACAATTTCTATTATCTACTATAAAACACAGCCAATAAAAAAAAAAAAAATGTAATACATTTTTTCATCATTTTAGGCCAATTTGTATTCTGTTGCATATTTTTGGTAAAAATCCCAATAAGTGTATATTAATTGGTTTGCACATAAGTTATCACGTCTACAAAACTAGGGCAAAGATTTATGGCTTTCTTTTTTTAAT
Source organism: Pelophylax lessonae (assembly GCF_965119305.1). NCBI lineage: Eukaryota > Metazoa > Chordata > Amphibia > Anura > Ranidae > Pelophylax > Pelophylax lessonae. Next base: position 241,321,102 of record NC_138773.1, read on the forward strand.
TTTTTTTTTTTACTACCAGTAATGGTGGCTATTAGCGATTTTTAGCGGGACTGCAACATTGTGGTGGACAGATTGGACACCTAACTGACATTTTTGAGGGAACCAGTGACATTACCACAGTAATCAGTCCTAAGAATATGAACGGTTACTGAACTAATGACACTGGCAAGGAAAGGGGTTAACACCAGGGGCGATCAAAGTGTTAAGTGTGTCCCTAGGGGATGCTTTCTAACTGTGTGGGGGATGGACTCATTAGATGAACATAGAGATCTGTGTTCCTGAATAACAGGAACACAAGATGCCTGTGTTCATCTGTGACAGAACAGCGGTCTGCTTTGTTTACATGGACAGAACGGCGTTCTGCCTCTCTGGGGAATGATCGCCAGGGGACATCGCGTCTGCCGAACTAGCTGATTGGCTCCCCCATTGGCTATTGCACGAAACGATGTACAGGTATGTCGTTTCGCGCAATAGAGCCGAACTGTCCCAGTATGTGTGCGGCGGCTGGTCAAAGAAATGTGGAATTGGGAAAAAAAACACAACAAACCAACCTTCATACTCACCTAGATGGCTGCAGCGTTAATGTCAGCTCCAAGGCGCCAAGAACTGAGCGATCACATGACTGCTGATTGCTCAGTTCTCAGTCTTCACTGAGCAGAGAGCCGGTGACTATCAACCACCGCTCTTTGCTCTGCCCCCTCCAGCACTTAGTGGAGCCCCAGGCAGGAGAGGTGGCAGGAGCAGCTGGCTCATGCTCTTAACACCACGCTCCAAGTACCCCGCTAAAAACTTAAGCCCCCTCCTGCTCAGGCTTCTGGGCAGATCTTGACATTATTGTCGGGATCCCTGCAGAGCCTGCACCAGCTCAGTGAAGTCAGCCAACAGCAGACTTTAGCCTGAGTCACAGGAGGAGTGCAGAAATAAGTAAACTCTTGTGACCCACAGAAGAAGAAGTATGGCTAATAAAAACTTTAATAACATTACAATTACAAAAATGGTTTGTGTAACAATTATATATGCTAGATTATTATTTATTTTTTTAACAAAAGTAAAATTCCCCTTTAAACTCCAAAGGCTAACAATAATCAAGTCCATGTCATTTCCATTCACCTGTGTCAGTTTTCAACTTATTTCATGGTCAACTGAGGTTCCCTGTGAAAAATGCAGGAGGTACCAATACTTATGGCTGCTCCTGTAGATATTAAACCCGAAGCATAACTAAATGCTTTATACCATTATAAAAAGGTAAGAGGAGAATTCATTTGCCCATCCAATTTCTGCATTTTCCTTTTTCTGAAACGTCAATAAAATGCAGGATGCCAATGCAGTTGAAAACTACATAATAAAAAAATAAAATACCAACAAATGAGTAAAACTTTTTACATAATGTAGTTAGCTGACAGTTACATCATATTAGCACTACTATATGGTAATCAGAAAGGAAGACTTCAGATGTTTGCTGATCATACTATTACTGCACATTGTTCATGTATGCATAATCATACAAACACGGAGGAAGGCAGAACTACAACTACTGTAAAATAAATAATACATGAGGCTTCACAAAGGCCAGTTGGGAGAACAGGCCAGAGGCGTCAGGATGGTAATATAGTCTGGGAGGAAATATTAGCATGTAAGTCTAAAGCTCTACAAGGATGATAGATTTCTTTGTGCATAAAATGGTTCCCGTTTTGAAATCCATTTGAATAAAAGGGAAGCAGAAATAGAGAAGCAAAAGATTACCTAAAAGGATCAAACCTTCCAACAATCCTAGTCTTTAACAGAGCTGTCAAATTTTGGGACTTAAAGGTTGCAAAGGTTAATTAGGGTTGGCCCACACTTTAGGGCTCTTTCACACAGGGAGTCCGTTCTGATCCACCGGTCAGTTTTTTTGGCGGATCTGAAGGGATGCCCCATGTATCTCTATGGGGCATCGGATGTCAGTGGAGACATGTCCGCTGACATCCGATACTTTAAAACCGGATAAATGGAAACCACATTTTCCATCCGTCTGGCAGATCGGATGAGAACGGACAGACGGTCCGTTCCCATCCGATTCCCCCATAGAGATGCATGGTGACCTGACAGCTGTGTCTCTGCACACAGCACGGAGACACAGCTGTCATCCGCCTGCTCAGCGGGGGATTGGCGGATCGATCCCCCGCTGAGAAAAACGGAGTCCGTGTGTGGAAGGAGCCTTAAAAAAGGTAACACCACTTTCATGGGGTTCACTAACTAAACTCTACTAAAACACTGCAGGAGTTATTTTATGAAGTAATGCGGTAGCGGGTTCCCTCCGACAGATGAATGTAATAAAACATGCAATCAAAAATTGTGGGGGGGGGGGGGGGAATACGGCATGGGGTGGTATGGATTTTGATGGGAACACCCATGCCAAAAGCCCCCCTTTAACAAGAGGGCCCTCAGATTCCAGCCCCCCCCCCCCCCATGTGAATGAATATAGGGTACATAGAACCCCTACCCATTCACAAGAAAAAAAAAAAAAGTCCACTGGTGTAAATCCATTGACGCCCGCTGCCACCTCCGCCGTTCAATAGTGCTTAACCACTTCCCACCAAAGGATGTAAGTGTACGTCCTTGGGTTTCAGTGGTTATACCAGGATGATGCCTGCACCTACAGGCATCATCCCAGTACCATTATTTTTTTCAGCCGGTGATTCTGTAGAAGCCAGAAGTGATCTGAGTGGCGGAGGCTGGGAGAGATGGGGGAGAGGGGGGAGAGAGGGAGATCGCTCCCCTCTCTCTGTAATCCAGGAGCGATGAGTATTCGTCACTTCCTGTTCCGCCCCTTTGATTACCTGGCAACCAGTGGCCAGAGGAGCAGCAAATCAGACCAATCGGCTGCATGGGGGGGGGGGGGGGAGACAGAGGAGAGATTTGGTGGTCTAATAGACCCCAAATCTCTCCATAAAGAGGACCAGTCACGGCCAATGCTTTCACAAGGGATGTAGTTCATCCCTTGGGATAGCAATAACGTTCCACTGTCCCACCGTGCTTACGCGCAAATGCGAACGCATACGTTACTCCTGCACGCATGTAAACAGTGATCGCACCACACGTGAGGTATTGTTGCAAACGTCAGTGAGAGCAATAATTCTAGCACCAGACCTCCTGTGCCACTCTAAACTGGTAACCTGTAAAATGTGTTAAAATTCTCCAAAGGGGACGCTTTAACGCACCGTAGTTTGCCGCCATTCCACGGGCAGACTCACTTTTAAAGCGTGGAATTAGGTATTCGGTAGCTATTTACTCAACATAACAATCTTTCACATTAGAACAAAAAAAAACAAAAACGTAGGTTTTTTTTTTTTTTTTTTTTTAATTCATGAATGTGTTTCTTTCCTCCAAAAAAATGCGTTTAAAAAAACGCTGCGTAAATACCGTGTGACATGAAAAAAATTGCAACGCACACCATTTTATTCTGAAGGGTTTCTCCTAAAAAAAAAAAAAAAAAAAAAAAAAAAAAAAAAAAAAAAAAATGTATTAATGTAATATATATATATATATATATATATATATATATATATATATATATATATATATATATATATATATATATATATATATATATATATATATATATATATATATATATATATATATATATATATATATATATATATATATATATATATTGGAAGTGGATTTTTACATGTAGGAGCAAAGTGTCAGAATAGGCTTGGGAATGAGGTGGTTAAATAACCAAGGGCCATCTGTTGATGTTAGTTAAGAACTGTCAGACGCCGGAGCTGGCAGACAGTGGGAGAGGAGGATTTTTTTTTTTTCCCCTTGGGTGGGTGGTGCTGGCTGGCATCGCGATTGATGGGGGATCTACACCATGGGATTTTTTTTTTTTTTTTTTTTAAGTCCCCTGGTGTAGATCCATCATCAATCACGATGCCCGCCGTCACCAACGCCCTGAAAAAAACAAAAATGGGAGGGGGGGGGGGGGGAATGGACATGGATGGTGTAATAGTGTATAAATCCAAGCGTTTTTATGCACACATGGGAGTGGCAGGTGACAATTGAAAAAAATAAAATGTTAATAAAAACAACGCCATCTGGAACATAGGACCAGGTGTTTTTTTTTTTTGGGATTAGTTTGGTTTCTCTGACAAACATCCTCAATGCCTGTGAACAACTTTGAGCCCCCAATCAACCAGGGTGGCTGCCATCGTTGTAGCCTTATTTGCAACCTCGGCAGCCCAGGTCTCCTTTTTCCTTTTCTTGTCTCCTCCCTCTCAACCCCTTTACAAACAGTAAAAGTGTAGATGAAAAAGCATTCGTATTTACCGCCGTAGAGGTACAGTCATTCAGTTCTATGGCTGGCTGTGACTCCCTGGGCATGGAAAAATGCTGGGAAATTTACATGACAGTACATATAGCAAACACAAGGCGCGCGTGCCGAATCCAGCCTGGCAGGCCATGTCATGTCATGTGGCCCTCGCAGTTTTTCAGCCCGCACTCACCAAGGGGCATGGCGCCTGAATCTGACAGAACGATCAGGTGAGGCTGGGCCAAATACACGGCTACTTGAGCCGCTTACACGTGGGGGGAGTAGGGGTGAATGAGGGCTGAAGAGGTATGGAAGGAGATGTGTGCAGAGGTCAGAATCAAGGAAGAGGGGTGGAAAAGATGTTGTAATCTGTAGACAGTGCACCCCTGAATCCCGCACTCCGTATAGGGCGCACCCCTGAACTCCGCACTCTGTATACGGTGCATCCCTGAACTCTGCACTCCATACATACTACCCAACCAGCCCCCTGAGGGCAACCATACTGCTGATGTGGCCTGCAATGAAATGGGAGTTTTGACACCCCTGCAGTACAGCATATTTACACCGCAAACCGTACATGTCCACGAGCCCTAAGCGATCACTCAAAATTTTATTTTGCAGTCTGAACCTACTAAACATCCTGATGGCCATGTGAATCTATTGTAAAAGAATATTAGACGTCTTCTTTAAATGTATGTAAACCCCATAAACTATTTTTTAGGATGTTTGACATTATGCCCAACTGTATACAGATTATGCTTAAAAAGTAGTCAGCATAACACACAGAAAGTGCAATCACTGGCAAAAGGTTAAAAATAATTTGCTGTCATCAGATACAGAACATTAAACTTAGGGTGTATACACACACACACACACATACACATACACATATATATATATATATATATATATATATATATATATATATATATATATATATATATATATATATATATATATATATATATATATATATATATATATATATATATATATATATATATATATACATACATACATACACACACATACATATATACACACACACACACACACACACAATATATATATATTTATTCTTAGACCCTGAACACAAAAAGGTCAACAGACTGGGCAGCTGGTATGCCTTCTTCATGCCTGCCAAGCCTTCAAACCTAGTTGATACACAGCTACTCAATGAACACTGAAACATCTGGCTGCTTTTGATGCTGGCCATCCATTTATTTTCATTGTTCCTTTTGACTAGTCCCAGTTCTGAGAAGGCGCTTGACTGTTCATGGAAGAGAAGTGCTTCTTCATCCAAAAATGGGGTTTGACAAGTCTTTAAAAATGTGTGCACTGTGGTTTAAATATATATATTTGTGCTTAGAAAAAACTACGAAAAGGAGGCCACTTTTGAAAATGCCAGTTTCCTGGCCCGCATCTTGATGCAATGGCTTTAGCACTTTTTGAGTCAGGAAGAATCTCATGACCATTCATTACGGACATTATGTCAGTGAAGGGTTAAAGCCCAATTACAAACAAAGTCGAACTTTGGTAAAGCAAAATTCCTTTCTTGCAGTGGGGCTGTGCTCATACTGCAAGGGTTAACTGCTCATTTAGTCTAGGGCACAGGTGTCAAACACAAGGCCCGCGGGCCGAATGCGGCCCCCCAGGCCATTTTATGTGGCCCTCGCACCTCTCCTGCAGCAGCAGCACCCTTCGTGTCTCTGCCCCCACCTTGTCTCAGTAGTCGGCAGCAGAGAGAACAGAACTCCTTTGCCAGATCCAGCACTTTTCTTCTGTACAGCTGCAGAAAGGCTCGTCTTTGACCTCCCCCTTCTCAGCAGTCCGCAGCAGAGAGGAGGGTAGAACTCCTCCTACAGATCCTGCACCTCTCTGTGCAGCCGCAACACCACCTTGTCTCTGCCCCCCCCCCGCTTTAAGCATTCAGCAGACTGATTCCAGCCCTCCTCCAGACCCTGTACTTTCTTCCTCCCAGATCCACCCACATCTTCTTCCTGGCAGCAGCACAAGGTAAGAGGGGTGCATTGTGATGTAAGGAATGGTGGGTGACTCTTGACATCTCATGTAAGGGTGTAAGGGGGCGTGGGGTGCTCTGGACATCTAAATCTTACAGATATAACCGGCCCTTCGAGGGCAACCATAAGGCTGATGCGGCCCGCGATGAAATTGAGTTTGACACCCCTGGTCTAGGGGATGGCAAAAGCACTTTTAATGGATTCTACACTCCCCTAGTAGACAGCACTCCAGTGGTGGACTATCCTTTGGTGTTTTCACATCAACATAGGGCTATGGTCCCTGCATCAGGCTTGGGGATATCAAAAGATGAGGCTGCAAGGACTGGTCTAGTTAGTGGTGGATCAGGCAAGTAAAACTCCTCATCCCGGTCCTCTAGGCATAAGCACCCTGCCCCATTGCAAGGGAGGAGTTTTTTTATTTTCCTTGAGTTCCGTTTTAATTTCATTTTGGATAGGGTAGGTAAGGGTTAGTGCCTCTTTTAGGTTTTTACTTCCTTCTGTTCTTCTAAGAAACATACATACACACACATTATATAAAATCACACACAGTATCTCACAAAAGTGAGTACACCCCTCACATTTTTGTAAATATTTTATTATATATCTTTTCATGTGACAACACTGAAGAAATGACACTTTGCTACAATGTAAAGTAGTGAGTGTACAGCTTGTATAACAGTGTAAATTTGCTGTCCCCTCAAAACAACTCAACACACAGCCATTAATGCCTAAACCACTGGCAACAAAAGTGAGTACACCCCTAAGTGAAAATGTCCAAATTGGGCCCAATTAGCCGTGTTCCCTCCCCGGTGTTATAAGGTCTCAGGTGTGAATGGGGAGCAGGTGTGTTAACGCTCTCACTCTCTCATACTGGTCACTGGAAGTTTCAACATGGCACCTCATGGCAAAGAACTCTCTGAGGATCTGAAAAAAAGAATTGTTGCTCTACATAAAGATGGCCTAGGTCAGTGTTGGCGAACCTTGGCACCCCAGTTGTTTTGGAACTACATTTCCCATGATGCTCAACTACACTGCAGAGTGCATGAGCATCATGGGAAATTTAGTTCCAAAACATCTGGGGTGCCAAGGTTTACCAACACTGGCCTAGGCTATAAGAAGATTTCCAAAACCCTGAAACTGAGCTGCAGCATGGTGGCCAAGACCATACAGTGGTTTAACAGGACAGGTTCCACTCAGAACAGGCATCGCCATGGTCAACCAAAGAAGTTGAGTAAATGCATGAGTATATGAAGTAAGAAACTTGCCCCCTACCCCAACGAGCAGAAGAAGGCTCTGTTGCACAACCAAAAAAAATAAAAAACTTTAATAAAAAACGCGGCCCTCTAGAACATAGGACCAGGTGGTTTTATTGGGATCAGTTTGGTTTCTCTGACAATATCCTCAGTACCTGTGAACTTCATCGAGCACACAATTAACCAGGGTGGCTGCCATCATTGTAGCCTTTTCACAACCACAATCCTTTACCCCATTCACCACCCCCCATATTAACCCATTCCCCCCCCCCCCCCCCCAGTTCTCCTTTCCCATGTCTCTCGTCTCCTTCCTCTGCCCCTTTCAACCCCCATACAAAACATCAAAAAAAAAAAAAAAAAAAAAGTGTTGATGCACTCCACCATGGCCTATTACCTGTTACTGAATTGCCTTACTGAGCGTTGCAACACTCCGGCTCTTTCAGAAATCCTAATCGGGGTTCTATATTGCGACTAAGCAATCAATGATTATTGGTTAAGCAAACGGTTTTTCAGTGACTCCCATGTCAGGCTTTTTGGGCTTTATTTTCCTGTCCTACATCAGAGCCCATTTCTCAGTGATAATTGGTTCTACTCCCTTTGTTGCGTGGTTATCTGCTCGATACTCATTCTCGGTCATTCTTTGTGCATCTTTAAATAAAGAATTTTAAAAAATAAAATGACGCCATTTTGGAGAATACACCTACCATTGCAGCAGTGGACCTTTGCGGTTCTTTTCTGTAACCCACTGCGTCCCAGATCTTTAGGGATGAGCCTAATATTCATGTACAAAATGTGAGTAACCAATCTTTGCAACTTTGGTTTTATTAAAATGTTTATTACAGATTACAGTCTGCACTTTTCCCCCCTTTTTTTTTTTTTTTTTGTTTTTGTTTGAAGAATTGAAAAATCAATGCTAGTCTATAGAAAAGCGAAAACAAAAAAAAAAACAAAAAAAAAAAAAAAACTTGTTTGAAGTTAGGCTTTACCCACTTCCATTGACTATGCGCCATAGTTTTTCATAAACTGCGTATCTCAGATTTTGCCGTAGTTTCTGTAAACACTGGAAAAAGAAAAAAGGCACATTGTCCAGGAAATTGTAAAAAAATCAAATTCTACCATAATTTTCTCAGTTCTAGCTGATCAGTCGCCATAAACTTAGTGCAAGTTAACAAAGTGCCACAAATAGTGCAATAAAAGGATCCCAGGTCTCATTCAACAAGCTAAACATTTGCAGCCTGACCCCGAAACACTCGGCTCTTTTAGCCAATGGCCACTTGGTCAGTTACTCATATAAAAGGATCACTGAGGCCTGAGTAAAATGCTACGAAACGCTACATTAAATCAAGAGTAATATGTCAAGAATCATGGAGCAGGGGAGCAAGTGTAGGCATTATGTGCCAAGTTCAACAGAGAGCCATTAATCTGAGCCAACAAAAGGAATGAAACAGTTTCTGGGGAGAGGTCAACAGACTAATACATTGTTAGAAAATGTCACTTCCACTAAACAGCTTGAGAAGAGCAACTGTATCTGTCCAAGTTCATCTATGAACAATGCAAAAAGCAATCCTACATAATCTAAACCTTGACAATGAACTTGTCCTATTTGGTTGCTTTTGCTTATATATTCCATTGTAACAGTTCTGGTAAATTTGAAAAGTTAAAAACAAAAAATAAAATTACATTTTTTAAATAGAATATAATACAGTGGATATAAAAAGTCTACACATCCCTGTTAACCACTTCTGGACCGGAAGGATTTGCCCCCTCAATGACCAGGCCATATTTTGACTTGGCAATATTTGCCCACTCTTTGCAAAGAGGCTCTAAATGTCAGATTGCAAGGGCATCGCCTGTGCACAGATTTTCAATTGGGATTCCGTTCTGGGCTCTGGCTGGGCCATTCCAAAACTTTAATCTTCTGGTGAAGCCATTTCTTTGTTGATTTGGATGTAGGCTTTGGGTCGTTGTCATGCTGAAAGATGAAATTCCTCTTCATGTTCAGCTTTCTAGCAGAAGCCTCGAGGTTTTTTGCCAATATTGACTGGTATTTGGAACTGTTCATTATTCCCTCTACCTTGACTTAGGCTCCTGTTCCAGATGAAGAAAAACAGCCCCAAAGCATGATGCTGCCACCACCATGCTTCACTGTGGGTATGATGTTCTTCTGGTGATGTGCAGTGTTTTTTGTGCCAAACATATCTTTTGGAATTATGGCCAAAAAGTTCAGTCTTGGTTTCATCAGACCAGAACACATTTTCCCACATGCTTTTGAGAGACTTCGGATGTGTTTTTGCAAAATGTATCTGGGCTTGGATGTTTTTCTTCATAAGAAAACGCTTCCATCTTGCCACTTTACCCCATAGCCCAGATATATGAAGAATACGGGTGAATGTGGTCACATTTACCACACAGCCAGTACTTGCCAGGTATTCCTGCAGGTCCTTTAATGTTGCTGTAGGCCTCTTGGCAGCCTCCCTGGCCAGTATCTCGTCTTTTCATCAATTTTGGAGGGACGTCCAGTTCTCAGTAATATCACTGTTGGGCCATATTTTCTCCACTTGATGATGATGACTGTCTTCACTGTATTCCATGGTATATCTAATGCTTTGGAAATTCTTTTGTACCCTTCTCCTGACATATACCTTTAAACAATGAGATCCCTCTGATGCTTTGGATGCTCTCTGCAGACCATGGCCTTTACTGTAGAATGCAACTAAGAAAATGTCAGGAAAGACCTACTAGAACAGTTGAACTTTATTTGGGGTTAATCAGAGGCACTTTAAAAGATGGCAGGTGTGTACTGACTTCTATCTAACATGAGTTTGAATGTGATGGCCTAATTCTGAACACAGCGACATCCCCAGTTATAAGAGTGTACACACTGGGTACAGTGTCGCAAGACCACGCAATTGTCAGTTAAAGTAACTCAGTGCCGAAAAGCAAAAAATGGCCTGGTCATTAAAAGGGCAAATCCTTCAGGTCCAGAAAGTGGTTAAGCACAGTTAGTGTGTTTTTTAATACAGATTGCACTTAATTGCTCTAGATACAGCATATTGGTGATTTACGTGTGTAAATATTTTATTAGATTTTATTGTTGTTATTACTGGGACTTGAGTACTTTATTTGTTCCATTCGTGTACAGCATGTTCTGGAATGGCAATAAAATTATTTTCATACACACTCTCAATAATCAGTTAAGTACCAAAAGAAGGCTACATTGCGGTACTAAAGTTCTGGGAGGGCATCCATAGCCCTGAACCCTGCCCCCTCCACCCCCCCTAACACGGCGTGTATCGGGCACGCTCTGTGACCTCTGCTTCCTTTGGACATAGCTGATCACAAATCGGTGTAAAGGGCCAATCACAGCTGATTACATGTGTACAGTATAAAGGTGTGCAGTGCCAATTTAATCAGCGAAACAATGATAGGAAAAAGTGAAACAAAGTTTTAGTCCATATAACAATATATACATTTGTTGAAAAAAATTGTGATGTGTATCCTATAAATAGTCAAAAAAAAAAAAAAATCAAAGACAAAGTCCAGGGCAAAAAAAAAAAAAAAAAAAAAAAAAAAAAAAAGGTGATTAAGAAGATCATAACACACTGGACCTTTCCGTCCCCTTCCTCGTTGGAGACGTGGGTACATGTCATGGGTGCTACCCTAAGATGTGAACGTATGATCTACCAACATAGAGGTGTACCGCTTAGATATGACAGTTTGGGGTGGTTGGCTGGTGCAACCGGGTTTGGCTCCTGCAGATTTGATTCTTTTTTTTTTTGTAAATTCTTTATTTATGTAAGGAAACATGAAGGCATACAATAAAGTAACAGAAGGTATAAAGCAGAAACAGTGTTTCAGGTTCATAGTAAAAACGTATAACAAATGAGTAGACGATTATCTGGAATAATATATCAGATTTGATTCTTGATCGTCTGCTACAGTAAATGTAATATTTCTGCTGTTGTCATGGGGGGGGGGGGTATGATCAGGGGCGGACTGAGCGGTCGGGCACTTCGGACGTGGTCCGAGGACCTGGCCAGCAAGGGGGGCCCACCACCCAGTACAGAAGGAATTCACCCGATGTGTTGTCTCAGACAACATCGGGCTATCGAGGCCCGGCCGTTGGCATTATGTAGGTGGGAGGAGGGGCCCGGAGGCCGGCGCTACGTAGGTGGGAAGAGGGGAGGGGCCCGGAGGCCGGCGCTACGTAGGTGGGAGGAGGGGAAGGGCCCGGAGGCCGGCGCTACGTAGGTGGGAGGAGGGGAGGGGCCCAGAGGCCGGCGCTACGTAGGTGGGAGGAGGGGAGGGGCCCAGAGGCCGGCGCTACGTAGGTGGGAGGAGGGGCCCAGCACTGGGTTTCCATGTTGTCCTGTGAGCAGGGGCGTGTCAATGTGACGTCGACGTGCGCCGCCTCCACGGGTAAGTAATGGAGTTGAGGTGGTCTAATGAGATGTTACAGCCTTTGTACAAACTTATGGAAGTAAAGCCAGTCATATGGGCAGTGTACAATCCTATGGGCAGTGTTACACTGTCCATTGGATTGTACACTGCCCAATGTGCCCATACGGATTGTACACAGCCCATAGGATTGTACACAGCCCACACGGATTGTACACAGCCCACACGAATTGTAAACAGCCCATACGGATTGTACACTGTCACTGCCGGGGTAAAATCCGTATGGGCAGTGAAGTGCACAATCCGTATGGGCAGTGAAGTGCACAATCCGTATGGGCAGTGAAGTGCACAATCCTATGGAATTACAGCGTATCCTATGGGTACAATCATACATAATATGAGAAGTGTTACATTGTATGAGTAGATTGCTCCATGTGCCTTGATACATGAGGCTGTGTGTACAGAAGAGACATGTACCTTGGTGTAGAGGAATACATGTATGATGTATAATGTGAGGATATCCATACAGAGTAGTAGAGAGGTGTGATCTATGGTGACCCATGCAGGGGCGGACTGAGCGGTCGGGCACTGCGGACGTGGTCCAAGGGCCCGACTGGGAAGGGGGCCGTCGCCCAGTACAGAATTAATTTACCCGATGTTGTCTCAGAGACAACATCGGGCTATCGGGGCCCAGTGGCGGGAGCTACGCAACTGGGAGTAGGGCAGGGGCTCGGCGGCCAATGCTACTTCCGTGGGAGGAGGGGCCCGGCGCTGGGTTTTAAGGGTGTCCTGTGAGCGGGGGCACGTCAGCGTCACGCACTGACGTTGCATCGATGTCATGAAGTGACGTAACGTGCGCTGCCTCCACAGGTAGGTAATGATTTTTCTCTAAGTTGAGATGGTCTAATGAGATGGTACAGGTTTTTTTCAAGGTAATGCTAATGCACTGGTCTTGGTTTGTCCATTTATCATTGGTAATGCACTTGTCCTGGTTTGCCTGTTCATCATTTGTAATGCACTGGTCTTGCTTTGTCCGTTAATCATTGGTAATGCACTTGTTTATAAATTATTGTACTTTTGTTCCTTGTGTCTAAAGATTGTGTAGGATGTGGCTGGAGATGGGATGTGGGTGTGGCTGGAGGTGGGGCAAGGGTGTGGCTGGAGGTGGAACATGGGTGGGGTCTGGAAAGGGGCCCTTGATTTATTTTGTCTGGGGGCCCTGAGGGTTCTCAGTCCGCCCCTGGGTAGGATAACGGTTGTCTCGTGATCTGCTTGATTGGCCGGGTGGAAGTCTGTTCTTCTGGGTATGTACTATTCATGATTTGTGGATGTATATTCTTCTATGCAAATGTATGTGTTTTGTGAAGCCTGTAAGTTCTTGTTTTCTTCAATAAACTTTGTTTCCGATTTAAAAAGAAGATCATAAAACATCCCCATGTGAGGAGACAAACCTTATAGTAAATTGTTCAGGAGGTCAGCCATCACCTCCCTATCAGATCAACACTCACCAGATGCAATGGCTTACAGCAGCGTGCATGCCTGGGTCTTTAGGACAAATCTCACCCAATATCCACTTAACAAACCCTCCTCGATGGATGGAAGCTGGAGTGAATAAAGCTCACCAGGAGCCAAAGAGTTGCTTTGATTACCGCTGATTACATGTAAACAGACTTGCCTTTAATTGGCAGTGCTTTCCTCGCTGTGTCGAAGGAAAGGCAACTGGCAAGGCTGTCAGTACACTGTTTACACTGAAAAATCAGGGTAGCCCCATCAGTGAAGAAGAAAAATTACTTGTTTCATGTCTATATATCCACCTGTTGCAGCGCTAACAGACCCAGACATTGGTCGCAATCTCTCACCTACCTAGGAGGTACCAGCTCTGTATCTTACACCATCTAGCAAAGCAGAGATAAAAAACAAAAACAAACAAACACCGACTAGTGCATGCCCAAGCTCCTACTGACGCATTTCATCCATGGGTCCCTTATGCCTGTACAGGCTGCTGGCCATGGACTGTACAAACACCTAGGACTCCTAGGCACAGGAACAGGCTCCCTTCTTGACGGTGCTCCTAACAGTTATTGCTCGGAGAAAGGGGGTCAGTCACCCAAAACCCGTCAGTGATTGTGTCATCATCTGTTTGGACCTATGAGGTTGGAGGGCTGTCATCTGGTTCTGGATTCATGTCTTTTATAATTGGCTTGTGAATAAATTTGTATATTTTGTCTTTTAATAAAGTGCTGTTTGATAATGCACTAAGCATTTGCACCATTTTTGTTTTTCGTCGTTTTCTTCTTGACGGTGTACAACCCTCTGCACCGGTCTGCTTGAACCATTAGCAGTATAATGCAGAATTTGTTAATCAGGTAAGAAGCTGGTCCTCAGCCTGGTGGTTCTAACCCTGATGCACCATAACCCCAGACCTGAAGGAGGGGGACAAACAAACCATAAGCAGGATGGGATACTGAGGGCTGTTTTCCTGAATCTACCGTTTTAAAAATGAATGATAGTTTGTCCTTCCTATATGTATTTTTCTGTTGCATTGAATTGTATTTGGGGACTATTCTTCTGATGCATGTCAACATCTAGTGGCGTTTAGAACTTGTTACCACTTCTATTATTTGGCATCTCCCTCTGTCCTCCCCTCCAGTGCTAGTTAGTTCAGTCCTAGCCAAACCCACTCTGTTTCTTCTATGTTCTCTCAGCCAGTGTGAGTTTTCCGCAAGGACAGGCCTTAGGCAAGTCATTGTTTTCTTACATTTATACCACCGCTTTTCTTTTGTATTTTTTGCTAGAAAATTACTTAGAACTCTCAAACATTAGAGCTGCACGATTAATCGTTAAAAAATTGCGATCTCGATTCAGCCCCCCCCCCCCACAATCTTAATCCGGCATTTCCACAATTCATACAGTGCGGAGCCGTTCTCTGCTCACTGCCAAAAAAAAAAGCCTCCAAATGTTTATCAACATTGCTCTGTACTGAAGAATAACTATTAAGCCCCGTTCACACTAAGGCGACCTGTGAGGCGACCTGGGGAAGCTGCGAACCCGTTCTAATAGGAGTGACACAAGTCGCTCCGACTTAGAAAAAGGGTCCGGAGCTTCTTTGGGGCGACCAGAAGGCAACCGCCATAGACTTCAATGTTATGAAGTCCGTGGCGGCCGCTCCGAGGTCGCGGCGCGCTGCTCGCACCGTGATCTCGGAGGTCGCCCCGGGAAGTAGCGTCACGTGTATGTGAACCGGCGCTAAATGTATCCTTTGGTTCTTTTAGATCAAAGGGATGAACGTTGGTCTGCAAATGAGGGAAATTTAACCACTTAAAGACTAAGCCTTTTTCTGACACTTGTTACTTACAAGTTAAAAATCAAGTTAAAAATCAGTATTTTTTTCTAGATATAATTTTTTTTAGCAGAGACCCTAGAGAAAAAAAAAAAAAAAATGGCGGTTGTTGCAATATTTTATTTCACACTGTATTTGCGCAGCGGTCTTCCAAATGCAATTTTTTGGGGAAAAAAAAAACACTTTTTTTTTTTTTAATAAAAAGGACACAAAACTACAGTAAAGTTAGCCCAATATTTTACTTTTTTTTTTTTTTTTTATTGTGAAAGATGTTACGCCAAGAACCCAGATCTTTATTCTAAGTAAAAAAAAAAAAAAAAAAAAAAAAAAATCAAGTTTCTCATTTTATCCAGAATCGTGTGATCAAATGCTTTATCCATTTTAAAATGTCGCTTTTTACATCCGGGGAAGCTCATCGCTTCGAGTTTCCCAATTCGTTGAGGCGATCAAAGCCATTCCGATCTCTAGTTACCTCGATGATCAGCCAGCAAAAGTACAAGCTGGTTGCTTGGGTTTCCTGGTAGGACAGGAAAGACCAAAAAAAGCTGTGGAAGAGGGGAGAACATCCCCTCCTGCTGCTTGTAAAATCAGTCCAGCAGCTGATTAGCAGATAGGATTGCTTTTACAAGAAACCCGACTGTCGGCTCTAAGAGATAATACCGGGATGATGCCCGCAGCTGCAGGTATACCCACTCAATGCCCAGTGACGTACCGGTACAGCAGGTGTACTGTCTACAAATGAGTGAATCAATGCACAAAGCAGCATTTGAAATAGAACATGATTGGTAGACTGCTGCCAATGAACCTTTCAGCAATCTTTCCCACTGCAGTGACTGTCTGCAACAGAGCAGTTTCCGTACCGCACAGCGATGTAGGAAGCAAGGATACTCCCCATCATACACTTATAAAAAGAAATGGGGACTGAAGTGCCAAGGCCAGCGCACTTCACCCTCCTCAAAAAAGGTAGAGGAACTGTTCAGCCTTCTTCACTACTCTGGCTGCACTGGTGCTCCAGGTAATTAAAAAGGTGTGCACCCCACACCATAAGGCCACCCTAAGGACAGCACCCCCTGTCATGTAGAAGGGAGGAGGAGTGGTGCCACTCTTTTTAACCACTTGCCAACCAGCCGCTGTCAATATACGGCGGCAGATCAGCAGGTTCCCACTAATCGCCGTACCTGTACATGGGGTTCTCTCAGGAATCATTACAGGGCTCCTGTGTTCCTCTTATTTAGGAACACAGGTCTGTATTCATTCAGCAAGTCCCCCCCCCACAGTTAGAAAGCACCCCCTAGGGACACACCTAACCCTTTGATTGTCTCTGGTGTTAACCCCTTCCCTGCCAGTGCCATTATTACAGTAACAGTGCATATTTTTAGTACTGATTACTGTAGAATTGTCACTGTTCCCCCCAAAAGTGAAAGTTAGGGGTCCGATCTATGTGCCACAATGTCGCAGTCCCACTAAAAAATTGCTAGTAAAAAATAAAATGACAAATCTTTCCCCTAGTTTGTAGACGCGATAACATTTGCGCAAACCAAATCAAAATCCGCTTAGTTTTTCTACCAAAAATATGTAGCAGAATACAAATTGGCCTAAAATGATGAATAAAAAATTTGTAATTTTTTTGTGGGGGGATTGTTATATAGCAGAAAGTGAGATAAAAAATTATATATATATATATATATATATATATATATATATATATATATATATATATATATATATATATATATATATATATATATATATATATATATATATATATATATATATATATATATATATATATATAAAAAAATTGTGTTCATAGCGCAAAAAAAAAAAAAAAAAAAAAAAAAAAAAAAAAAAAAAAAAAAAAAAAAAAAAATCGCAGAGGTGATCAAATGCCATCAAGTAAAAGCTCTATTTGTGGGGTAAAAAAAAAGACATACATTTTCTTGGGGGTACAGCGTTGCACGATTGCACAATTGTCAGTTAAAGTAACGCAGTGCAGAATCTCCAAAAAATGGCCTGGTTATTAAGGGGGAATATCTTCCGGTCCAGAAGTGGTTAATGTGCTGAGCCCAGATAAAACGTTCCGTATATCACTTTTGATGGATAGTATGCTACTAGATTTGTGCTCAGCATGTGGGCTAAATAAAAAAAAAAATAAATAAATAAAAAAAGGAAGATTCCCCCATCCATGCTGTATGAATCCACCGCTGTATTAGGATAACCGGCACCAGCATCGGATGGGATACAACTTTCCACCCAGCTCCTTCCAATTTTTTTCAATGATTTTCATAATTTTTGAATTGAAGGATGTTGGCGAGGAGAGGGTGAACAGGGCTGGATCATCAGCGACCTGCTGAATTATGGAATTTGCATAGTATTTGGCAGCTAAAAGTCAACAATCATCTCCTTTGCTTTCTTTACATTGATGGAGAGTTTGTATCTTCCACCAGACCCTATTATTAACACTGTTGTGTTACTTTGTTTGAATACATTGTAATTGGATGTATTCAGACATGCATGGTGGATTAATTATGTTTCGATCTCAGAGTCATTTATTAGCTAGAGTTATTTCAGTGATGTAGTAAAAGGCCCTGTTAGCATGTATATTCTGCTTTGTGGTTCTTTTTTTGTGGTCAATGTTTTTGGAATATTAATTTTTTTTTTTTATTAATTGTGTAAATTCAAGATTGAGTAGATATGGATGCACCAGCATGAAGTTGAAGCCTGTTATATTTGTTTCCCATTAATATATTTTAGGCCTCTTTCACACTTGTGAAAGTGTGACTTGGGACTGCAAAGTTGCATGACAAGTCATACCCCATGATTTCCAATTAGTACTGTTTATATTTGTGTGACTTCAAAGTAGTCCCTGCACTAGGGATCGACCGATATAGTTTTTTCATTGTCGATACCGATATTTTGGTCGTCACTTGACAGCAGTGTTAATTTCGTCGACTAAAACGTTTTCGTCGACTAAATTAACACAATTTTAGTCGACTAAAATACGATTAAAACAATTCAGATGACTAAAATACAACTAAAACTAAAAAAGCATTTTAGTCAAAAGACTATAACTAAAACTAAATCGAAATTTGCTGCCAAAAATAACACTGGTGCATGCTCAAAGCTTTATACCATAAATAATAACATATTAGATTTTTCACTCCAGGACCAGCAGTAGTATATAATTGAGTTTGGAAATTGTAGAGAAATGCTTAAATAATGCATTACAAATTACAATTGAACTACACCCATATAGATGACTAAAATGAGTTATAGTCAACTAAAATGTAGGACGTTTTAGTCGACTAAAATGTACTGGAGTTTTAGTCGACTAAACACAAATAAAACTAAAACACTTGCAGAAGACTAAAAAAATGGGACTAAAACTAAAATGCCATTTTAGTCCTAAGACTAAATTGAAATTTGCTGCCAAAATTAACACTGCTTGACAGGTACTCTTGTGGAGGGATCCGGGGTCTAAAAGACCCCAAACCCCTCCTCTGCACTTAAAAAAGTATTCAAAAAACGCAAAGTTTGGCTGTTATGAATGCTGGCATTTTTTTAATCTGGCGCCAGACAGTCCCCGGAAGTGATATCATCCCCTCCCGCTCCTTGTAATGACAGTTGAGTGGCTTCTTAGCTGCATCGGCTGTCATTACAAGACAGCGGACTGTCGGCTATGGACGCCGGTACCGGGATGATGCCTCTAGCTGCAGGCATCACGCTGGTACAGCACTTTCCGAAATATCGGCCACCATATTCAGCGACTTCATCTGAACTCACATGATTTCAAAACCACAATTCAGTCCGACTTCAAAGACATATGTGCTGCTTCATGCACAGATTTCTATTGAAATCGTCCCCAAAGTAGTGCATGAACTACTTTTGGAAATCTGTGTGGCATCAAACCGATTGGGACTCTCCCATTGCCAGTAGTAAACTGCAATTTGACCCGTCAAATCACGCCGATGTGAATGGGGGGGGGGCTTATTCTCAAAGTGTCACTGTAAGCGCCCGTTCACATGGGAGTGACTTGTCATACGATTTGACAGATCAAATCGCACAAGTCACAGCCTATTGCCAGCAATCACTGTTCAAATCGGTGCGATGCCGACTTTGGGGTTCTGCACCAAATTGAAAAAGTAGTTCCTGCACAATTCTTGGCAAATGCGGGTGTGACTTGCATTGACACCTGTACATGAAGCCGCACAGATGTCTTCCAAGTCACACTGACATGCGGCTTTCAAATAGAGCGATTTCAGATGAAGTTGCACGATTTCAAAGTCGCAGTCAATGTGCACGGGGGCGAAGGGAAATAGGACACAGCAGTTCATGTTCATAGTGTAAAGGGGGAGGCACGCAAGTGGAGAGTGACCCACCTTGGGAAGGTTAAGTGCTGGTTCACACATATGCGATGTCAGACATAGCATGTGAATCGCATGCGATTCGCACCGCTCTGCAAATCACATGCAATGTCTGTGCAATGCGAATTCAGCCATAGATTGTATAGCTGAATTTGCATCGCAATCGGACCAAATTCGCACAGGACCCTTTTTTTGGTCCTCACCAGAATCGGATCGCATGGGTGTTCGAACCTATGCGATCGGATTCATGTCCGAAATCACAGTTCACACTGGGATATGCAAACTAATCTGGGGGTGTCGTTAACTTTGTATTGACACCCCCAGCAGTTCGCATATGGCAGTGCGATGCGGGAACCCACAGTGGAATCGCAGGTTTCCTGCATCGCACCAATGTGAACCGGCAATAAAAAGTGTTACTAAACCCACAAAATTAAAATCAGTCTGTATTTGTACTAAAGCATGCTTGTTATACCCACTGTGGAAAGTAAGGTGTTGTAAAGTCAGAAGGTTTTTTATTTTTATCCTTCGGATTAAAAAGCCTTCTGTGTGCAGCAGCCCCTCTAATACTTACATGAGCCCCCTCTCTATCCAGCGATGGTCACTAATGCATCAGCTGTCCAGGACTCTCTCTCTCCTAATTGGCCATTGGCTCCCGTTGCTGTCAAACTCAGCCAATCAGGAGAGAGGGGGTGGGGGCGAAAAGGCAGCTCTGTGTCTGAATGGACACACGGAGCTGCGGCTCGGCTCTGCTGCCCCCATAGCAAGCTGCATGCTGTGGGGCCACTCAACAGGAGAGAGGGGCCAGGAGCTCCAGCCAGGGACCCGTAAAGAGGAGGATTCAGGCTGTCCTGTGCAAAACCAATGCACAGAGGAGGTAAGTATAACAGCTTTGTTATTTTAATAGGAAAAAAAAAGAAAAAGACTTTACAAACACTTTAATCCTCTGCATTGTGTAAAAAGGCTGTGTGATCCGGTCTTCTCTGATCCTCCCCTTCTTACTTCCTGATAGAGATTATATATATATATATATATATATATATATATATATATATATATATATATATATATATATATATATATATATATATTATATATACTTCCTGATAATACAGAGCCAGGGGACAGGCTGCACAGGCTCAGTGTGTATTGCTAGAGAGTTTTTTTTTTTTCTTCTTGGGAGAGTGCATGTGATCAGCACAGGGCCAATCAGCACTGTCCAGACAGAGGGTCAGGGGTCCTGCACCCTGATAAGACAAGCAGTGCAGAATAAAAACTCCTACAATCTTTAACTAGACACTGATAAAAGTCACAAGACTGCTATATACTGCTGATGAAAAAGGTATTTAGCAGTTTATATTTACTAAAATAATTGCATTTCCATGTTCTGTGTACTGTGGGAGACCAGATATAGTGAATGCAGGCTCCTGGGTTTAGTAACACTTTAAAATTAAATACGTTTAGTTCCACTTTAATGAGTCTAGTGTAAGAGCTCACCTTCCTGCATAAGTTATAGTACAGAGCATGTTTGATCAGCGCTAATTTTATTACAGTCAAATCCCAAAGCATTCTGTTTAAAGGGGAACTCCAGGAATTATCCTGATTGCCAACATACATTGGTTTAATGTAATTATCTTATAACTGGATGGCCTCTGAAAACCACTATTGGTAGCCTGAAATCATCTTGGGCCCTGCTAAAGTGGTTTCCCCTCTGCTGGGGGGTCACCAGCTCCGCTCCACCACCATTTATTCCTTGTGTATACCACCTCTGATTGGAGGAGGGTAAATTGTGATGTCATGCGTCCTCCCTTTCCATCTTGTTCAATTAGAGAAAGCTGTGTATTCACTGGAAAAAAAAAAAAAACACACACACAAGGTGTTTGGCGGTGGAATGGGGTGAGTGACTGGAGAAGGGGGATGTTGAATACCAATGTAGTGGTCCATGATACATACAGTTCTTGCTGTGATCTTCTTGATTGGCTTCTTCTCCGCACAGTGAATACAGTTCAATGTGCGGAGAAGAAGCCACTCAAGAAGATCGTAGCAATTACTGTATGTAGCAAGGACCTCTACATTGGTCTTCAGCATCCCCCTTCTCCAGTAAGGCTGTGTTCACACTGATGCGAGTTGGATGCTGGTTTCCTCGCATCCGATTTGCATGACAGGAGAGTGTGACCGACCCTCAATAGAGCCTGTTCACACAGCCCTGGGGGCAGCCACGGTCCAAATTGCAGAAGAAGGGTCCTTTGTGACTTTTGGTCCATTTCACGTGCGAATTCAGCCAAAAATTTCAACCCGATTCGCATCTGAAATGGTGAACAGACACGCACCGGACCCCCTGCCACAGCTAGTGTGAACCCAGCCAAAAAGAAATGAATAATTGCATTATGCAAAGCTGGACCAATGTGGGTTGTCATTAAAGTTAGATTCACACATCATCGTACTGCCTGTAGGGAGACTATTCGTTTCAATGGGCCGCCCTACCCGCAGGGAAAGAAGTCTGACTTTTTTTTTTTTTAAACTGAGTCGCACTGAGCTGCTGCAGCACCATGCAATCTGTAATGTGCAAAAATACAACATACAAGGCCCTCCACACCATCACCCACCTCATCTGCCGATATCGCCCAATCATCCTCTCCGCTCCTCCCAGGACCTCCTAGCTCCCTTGTTACCTCCTTCCACGCTCCCCTCCAGGACTTCTCCAGAGCCTCTCCCATCCCTTGGAATTCCCTGCTCCAGTATGTCAGCTCCTACCCTGTCCATCTTTACACAATCCTTGAAAAACTTATTTAGGGAAACCTACCCCACCTCCACCTAAGATCTATACTTGAGTCCCCTCCATTAGATCATCCCCTGCAGCCACTACCTTTTCTACCACCACCCCCTCCCTTTAGATTGTAAGCTCCATGAGCAGGTCCTTCTTATTCTTTTTGTATTGAACTGTAATGTAAATCGCGCCGTCTCCCTTTTTATTGTAAAGCACTGCCTAAACTGTTGGCGCTATATAAAGCCTGTATGATAATACTAATAAAGTTCTTAGATTTGCTGATGCCTGGGTACCACTAAGAAAAACTTCACATGCTCACAAACCACACACAAAACACGCTGCTCTATTGCACCCCATGTCTGCTAAAGTGCAGCATTTTCTTTTTCCTGCAGTTATTACCATGTGCAGTTTTGTGAGCATTCCTGACCCGTACAAGTGTGAACCTTCTGGAGTTCTCCTTGAGGCCCCTTTTACAGTTGTATGACTTAAAAGTCGCACGATTTTGACTGGGCTTGAAGCAATGCCTATGTCTTTGGACCTCAAAACGCATTAAAATCAGGCCAAAGTAGTGCAGGGACTACTTTGAAGTTGGTGCGACTTCAAGTCACACAGATATGAACGGTACTGATTGGAGATAATAGAGAACGAATTGTCATGCGATTTTGCAGTCCCAAATCACAGGACAAGTCACACAAGTGTGAAAGGGGCCTTAATCTAGTTCTCTCCTATATCAGGAATATACATTGCATCCAATATCAGGAATACACATTGTATCCAATATCAGGAATATACATTGTATCCAATATCAGGAAAATACATTGCATCCAATATCAGGAATATACATTGCATCCAATATCAGGAAAATACATTGCATCCAATATCAGGAAAATACATTGCATCCAATATCAGGAATACACATTGTATCCAATATCAGGAATATACATTGCATCCAATATCAGGAATATACATTGCATCCAATATCAGGAATATACATTGCATCCAATATCAGGAATACACATTGTATCCAATATCAGGAATATACATTGTATCCAATATCAGGAAAATACATTGCATCCAATATCAGGAATATACATTGCATCCAATATCAGGAATATACATTGTATCCAATATCAGGAATATACATTGTATCCAATATCAGGAATATACATTGTATCCAATATCAGGAATATACATTGTATCCAATATCAGGAAAATACATTGCATCCAATATCAGGAATATACATTGTATCCAATATCAGGAATATACATTGTATCCAATATCAGGAATATACATTGTATCCAATATCAGGAATATACATTGCATCCAATATCAGGAATATACATTGTATCCAATATCAGGAATATACATTGCATCCAATATCAGGAATATACATTGTATCCAATATCAGGAAAATACATTGCATCCAATATCAGGAATATACATTGTATCCAATATCAGGAATATACATTGCATCCAATATCAGGAAAATACATTGTATCCAATATCAGGAATATACATTGTATCCAATATCAGGAATATACATTGCATCCAATATCAGGAATATACATTGTATCCAATATCAGGAATATACCTTGTATCCAATATTTACAAATATGACATCATTACTAATAACTTCCACATCTCACTGAGGAAACATTTACTTCTATGTATCTATTGGGATTGATGGGTTGTATAGAACCCATCAATCCCAATCACACTGAACTACCTGCTCCTGTCATTGCAGGATTTGGTCCAGAGATATATTTGGGTGTCAGGGACATACAAATATGAGGACACCCTATGGAAGGGGGGCGGGGGGGACCTATTCAGCATTTATCGGAATTCAGCCAGAGCCATGACGTCATCAGCAGCACTATGCTGCTCACCTTGCAGGTTGGAGAGGCACCGATGACGTCACCCGTGTAAAGTACAGCGGATGGTGAGATTTCAGCAGGGCTGTTATGCGGCACCGGGCACCCCATGTCTGTCCGCAGTGACCCCATAAACTTTACCGCAGGAGGGGTCTGCCATCCATCACACCGAGCGCTGAATATTCTTCTATAGACCGGGGACACCGTGTCCTGCCTGGTGATGGAGGGCGGACCGGGTGATCGGACAGACGGACTTACCGGATAATGCAGCAGAGGAGAATGTCACACCCCGGGGACACCGGCACTGCAACCTGTCATTGTCCTATCACCGATCCCCGGATGACACGATGACCGTCTCTCCGGTGTGCGCTCCGTCCTCTCCGTCTCTCCGCAGTTCTCTAGCCGGGTAACCGATCGCCCCTCCCTGCAGTCACAGGCATGTGCGATCCTATAGGGGGAGCGGAGAGAGGGGGAAGAGCCGGAGACTGGAGTGTGTGCACGGATCAGGATAATCCAGGATCATCCCCACAGCCAGGAGACACAGAGAAGAGCCATAGAGAGGACAACATCAACTGTGTGTACAACATGGACAGGAGGAGCCATCCACAGGACATGGCCATGAAGAGCCATGTGTATAACATGTACAAGAAGAGCCATGTGTAGGACATGTGCAAGAAGAGCCATGTATAGGACATGTGCAAGAAGAGCCATGTGTAGGACATGTACAAGGAGAGCCATGTGTAGGACATGTGTAAGAAGAGCCATGTGTAGGACATGTGCAAGAAGAGCCATGTGTAGGACATGTGTAAGAAGAGCCATGTGTAGGACATGTGCAAGAAGAGACATGTGTAGGATATGTGCAAGAAGAGCCATGTATAGGACATGTGCAAGAAGAGCCATGTGTAGGACATGTGTAAGAAGAGCCATGTGTAGGACATGTGTAAGAAGAGCCATGTGTAGGACATGTACAAGGAGAGCCATGTGTAGGACATGTGTAAGAAGAGCCATGTGTAGGACATGTGCAAGAAGAGACATGTGTAGGATATGTGCAAGAAGAGCCATGTATAGGACATGTGCAAGAAGAGCCATGTGTAGGACATGTGCAAGAAGAGCCATGTGTAGGACATGTGCAAGAAGAGACATGTGTAGGACATGTGCAAGAAGAGCCATGTGTAGGACATGTGCAAGAAGAGCCATGTGTAGGACATGTGCAAGAAGAGACATGTGTAGGACATGTGCAAGAAGAGACATGTGTAGGACATGTGTAAGAAGAGCCATGTGTAGGACATGTGTAAGAAGAGCCATGTGTAGGACATGTACAAGGAGAGCCATGTGTAGGACATGTGTAAGAAGAGCCATGTGTAGGACATGTGCAAGAAGAGCCATGTGTAGGACATGTGTAAGAAGAGCCATGTGTAGGACATGTGTAAGAAGAGCCATGTGTAGGACATGTGTAAGAAGAGACATGTGTATAACATGTGCAAGAAGAGCCATGTGTATAACATATGCTAGAAGAGCCATGTGTAGGATATGTGCAAGGAGAGCCATCTGTATAACATGTGCAAGAAGAGCCATGTGTAGGACATGTGCAAGAAGAGCCATGTGTAGGATATGTGCAAGAAGAGCCATGTGTAGGATATGTGCAAGAAGAGCCTTGTGTAGGATATGTGCAAGAAAAGCCATGTGTAGGACATGTGCAAGAAGAGCCATGTGTAGGACATGTGCAAGAAGAGCCATGTGTAGGATATGTGCAAGAAGAGCCATGTGTAGGATATGTGCAAGAAGAGCCATGTGTAGGACATGTGCAAGAAGAGCCATGTGTAGGACATGTGCAAGAAGAGCCATGTGTAGGACATGTGCAAGAAGAGCCATGTGTAGGATATGTGCAAGAAGAGCCATGTGTAGGACATGTACAAGAAGAGCCACGTGGAGGACATGTGCAAGAAGAGCCACGTGGAGGACATGTGCAAGAAGAGCCATGTGTAGGACATGTGTAAGAGCCATGTGTAGGACATGCAGAAGAAGAGCCATGTGTAGGACATGCAGAAGAAGAACCATGTGCATGACATGGACAAGAAGAGCCACATGTAGGGTATGTGTCAAGAAGAACCATGTGCAGGGCATGCAGAAGAAGAGCCATGTGTATGACATGCAGAAGAAGAGCCATGTGTAGGGTATGTTACAGGAAGAGCCATGTGAATGACATGGAGAAGAAGAGCCTTGTGTATGAGATGGAGATGAAGAGCCATGTGTAGAGTAATGACAAGAAGAGCAATTTCTTTGGGTATATGGACAAGAAGAATCATGTGTATGACATGCAGAATAAAAGTCATGTGTAGGGCATGCAGAAGAAGAGCCATGTGTAGGACATGGACAGGAAGATTCATGTGTATGACATGCAGAAGAAGAGCCATGTGTAGGGAATGGACAAGAAGAGCCATGTGTAGGACATCGGCAAGAAGAGCCATGTGTACAACATGGACAAGAAGAGCCATGAGTAAAGTATGGACAAGAAGAGCCATGATTAGAGTATGGACAAGAAGAGCCATGAGTAGAGTATGAACAAGAAGAGCCATGATTAGAGTATGGACAAGAAGAGCCATGATTAGAGTATGGACAAGAATAGCCATGATTAGAGTATGGACAAGAAGAGCCATGAGTAGTGAAAGAAATGGACAGGTGGAGCCATCCCCAGGACTTGTGCAAGAAGAGCCATGTGTATGACATGCAGAAGAAGAGCCATGTGTATGACATGCAGAAGAAGAGCCATGTGTAGGGCATGCAGAAGAAGAGCCATGTGTAGGGCATGCAGAAAAAGAGCCATGTGTAGGACATGCAGAAAAAGAGCCATGTGTTCCAGGACATGCACAAGAAGAGCCATGTGTTCCAGGACATGCACAAGAAGAGCCATGTGTAGGACATGCAGAAGAAGAGCCATGTGTAGGACATGGGCAAGAAGAGCAATGTGTATGACATGGACAAGAATAGCCATGAGTAGAGTATGGACAAGAAGAGCCATGAGTAGTGAAAGAAATGGACAGGTGGAGCCATCCACAGGACATGTGCAAGAAGAGCCATGTGTATGACATGCAGAAGAAGAGTCATGTGTATGACATGCAGAAGAAGAGCCATGTGTATGACATGCAGAAGAAGAGCCATGTGTATGACATGCAGAAGAAGAGCCATGTGTATGACATGCAGAAGAAGAGTCATGTGTAGGACATGCAGCAGAAGAGCCATGTGAAGGACATGCAGAAGAAGAGCCATGTGTAGGACATGAACATGAAGAGCCATGTAGAGGACATGGACAAAAAGAACCATGTGTAGGCCATGGACAAGAAGAGTCATGTGTAGAACATGGACAAGAAAAGCTATGTGTGGGACATGGACAAGAAGAGCCATGTGTATGACATGGAGAAGAAGAGCCACGATTAGGACATGAAAAAGAAGAGCCATGTGTATGACATGGAGAAGAAGAGCCATGTGTATGACATGGAGAAGAAGAGCCATGTGTATGACATGGACAAGAAGAGCCATGTGTATGACATGGAGAAGAAGAGCCATGTGTATGACATGGAGAAGAAGAGCCATGATTAGGACATGGAGAAAAAGAGCCATGATTAGGACATGGAGAAAAAGAGCCATGATTAGGACATGGAGAAAAAGAGCCATGTGTATGACATGAAGAATAAGAGCCATGTGTATGACATGGAGAAGACGAGCCATGTGTATGACATGGAAAAGAAGAGCTATGTGTATGACATGAAAAAGAAGAGCCATGTGTATGACACGGAGAAGAAGAGCCATGCGTATGACACGGAGAAGAAGAGCCATGCGTATGACATGGAGAAGAAGAGCCATGCGTTTGACATGGAGAAGAAGAGCCATGCGTATGACATGGAGAAGAAGAGCCATGTGTATGACATGGA
This sequence comes from Pelophylax lessonae, assembly GCF_965119305.1. NCBI lineage: Eukaryota > Metazoa > Chordata > Amphibia > Anura > Ranidae > Pelophylax > Pelophylax lessonae. The sequence goes on from NC_138773.1 coordinate 241,349,340, forward strand.
GAAGAAGAGCCATGTGTATGACATGGAGAAGAAGAGCCATGTGTATGACATGGAGAAGAAGAGCCATGTGTATGACATGGAGAAGAAGAGCCATGTGTATGACATGGAAAAGAAGAGCTATGTGTATGACATGAAAAAGAAGAGCCATGCATATGACATGGAGAAGAAGAGCCATGCGTATGACATGGAGAAGAAGAGCCATGCCTATGACATGGAGAAGAAGAGCAATGTGTATGACATGGAGAAGAAGAGCCATGTGTTTGACATGGAGAAGAAGAGCCATGTGTATGACATGGAGAAGAAGAGCCATGTGTTTGACATGGAGAAGAAGAGCCATGTGTATGACATGGAGAAGAAGAGCCATGTGTTTGACATGGAGAAGAAGAGCCATGTGTATGACATGGAGAAGAAGAGCCATGTGTATGACATGGAGAAGAAGAGCCATGTGTATGACATGGAGAAGAAGAGCCATGTGTTTGACATGGAGAAGAAGAGCCATGTGTATGACATGGAGAAGAAGAGCCATGTGTATGACATGGAGAAGAAGAGCCATGTGTATGACATGAAAAAGAAGAGCCATGCGTATGACATGGAGAAGAAGAGCCATGCGTATGACATGGAGAAGAAAAACCATGCGTATGACATGGAGAAGAAGAGCCATGCGTTTGACATGGAGAAGAAGAGCCGTGTGTATGACATGGAGAAGAAGAGCCATGTGTTTGACATGGAGAAGAAGAGCCATGTGTTTGACATGGAGAAGAAGAGCCGTGTGTATGACATGGAGAAGAAGAGCCATGTGTATGACATGGAGAAGAAGAGCCATGTGTTTGACATGGAGAAGAAGAGCCATGTGTATGACATGGAGAAGAAGAGCCATGTGTATGACATGGAGAAGAAGAGCCATGTGTATGACATGGAGAAGAAGAGCCATGTGTTTGACATGGAGAAGAAGAGCCATGTGTATGACATGGAGAAGAAGAGCCATGTGTATGACATGGAGAAGAAGAGCCATGTGTATGACATGAAAAAGAAGAGCCATGCGTATGACATGGAGAAGAAGAGCCATGCGTATGACATGGAGAAGAAGAGCCATGCATTTGACATGGAGAAGAAGAGCCATGTGTATGACATGGAGAAGAAGAGCCATTGGAGAAGAAGAGCCATGTGTATGACATGGAGAAGAAGAGCCGTGTGTTTGACATGGAGAAGAAGAGCCATGTGTATGACATGGAGAAGAAGAGCCATGTGTATGACATGGAGAAGAAGAGCCATGTGTTTGACATGGAGAAGAAGAGCCATGTGTTTGACATGGAGAAGAAGAGCCATGTGTATGACATGGAGAAGAAGAGCCATGTGTTTGACATGGAGAAGAAGAGCCATGTGTATGACATGGAGAAGAAGAGCCATGTGTATGACATGGAGAAGAAGAGCCATGTGTTTGACATGGAGAAGAAGAGCCATGTGTTTGACATGGAGAAGAAGAGCCATGTGTTTGGCATGGAGAAGAAGAGCCATGTGTTTGACATGGAGAAGAAGAGCCATGGGAATGACATGCAGAAGAAGAGCCATGTGTATGACATGCAGAAGAAGAGTCATGTGTAGGACATGCAGAAGAAGAGCCATGTGAAGGACATGCAGAAGAAGAGCCATGTGTAGGACATGAACATGAAGAGCCATGTAGAGGACATGGACAAAAAGAACCATGTGTAGGCCATGGACAAGAAGAGTCATGTGTAGAACATGGACAAGAAAAGCTATGTGTGGGACATGGACAAGAAGAGCCATGTGTATGACATGGAGAAGAAGAGCCACGATTAGGACATGAAAAAGAAGAGCCATGTGTATGACATGGAGAAGAAGAGCCATGTGTATGACATGGAGAAGAAGAGCCATGTGTATGACATGGACAAGAAGAGCCATGTGTATGACATGGAGAAGAAGAGCCATGTGTATGACATGGACAAGAAGAGCCATGATTAGGACATGGAGAAAAAGAGCCATGATTAGGACATGGAGAAAAAGAGCCATGATTAGGACATGGAGAAAAAGAGCCATGTGTATGACATGAAGAATAAGAGCCATGTGTATGACATGGAGAAGAAGAGCCATGTGTATGACATGGAAAAGAAGAGCTATGTGTATGACATGAAAAAGAAGAGCCATGTGTATGACACGGAGAAGAAGAGCCATGCGTATGACACGGAGAAGAAGAGCCATGCGTATGACATGGAGAAGAAGAGCCATGCGTTTGACATGGAGAAGAAGAGCCATGCGTATGACATGGAGAAGAAGAGCCATGTGTATGACATGGAGAAGAAGAGCCATGTGTATGACATGGAGAAGAAGAGCCATGTGTATGACATGGAGAAGAAGAGCCATGTGTATGACATGGAGAAGAAGAGCCATGTGTATGACATGGAAAAGAAGAGCTATGTGTATGACATGAAAAAGAAGAGCCATGCATATGACATGGAGAAGAAGAGCCATGCGTATGACATGGAGAAGAAGAGCCATGCCTATGACATGGAGAAGAAGAGCAATGTGTATGACATGGAGAAGAAGAGCCATGTGTTTGACATGGAGAAGAAGAGCCATGTGTATGACATGGAGAAGAAGAGCCATGTGTTTGACATGGAGAAGAAGAGCCATGTGTATGACATGGAGAAGAAGAGCCATGTGTTTGACATGGAGAAGAAGAGCCATGTGTATGACATGGAGAAGAAGAGCCATGTGTATGACATGGAGAAGAAGAGCCATGTGTATGACATGGAGAAGAAGAGCCATGTGTTTGACATGGAGAAGAAGAGCCATGTGTATGACATGGAGAAGAAGAGCCATGTGTATGACATGGAGAAGAAGAGCCATGTGTATGACATGAAAAAGAAGAGCCATGCGTATGACATGGAGAAGAAGAGCCATGCGTATGACATGGAGAAGAAAAACCATGCGTATGACATGGAGAAGAAGAGCCATGCGTTTGACATGGAGAAGAAGAGCCGTGTGTATGACATGGAGAAGAAGAGCCATGTGTTTGACATGGAGAAGAAGAGCCATGTGTTTGACATGGAGAAGAAGAGCCGTGTGTATGACATGGAGAAGAAGAGCCATGTGTATGACATGGAGAAGAAGAGCCATGTGTTTGACATGGAGAAGAAGAGCCATGTGTATGACATGGAGAAGAAGAGCCATGTGTATGACATGGAGAAGAAGAGCCATGTGTATGACATGGAGAAGAAGAGCCATGTGTTTGACATGGAGAAGAAGAGCCATGTGTATGACATGGAGAAGAAGAGCCATGTGTATGACATGGAGAAGAAGAGCCATGTGTATGACATGAAAAAGAAGAGCCATGCGTATGACATGGAGAAGAAGAGCCATGCGTATGACATGGAGAAGAAGAGCCATGCATTTGACATGGAGAAGAAGAGCCATGTGTATGACATGGAGAAGAAGAGCCATTGGAGAAGAAGAGCCATGTGTATGACATGGAGAAGAAGAGCCTTGTGTTTGACATGGAGAAGAAGAGCCATGTGTATGACATGGAGAAGAAGAGCCATGTGTATGACATGGAGAAGAAGAGCCATGTGTTTGACATGGAGAAGAAGAGCCATGTGTTTGACATGGAGAAGAAGAGCCATGTGTATGACATGGAGAAGAAGAGCCATGTGTTTGACATGGAGAAGAAGAGCCATGTGTATGACATGGAGAAGAAGAGCCATGTGTATGACATGGAGAAGAAGAGCCATGTGTATGACATGGAGAAGAAGAGCCATGTGTATGACATGGAGAAGAAGAGCCATGTGTTTGACATGGAGAAGAAGAGCCATGTGTTTGACATGGAGAAGAAGAGCCATGTGTTTGGCATGGAGAAGAAGAGCCATGTGTTTGACATGGAGAAGAAGAGCCATGGGAATGACATTCAGAAGAAGAGCCATGGGAATGACATTCAGAAGAACTGTACAACATGGACAAGAATAACTATGTATATAATGTGGACAAGAAGAACCGTGTGTATGACATAGACAATTCAAGCAGAACTACTGTACAGTCAGCAAAATACCTTCCTTCCAGGGATGGGACTGTTGGATCTCTTGCCAGGCACTGACATCCTCTCTCTGAGCTTCTTCCATGTACAAGGTTTTCAGCTTCTTAATTGGCCTGTGGGAATGATGTTACACCCACAGATGCATACAAAGGTAATTCTTCCTGGCACACTGGCACCATGCCAAGCTGCACATGCATGGTTCAGTGTGCATTCAATAAAAGATTGTGAACAGGTAAGCAAGTTTTTTTTTATTAAAGAAGAGACATAGCATGTATTTCAGTGCTGCAGTCATGGGCAGTGCATACTTCTGCATAGGAAGTGTCTTTCCCCTGTACATCGGAGTGTGAGAGGAAGAAGCAGTACAAGGAGCCAACCAGTTCATATGCTGGTAGAAGGATAGAGCACAGTGACAGGGAGATGAGCTCATCACTGTGCTGCTTTTCCTTTCACTGTTCAGTTACAGGGTGGGGGTGAGTCTAGGACGATCTGGGCTCAGAGGTAGTGGGTTTAATGATGCTGATCATCAGATTGAGGACATTTAGTGGCAGAAAAAAGTAAAAGGGGAAATTTGTGGAGAGAAGATGAATACTGCAGCAAAAGCTTGTTTTGGTATTTTATTCTTATCTTGTTATTTCTGGAAAAGTGCTTGTAGTTGTGGTGGAAGAGATGGAAAATAGGTCAATGGTACTATTTGTCCACAAAATAATGCAGAAGCAAATCTGTCACTTTTATCGCAAAACAGATCCAAAGATTCATGCAATACATATTTGTATTCATGTAATTTGCACTTTAATAAATGTTTTTTCTCTATAGTGTTTTCTCTTTTTTTTTTTTTGCAATACTATATAATATTTAAATCAGTGACCTGCAGCATATACACTATATTACCAAAATTATTGGGACACCTGCCTTTACACGCACATAAACTTTAATGGCATCCCAGTCTGTCTGTAGGGTTCAATATTGAGTTGGCCACCCTTTGCAGCTATAACAGCTTCAACTCTTCTGGGAAGGCTGTCTGCAAGGTTTAGGAGTGTGTCTATGGGAATGTTTGACCATTTTTCCAGAAGCACATTGGTGAAGTCAGGCACTGATGTTGGATGAGAAGGCCTGGCTCGCAGTCTAATTCATCCCACCGGTGTTCTATCCGGTTCAGGTGCAGGCCAGTCAAGTTCCCCCACCCCAAACTCGCTCATCCATCTGACAACACGCGTTGGGTGGAGATGGTTGATGCTGCTGATACCGGAAGAGACGCGGGAGCCTCCGAGCCCCGCTGTCATATACTAACAGATGTCTATACCTAAATGTATTTGCTCAAATACTTAAATAAACACCTGTTTTAACCACTTGCCGTCTGCTCACTAGAGCTGTACTGCGGCAAAGTGGCTCTTGTAGGTCTGACGACGTAGTACTACGTTGGCAGACACTGCCCCTTCTAGGTGGCGCGCGCGCGCCGCCGGAGGCTCGCTCCCGCTGTATTCAGTCACAGCGTGAGTCAGGCCAGGGGAGGAGCAGCGGCGATCGCCGCTGCTCTTCCCCGATCGTCGGGGAATCGAGTGTGGAGGTCCGCCCACTTGTGTAAACAAAGCGGGTGGATCTCCTAGGTGACAGACAGGGTCAGATTGCAGGGTTCAGCATAGCTGAACATGCAATCTGTCCCTGTGTCACTCAGTCACCTCCCCCCACACACGTCAGTAAGCACCAGGCATACATTAACCCCTCCCTCTCCAATAAAATTAACCCCTTCCCTGCCAGTGTAATTTTTACAGTAACAGTGCATATTTATAGCACTGATTACTGCAGTAATGTCACTGGTACCCCCAAAAGTGTCAAAAATGTCAGTCAGGGGTCCGATCTGTCCGCCGCAATGTCGCAGTCCCGCAAAAAAAAAATCGCAGATCACCGCCATTACTCGTTAAAAAACAAAAATGACAGAAATCTTTCCCTTAGTAAACGCAATAATCTTTGCGCAAACCAATCAAAATATGCTTATTGCGATTTTTTTTACCAAACATAGGTAGCAGAAAACAAATTGGCCAAAAATGTAAAAAAATTGGATTTTTAAATTTTTTTGGGGGGGAATTTCATATAAAAAAATGTGAAAAATATTATTTTTTCAAAATTTACGCTCTTTTTTTGTTTATAGCACAAAAAGTAAAAATCGCACAGGTGATCAAATACCACCAAAAGAAAGCTCTACTTGTGGGAAAAAAAGGACGTCAATTTCATTTGGGTACGGCATCGCACGACCGCGCAATTGTCAGTTAAATTTGCACAGCGCCGAATCACAAAAAGTGGCCCAGACGTAAGACAGCAAAATCCTCCGGTGGTAAAGTGGTTAAACGAGTGCACTATGAGGATGTCCCTTGTCATATGAGTTTTGTCCAGAGCGGAGGTAATGTGGTCTTAAAGGGCCATACACCCCATTTTAGGGAAACGACCCAGAGTCCAGGGAATACACAGAAGAAGGAGGAGGAACGCAGAGGAGTCTAATGGGCCATACACACTATAAGATTTTCTGAAGACTTTTTCCTTCAGATTTACCTTTTCTATGTAGTGCAAGGGCCTGCCAGATTGCATACAAATTGAAAGTGTTTAGGTTTGACCTCATATTATATGGTTTTGGTAAGTCTTAAGGAAAAAGTCTTCAGAAAATCTTATAGTGTGTATGGCCCATAAGTCTAGTACCCCAAAGTAGGGGAAAGCACAATCTGACCTGGGAAAACAGGTAAAAGGTGGAGGTGAGCGCAACATTTGTAAGGTGGTGGAAGTCACTGAAGCACTGGCACATGTGTGAATAATTGTTTTGGCACATTATGATTTGCAGTAATATTTGGACTGATAAAAGGAGGCTTGAATCAGCTGCACTATATTGTCAGTTTTGGTATATCTGTTTGCATTGGATATATTCCCATACTATTTTATGGATGATCACTTATACTAAGCACGAAACAAGTTTATGTTTTGCATGTTTTTATTAGAGATATACGGATGAAGCTTTACACAAGCAATTAATTATTATTAATTATGATTAATTACCATACACTTTAAGGGTAGGCGCAGCAATAAGTAGTTTGTTTATTTAATTATTCACATTGTGGGAAAACAATTAGGTTGCCTGCGGCCACCCACTTGAGTTTTTTTTAACCTACTTCAAAGTACTAGCACTGGTAGCGTGGGATAATACAATGCTTTGCCAATGTAGGAATCCTGAGCATTAATGTAATGGGACCTACATTGACCACAAATGCAAGAGGGCATTTCTCCTCTAACCACTCATTTAGGAAAACACTCTAACTTTCACTGTCTGCATTTTTTTTCCGGCCATTATAATTATTATGTAATATAATTATTATGTATTAAGGCTGTTATATTGCCTATTATTTTTTTATTTCTCAGCTTACTGATTATAACCATGATACAGTAATTATTAGCAGGGGTTGGCTGATATCTGAAGAATATTTTAAGGGTTCCTCCATGTTTAAGAGGTTGAGAGGCTACAGTGCCTTGAAAAAAGTATTCATACCCCTTGAAATTTTCAAATTTTGTCAGGTTACAAACAAAAATGTACATGTTTTTTATTGGGATTTTATGTGATATAGACCAACACAAAGAGGTACATGATTGTGAAGTGGAATGAAAATGCTAAAAGGTTTTCAATTTTTTTTTACAAATAAATATGTGAAAAGTGTGGGGTGCATTTGAATTCAGCCCAGCCTCAGTCAATACTTTGTAGAACCACCTTTTGTTGCAATTACAACTGCAAGTCTTTTTGGGTATGTCTCTACCAGCTTTGCACATCTAGTGACATTTTTTCCCATTCTTCTTTTCAGAATAGCTCAATCTCTGTCAGATTGGATGGAGAGCATCTGTGAACAACAATTTTCAGTCTTGCCACAGATTCTCAGTTGGATTTAAGTCTGGACTTTGAGTGGGCCATTCTAACACATGAATATGCTTTGGTCTAAACCATTCGATTGTAGCTCTGTTTGTATGTTTAGGGTTGTTGTCCTCATAGTAGGTGAATCTCCGCCCCCCCAGTCAAGTATTTTGCAGACTCTTAACAGGTTTTCTGTATAGGGCCCTACAGATTGCCCTGTATTTGGCTCCATCCATCTTCCCATCAACTCTGACCAGCTTCCCAGTCCCTGCTAAACACAAACAACATGATGCTGCCACCACCATATTTCACAGTGGGGATGGTGTGTTCAGGGTGATGTGCAGTGTTAAAGCTTGCAGGAGAAAGGCTGACACCGCTCCAGGTGAGACCAATAAATTCCTTGATAATTGAGTGCAGGTCCAGTCCGCGGTCTGCCCAAGTATATCCAAGAAAGAGGTGACCACACTTCAAGATGCAAGGAAATCTTTATTGTATAAAATCATCCAACATAGAGTGATAAAATCATACAAACTTCATGACACACATGAAAGGAGCAGGGATGACCCCTTTCATGAACTTAATTGCTTAGTCATAACCTTATGACTAAGCGATTGAGTTTGTGAAAGGCGTCAACCCTGCTCCTTTCATGTGTGTCATGAAGTTTGTATGATTTTATCACTCTATGTTGGATGATTTTATACAATAAAGATTTCCTTGCATCTTGAAGTGTGTTGACCTCTTTCTTTCTTTAATGTGCAGTGTTAGTTTTCTGCCACACATAGTGTTTTGCTTTTAGGCCAAAATTTAAATTTTGGTCTCATCTGACCAGAGCACCTTCTTCCACATGTTTGCTGTGTCCCCCACATGGCTTCTCACAAACTGCAAACTGGACTTCTTATGGCTTTCTTTCAACAATGGCTTTCTTCTTGCCACTCTTCCATAAAGGTCAGATTTGTGGAGTGCAAAACGAATTAGTTGTCCTGTGGACAGATTCTTCCACCTGAGCTGTGGATCTCTGCCGCTCCTCCAGAGTTACCATGGGCCTCTTGGCTGCTTCTTTGATTAATGTTCTCCTTGCCCGGCCTGTCAGTTTAGCTGGACGGCCATGTCTTGGTAGGTTTGCAGCTGTGCCATATTCTTTCCTTTTTGGGATGATGGATTGAACAGTGCTCCATGAGATGTTCAAAGCTTGGGATATTTTTTTTATAAACTAACCCTACTTTAAACTTCTCCATACCTTTATCCTTGACCTGTCTGGTGTGTTCCTTGGCCTTCATGATGCTGTTTGTTCACTAAGGTTCTCTAACAAACCTCTGAGGGCTTCACAGAACAGCTGTATTTATGTAGATTTTAAATTACACACAGGTGGACTCTATTTACTTCTAGGTGACTTCTGAAGGCAATTGGTTCCACTAGATTTTAGTTAGGGGTATCGGAGTAAAGGGGGCTGAATACAAATGCACCCCACACTTTTCAGATATTTATTTGTAAAAAAAATTTGAAAACCATTTATCATTTTCATTCCACTTCACAATTACGTGCCACTTTGTGTTGGTCTATCACATAAAATCCCAATAAAATACATTTACGTTTTTGATTTTAACATGACAAAATGTGGAAAATTTCAAGGGGTATGAATACTTTTTCTAGGCACTGTAAATACAGTAATAAATAAAGTAAAAAATATATACTGCTTCCAATGGCATGTTTGTAAAAAAAATTTTTTTGCATTGGTCCCAACTGTTCCCTATTTGGAACCAAATCTGTCTGCCCGGTTTCATTAACTGTTGTCCCTTTTTTAAATCTAATGCAGCCTTTCCCAATCTTTTTACCACAAAGGAATCTCTGATATAATGCTTATGTATCAGGAAACCTCTGCTAAAATTATTATGTCTACAGCTTACATTACATTACATTAACTAAAACCAAAATGGTAGTCAATGAGAAAAGGGCTCTCTCACTGAAAAGAGTGCCCATTACAATATCAGTGTAGTGCTCATACGCTGGAGACTGCTCCTTGCTGTAGTAGTCATTGGGAAAAACTCCAGACAGACAGCTATTAAAGTGATTGTAACCCTAAAAAAAAAAGAACTAAGATCACATTCCTTTAGGGCATGCTGTATAGCACAGTGCTTGTGCTATGTCATTTTTCCCTTCCTATCTTGTAAAAAACCTGGTTGATCCTGCCAGTTTCTATGTCCCCCTGCCTCTGCTAGCCACTGTAATCATGGCTACTGTGCCCTAATTACCGTGGTCAGTTTGCGTGCCTCCATCATCCCTGCTGTGCTCTGACAGTTTGTCCCCCCTCCCTCCCTCCCCGTCACCATGAGAGCAGTTCTCCTGCCCGCCCCTCCCGTCGCTATTCAGGTGCATAAGGCAGCTAATACACAAGTATCCCTTCTGGAGCATGCTGCCATTCACTACAGTGGATCTGTTTTTGTTTTTTTAAATAAAAAGGCTAAATACCTTTAGCCACACCGCAGCTGTGTGGTCACGTGATTCCCCTGTGCTGGCTGGCCCCAATCTACAGAGAGAAGCGAGAGGGACGGAGATTCCCCTTTGCTGGCCGGGTTGACGTCACAGGGGAATCTCTGCCCCTCCCGCTTCTCTCTGTAGATTGGGGACAGCCAGCACAGGGGTATCACATGGCCGCAGAGCTGCAATGTGACAAAAGATATTTAGCCTTTTCATTTTAAAAAAAATCCACAGTAGTGAATGGTAGCAGCTCCGGAGGGGATACATATGTAGCACCCTCCTAGGTAGGTGCTAGGAAGAAGCATATGGGTGGCCCTGTCTGCATATCAGGAGGGCTTGATCATTTTGTTTGACTGTCATGTGCTTCCAAGGGTGTCTGTTGGGTCTGGGGAGCCTCCCCACTGTGTCCAATGAGGGTTCTTATTGGACAGTGGAGGAAACCTGACCAATAGCACACCAGGGCCTGTATCCATCTCAGAGGGCAGAATCTGCCGCAAAGCATCCTGGGATAGGGTATAAGTCTGAGGGGAGCACATGACGCAGTGTCTTTGGCGGGAAGCAGAGTCCCAGCTGTCTCTCCTCCTGTCAGTACAAGTGAGAGTGTCCTGGGAGGTCGGCCTAGAGGACGAAGGTTGGGCTGGGCTGCAGAGAGGGATCTAGAGTGCTGTGGACCGAGTGGAGCTGCTGAGCAGAAGTTTCAGGGAAAAACAGTATTGTGAGTACTTGAGACTGCCCAGGGGTCTGCCTAGGAGAGGGGACCACTGCAGAAGGTCAGGGGGATCCAGGACCCAGCTAACCTGAGGAGAAGGTTTAGAGAAAGGGGGTGCCAGTGTTTAAGCCCTGAAGATAAGTGAGAGGAAGAGGGTGCCGGTGTTGGCCCTGAGGTGTTTAGCAGCGCAGCAGCAGCTCAAGTAGCTACCTCAGCAAGGAGTACTTAAGGGAGCGAAAGAAAGGACTTCTTTATGTGAGAAAGCAGTCCAAGGTCAGTTTGGAGTTAACAGGCAGCAAGCCAGTGTTAACCAGCGTCAACCGGCCTTGACCGGCATCTAGCCAGCGTCAAGTCAGCGCCAAGAAGCGTTTTCAGTTGTCCATAGCAAATTGTGCATAGTTGAGCCAAAGGAATATCCCACTCATTCCCTTCTCCCATCCAAGTTCTCAATAAATACAAAAAAACCCAAAGATACTGGACTGGTCATTGTCTCAGCACTCACACTTGGAGGAACATGCACAGGGGTACTTTTGTTGCACCCGGTGGCCCAGGGGAACCCATATCCAGCAAAACAGCTGGGAATCCTGCTACACATAAAAAGTCACATGGTGACTTTACAATCACTTAAAATTATCAGTAGTTACTTATCTGAGCAATGAGAAGAGAAGCTTCTCTGGTCCAATTCTACTTGTTCTACCAACTAGATTTGTTGCTAGAGCTATGTGGGCAACACCAGGCAAGGAGATCAAATCAACACTGCTAACTGCTGAGGGAATTCCTAGCAACCTTTGAGGAACCATGATTGAGAAAGGCAGCCATATATAAAATATTAGCCTTTCTCAACCTTTTTAATATGGCGAACCCTTCAAATAACTTTCTGGTCTCAGAGAACCCTTGCTAATAATTACTGTAGCTATAGCTTACTGTACATTAGCGTGGCAGCCAGTGGGCGTGTCCAGACGTCTATGCTTCCTCTTTCCTGTTTCAATCACTATTAAAAGACGTCTCCTGATGCCGATCCCTCCCCCCCTGATGACGCAGTTGCCTGCGAAACATGTAGGCGGAGCTTCAGCACGGTTCGACGTCACAAGCTGGAAGTGCTTTACTGCTACAGTGGTTTTATTGATTCAAGGCTGTTTTATGATGATGTATCTGGTGAGTGCATTTTACTTTTAATAAACATACACCTATGAAAACTTACTTCACCATGGTCTTCCCCCTGTTTTTTAACTTTTGGGAGTGATTGTGCCTGGCTACTTCTACTCTGGGATCCGTCATCTGGATTGGGAGCACCTATTGGAAGCTTTCAGGGTCGATTATCCAGCTTTATAACAACAAGCGTTGTGTGACCATTGTGAGAGCGGTGGTCATACCCATCTGGTAAGAGGCCACCTAGCTACTTTGTGTGTGGTGGAGGTCTTCACTGTCCCTGTCATTTTATAGACGGACTGTCACACGCTAAGGTTGTTGTCGGACTATACAACTCACTACGACAGCTTGAAGTGGACTTTCATATATTCATTTACACCATATGTTATTCTATGAGCGCTGAATTTTTTGTCTATAGTTCTTTATCACATTGTGGTTAATGCTGGCTGCTAATCTTTGAGAGCGTGGATATTCAACAATTTTATAAATAGCTCACTGCCTAGGGAACACCTAGTAACTTCTAAAGCAGCCTTTCTTAAACTTTTTAACATGGAGGTACCCTTGAAATAAATTTACAGTCTCAAGGAACCCCTGCCAATTATTACTATATCTATAAGTAAGGGGTACATTAGTGTAATGGTCAATTGATTGGTCACTGGGAATAATCCCCCTTACAGATAGCTAAAAGGATCATTGGTTCTGTGGAAAGTTACCTGTGAGCCACAAAGTGCTCAAGGAACTCCTAGCAACCTCAGAAGGAAAGCTAGTTGACAAAAGCTACTCTAGAGGAACCCCAGGGTTCCACGGAAACCTGGTTGGGAAGGGCTGGTCTAGTTTATTGAATTCTGTGAAAACGCATTCTTTATCTACCAAAAGTGTTATTATACTATACGAAAGCTTTACTCCAACATCCAAATTATTGCATTTGTAATATTATAAATCCAATCCTCTCCATTTACCTTTATCTTGCAATGTCACTTATCAGTAGTGTGGTGATGTGGGGTTCACTTCCAGCTGTCTTTCTTTTAGAACCTCTGTCAATCTTCCCTTTCTCAGTTGTTCCTCTTTAGGTCTGATTGTTTAAACCACTGCTAATAAATGTACTAACTAGCAAGCAAATTGTAAAGGTACTGGGGAAAAGGCAAGTTGCCTGGCTGTGTCTGACTTTAGTACTTTTGAATCAACTAGTACTAGCATGCAGCTAATATGTGCATATAAAGTCAGGAGCCCATAAAGTTCCAGCCTTTTTTTTTTCCCCCTAAAAAACACCCTTGCGATGTTTCCAGCTTATAGAATACATTCCAGCTTATGTAATTAATACATTTTTGTTATATTGTACTCACCGTGTTCCCATCTTCAGTGTGGTCATCTGAAGCGCGCCCATAGCTCCTTCCAGAATACGGTGCTGCTGGTGACCCAGAATGCACCTCCTGATCTCGCACATGTGCAATGCATGCATATACCTCGATGCTAGAAGCAGAGGCTACCATTGGGATTGATGACACTTATCCCAGGAGCCAACGGACAGCTGGATATGTCGTACCTCGCAGCGGCAAGGTACAGCGGAAGTGGACCTGATAAATTGGCAAAAAAGGTAATACGCTTTGGGAAAAAAAAACATTTAGAACATTACTGGCAATGCGATCAGCAACGCGAGGAGCCAAACTTCAAAATTTGGGTGGAACTCTACTTTAAATCTTTACCTGTTCCAGATCACTAACAAAGCATTAAAGCCAAAACATCATCATGGAAGTCTGGTAACACGTTTATTTCAGAAGGGGACCTATTTTTTTTTATGGCAGGTTACTTTGTGGGATATTTATTAATGTTATGATTTCTTCTGATATTCATCCAAAATTCAGCCAAAAGTTTATAGTGAATATTTATCATATGTATCAAGTCAGATTAGCGGAATTTGTCCAAGATCCACCCCAGATTTGCCATAGTGAAAGTTACATTCAACAACATCTGTTCTTCAGTAGGAAAATATCTTTACTATAACATTTTCCACTTAACATGTAAGAAAACAGTGAATGTTATCTTCCCAACAAATTCACCTGACATTCCCTCCATCTATTTTTTTCCTATTTTGTTACTGAAGCTGCAAAGATTGTCTATGATGAGTGCTTAACCTGCGTTTTTATTACTAGGAATATTGGCAAGATAAGCAAAGAACACATTGCCACCCAAGAAAAATATTTTGTTAAAGGGTTAGTTCACGTGATGTGGGGACTATAGACGATGAGGAATGGGAAGATGCTCTAGACAATTGTAAACTGGTTTCCCCCAAACTTTCAGATCGACTAACTCAATTGTACGTCCTTCACCGGGCCTACCTGACACCGATAATGACGGCAAAATATCGCAGTGAGGCCTCCGGGCAGTGTCCCATGTGTCAGCAGGAGCGTGGTATTTTCTACCACCTTCTCTAGAATTGCCCGGACGTCCATGGCTTCTGGAGGCAAGTAGTTAAATTTCTTCATGACACCATGGGTTCCCCTTTGACATTAATTGAAACTAAGGTGACCAGCGCTATGGAATATACAGTGAGAGTAGGTACGGTGTAAGCTGCCAACAACCAAACCCAAAAGGGTTAAAGAGTGAAATATGTGCTAGTGGGGTTGTGAACGGCGCTACCGTGTTAAAAAACACACTTGGTGAATAAATAACGTAAAAATGTTGAAAGTGCTTGATATTAAATAAATATATATAATTTATAAAGTGCACATGTGACTCATAGTTTTCAGAGACTATTTATAGTGAAGAAACACACATACCCTGTGCCTTTAAAAAGTGCAATAATAAAGTGCATAAGTGCTAGTGCAAAACAAAAGACACAAAACTGAAATAGGGCAGTGGTTTTTTATTTTTCATTAAACATACCATGTGTGATGTGTGTCCAATCTAGAGAACAAATCATAAAGTGGTTGTGCACAATAAAAAAACTCTCAAAAGTTCTGTGCTGCAGTGAGCAGAAATGTGAAAAAATGAAACATTCAGTTGAAAATGATTGTGAACAAAAGGACTTTAGGGCTGCAGACACCTGCGTGACCGCTAGGTGTCGCACCCTGTATACAACCTGGTGAGGTTTTTCTGCTGGATGGATACCGTGTAGGGGTTATTTCCTCCTCTGGTTTCCTGATGTGCCGCGTGGTGCCTCAAAAAAGAAACACAGAGAAGAGAACCCCCTGGTGCCGTATCTCAAAACAAGGGCAGAAAAAATGTAGTGACTCACGGGGAAAGATGCAGGCTGTCCGCGATCAGTGGTGGTGTGTGCCGGGAAGCTTCCGCGTTCCACGGCTCTGGCTCCGAATGCCGGAAATGACGTGTTGACGTCGAAGACTCCGCCCTACCGGTTTCGTCAAATGACGTCTACAGGAGCGGCGTCAACGTACTGACTTCCCGGCCATTAAATAGCGTCCCATCTCCTAGCAACAACAGGGCCTCCCCCGCCGCCATATTGGTGCTGTCAGCTGAAGCCGGACCGAGGCCATCTTGTGCCTCAATGCAATGCCCGCCTCGCTAACCCTAAACACTCCTATTAGGGTTAGCGAGGCGGGCATTGCATTGAGGCACAAGATGGCCTCGGTCCGGCTTCAGCTGACAGCACCAATATGGCGGCGGGGGAGGCCCTGTTGTTGCTAGGAGATGGGACGCTATTTAATGGCCGGGAAGTCAGTACGTTGACGCCGCTCCTGTAGACGTCATTTGACGAAACCGGTAGGGTGGAGTCTTCGACGTCAACACGTCATTTCCGGCATTCGGAGCCAGAGCCGTGGAACGCGGAAGCTTCCCGGCACACACCACCACTGATCGCGGACAGCCTGCATCTTTCCCCGTGAGTCACTACATTTTTTCTGCCCTTGTTTTGAGATACGGCACCAGGGGGTTCTCTTCTCTGTGTTTCTTTTTTGAGGCACCACGCGGCACATCAGGAAACCAGAGGAGGAAATAACCCCTACACGGTATCCATCCAGCAGAAAAACCTCACCAGGTTGTATACAGGGTGCGACACCTAGCGGTCACGCAGGTGTCTGCAGCCCTAAAGTCCTTTTGTTCACAATCATTTTCAACTGAATGTTTCATTTTTTCACATTTCTGCTCACTGCAGCACAGAACTTTTGAGAGTTTTTTTATTGTGCACAACCACTTTATGATTTGTTCTCTAGATTGGACACACATCACACATGGTATGTTTAATGAAAAATAAAAAACCACTGCCCTATTTCAGTTTTGTGTCTTTTGTTTTGCACTAGCACTTATGCACTTTATTATTGCACTTTTTAAAGGCACAGGGTATGTGTGTTTCTTCACTATAAATAGTCTCTGAAAACTATGAGTCACATGTGCACTTTATAAATTATATATATTTATTTAATATCAAGCACTTTCAACATTTTTACGTTATTTATTCACCAAGTGTATTTTTTAACACGGTAGCGCCGTTCACATCCCCTTTGACATTGGCCCCGAAATTTTGCTTATTAGGGATACCCCCTGATGTCAGTATAGATAAATATACCACCCTATTTTTACATGAGACACTGTTTCTTGCCAGAAAATGTATTGCAAGACGTTGGATGCGGGACACACCTCCCTCTTTCCACGACTGGCTCAGTGAGGTCAATGCAACCCTACCCTATAAAAAACTGGTATATATCCATAGAGGATGTCCATCCAAGTACAACAAGATCTGGGACAGGTGGGTCCAGGCCCCGGAGACGTGTATCTAGACTCTACATTGTTGGGCGTATGGTTTCTCCTCTCATCGTGGGCGGTGTTGCTACTTCTAGTGGTTGGGAATGTGCTGCTCCCTGAATCATCTATAGGGTGCTGCCCACATTTGTCACTTGTTTTTGCTGTATTCAAAAGTTTTCTCCATCGTAGTAGTTGCTTGATTTATTTGTTTGCTTATTCGTGCATAACCAGCTGTATTCTCATTGCATTCTCCAAATGTACACTTGTATATTTCTTTGTATCTGAATTTTATTTTTTCACAGTAAAGACCTTGTTAACTAAAGGGTTAGTTCATCTTTTCACAAAAAAATGAAAAGGTTAACTAAATCACAACACCCTCCCCACTCCCTTAGTCCCTGCTGCAATTAGCTTATCTTCTGCTGCCCATACCAGTAAAGTGGTACAGGCATTTGAAAAATGTAGTACACAGCTTAAAGGCTATGTAGCATCATAATGCTTGCAGTGGTAAACAGGCATTAGTCAGCGCCGGCACGTGACCACACCGACCAATGAGAATCTCCCGAGAAACGGTACAGAGGAGTGCAGTTTTCAAATGCCCGGACTGCTACATCAGCTAGTGTGAGCAGCGAAAGATCCAAGTGAAGTCCAAAGAGATAAATGCAGAGGGATCCAAAGGGTGAGGAGGGTGTTGTGGATAGTGGATAAGTTCACCCTCTCACTATCCAGCAATGTCTGAAGGCATCCAGGGCTAGCAGTTCAGAAGGAAGAGTAATCGGTGATCAAACTCCTGTTTGAGCAATAATGAATATACTGTGCTTAGCATGGGCAAATTATGTCACAGAGAGCTCCAACCCCAGGTTTACATGGGTCAATAAAACCATGCTAAGCATGGAAAATTCTGAACTGCTTGATAAAACTAGGAGGCACATGTGAAACTGGATAGGCAAGAAAGTTAGTGGCCAATGGACTGCAGGAAGAAAACATTCACAAGCAAATTATTACAGGAACCCTAGAGTAGTAGCACTGACCGGCCAATGTTTGTACCCCTGGGCACAGCGTAGACCAATGGACTCTGCACCCATAGTGGAGCCTGTATGCTATTGTTTCACCTCTGTTCTTTAAATAAATATTTACAGGCCTTTGGACTGTTAGGATGGGACAAAAACCCTTCTGACTACTCCATAGA
The DNA here is from genome assembly GCF_965119305.1 of Pelophylax lessonae. NCBI lineage: Eukaryota > Metazoa > Chordata > Amphibia > Anura > Ranidae > Pelophylax > Pelophylax lessonae. The sequence continues at coordinate 241,367,482 of NC_138773.1, forward strand.
TTTTCATCATTGCATGAAAAAACTGACATCACAGAATTGTGATAAGAACACAGCATCCTTCTAACCCAATGATACATTGGCACACTTTATGTCATCAGTATGTATTTTAAAAGTATATCTTTTATTTTAAAATCTTCACTAAGAAAATTAAACCTAAAATTTTCTCAGTTACTATGGACCCAAACATCCACTTTTCTGTTTGCTGTTGATTTCATAAATCCTTCACGCACAAATAAATATGATGCTGCAGAATCAAATATGCCAGGGGGACAGCACAACATTAAAAGAATCTTAGTCTCTTAATTAGAACATCTCTTTGCTAAATCTTAGATATTAAATTTGAATTTTTCATAAAACTCAACTCTAAAATCATATGTTAATAAAAATGAATTTATTAAAACATCAGAAGTAGATAACCCATCTTTTCAGAACTTGATTTTTATTGAGACTACTTTTAATACTAACATAAATATAAGAAAAGTGATTTGCTGAGTTTCAAACTATCATGATATCATAAGTATGCTGATTATGAATGACAGAAATATAAATGAAAAACCAGGTATCCCCAAAAATGTATATTTCATAAAAACAGATCACCATCCCACTATTGGGGGGGGGTCCTCATGATGGATTCTTCTTACCCTAATCCGTTGATTCTTCATCACGCAGTCAGGGTTGTTTTAGCAAAAGGGCAAAATAATATTTACCGGTATGCCAGATTAAAGCCCCGTACACACGCACCGATTGTCGGCCGAACGATCAGCCGTCTTTTGTCCAGTGCTGTCCTGTTGGTTGAAAAGTGCTCAAGACTGCACACGAATTTTGTCGGCCAACAACAACCAACTTCAGAAGCGATGTCATGTTATGGTTAACTTTCCGTGTGTTTTTTCTTCTCTGAGCATGCCCAGTCTTGCTCATCTGCTTTTTGTCGGCCGAAATCTGTACTGACTGACGAACAATCGGCCGTTCTGGTGTCGGCCAACAAAAATTTTATAGCATGCACACCAGATTTTGTTCGGCCGAAAAGTCGCAGTCGGTTGTCGGAATCATCATACTAACAAGCCGACAATCGACCGATCGGACGTTGGCCGAACATCTACGGCCGACAATCGGTGCGTGTGTACGGGCCTTTACAGGTAAAGTCCACAAAGAGACTTGAAAGTAGTAAAAGGTGAATTGGTGAACGTGTATAAAAAAGTATACTTAGACTTTCTGCTGCTCTGAAAAAAAATCTTGCCACTGATTGCATTGAATAGGAAAGCTGGCATTTTCAAATTTTAAGATCATTGTGACCATAACAAATAATAAAAACAACAGAATATATAGCTAGTAAACCTAACATATAAAATAAAGGTTAAGCCTAGCATTGACAGCATGTCTGCTAGAACAGAGGGAGGGTGTGTCCCTATCTTTGGGTCATTAATTAGTCAGTATAGTCTCTTGGCATTCACCTCGGTTTCTAAACAGTGCTATTTTTCACCCTGAGTAATATTCATATGCAATGTTTTATTTCAGTTGGTGTGTATGTATGTATATATATATATACTGCCAGAAAAAATAAAACCCTCCATATAGGACTCTCTTCTTATGCAGGATTCCACCTGCTGGTGAAATCTGGTAAAGTGGCACATAAGAAAGCTGTACTGTATAGTCATAGATAGACTCTGATCTGTAAATTGACTTGAATCTGTGGGGAAGGGTGGGGGCTGCTCTATGTGAAAGCATAGAGGGGACTCAGTTATACAGAGAATTTACATTTTGTGTTGAAAAAGTTATATTTATATTGGTATAACCTAATTATTTCCATAATGTATTTGCTACCTGGGAATTCAAAGCTCTGGTTTTAAACCATTTGCAGTTTCTATATGGGAGTAATGTTTTCAGACAAATGCTAATCCAGATGCATAACATGCATTTCTATATGGCTACAGTTTGTCTTTCACAGCCCATTCTCACCTCTCCAGTAAAGTGCATTGTGGTGACATGCAAATTAATGCACATGAATGCACATCAATGCACATTACGTGCATTTGCACATTGCAGTGTCATTCATTCTTCCATGGCACTGCAATGAATTCATTTCTCTTTTTTGCATGAGAGTAGACTTTATAGAGCAGCCAACAACTGCTGGAGGCCTGCACCCGGTGTCGGAAGAGTGAGGGGGAGGTATGTCTTTAGTAGGAACTCCAGTCGGTTAGGATCTTGAGAGCACTCCAATCCCTTGCAGGATTCATTGCCAGCATTGTAGCGGAGCAGGGGCGGTGTTGGCAGGATTCTCTTAGATTGACCCCTTCCCCTATCATTCACCACCGCTCATTGGCATTTCTAAAGGTGCACACTCTGCTAACAGATAAAAGAAAAGGAAAACCTTCAAAATCACGCAAACAGAACCGTGGGACGGATGATGCCCAAAAAAGGTACAAGAGCTTCTTTTGTGCGTAATGCGTCCCGCAATTCTATTTGCGCGATGTTACCGCGATTCGGCAGGCGGAAATCGCGGCAACATCGCACAGCGTTTGGGGTGCCATTGCAAAATCACGGGCATCGCACAGGCGTCCCGCGATTTGCAATGATTTCTGGATCGCGGGCAGAGTCGCGGTGATTCTGCCCGCGATCCGCTACGCCCACATGTGAACGTAGCCTTAGCTCTTTAACTTCCCACAGTGCGGTGGAGCTAGGGTGAGGTATTGTTTATGCTTTTTTCCCTCGTGGTCCATTTTTCATTTACAGCAATAATTTGGGGAATTTCTACTGACAGCAATGTTTTGAGGGGCGGTCTTCACTGTGTGCCACTATTCCAATTACAGTAATGATTTGGAGGCATTTTTCCCTGTGACCCTCTATTCCACTTTTTTTCAACTGGGGCCACTATTCCACTGCCCACAATATTATTTTTTTTTTTTAAATAACGGTTTATTGAGATGGAAAATGGCATAGAACATTACAGAGAAAGCCGAAATGACAAAAACAAAAACCTTAGGTATTCCAGTAATGTTTACAGGTATGCAAGGTACAATCAATCATCTCAAGTATTTTCACTTTGTATCAGGGTAGACAGTAAAGAAGGAGGGAAAGGATGAGAAAGTAGAAGAGAAAACGGAGTTAAAGCATAACTTTACCCATAACAACTTGCTTCTTGCTGGAGGCTGCCATTTTGCTGAAGCCCAGACCCCCGAAACAGCAGGAAATTATAAAGTGGAACTAAACCCATTAATTTAACGGTTTAAAAAACAGTTACATTCCTGGAATGCCGTGATTGCGAACTGTCACATTTGCTTGTGTCCTCAACCAAACTGTCAAACAATTAAATGGCTGGTGTCATAACTGATCACATGTGCAGCACCATGGCAGTGGCAGTTTAACCACTTCTGGACCGAGCTGTTTTCTGACACATGTTGTTTACAAGTTAAAATCTATGTTTTTAGCTAGAAAATTATTACTTAGAACCCCCAAAAATCATATATATTTTTCAGCAAAGACTCTGGAGAATAAAATGATGGTCGTTGCAATATTTTTTGCCATGCGGTATTTGTGCAGCAGTCTTTCAAACGCCATTTAAAAAAAATAAATACATTTTACAGCATTTAAAAAAAATAAACAGTAAATTTAGCCCATTTTTTGTATATTGTGATAGATGATGTCACCCCGCGTAAATAGATACCTAACATGTTATGGTTTAAAATTGCGCACACCCGCGGATTGGCGACAAACTACGGTCAATAAAAATCTCCATAGCGAGACTTTGAAAAATTTTCTCCTCAGACCCTCTATTTTACTGGCACCAATGATTTGGGCAACATTCTCCCTTGTGGCTATTTCACCGATAGCAATTATATGAGGAGCATGGGGCTGTTATTCCACTAAAATGTAAGTCTTTCTGGGGAAGCTGTTCTTTTTGTCTATTAAAATTATAGTAACTCTTATTTTTGACTGACTACTCCTTTTAATACATTTTAAATACATATTGTGCATTCCTATACTTTTATTGTGTGAACTTTTTTTTTTTATATTTTACTGTTGAGGCATGAAAGAAATTGTAAGAATTTACCAAGCCCTGGTTTCACTAAGGTTTATAAAACCTTATCTAGAGTGTCAGTTGAGTGACAGTTCTGAGTCTGCTGGGGCTGCTGACATCACAACCAAGATGGCGGCTCCCAACAGCAGATTCAGATCTTTTAGATGTCTATGAAAGGAAGGCTTTTACAGATAAATAACATACATAAAATATGGTTAAACGGTTCAGCTCTTTGGATATACTACGTGCAAAGAATGAACCTTTAATCACAAGCTGATGGCTGCAGTGCGGGTTTTGCTCAGCTGGCTCCAGGTTTGAAAGGGAAAGTGATGCAACAGCTCCATAGCTGCCAATCACTTTCACAGTGCCGGCAGCACAGTGCCTCCCCCCCCTCCCAACTACCGGCTAGGGGAGGATGATCGCTCAGAGACCGAGGCAAATCCATGCCTCGATCTCACATGGAAACAATGAAACTAGAAGTTATGTCACTTCCTGTTTCAGATGCAGCATTTCTTGGCCAGTACAGCCAGGGGACACTTCCAACAAAGCCGATCTGTGCTTGGTTAGATAGTGTGGAGGGCAGGGGAGATATTAAGGGGCTATTAGACCCACTAATGTCTTCATAAAAAGTACCTGTCCCCTGCCCAATGCTATCACAAGGGGGTATATTACCCTCATGGGATATGAATCAAGGTAAAATAAATAAAAAAAACATCAGAGGGAGAACAATAATTGTAGCGCTCCTAGTTAACTCTAAACTGATGAGCTGTAGAGGCTTTTTTCAGGAACTATGGATCAGACAGAGACAGAAACAGCAGTGAACATCACACCTTTATTGTAATAGTAAAAATAGTACAGATCAGAGATGTAGTCAAAACATAAGCCAGGTTTCAGAAGCCAAGATGGGTATTCATGCAAGCCAGTAATCAGGGGGCCAGAAATCAGCATAGTCGGAAGCAGAAGATAGGGATCCGGAACCAGAAGGGACGTCAACTGGACAAAGTCTTAAACAGGAACACAGCAGAGACACTCAGGAAATGTTTGACCAGGTGAAGGCACCAAAGGAATGAACAAGGCAGTTTAAATTGCCAGAAGGGGCTGCCAATAGGCTGGACTAATGAGGCAGGAAAAGGTAAACAGGTGAGTCACTATGGAAACAATGAGTGGCTGGTAATTAGCTGACAGCTGAGCAACCTAAGCACTGAGAAGAGAGCTGCTGAAAGCCCAGCCCTGACACTTTTACAGCCTTACTTATGGTGATTTTTGGGCACCATAGTTTTTAGGGCTATTGCAGGCTCATGCAATTTTAAGACATGGAATGTTTGGTATGAATTTACTCGATGCAACCTTATCTTCTATATTTTAACCAAAAATGGGTATTATATGGTGTGCTTTTGCAAAAAAAAAATTATTTTAATATATTTTTTCCTGAAACTTTGCATTTAATAAACAGTTGCAAAAATATCATGTAAAAATAAAAACTAGCAACTATCACCTTTTCATTCTACAAGGTCATTGCTTTTTAGATAATATATAATGTTCTGTTTTTAATGTTTAACTAATTTTATTGCCAAAAATTAAGATTTTTACATGTATGGGACAAATAAAATAAATGGCTCTAGAGCCAAACTGGTTAATGCAGGTGTGAAAAAAGAAAAGATCGCTGAAATAAATAGTCTGATGAAAGGGTCATTTTAAAAAACTCTTCCACTTAAAAACAATATCTTCCACACACCCCTGGTGCAAAGCTGGCCACACACAATTTCATTATACAACCTACAAACAGCTACGTACTGTGGTGGTCTACCTAAAAAACAATTAATTTTATTTCCAGTTAGATGGATCTTCCCAATGCATAGTCTTTATGAATGCTAAAGATTGTAGAGTCAGAAGCCCCTAGCCCACTAGCTTAGAAAATCTTATTTTGAACATACATCTTTCCTTGAAAAACATGTATACACAGGGAGAACTAGCAAACCAGAGAACGAAAGTCAGGGCCAGTTTAATGTTCCCTCTGGTGAGACCGCCAGGGCCACTGATAAGGCAGTACAGCTGGCCCTCCTGTACTGGGCCCAGGCCCGGGCCCCATCAGTTCAAAAGGGTGGCCCAGGGACCTGCCATGTAGGAGGGCTTGCTGTACTACCTTGTGACTTTTGTGGATCCCCCCGAAGCATTGCTGGATTTCTCCCTCCAGCTCTGCAGCAAGGAGATTGATTCTAGTATCTGCCTCCTCCACCTGATGTCCTGGCCCCCCTGTGTGCCCCCCATAGCACCCCTGGCTTCCCTTCTCATATATCATTTACAGGCCTCTTTCTTGCCTGAATCTACACAATGAGTGATCAGTACCTATGGAAATAATAGTGCATGAAGGCTGGTTGCGGGCGCTACCTATAAACGTGGCTCACAAAACAGTGAGACTAGGTGAAGTACTGTGCCAATATAAAGTGCTGAAAAGTGAGCTTAGCTCACAGTGCTGCCCAATTCATATAAAATGTGAGAGAAAGTAATGCGATAATCAAAGGTGCTTTAGAAGTTGATTTATTAAAAGGGTGCAGATTATAAACATAAAAGAGTGCACAATTTGTAAACAAAAACTTAGGACAAAATCTTGCAAGGATGGTGAACAAATCCTCCAAATAAATGGTGAACTAAAGACTTAGTGGTGGTGAGCCAATGTGTTTGCTAATGTCACCAACAAATAGATATAAAGTGACCTGTGTCAACAGGGACCAAAGCTTCAGTCCCTAAGTGCCAGGTGTAAAGAAAATTAAATAAATAAAAAAAAAAAAAATTAAAATAGAACGTATATTGACAGAATCAGTGTGCACATCCGTGTGGAGCCACTAGATGGCGCACTTTAAATACGACCTGTATTGGGCCAGTAGGATGTTGCAAAACTGGGGCTTGTATTCCGCTTCTGAAGGGCTCTTGTAGATCTAAATGCTCCGACAGAGATACAACCCCATGGCTTGTGAGAATCCCCAGGCAATAATGTGAAAAAACAGTGTAAACTCACTGGTTAGCTGATCAGGATCAGAGGTGGTTCGCGCCGGGAAGCTTCCGCGTTCCATGGCCCTAGACTCCGTACCCAGAAGTGACGTGTGACGTTGCAGACTCCACCCTACGCGTTTCATCAGAGGGACATCTACTGGATCAGTACCTATGTTTACTATGCTTTGGTTTGTTAATGAACGAGTAAGCCGTTTAGCACAGAGCACTTCCCATTCATTTACTGTCCAGTGCACCTGAGGCTGCAGAGAAAGGGAATGGGGAATTTGTCCCCAATCCTTTATTCTGTCTCAAAAGTGAGATATCAAGAGTCTGTTTAGACTCCTGATATTTCACCAAAGACCCCCAGGGGGGCAGTTAAAAAGATGTAAAGGAGAAATATAATAAAATTAAAATAAATTAAAATTCTAAAAAAACAGTTTAAAAAAAAGGGCTGGATCACATGTGCTTTGAGTCAGCATTTGGATCTCTCTTCAGAAAACACAGGCCTTGAGGAGGCATGTTGACTGCCCTGTCAGGTAGGCTGTACAGGGCCTTGTAAATTCTAACAGCAGCTATTGAGACAGCAATCAGTTCACTATTCTTTGCAGCTCTGACCTAGACAGTGCAGCCACCACTGCATGAGTCCAGGCAGTGACTCTTCTCATTCCCTTGCCTTGTCACTTGCAACAGCGGTCTCTAAGACTACTAAAGAGGCCTTCTTGGTGATTTTCTAGAATTCAGAATTTTATTTGGGTACAGTGTCACTCGACAGCGCAATTGTCAGTTAAAATAACACAGTGCCATATTGCAAAAAATGGCCTGGTCATGAAGGGGATAAATCTTGTTGGTGTAAAATGGTTACAGGCCAACTCCAGCTATTTTTTTTTTTTAATTTTAGTGAGAGTGCGGAAGGGTTAGAGCCCCTGTTTTCTGTAAGGGTGTTCCCCTTAACCACTTGCCAACCAGTCACGTTGACTGTACTGCGGCAAAGTGTCTCGTTATCGTCTGGCGACATAGACCTACGTCACCAGACATTTTCCTCTCTCGGAGGCTCGCTCCCGCTATATTCAGTTACAGCGGGAGTCGGGCCAGGGGAGGAGCGGCGGTGATCACCGCCGCTCTTCCCCGATCGTCGGGGATCGAGTGTGGAAATCCGCCCGCTTGTGTAAACAAAGCGGGCGGATCTCCTAAGTGACAGGCAGGGTTAGATTGCAGGGTTCAGCATAGCTGAACATGCGATCTGTCCCTGTGTCACTCAGTCACCTCCCCCCACACACGTTAGTAAGCACCAGGCATACATTAACCCCTCCCTCTCCAATAAAAATTAACCCCTTCCCTGCCAGTGTCATTTTTACAGTAACAGTGCATATGTATAGCACTGATTACTGTAGTAATGTCAATGGTACCCCCAAAAGTGTCAAAAATGTCAGTCAAGGGTCCGATATGTCCGCCGCAATGTCGCAGTCCCGCAAAAAAAATCGCAGATCGCCGCCATTACTCGTTAAAAAAAAGAAACACCAAAAATGACAGAAATCTTTCCCTTAGTAAACGCAATAACTTTTGCGCAAACCAATCAAAATACGCTTATTGCGATTTTTTTTTACCAAAAATATGTATCAGAAAACAAATTGGCCTAAAATGATAAAAAATTTTGATTTTTACATTTTTTTGGGGGGGAATTTCATATAAAAAATATGAAAATATTGTTATTTTTTCAAAATTGTCGCTCTTTTTTTGTTTATAGCGCAAAAAGTAAATATTGCACAGGTGATCAAATACCACCAAAAGAAAGCTCTATTTGTGGGGAAAAAAGGACATACATTTAATTTGGGTACAGCGTTGCATGACGTTGTTTGTTAAAGTAATGCAGTGCCGAATCGCAAAATATGGCCTGGTCAGGAATGGGGTAAAACCTTCCGGTCATAAAGCCGTTAAAAATACACTCATTGAGAATTTTTTTGTCAAAGACATGTAGCTAAATACATTTTGGCCTAAATATATGCCAAAAATTGAATATATTGGATATTTTTTAACTGTCAAAGTAAAGAAATTTTGTTATTTTGTTCAAAACTGTCGCATTTTTTAATTAATATCGCAAAAAATGAAAATCGCACAGGTGATCAAATACCACCAAAAGAAAGCTCTGTTTGTGGGAAAAAAAAGGACGTAAATTTTGTTTGGGTACGGCATTGCATGACCGCGCAATTGTCAGTTAAAGTCGCACAGTGCCGAATCGCAAAAAGTGGCCTGGACGTAAGACAGCAAAATCCTCCGGTGGTAAAGTGGTTAATATTTTAAGTAATCACCTGGTTTTCTCTGTGACACCTGTCAAATAGAGAAGAAGAGATGGGAAATCTCCCCAGAGGGGAAAAAATATATATTAAAGATTTGCTAGTTCTGACTTTTATTCTATTGGAAAGTTAAAAAACAAATTTTGAGAGTCAGGCTGTAAGCTAAAAAACAAGAAAATATCCATGAAAATAATAATTATTTTGGTATTTTTGTCCTTTTCACCTCCATGGGGTTAAGATGTCCAAAGGGGAGATTATCCAGAGGACCTGACTCCTGGGCAGAGAAAAAAGTAGGGATTTTTTCTCTTTTAGGATAAAGTGGGGAATAGTTAAAGTGTCTGTAAACCCCCAGATATTCTCCCACTATCCCAGGATAGGGCACACCTTCATCAATCAGTGGTCAGGCCAAATGCTTTATCCACTTCGGCTCTAAGCCCCGGTTCACACTACTGCGTGTGCGGGGTTCGCATGTCATGTCGGAGCGCACTGCTCCGACATGACATGCGATCAGCTGTGCGGTGCGAGTTTAGCCATACAGTTTGTATGGCTAAATTCGCATCGCACCCGCAGCAAACACGCACAGGAGGCATTTTTGCTGCCGCATCAGGATCGGATCGCACAGCGGTTCACACTTGTGCGATCCGATCCTGTGCGAACTGCACGATCGCACTGCGATATGCGATCAAACTGGGGGTGTCGTTAAGATTACATTGACACCCCCAGCGGATCGCATATGGCAGTGTGAACTGCCGGGGGTGCGTGTGCGATGCGGGAACAGGCTGCGGATTCGCAGCCTTCCCGCATCGCATCAGTGTGAACCGAGCCTTACACCTGTTCACCCGTTATGGACCTGAGCAATTTTCACATTTCTGCTATGAGCCTGTTTATTTGGTGATAATTTTGTCATTACTTTATGCCTCGTATACATGTTCAGATAATCGTACGACTTATCGTTCGCATTTTGTTGCATGATTCTAATATAATATCGAATTCAACAATGCGTACTAAGCCTATGATTTTTTTCGTACAATTCTGGAAAAGCTTCCTGGTTGTGTAGCTACTTATCAGATTTTTAGCGGACGCGTACTGTACTGATTAAACAATCGTCGTTCGCTAGGCTATAGTACGACAGAAGTTTTCATGTTTGTCCCTTCAGATTTTGTTGGACGACCTGTTGTGATTGGCTGTCGAAAGCTGTGTACTAATGATCAGATTATTGTGCGATCAAGTTGAAAGCGATTTTTTTCGTTTGATTATCTGAACGTGTGTACGAGGCAAAAGATGACATCGTAATATATATATAATTTTTTTTAAGCATAAACAAAGCTTCCTTTTTGTGAATATTGCCCTGCAACAATGTTTTTTTTTTTCACAATCCTTAGACAATTAAATGTAATAAAAGTGTTAGTTTAAAAATAAATAATGTACCTGCACTTAAAAAGATGGCATCTCATTCTGTAATTTGTCCTGTTTAAAACAACACCAAAATGATGATTTTGGTACAAAGCCTTGCAAAGTTATTTACAAATGAACTTTGTGCTTTCTTTCAGTGTGATACATGTAAATATATGTAAAAGGTGTAAAAATATTAATGAACAAAGCAAACAAAAACAGAAAAAAATTGTAATTATTAGTTATTTAAAAAAAAAAAAACAGGTAAATTATAACGGAATGGAGAAGGAGAATAAGGAATTAATTAGGGCTGATTAGAGTAAACTAAGGGTTAATAAGGGGTTCAACAGAGAAAGATTTAATTAAAAAAAAAAAACTTTTCTTTTACTTGTCAGGTTTCTTTAACTGACTTAATTTGCAGATCGAAGTTCATCCCTTTGATCTGTCAGGCTCTGTTCATATCTAGGTGTCCCAGATCATGGGCAGAATTGCCGCGATTTCCCCCCCAAACCCAAATCTATGCCAATCCCGGGACCTGATTGCGATCCCTGGTACTTCGAATAGTTGATGCCTGTCGCTCAAGATGCCTAGATGTGAACGGAGCCTTAGGCTGGCCATACACTATACAATTTTCTTATTCAATTTCCTTTAGATTTACCTTAAACTATGTAGTGCAAGGGCCTGCCTGACTGCATACAAATTGAAAGTGTTTAGGTTTGACCCTATATTACATGGTTTTGGTAAATCTAAAGGAAAGTTGAACAAGAAAATTGTATAGTGTATGGCCAGCCTAAGACTCCATTCACACCAGCGCGACTTGTCAGGCCGACTTGTCAGCCTGACAAGTCGCACTCCCTCGCGGTCCATTGACTGCTACAGGACCCGTTCTAATAGGAGCGACACAAGTCGCTCCGACTTAGAAAAAGGGTCCTGTACTACTTCGGGGCGACATCGGAGCGACTTGCATAGACTTCCATTATGTGAAGTCCCTGCAAGTCGCTCTGAAGTCGTGGTGCATGGGAATGCACAAGTCGCCCCCGAAGTAGTACAGAGTCGTGCCGCCCCAGTGTGAACCGAGTCTAAGCCCCCGTTCACACTGGGGCGACCTCTCAGGCGACCTGGTCGCCTGACAGGTCGCCGTAGGTCGCCTTCCATAGAGAAGCTGCGGACCCGTTCTAATAGGAGCGACACAAGTCGCTCCGACTTAGAAAAAGGGTCCGGAGCTTCATTGGGGCGACCCGGAGCTACCTGCATAGACTTCAATGTTATGAAGTCCGTGCCGGCTGCTCCGAGGTCGCGGGGTGAGCAGCGCGCCGCGACCTATGAGGTCGCCCGGCAAAGTAGCGTCGCCCCAGTGTGAACGGGGCCTTAATGAATAAACAGAAAGTTACAATGTTTCATTGTAGCTTTCTGTATTCACAGCTGAGCAATGTTGTTGATAAACATTGCCAGACTGCTTTTTTTTTTACAGCTCTAGTTGCCAGGAACTTCTCTGTGTACTCTTCAATGCAGCTGTGATTAATCACAGCTGAATTGCATTGTACTGGGACAGGGGAAATCACAGCAGCAGAGCAGAAAGACTGGATGTACTAGACACGCCCCGTGTGACATTATTTTGGGTGTGTCTAGAAAACCCAGAGTCTGCAACTGGTTATAGTTAAAATTATAAATACCTTCCTTTTAATCTTCCTTATATAGGTGATGTGACCCCTTCTCTTCTGTTTCACATCTTGGGTCAAGTAAGGGACTAAGCCTCAGCATGTTACATGTTCTGGTAATGTCGTTTTATCTTTCTCACCCCCCTCCGCAGGCCATGCTGTCTATCAGTCCTTTTCTCCACCCCACAGGCATTGGTGCTGTGAAATGGGTGAATGGAAGGATTACGCCCACACAGTATGCCATGTGTAGACACCTTTCACCTACTTCCTGACCAGGCCAATTTTCAGCTTTCAGTGCAGTCGCACTTTGAATTACAATTAAGAGGTCATGTCACGTGATGTCATGTAACATCATTTTCTTAACCACTTTACCACCGGAGGATTTTCCTGCTAAAAGACCAGGGGGTTTTTTGCGATTTTTTACTGCGTGACTTTAACGGACAAGTGCGCGGTCGTGCGAGGCTGTACCTAAACGAATTTCACGTCCTTTTTTTCCCACAAACAGAGCTTTCTTTTGGTGGTATTTGATCACCTGTGAGATTTTTTGATCACGCGCTATAAACAAAAAAAGAGCGTAATTTTTGCAAAAACAACAATATTTTTCACTTTTTTTATATGAAATTCCCCCCAAAAAAATTTAAAAATCGAAATTTTTTAACATTTTCGGCCAATTTGTTTTACGCTACCTATGTTTGGTAAAAAAAATCGCAAAAAGCGTATTTTGATTGGTTTGCGCAAAAGTTATCGCGTTTACTAACAAAGGGAAAGATTTTTGTCATTTTTGGTGTTTTTTTTTAACGAGTAATGGCGGCGATCTGCGATTTTTTTTGCGGTACTGCGACATTGCGGCGGACAGATCGGACCCTTTACTGACATTTTTGACACTTTTGGGGGGTACCAGTGACATTACTGCAGTAATCAGTGCTATATATATGCACTGTTACTGCAAAAATGACACTGGCAGGGAAGGGGTTAACAGTATTGGACAGGGAGGGGTTAAGTGTGTCCTAGGGGCGTGATTCTAACTGTGCAGGGACAGGTCTACTAGTGTAAAAACAAAGATCAACAGTTCTACATAGTAGAACTGTCTGATCTTCACTTTTACACAGGGAGAACTGACAGGCGGCTTGTTTACATAAGCCGCTCTGTCTTTCTCCCGCTTTCGGCGATCGTAGTGTGACCGGCAGACATCGGGTCCGCTAGTCACACTCCCGCACTCCTCCGTGAACGAGCCAAGGTGGGCGCGCCTCAGCGGCCGCGCGCCCGCCCGCTATTGGCTCTAGAAGGAGTGACAGGCGAGCGACGTAGACCTACGTCACTCTGCCTGGCCGGGGCTGACTGCCGCAGTAAATATACTGTGCGCAGTCGGCAAGTGGTTAAAGACAGATAGAGCTTTCTTTTGGTGGTATTTAACCATCACTTTTTCTTTTTTTTTTTTTACTAAACAAATGAAAATGATATGGAAAAGATATGGAAAAGCTTCTTCACAGTAAAAAGAGTGAAAATGTGGAATTGACTCCCCCAAGAAGTAGTTCTGTCCAGCTCAGTAGACTTGCCTTAAAAAAGAGCTGGATGCATTCCTAAATGCAAAAAATTTAATTGGATAATAACACCAGCAATTATTGATCCAAGGAATATCCAAAAGCCTTCTGGGATTTATTTTCCCTTGCTGGCAGTGTTAATTTTGGCAGCAAATTTCGATTTCGTTTTAGTTATAGTCTTTTGACTAAAATGACATTTTAGTTTTAGTCGTATTTTAGTCTTTTGACTGAAATGCGATTTTAGTTTAAGTCGTATTTCAGTCATCTGAATTGTTTTAATTTTAGTGATATTTTAGTCGACTAAAATCTCGCACTACAGACACAGATTTAGCCATTGTGATATATAACATCAATACATGTTTAAACTTTAATGTGCTATTATTACATGCTCTGGATGGAATTGTGTTGCCGATTTAGAAATGGCCAGCAGAGGAGTGTTAATTTTGATGATGATGATGTAAATTTTCAATTTAGTTTTAGTTATAGTCTTATGACTAAAATGCCATTTTAGTTTTAGTCGTATTTTAGTCTTATGACTAAAATGCCATTTTAGTTTTAGTCGTATTTTAGTCAACTGAATTGTTTTAGTTTTAGTCATATTTTAGTAGACTAAAATTGTGTTAATTTAGTAGACGAAAACATTTTAGTCGACAAAATTAACACTGCTTGCTGGAGAAAACTGGACTATACTTTATATGATTATTTGCCATTCTCTAGATCAGCCGTGGGTCTGGGTGTAGTGACTATTAAGATTTTCTATTCCTATTTTTTCTATTGGTTAAACTAGATAGAATAATGTCTTTTTTTTTAACCTATGTAATTTATAGTGTGGTCCACAGGTCCACTTATTTACCAAGGGTGTCCCCTTCCCCGTCCACAAAACTAAATTGAAAATTAGATGATATACTTACCTCCAACTGTTCCACCTATGGAGCCTCGGCAAGGGTGACTTCACTATCCTTCTGGAGAAAGATGTTACTGTAGTGAGCTAGGTTGTCATCTTATGAGATTATGGCAACTCAGCTTTCCCCGGGTTCCCATCAGAACAGTGGTGACATCACTTGGCGCTGTGTGGAAGTAAATTACCTAACCTTTTTAAGTTGCACTGATTTCTTATGAGGGAGGGTAATATAAGTAGATTAGTGCTGCAAGGTTTCCTTTAACCACTTGCCGACCAGTCACTGGGACTGTACTGCGGCAAAGTGGCTCGATTCCTTCCAGCGACGTAGACCTATGTCGCTGGACTCCTCCCCTTGTGGGCGGCGCTCGCGCGCCGCCGGAGGCTCGCTCCCGCTGTTTTCAGTCACAGCGGGAGTCGGGCCAGGGGAGGAGCGGCGGTTATCACCGCCGCTCTTCCCCGATCGTCGGGGAATCTAGTCTGGAGATTCGCCCGCTTGTGTAAACAAAGCGGGCGGATCTCCTAAGTGACAAACAGTGACAGATTGCAGGGTTCAGCATAGCTGAACCTGCAATCTGTCCTTCTGTCACTCAGTCACCTCCCCCCACACACGTCAGTAAGCACCAGGCATACATTAACCCCTCCCTCTCCAATAAAATTAACCCCTTCCCTACCAGTGTCATTTTTACAGTAACATTGCATATTTATAGCACTGATTACTGTAGTAATGTCACTGGTACCCCCAAAAGTGTCAAAAATGTCAGTCAAGGGTCCGATCTGTCCGCTGCAATGTCGCAGTCCCGCAAAAAAAATCGCAGAACGCCGCCATTACTCGTTAAAAAAAAAAACACCAAAAATGACAAAAATCTTTCCCTTTGTTGTGCAAACCAATCAAAATATGCTTATTGTGATTTTTTTTACCAAACATAGGTAGCAGAAAACAAATTGGCCAAAAATGTAAAAAAATTTTGATTTTTACATTTTTTTTGGGGGGGAATTTCATATAAAAAAAAAATGTGAAAAATATTGTTGTTTTTTCAAAATTTACGCACTTTTTTCTTTATAGCGCAAAAAGTAAAAATTGCACAGGTGATCAAATACCACCAAAAGAAAGCTCTGTTTGTGGGGAAAAAAGGACGTAAATTTCGTTTGGGTACGGTGTTGCACGACCGCGCAATTGTCAGTTAAAGTCGCACAGTGCCGAATTGCAAAAAGTGGCACAGACGTAAGACAGCAAAATCCTCCGGTGGTGAAGTGGTTAAGATCGATGCATGGCTTAGCACTGCCATTATCAGGTGCTTGGTTGGGTTGGGTGTGCATCATGAGTTTACCTCTGCCAGTCTTACTGCTGGGTTTATTAAACTAAGGTAAAGAACAAAGGCGGTCCCCGGGTTACAAACAAGATAGGGACTGTAGGTTTGTTCTTAAGTTGAATTTGTTTGTAAGTCAGAACAGGTACATTTTTTAAGTGTAGCTCCAGCCCAAAAAAATATTTTGACGTTTTTTGAATAGCATAGGGAAGGGCTAACACCCCTGTAACATTTTGTTTTGCTGTCTGTGCCCCTGTTCAGAAGATGTCACCTCACTTTTTTGTCCCTATGACAACTGGATTTTGAAAATTTTGGGATGTTGTGGAAACCAGAATTGGTGATAAAGCTTCAGTGGAGACACCTTTTTCCCATGATAACTCTTACAGGAGTGAATTTCCCTTCCTAGGGGTAGATTTCCTCACACTTCCTGTTGTCTTCCTCTGTTTGTAAGTAGGAGTCCTTTGTAAGTCAGATGTTTGTAACCCGATACCGCCTGTATAGTGAATTTTAGCCTGGTTCCTATTGAACTAGGCAAAATTAATTAATAGAGCCAAATGAGACATTTTGGAGGAATCAAATGCAGCCACTGATTCTGTATTCTGACAGCTGCTGACGTTGGCTGTTAGAATACAACATGCGCAGTGGGGAATTCCTCCATCTGCACTGTATAGCGTATTGAATAAAAAAAAAAAGAAAAAAAAAAGCCTGTATGGCCAAGTTAAGCTCAAGTATTTGACTGCTACAATGATCCTGAAGGTAATATACCACTGGTATTTAGTTTAGCTCATTGTATTACTAATGCGAAAACCTCTTAGACATGAGTTTTAGACTATTGTGATTAAAATTGTATTCTCCAGATGCTGTTTATTACCACGGAGAATGGAATAAATTGTTCATGATGACATTAGCTCTAAATACAGCTTCAATCCCATTTCCTAATCTATAATACAATTATACTTCAAAAGTAATGTGTTCACTCTCTAGAAAACCATATCTATACTTTGTTATGTTCTTATTCATATTTCCACTGCTTCAGCTTTTATTGTTACATTTTTTTAAATTGTTTCCAAATTAAAGAGTTCAAGATGAAGAGCTTGGATAAGATAGTGCTTTTCCAGGCAAAAACCAGCAACAAGTAAAAATCAGTGCAAGTGCCATCCTAAAAACACTTCCACTCTGTTAAAGCAGCCTTTTTTCAACCAGGGTGCCTTCTGAGTTTATCAGGGGTGACTTAGCAAAATTGCCTCAAAAATTGTCAACAAACCAGCAAGTGAATCAAGCCTCCCTTTTTGTTTTGTTACCCGAAGCCACAGGTTTCAATTGTGCAGCATTACAACCTTGGGCACTATGCGGGCCAGCTGCTGGCGCTCTAACAGCTAAAAATGTCACAGGATGATGAGGACATTGTGCACCCGAGGATGTCCTCATCATCCTGTGGGGGGGTCATCCTGTGGGGGGGTCACATTAGCTGAAAAATGGAGAAAAACTGAAGGAGAAGAGAAACACTGGAATACCAGTCAATACCAGTGTGAAAAACGGAAAACTTATATCAAATACTTACCGTAATTTTCCTTTCCTGATGGACTCCATGGCAGCATACGTTTGGGTAGCCCCGCCTCCACTCCTACCCTATAGGACCCCACTCCCATAAATCCTTGCTCCCTTTCAGCATCCGTGTTCTGTAACTAGCCTACTCAGGAACTGGGAGGGGACTCCTGCTGCCATGGAGTCCATCAGGAAAGGAAAATTACGGTAAGTATTTGATATAAATTTTCCGTTTTCCTGACAGACTCCATGGCAGCATACGTTTGGGAAATAACTCGCCAAAACACAATTGGGTGGGCAGATGCTGATAAATTTTAATTAACACCTGCAACAGATAACACTTGAGTACCAAAACCAACAGAAGAAAGAGCCGCCGGCTCAACACAATAATGTGACATAAATGTATGAATGGACGACCAAGACGCTGCTCTGCAGACCACATCCGGAGCGACATGTCTTGAAGCTGCCCATGAAGTAGCGACACCACGAGTAGAATGCGCAGTCACCGCTTTAGGAGGAACCAAGCCCTTCTCTCTATAAGCCCACTGAATCGCCTCTACTATCCAGGAGGCAACTGATCTTGAAGAAGCACGCATACCTTTGTTCTTCCCAGACAATAGGACAAAGAGATAATCTGTCTTCCGGAAAGAGGCTGTAGCTTCCAAGTACTGTCTGACCGTGTTGCCCACATCCAGAGGATGGACTTCCGGAGGTTCGGCTGATGAATTGAAAGTAGGGAGAACAATTTCTTGGTTCTCATGAAAGACCGACGTGACTTTAGGCCTTGCTCCTAGCATTGGAATAAGTACAACTCTATCCGGGAAGAAAGTCAGAAAGGGTTCCTTACTTCCCAGACTTTGAATCTCTGACACCCTTTTTGCAGATGTGATAGCCACCAAAAAGACTGTCTTGAGGGTGAGATGCTTCACAGACATAGGATCTTCAAGACTTGAGCCAACTGAGGATAAGAAATCAAGGACCAAAGGCATGTCCCACTTGGGGAATCTCAGCTTCTTTTGTGGCCTTAGCCTTACTGCCCCTTTGAAGAATTGC
Source organism: Pelophylax lessonae (assembly GCF_965119305.1). Taxonomy (NCBI): domain Eukaryota; kingdom Metazoa; phylum Chordata; class Amphibia; order Anura; family Ranidae; genus Pelophylax; species Pelophylax lessonae. Next base: position 241,386,176 of record NC_138773.1, read on the forward strand.
CTGATCAAAGGATGTGCAGCCCAGGAAATGCCTGTGAAAGCGGAGATGGCTGAAACCTGCACTCGCAGGGCGCTCACTGAAAGAGGCAACTCCAATCCCGATTGAAGAAAAGACAGAATATCTTGCACGGAAGGAGATGACCAGGACTTTCCCATAGATTCCAGAAAGGAAGTAAACCTGGCCCAAATTCTTTCATAGGTTTTATTTGTGCTTTGTCTTCTAGCACTCAAAAGAGTTGGTATGGCTACTTCAGGACATCCTAACGCTTCCAGCCTTCCCCTCTCAAAAACCAGACCCGAAGGTGCAGGCGGGCTGGGCATGGGTGAAGGATGGAGCCCTGGGACAGCAGATCTGCCCTGAGAGGAAGAGGGACTGGATCGCGGTAGCTCAGCTGGAATAATAGGGGAAACCACGGTCTGTTGGGCCAGAACGGGATTACTGCAACCACTTTTACTGACTCCATCTGGACTCTCCGCAGAAATTGAAAGATGACTGGTACTGGGGGAAAGGCATAAGCCTTGTGAAACTTCCAACAATCTGTCAGGGCATCCACCCCGAATGCTCTGGGATCTCTGTTCCTCGAGTAAAACTTCTGCAACTTCCTGTTGTTGAAGGAGGCAAATAGATCTACTTCTGGGATGAACCCCAAGGACAGGATCCAGTTGAACACATCCTCGTGGAGAGACCACTCGTTGTTGTTGAGTTGTGTTCTCGAGAGGAAATCCGCCTGTGTGTTCTGAGCCCCTGGTATGTAAACTGCCGACAGATTGACCAGGTTTTCCTGGGCCCAGGTCATTATTGGCTCTACTTCCCGAAGCAGGGATGCACTGCGAGTTCCGCCTTGTCTCCTCACATAGGCTACTGCAGTCGTGTTGTCTAACCTCAGCATGACTGAGGTGCCCTGAATGAGGTGGCCGAAGGCTAGTAACACTTGAAAGGCCGCTCGTAGTTCTAAGATGTTGGACACAGTCTGGCGAGACCAAAAGTCCCATTTCCCTTGGGCCATCTCTGTTCCGCAATGACCGCCCCAGCCGGTGCTGCTGGCGTCTGATGTCACTATCACCCAAGATATGGGGGCTATGGAGTGACAATTGTGCAAATTCTTCAGCTGTAGCCACCAAGGAAGCCAGCTCTTCATGGTTGCGGTTATTACTATTCGCTGAGAATTGCTGACTCCATTCCACTGCTGAAGAAAACCCCTCTGAAAAGGCCTCATCTTCCAGAGAGCCCACTTCACCATAGGGGCTGTTGACACCATGGTGCCAATTACTCTTAGGCATTGTTTGGCTGTGAGACGGGATGCCGACAAAGCCAGAGACACTCTGTCCCTGATTACCGGAATCTTTTCTTCTGGCAGCGAGATGGTACTGTTCTTGGTGTTGAACAGAGCGCCCAAAAAGACCAGAGACTGGGTAGGAATCAGATGACTTTTTTCCCTGTTCAGGATCCAACCGAACCTCTCTAGAGACGAGATGACCAGAGCTAGATGCTCCAGGATGACAGACTTGTCTTGAGCCAGAAGAAGGAGGTCGTCCAGGTAGTGATAAAGACGGACCTCTTTCAGTCTCACCAACGCTACCACCGCTAACAAGACCTTCGAAAAGGTACGAGGCGACGTGGAAAGCCCGAAGGGGAGACATACAAATTGCAGATGACGCTGGCCGACCGAGAATCTTAGAAATTGCTGAAACTCTCTTGCCACTGGTACGTGGAAATATGCATCCTTCAGGTCTACTGAGACCATCCAATCTCCCGGTTGAACAGCTTGCTGAATGGAGAACAAGGTTTCCATCTTGAATTTCTCTCCTTTGATGAAGCGATTCAAGTGAGTCAGATCTATCACTGGCCTCCAGGCGCCGCTCTTCTTGCGCACCATGAACAGAGGGGAGTACACTCCGAGTCTTCTTTCTGATTCTGGCACTGGAACCACTGCTCCTTGAGTGACTAGCGAGTCTACGTAGGATAAGAGAATCTCTCTCTTGTCTCCTGACCGCGGAAGGGAGGTAGGAACAAATCTGTCTCCGGGAATACTGGTGAAGGTCCAAGAATGACCTGCAGAGACCGTGTTGACGACCCAAGCATCCCGGATTGAGGCCGCCCAGACCTGCCGAAAGTGAAAGAGACGACCTCCCACCTGACTGGCCTGAGCGGGCCCAATCTCAAAAGGACTTTGTGTTGTCTCTATCCCCAGACGGATTGCTCTTGGGGCCTTTCCGAAAGGAAGACTGCCTGGACTTCCAATTTCTTCCAAACTCCCTTCCTGGCCTATAACTACGTGCCTCCCTGGCACGGTCAGTACTTTGTTTTCTAGGAGGAAGTATTTTCTGACCAAGAAGGCGCCTATCCTGGGGAAGGAAGCCCGACTTACCACCAGTAGCCTTCGAGATGGCGCTATCCAACTTATTCCCAAAGAGGGAAGAACCCTCAAAGGGAATGCGGCACCATACCTGCTTAGAAGCAGGATCAGCTAACCAAGGGCGTAGCCAAAGTGCACGCTTTGCCGTAACTGATGATAGCATCCCTCGAGCCAACAGGCGGATCATATCGATAGACGCCTCCCCCAGGAAGGCTGATGCCAGTTTCAACTCCTGGATAGGAGAACTCTTGGCTGCATCTTCAGAGAAACTTCTGAGGGAGTCATCGACATTGTCCACCCATACTTCCATGGCTTTGGACAGGGATGCCAAGGCTAGGGCCGGCTTGCAAGCAGCACCCACTGAAAGATAGACACGCTTCAGATCCGTGTCAATTTTTCTGTCAAGGGGATCCTTAAAGGAAACAGTATCCTCAAGAGGCAAAGTGACATGCTTTACTAGCCTCATAACAGCCGCGTCCACGAGCGGAGGAGATTCCAGGTGTTTGACTTCCTCTTCTTTGAACGGATAGAGTTTAGCCAATTTTGAGACCATGGAGTTCTTTCTCTCCACCTTGCTCCATTCTTCCGTTATAATTTCCCCCAATTCGGGAATAAATGGAAAATTCAGCCGCTCCTTGCTCAGCTGCTTAAAATACTTTCTCTGCTTTGGGGCGGAAACCGCTGGGTCTTCCCAATTTAAGGTTTCTCTGACGGCCTTCACTAATGGCGGAACCAGATTGAACAAAAATCCCAAGCTAGGCTCGTCTTGGTCCGAATCGCTGTCAGACTCAAATACAGAGGGATGGCTAGGCTCAGACGATTCCAGGGCCCGTCCGCCAGTGGACTCCCTGATAGGAGAGGCGGGTGGGTCTGGTGTTGGAGACTGTCGCTTATTAAGATCAGCCAGGGAGTCTTTGACTATGCGTTTGACCATAGATTCAAGATGCTGGTCAGAACTTCCTCTTTCACCCGCTGCCCGGGAATAACAGGAGTCGCATAGCGATTTTCCGTCCAGTAACCGGATACCACAGCCCCAGCACTTTGTCTCGCTGGATTGGCGTGAAGACCTAGGAGGTGACCGGTCTTTACTACGGTATCTGGACTTGGATGAGCCATGTCTGGAGGAAGAGCGATGATGCGATTTAGCATGGCGATCTTCCCGCGTGCCCTGAGGTTGTTCGGACCTAGAGGAGGAGCTGCAAAGAAAAACATATAGGGAATACAGCATACACTAACAAATGTCCTGCTCCCCCCCATTCCAGCCCTGTGCTTACCTAAGAGAGGGCTGGTCGCAGGGGAGCGGTGCAGTGTCCATTGACAAACAGCATAAACACTGGAAGAGAGCGAGCAAAGACATGCTAATAGCCAGCACAATACACTGTATACGTATAAGGCAAGCCCCCCTATTGTGCAGACTCACATACCTGTGTAAACAGTCAGTCAGACGTGGGAACGCCGATTCTACAGTCAGTCCCACCGATTGTGGGACTGACAGCTCTTTAAATTTGGCGCCGGTCGTGACGTCACGGCCGCGTCAACTGCGCATGCGCGAATCGCGGCAATTGCCGCTACTGCGCATGCGCGAACCAAGCCTCGTTCCCGTCCGGTCGGCGCGCATGCGCAGGGCGGCCGAGAATCACCGAGGATGGAACGCATAGCGTTCCACAGCGACCAGTGAGCCTCCCGGACCACCAGGAAGTCCGTGGAAAGAGCAGCCGCACACTAGACCACTAGGGAGACTTCCCCACTAAGAGGTAAGACACAGGGGAATAATAACAATAAGGCACTTACCCCTCCAGGCGCTTACCACTAGACACCAGGGAAGATATCAGTCAGCCACCAGGACACAGAATCCATCGTTGGGGCAACACAAACGGCCACCCGCAGCAGCAGGGCTAATCGGCCATGCCATATGGCCTGCTTAGTCAGGCATCTAAGGCTCCTCTTCAGTCTGCCCACCCCATACCCCGCAGCAGCAAGGGCTTATCGGGGACTCAAGATATTGCTGACTTCATTGTCCCTGCGTCTCTGTCTTCTTAGAAAAACGATTGAAAAAATGTAGGAATTCAGCACCAAACAGGTGCAGGAGGAGGACAAAAAAAGAACACGGATGCTGAAAGGGAGCAAGGATTTATGGGAGTGGGGTCCTATAGGGTAGGAGTGGAGGCGGGGCTACCCAAACGTATGCTGCCATGGAGTCTGTCAGGAAAGGTATATTTGCTTTGTAAAAATAAATCACCCCCAATGTTAGGTGTCCTATGTGTGTCGATGCCACTACATGTAAAACTATTAAGTAAATTTATTTAGATTTTAAAATGGGGTGCCTCAAGATTGTGTATACAGTAATTGGAAAGGGTGCCTTGGCTGAAAAAAGTTTTGCCTTGTTTCCACTGAGCGGTACGGTTCGGTACAGTACGCAATTTTTGCTGTTTCCATTGTAAAAAGTTAAGAATGGTACCCTAATTCTGAACTGTACTGTACCACTTTTTTGGGACCCTTTCGTTGGGGTACCAAGCACAATCGTATCATACCAACAGGGTGGAGTTACTCTCTGTAGAACGTTGATTGGTTGACATGATGTCAAGACAGTGCACAGTGCTTAGACTGTAGGGTTGCCTAAAAGGACATAACAAAGTAAGCTTACCCTACTGTGCCGTCGTTTTTGTCTTTCTCTTTTTTCTTGGCTGTCCGTCTCGTCCCACCTCATTAACATTTTCCTGTATTTTTCGGCTGTGTTTTTTCCTTGCAGCCTTTGCTCAAACAAACACTGTCTCCTTCTTGTGACAAACAGCCACATGCCAAGAAGCAAGAACAAAATCTGCATTACTTTCTCCATTGTTTTTCGCTGTGTAGCTTTCTTTTTCGCGCAGGAATTCTCTACTTTCCGGCATACACCACGCCTATCAAGTGACGTCGATCACTATTTTATGTAGGCTCTTTACTACGTGATCAGCTGTGACCAATCACAGTTGATCACAGCAGTAACCAGTAAGTGCCGGTAATCGACTTTCCTCAGTTCACGCTGGCAAGGGGCGAGCAGAGGAAAGCCGATCGGCGGCTCTCCTGACATGGGAGGGGAGTCTGCAATGATAATCAGCGAAGCTCCCATCAGAGGTTTCCATCACAGATGCCAATCAGTGCCCATCAGATGCCAATAAGTGCCCATCAAAAATAACAATCAGTGCCCATCAGTAATGCCTGTCAGTGCCCATCAGTAATGCCTGTCAGTTCCTCCTCAACAGTGCTGCCTATCAGTGCCATCCATTGCCACCAATCAGTGCCATCTATTAGTGCCCATCAGTTCCGCCTATTAGTGCCCATCAGTGCTGCATATCAGTGCTACCTATCAGTGCTGCATATCAGTGCCTCCTTATCAGTGCCCATCAGTGCCACCTCAACAGTGCCTGTAAGTGAAGGAGAAAACAAAATTTTATAACAGAAACAAAGAAAAACATTTTTTTTCAAAAATGTTTGCCTTTTTTAAATTTGCAGCAAAAAATAAAAACCCCAGTAGTGATTAAATGTCACCAAAAGAAAGCTCTTTTTGTGGGAAAAAAATTCTAAAAATGTAATTTGGGTACAGGGTAGCATGACTGCGCAATCGTCATTCAAAGTGTGACAGCACTGAGAGCAGAAAATTGGCCTGGGTAGGAAGGGGGTGAAAGTGCTCGGTATTGAAGTGGTTAAGTTGAAATGTCGGCTGCCCGATGCGAGAAGGTGGATTGCCTAGCCTGAGTTGTGCTGGAAAGAAGTATTACATGCATTACTTTTTCCCAATGCACTCTGCCTGTTGTGGTGGTGTAAACTGTGTACACAAGAGACAAGGCAATATGCCGGGGGGGCTGTGCTGGAATAGTTGTTCCACCTCCCCTGTTGTGAATGAACCCTTAGTGACATTGTTCCAATGAAGGAGTTCCTGCATTGTACAGGCAGCTAAACTCCAGCTAAATCTTCATTCCAGGAATGTCTGTCCTCTTCCTATCTCTGAACTTCCAGAGCTGCAATGGGTAACAGCTTCAGATCTTCAGTAAAACAGCAGTGCAGATGGCCTGTTGAGGACATGCCTCTCCTTCCACCTCCTTGACTGAGAAAAGTTTTTTCATTGATTACATTGCTTTTAAAATATGTGAAAGGGGGAGAATAAAAACTGTGACTGATAAGGCCCCTTTCACACAGGCGGACCGTTCAGATCCGCCTGTCCGTTTTTTTGGCGGATCTGAACGGTCCCCCAAGCATCTCTATGGGGGATCGGATGTCAGCGGAGACATGTCCGCTGACACCCGATCCGATCCGTCAAATCTGGACGGATGGAAACCCTATTTTCCATCCATTCAGCGGATCGGATAGGATCGGATGAGAACGGACTGACGGTCCATTCCCATCCGATTTCCCCCATAGAGATGCATGGGGAACTGACAGCTGTGTCTCCGCACACAGCGCGGAGACACAGCTGTCATCCTGCTCAGCGGGGGATCGGCGGCTCGATCCTCCGCTGAGAAAAGCGGAGTCCGTTTGACGGACTGCTGTGTGAAAGGAGCCTTAGGCTCTCCACCTCTCCACATTCAGATTGAGGTACAAGCAGTGTAATTAATGAAAGAACTTTTCTCAATGGAGGAGGAAGGAGGGACATGTCATTGTCAGACCATTTGTTCTGCTGTTCTGCCTGAACACCCAAAGCTGTTAATCCTCACCGTTGGGAAACAGTGGCTTCGGGAGAGGGGGGCTTACCGGGGCTATAACCCCAAGTGGGCCCCAAAGAAGCCCCGGGTCCATGGTGCTGAATTAGAATTGATAGCCCCGAGTCGTAACGTGAGTACAGGCCAGGCAGGCCCAATCCGATCCGACCCTCCGCTTTGCTCTGCTGGTTGGGCCTCTCCTCCACTGGTTGCTAGTAACGCCTGCCGCATGGCGTCTAGCAACCAGTGACGTCACCATTGTCACGTGACTGCCAGGAGAGAGCGAGGTCCCAGCATTCAGAGTGGAGAAGGATTTAAATTCCTCCTCTGCGCCTAGAATTGGTTCCACCCACCTCCCTCCAATGCCACAATGCTCCATTTTCTCCAGGCGGCAGCGTGGCTCAGAGCATAGGGAAGGGACAGGGAGTATCAGCATACAGACTGCTACTGTTTTGTCTACTAGACATCAGGTGAGTGGGCTTGCATTGTGCAGCTGGCAACCATCCACCCCAGTCTTTAAACGTGCACTTGTATTATTGGAATGTTGATCTTTATTGAGTTTAATTAATGCAGCAATTATTATTTGCCCAGTTGTGGTTTGTATCTCATTTTAAAAGTATGTTGTGCTGAGCTATTAGTGCTATTGATAGAATAATTAAATTAACCCGAAATCTTTTTTTAACCACTTTTTTGCGATATGACACTGCGTTATTTTATTGACAATTGCGCAGTTGTGTGATGCTGTAGCCAAATAAAATTGATGTCCTTTTTTTCCCCACAAATAGAGCTTTCTTTTGGTGGTATTTCCTCACCACTGTGGCTTTTACTTTTTGAGCTAGAAACAAAAAAATGAGCAATTTTGAAAAAAAAAACAACAATACTTTCTGTTATAAAACATCCAATAAAAAAATGTAAAAAATCTAATTTCTTCATCAATTTATTCCAATATGTATTCTGCTACATGTTTTTGGTAAAAAATTTCCAATAAGTGTATATTGATTGGTTTGTGCAAAAGCTATAGCGTCTACAAACTGTGGGATAGATTTATGGCATTTTAATTTATTTTATTTTTTTTACTAGTAATGGCGGCGATCAGCGACTTATAGCAGGACTGCAACATTGCAGTGGACAAATCAGACACTTCAGGGGGGCATTGGGTGGAGCTTATTTTAAAATGTGGGAGGGGTTATCAAATTTACCTTCGGGCTGAAGCCCCTGGTCTTTTTCCCACCTAGCAATGCTCCTGGTGGGAAATTTAGAGACAAGAAGAGGACTGGACACTTCTGCAGTGAAGATTTCTCCAGGATCCGGCTGCCTGCATGTAATGGGACATACTTCATTACAGGTAAGTGATGTGACTTCAAGCTATCATTGAAAGCCCCTGTGTAGATTTCCTCCAATTTTCTATTGTAGAGCAGCTAAATCTCTGTCTCATTCATGCTACTGACAAATGTAGTTAAAACACAGTTACATTAATATTTATTTCTACCTCCTAAAACTATGAATGGCTTACACTGAACCTGGGATATATATCAATGCTAAGTATTCAGATTAGGTTTGCACTCTGCTGCTAAATAATGCATCAGGACATAATGAGCATATTATTTAAGAGGTGTCCCAATACCTTCCTCAGTTACTTTGCTCATTCAGCTGAAGCATTTATTTGATATAGCAGATTAATTTTAAAAGACAAAAATGATTATTATCAATTTACTGTAATGAGACTTGGATTGCAGGGTAGATGCTGGTATATTAATCACTGTCACACAAACCAATATAGCGATTATTTTTGTGAACATCTGTCATATGAAAAGAAGAAAACAAATATTTAGATTAATTTAACCTCCTCCTTCCCAAGCCTATTGTGACACTTCGCTCCTACATGTAAAAATCTACTTTTGTTTGCTAGAAAATTACTTAGAACCCCCAAACATTATATTTTTTTTTTTTTAGCAGAGACCCTATAGAATAAAATGGTGTGGGTTGCAATTTTTTATGTCAAACAGTATTTGCGGAGTGGTTTTTCGAACACAATTATTTTGGAAAAAAAAAAACATTCATTAATAAAAAAAGAAAACAAAACCGTAAGGTTAGCCCAATTTTTTTGTATAATGTGAAAATTATGTTACCCTGAGTAAATAGATACCTAACATGTCATGTTTTAAAATTGCGTATGCCTGTGGAATGGCGGCAAACTACACTGCTTAAAAATCTCCATAGGCGATGATTTATACACCTTTACAGGTTACCCGTTTAGAGTGGCACAGGAGGTCTGGTGCTCAAATTATTGCTCTCGCTCTGACGTTTGCAACAATACCTCACGTGTGGTGAGATCACCGTTTAAATATGCGTGCAGGAGTAACATATGCATTCGCATTTGCGCATAAGAACGGTGGGATGGTGGAGCTTTAATTTTTTTTTTTATACAAAAATTATTATTTTTTTTGTACAAACTTTATTGCTATCACAAGGAATGAACAACATCCCTTGTGAGAGCATGGGCTGTGACAGGTCCTCTTTATGGAGAGATTTGGGGTCTATTGGACCCCAAATCTCTCCTCTGGCCCCCCATGCAGCCAATCGGACCCAGATTGGTCAGATTGGCTGCTTCTCTGGGTGCTGGTGGCCAAGTAAACAAAGGGGCAGAACCGTAAGTGACGCATACTCCTCACTCCTGGTTTCCAGGGTTACAGAGGGAGGGGAACTACATCAGTTCCCAGGCAGCCATCGCCGCGACTTCATCTCTTCCGGTGTACTGCTGAAATTTCCAATCTGCGTCACTTCCGGTCGGAGATCTCGGCAAGATACCGCTACCCCGCATGCGCCGCCTTAAAAGCACGTTCACAGAGGACTCCAACATAGTACTGCGCATGCGCCCCACAGACAGTGCCTTACAGTTGGAGCTTTTGGCAAATAATGACCACTGCACAGTGCTATATCCCCCTACAGTAACTTGCACAAGTTGGAGCTTTTGGCAAATAATAACACCTGCACAGTGCTATCCCCCACAGTAACTTGTACAATTAAGCCTGAAAGGGAATGCTGGGATTTATAGTTTCGCAAAAAAAATTGTGAATCTGAGCTTGAAAGTACATGCTGGAATTTATAGTTCTCCAAAAAAATCACAGAAACCTGACATTTTAACAGATTTCTGTTATATATATATATATATATATATACACACACACACAGTACCTCACAAAAGTGAGTGCGCCCCTTACATTTTTGTAAATCTTTTTTTATATATTTTCATATGATAACACTGAAGAAATGACACTTTGCTACAATGTAAAGCAATTAATGTACAGCTTGTATAACAGTGTAAAATTGCTGTTCCCTCAAGACAACTCAACACACAGCCCTTAATGTCTAAACCACTGGCAACAAAAGTGAGCACACCCCTAAGTCAAAATAGGGCCCAAAGTGTCAATATTTTGTGTGGCCACCATTTTATTCCAGCACTGCCTTAACCTAATTGGGCATGGAGTTACCAGAGCTTCACAGGTTGCCACTGGAGTCCTCCTCTGCTCCTCCATGAAGACATCACGGAGCTGGTGGATGTGAGAGACCTTAAGCTTCTCCACCTTCCATTTGAAGATGCCCCACAGATGCTCAATAGGGTTTAGGTCTGGAGACATGCTTGGCCAGTCCATTACCTTTACCCTCAGCTTCTTTAGCAAGGCAGTTATTGTCTTGGAAGTGTGTTTGGGGTCCTAATCATGTTGGAATACTGCCCTGTAGCCCAGTCTCTGAAGAGAGGGGATCATGCTCTGCTTCAGTGTGTCACAGTACATGTTGGCATTCATGGCTCCCTTAATGAACTGTAGCTCCCCAGTGCCGGCAGCACTCATGCAGCCCCAGACCATGACACTCCCACTACCATGCTTGACTGTAGGCAAGACACACTTGTCTTTGTACTCACCTGGTTGCCGCCACACACGCTTGACACCATCTGAACCAAATACGTTTTACTTGGTCTCATTAGACCACAGGACATGGTTCCAGTAATCCATGTCTTTAGTTTGTTTGTCTTCAGCAAACTGTTTGCGGGCTTTCTTGTGCATCATCTTTAGAAGAGGCTTCCTTCTGTGACAACAGCCATGCATACCAATTTGATGCAGTGTGCAGTGTATGGTCTGAGCACTAACAGGCTGCCCCCCACCCCTTCAACCTCCACAGCAATGCTGGCAGCACTCATACGTCTATTTCCCAAAGACAAACTCTGGATATGACGCTGAGCACGTGCACTCAACTTCTTTGGTCGACCATGATGATGCCTGTTCTAAGTGGAACCTGTCCTGTTAAACCGCCGTATGGTCTTGGCCACCGTGCTGCAGCTCAGTTTCAGGGTCTTGGCAATCTTCTTACAGCTTAGGCCATCTTTATGTAGAGCAACAATTCTTGTTTTCAGATCCTCAGAGAGTTTTTTTGCCATGAGGTGCCATGTTGAATTTCCAGTGACCAGTATGAGAGTTAGAGCGATAACAACAAATTTAACACCCCATTCACACCTCTCTTCATCTTACTGCATCTCTTCCCCTAGTTGATGATGTTGACACAGAACAATGAACAGTGAGTTTCTGTTAAAGATCTCTGGGTGGAGATTATCAAGGTAACTGTTGCCTATATCAACCAATCTAGAAAATGTTCCTGAAAATAAAAAGGTAAAACCCAAATGCTCACCATTGGCAACAATTCCACTTTTGTGATTATTTATTTTCTCCAGGTAAAATATTTTAACCTTTATTGTATTTTACAATATATGATTTTTATTAGGTTTATTAAATTGCACCTCCCTGTCTAACTGAAACTTCATACAGCTTTTTGAACAGGATGATGTGTCGCTATACTGACATATTTTGCTGTGTGCAAAACATTAAAGCATGAGCTATTCAGCTCTGTAAAAAGAAATTATTTTCAGAAAAGCAGCTAAGGTTGACCCTAAAATGGAAGCAACTAGAGCTCCACCTACTGGCTAGAATTGTATGCATTAAATAATGAAGCAGACCTTGCACTAAAAGACAAGGTGCATCAGGTCTCCCCATCTTTAGCATAATAACATGGTAACTGTGTAAAGTTACACATCCATGGAGAAATTATAGCTAGCTTTTAGTCGCGATGTTTAGGTTAAGGTGACCCAATCCTTTCAGTGAGATCCTGTGAAATGTGAGGATATCAAATCTCATGAGAAGATGCTCCTGAACTGTTCTAAAGAGTCTTCTCATAAGATCTTGGGATACTTAACATGCTCAGACTCTCACGAGAGGAATTACAATGTCAGACTCTCTAGTGCAGAAGCCTTTGTAAAAGTAGAGGTGTGGGGTAGGCTAATACCTTGTCTTTTAGTGTAAAGTCCACTTTACTATGCAATATTCCAAATGTATCTAATTTTTTAATTTAAAGTACGGATCTTCAAATGGGCCACATCTGGCCAATCACAAGTTATTATCTAGCCCGCAGTTGGGGTTAGTGGGGTATCCTAATGTGTAAAGATTGATTTAAGTCAGCAGAGACTGCCTATGGTCTTTGCTCTAATCGGATTTAAGGAAGACCCTGATCGGGACACTGTTGTAATGGTAACTCTGATGAGTATTTGTTTTGGCCTGCAAATATTTGTAAAATATATGATGCGACCTTAGTACTGGAAAGTTTGGTGACCCCTGATTGAAAAACTTGGTTATAATAATGCAAAACACTGGAATTGCCTTTCATGAAGAGTTTAAATGCTTTCTGGTGTATATTAGCAACTGAGAACAGAAAATTAAGTTTGTCTCAAAAAATAAAAATCCTGTATATCAGCACAGTGGTTTGTAAAATAAATTGGAATCATTTTACAAACAAAGTTTGACAAAAACCAAGGAAGTTTATGTGGCTCAGCAGATATTTATTGATTATATAGTCACAGACTGCCCACTTAGTACGATACACTATATACAGTGCCATCTTAAAGCGGAGTTCCGGGCACAAAAACGATATTTTTTTTTTGTGCCCCTCCGCTAGGTAGACCTCACCTGAAAAGGAATTGGATAGTTATTTATTTTTTTTTTGTTTACTTACCTTGTAATTGAAGATCGAAGATACTCACCTCAGAGTACTTCCTCCCTCGGAGCCGCGGCTCACCCCGTCACTTCCTGTCTCGCTATGATTCCTGGGAGCTGAACGTCATAGCTCCCAGGAATCAATGCGACGGCACCGGCCCCGCTCGTCATTTCCGGGCGACGCCGCATTCCCCTGCTAAACAGCTTCTGGGCATGCCCAGAAGCTGTGGAGGAATGCGGCGCCGCACCGGAAGTGACGAGAGGGGCCAGTGCAGGCGCATTCTGGGACAAGAAGACGCGGAAGAAGACACAGAAGAGGACCGCGCCGGCTTCAGCTGCCCACAAGAGAGATGGAAACGCTGTGGAAGAAATTTTATAAGTAAGTATTTCTTCTAAAAGGTAAGTGCGAACCGGGACAGATCAGAGGCTAGCCATTGTGGAATGTGCTAGCCCTGACTGTCCCGGGGGTATGTTTAGTAAAAAATGACTTGTGCGCTTTAAGAGCCTTATAGGCCCCTGGGCAATGCAGTGCACTGGGGCCCCCTGCCTACACAATCACCCATGCGAATAAAAATGGCAGGGCGGAGAGGAGTCCGGAGGAGGTGAGCGAGGACATGCATTCATCATGGCAAGAGACTATAAAATACAATAGAGCAGCGCTGACGGATATAAAAGAACAAATGAATGAATTCCAGTGGTGGCAAAAACAGAAATAGTCCATGCAATGCCCGTAATGAAAGGTGACACACACTTTCTGGTTGGAGAGACAGGTGCTCTTTGTGCTTTCACATCCACCACCAAGTGAAATGGCCTCTCACCTTAAACATGCTTATAATGAGCGTGTAACTCGAGCACTCATGGAACAATCATCCCCTCTGGGTAGAAGACTGATTGGATCTTTCTCACTCTTGCACTCCACAACATAAGGACCTCACACTGATCTTAGGCAGACTTGAGCCAGCAGCTCCCCTCATGGCCATGAAACAGGGAAAAAACCGGGCAAGCCCATAGCGTGATACTAGAGCTGCACGATTCTGGCCAAAATGAGAATCACGATTTTTTAGCTTGGAATAAAGATCACGATTCTCTCCAAGCAGCGCTGCTGTCTCTCCTCTTCCTGGGTACCAGGTGCGGGGCAGGTACCTCCTCCGCTGTGCATCATGGGTCTGCTCTGCTAACGTTACTGGTTGCTAGATGCCAATCGGGCTGGCCTTAGCAACCAGTGTCTGTGCAGTGCAGACTCGAGCCACGGCCGCCGCCAGCGGGCGGACAACAACAAGGGGGGGGGGGGCCGGGCCGGCGGACAACGGAACGGGGGGGCCCTAGACCACCAGGGACAGTAATTGCCAGTGCCACCATCCATGTGGGGCCCCCGGGCAACCGCCGGGCATGCCCAGTGGAAAAGACGGCCCTGACAATATAATTATTGATGTATCTGCGGTATTCTGAGCTCTTGCCCTACACATTTCATGCTACAACTGAAACAAGTGATCTTCACGTGAGATGAATGCAAACATAATTTCCATTATTTATTATTACTTAGAGCAATTTACAAGACACCTGAGAATGTCTATCAGATTACAAGCACATTGTAGCTATCTTTTGTGACAATGGTAAAATGCAGGATGCACTGTATTGTTCAGTGTGGTTTCATACTGACAGTGTGTGATTAAAAATTATGCTTTTCAGGTTTCTAGTTTGCAGAAAGTTTTAGTTTTACTCTTGGAGATGCGCAATGTGTAATCATAAGCAGTTGCCTAAAGCAACCAAATTTTACATTTTGGCTTACATTAGACCAAATGATGATCTATGGGTTGCAAGTGATTTGTAGAGAGAGTATATTTTCCTAATAGCAGACAGACAGCAAAACCCAGCAAGGTTCCTTACTACTTTATCCAAAACTAAAACAAAGTTTTGACTTTGGATACCTTAATCCTCCCAGAGAATGACAAACTTCTATATCCTAGATCTATAGCTTCCTCCGTCAGCTTTACCCCTTCCTAGGTCAGTTCTCTGCTCACTTAATACAGGTGGTAATGTTGATTCAGGGCCTGTTTCAAACCACTACACTTAAGTAAATTGCGTTATACATGTGCATCTCAAAAAATTAGAATATCATCAAAAAGCTAATTTATGTCAGTAATTAAATTCAAAGCGTGAAACTCATATTTTATATAGATGTGTTACACACAGAGCAATATATTTCAAGCACTTCTTTCTTTTAGCTACTGAAAACCCAAAATTCAGTATCTCAGAAAAGTAGAATATTACATAAGACGAGTAAAAAAAGGATTTTTAATACAGAAATGTTAGCTTACTGAAAAGTATTTCCATGTATAGTATAGTATACACTCAGCACTTGGTTGGGGCTCCATTTGCATTAATTACTGCATCAATGCGGCGTGTCATGGAAGCGTTCAGTCTGTGGCACTGCGGAGGTGTTCCAGAAGCCAATAATGCTTTGATAGCAGCCTTCAGCTCGTCTGCATTGTTGGGTCTGGTATCTCTCATCTTCCTCTTGACAATACCCCACAGATTCCCTATGAGGTTTAGGTCAGGTGAGTTAGCTGGTCAATCAGACACAGTGATACCATGATAATTAAATTGAGTATTGGTACATGAACTGCTCAAGAATTTCCTAGTAGAGGGCTGTGCTGACTTTGGACTTGATAAAACACAGTGGACCAACACCATCAGATGACATGACTCCCCAAATAATCACTGACTGTGTAAACTTCACATTGGACCTCATGCAACTTGGATTCTGTGCTCCTTAACTCTTCCTCCAGACTCTGGGACATTGATTTCCAAATGAAATGCAAATTTTCCCACAGTCCGTGATGATTTGGGGAGCCATGTCATCTGCAGGTGTTGGCCCACCGTGTTTTATCAAGTCCAAAGTCAGTGCAGCCCTCTACCAGGAAATTCTAGAGCATTTTATGCTTCCCTCTGCTGACCAGCTTTATGGAGATGCTAATTTCATTTTCCAGCAGGACTTGGCACCTGCCCACACTGCCAAAAGTACAAATACCTGGTTTACTGATCATGGTATCACTGCCCTTTATCTATTCATTATTATTTAATGCTTTCCAACTCAGGAGACTCTCAAAGTTAAAGCCTCAGTGGGTAATACTGGACACTTTTACAATGCAAATGTGAAGTAATTTGATTGGGGAACTGCTTAGACACAAGAAAATGTAAATAAAACTTGGCAACAGGCAGAATGTGCAGTTCAATACAGCTACTTATTTTGGGATAATAAGTTGTGCCCCTTTCGATGGCTGAAGGCTGTTCCACTAAATGGTTTAGAGTGGTTGATGATTTGCCTGAACAATGCACCTAGTCCTAAAGATCTCAGCTAATGGGTGGGATAGAGTAAATTTGCAATGGCAAACCACAAGAAAATGGCTGCAGTGTATAGGAATACACAGTCTACAACAAAATGGCGGCCCCGCATGGCACCACAAGGCATACAGGGACCCGGGGGGGGGGGGGGGGGTTGGGGCGGGGCTGGCAGGAGCCCCCACCAGGTACACCCCCCACACAGTTGATTGTCTGGTCCTCGGCGGCGCACATCCCCGCCCCTATTCCAGGCCAGTGACCAGACCACCCAAACAGCGTATGTGGAGGGGGGAGGGGCAGGCTGAGGGACTCTGCAAAAAAAAAAGCAGGGGGGGTGCCTGTGTGAAGGGGGACCTGGGGGTCTAACCGTCCCAAGGAGGGGTCCATGTCCACCCCAAAACCCTCCAGGGGCAACGCTCCAGACAGATCCTCCTCTCCATCTAAATGGGGGGGTGGGCTGTTGGCCAGGAGGAACACTGTGACTCAGGCCAAGGCCAGGTGGTATGCGACCTCACAGGGCGTTTAACTCGCAGGGCCAGCCCCCATCCAGGGGGGGCTTTGTCGCGACCGACCTGCGCGCTCGCTGGCCAGATTAGATTATCCAGCCTATCGCCCAGTCCAGCAGTTGATAGTAGAGCTCAAAGGAAAAATCCAGGAGGAAAAAATGTTCCATCTAAAAAAATTTTGCCGGGACCAAAGATCCCAGCAAGGAACTAGGTCCTTACTCCTGACTAGGCAGAAAAAAACTGAGTGACTATAGCAGGGAGAGGGAGTATACCCCCCTGGGACTGCCCATGGGTGGAGCCAGAAGTTTTTTTTCTGCCTTGTGTCCTACTCCTGTAGGGGCAGTATAATCCAATGGTCAAGAATGACAGGGCCTGTGTCCATCAATGAACAAAAGAGAAAACCCGTCAATATATATCGGAACTGAATTTGGCTGCAATAAGGGCTTAAGGGCTGTGAGTTGTTTGGTGTAGGCTTGGCTTTGGTATTCTCCTTAGGTAAATTGCTCTAGCTCTATCAAGGTGGATAAACACTGTGGTAAACAATTTTTAAAGATTTGTGATAGGTCCTCAGCTAGATTGAGGTTTGAGATTTCACTAAACTATTCCCATGCTTGGATTTTATCTATTCCAGTGTAGCTTTGGCTGTGTCTTCATGGTCATTGTCCTGTTGGTATTATGAATAGTGAATAGTGCTGGCTTAAACCCCATACCTACTGTTGTGCTCTAAAGCCAAAATGTTTATTGTTAACCTCAGATCACCGAACATGTTTGTTTTGTCTCACACATGCCTTCTGGCAAAAGTCCAAATGTGGTAATTTCCATAAAGCACAGCATTGTACAAGTGGCAAGGTTATCGTTGCCTGATAGTTTCTTTAATCTCCCCTGTGGACAACTGTAGCTCCTTCCCAATTCTTTTGGTTACTTTTCTGACCATTGACCTATTTACCCAGTCAATGGGTCTCTTAGTGAGCCACCTTCTGTAGACAGAATAACAGTTATATATATATATATATATATATATATATATATACACACACACATACTTATACACACGCACGCATCTCAAAAAATTACATCATCAAAAAGTTTTTTATTTCAGTAATGAAATTCAAAAAATTAAACTCATATTATATAGATTCATTACACACAGAGTGATATATTTCAAGCATTTCTTTCTTTTATATTTGGTGATTATGGCGTACAGCTAGTGAAGACCCAATATTTAGTATCTCAGAAAATCTGAATATTGTAAAAAAGTTCAATATTGTAGACTCATGGTGTCACACTCTAATCAGCTAATTAACTCAAAACACCTGTAAAGGCTTCCTGAGCCTTTAAATCAGGGGTCTTCGAACTGCGGCCCTCCAGCTGTTGTGGAACTACACATCCCATGAGGCATTGTAAAACTCTGACATTTACAGACATGATGGAAATTGTAGTTCCTGAACAACTGGAGGGCCATAGTTTGAAGACCCCCTCTTTTAAATGGCCTATCAGTCTGGTTTAATAGGTTACACAATCATGGGGAAGACTGCTTACTTGACAGTTGTCCAGAAGACAGTCACTGACACCCTCCACAAGGAGGGTAAGTCACAAAAGGTCATTGCTGAAGAAGCTGGCTGTTCAAAGAGTGCTGTATCCAAGTATATTAATGGAAAGTATAGTGAAAGGAAAAAATGTGGTAGAAAAAGGTGCACAAAAAACAGGGATAACAGCAGCCTTGACAGGATGGTGAAGAGCAAAGGACATTCAAGAATTTGGGGGAGATTTTCAAGTAGTGGACTTTGGCAGGTGTTAGTGCTTCCAGAGCCACCACACACAGACATATCCAAGACATAGGCTACAACTATCATCATCCTTGTGTCAAGCCACTCCTGAAGCCGAAACCATACAAAAGAAATAAAGGGCGCACGACCTAGTGCATTATCCTAAAACCGAATATTTATTAAAGTAAAAAGTGCTAAATATATATGTATGTATATGTGTCTCAGAGACTCATCAAAAGGGTAGCGTCTTGCAATGCTCTTAGGCACCCCAGGGGAACGTTTTGGACGGTCCCATTCTTTTTTTTGAGCATGTTGACAAAATACGCGGCAAAGGGAAAAAACCTTTGCTGCTCTGGATGGCTTGTGAGTAACCTAGTTGCAGCCGCAGCTGCGTCCTCCAATTTCAGGATCTCATGCACAGAAACAACCAGTGCGTCCATCAGCGCCTTATCTTGCGCGGCAGTGGAAGTAGAAATGTCATCCTCACTATCAGAGGAGACAGGGATCGAGGCAGTAGACCCAACAGGGAGACCCACGTCTGTGGTGGCTGAGTCAGACTCAGAATCTGAGACATCAGACGAAGCAGGGGTAGGCGGAGGGCGTTTCTTAGCATCTCGCCCTTTAAAGACCACCTCCACTTGGGACACAAACGCTTCCAGGATTGCCAAAATTGCATCGGTAGACAGCTGGGATCCGGAGAGCCCTGCAGCCTTCTCGAGGGAGTCAGGTGGGGACACATGATCTGTAGGGTCCATGTTGCACCAGTGGAACCTGTCAGCAAAAGCTGTTAAATATTTTATTTTTTTGCAACAAAAGTCCCACTGTGCTACAGCACCGTCGAAGGTCAGGCAGCGTGCTGGAGACCCCCAGATTCACTGTACCAAGATGCAGCAGCAGGCCCAGAACATTTGCACGTGTCAGCAGTAAGCTCTCCAAAAGGAAATGAGCTAAGAAAACGCCCAGGCTATAGGGAGGGGATCCACCTACAGAACAACGCCTCCAGGAACTTCTATACAGATTCCTAGCAGAAGAATCCACCGCAAAATGGCCATGCTGGGTGTACAAAGATGGCCGCCGATCTCCTCAGCACATGTGGCTACAAGAAAATGGCGGCCCATGTGGCCTGCAGAGCAGCCGGGGACCCTAATGGGGACCCCTCAGACTCGACAACAGGATCGATCAGCACGTGGTCCCTGAACGTACAGACAGAGACCTGGAAACGGCCCCCAGAGGGGGGGGGGGGGCAGGTAGAGGAGAGGATGCATTACAGGACAGAGGGGAACCTGGGATTGTGAGGGTGCGACTGTCCCAGGGAGTGGCCCACGTCCACCCCAAAATCCGCCAGGGGAAGAGGGGGGGGGGGGGGGGAACATTTACTCACCATACCAGGAACACCGACGGGAGCCATCTCATGACAGGACCCCTCTCCGGTGAAGTGGGGGGGGGGGCTGTCGACCAAATAGGGCCACTGCAACCCAGCCGAATGCGACCTGGTGAGACATTTAACTCGTGGGACCAGTCCCTGTCCAGTGGGACTATGTCGCGGCCAACCCAGCTTGGAGCTAAGGCCTGCGCGCTCTCGTTGGCCGGCTGGGGTAACCACTGGATCTATATATAATAATAAACAAGCTGCACTGAATGATTAAATGAGTGACCAATAATGCATCGATCACTCCAAAAAAATTTAATATGAATTATGAATACATAAATTAGGATAATGATAAAATACCTGAAGTGATAACAAAAGGTGCACAAGATAATATTGGTATTATATGCAATACATGAAGGTAAAGGAATATAAATGAAAAATACAGTAAGGATCAAATAATTAAATAACCGAATAAATAAGTGAAAAAAGTATAGTCTCTAGTAAAATTCCACAAAACCCATCAAGAGTATGACACAGTGTCAAGAATGAGTTATATTGTGCAATTTCCAGCGCAGGTGTTCAATCCACCACCGACATCAATTCTGCTTACCAGAGACTAATGAGGATAGGCTTAAATCATCACGGCGGAGGAAGCAGCCAAATTCAAATAGCCAATATAGACCTAGGCAAATATCCACGACCCCAGAGGTGCCAGCCGTAGATGTCACCTTCACTAATCCAGCCTGGTTATAGACACTTGCCTGTTTTAGCCTCAAAGGGTCCTTCACCCGTGGTACTTTAGAAACACCATGATCACACTGACAATGTGCAAACTGTCACTGGAAAAGAATCCTGGTAGGCAGAAAACTTCTCCACTAAGACTATTGCGGTTTTCGGCCCTTCTGCCTTATTACTGTTGAGGCAATCTGTAGTCCACACTTAATTATAGAGTATATCAGATTTTGTCAAAGCAGTAGAAAAGTATTTGGGAAAACTTGATCAGGAGATTCCAGCAAGAAACTAGGTCGTTACTCCTGACTAGGCAGATTAAAACTGACATCCTATGCAGGAAGAGAGAGGGTATACCGCCTGGGACAGCCCATAGGCGTAGCCAGAACTTTTTTTCTGCCTAGTGTCCTACTTCTGTAGGGGGCAGTATAACCCTGTTGATATGCATGACTGCGTCCCTCAATGAACGATAGAGTAAAATGTCTAGCACTGCAAAAGGACTCCCCCCACCATGCTGGTAGCAGCACCAGGTCGCCAGCAAACAGAGCACCCCACAACCTGCAGCAGAGAGAGGGAGGGACCCCACCAGAGAAGCACCGACTGCACCAGGGATAGCTTGCTCCACGCTCAGCCTCCAAAAGAAAGAGAAAGACCTAGGAGTCCGCACCAGGGCAAAAGGAGAAGCTCCCATAGCTGGGATCGCTGCCTCGGGGCTCCTCTGTAACGCTCTTTAGCACTTTATATTTATATATTGATTACGATTCACCAAATATCTTAATATTATATTATTGGAGCTACAATATTAGTGTGTAATTTTAAAAGATATTATATATTTATTTGAGCACCACCAAAGGAATTTATTATTGATTTGGATTGTGTAAATTATTATTCACATTTTAAACCATCTCCCTGAAGCACGGTACCCCTCCACTTTAGCATGCTGGACCAATGATGGCCACCGGACTACACAAACATGGCCGCCAGTCATTGATAACAGGCTACAACAAAAAATAGACCCCCGCCAGTAAATTACTACGCACCAGCCCCAGACACATCTCAAACCACCAAGCTACCCAAGATTGAGGGGGGTGGGGGGCTAGATGACCCACAAAGACCACCATAATCCGGGAACCCACGGGTCAGACCATCCCAAGTTGTCCCATTATCCAGCCCATCGCCCAGTCCAGCAGTTGATTGTAGATCTTGCAGGAAAAGAAAAGCTTTTTATTTAAAAGGATAAAATTGCCAGTACCAGAGATCCCGGCAGCGAACTAGGTCCTTAAACCTGACCAGGTAGAAAAAAAAAAAAAAAATGAAGTCCTATAGCAGAGAGAGGGGGAGTAAACCACCTAGGACTGCCTATAGGGGTGGCTGTTTTTTTTTTTTCTGCCTAGTGTCCTACTCCTGTAGGAGACAAAATAACTCAATGGTTCAGAATCTTGGAGAGCTGTGACCGTCAATAAACGAAAAGAAAAAAAAGGCAAAAGTAAGGGTATATTAATACAAAGCACAATATTCTATCCCCAACTACATACTTACAATTCCACTCTAAATAATATTTTCAGAACATTTTTGCCTCTGCGTTGTACTATATATAGTTCAGCAATACTTCATTATTGCACAAGCCATTATGAAAATGTGTTTCAAACTTCAATAGTTTTCAAGCAGCTAGAAAAAAATTGACGTTAATCAAATTCTTTAATTGCTTTGTCAGGCAGTTACTCACCAAATATGAAATATGATGCATATCCATCTTAATCTTTTTTATTTTTAATCCGCCTTTGGAAGAAATGCATGACTTTAAACGAAAATCTTTCCGTATTTTTAAGAAGGACTCATAGAAGACTTAATTCAAAATTCCTATACTTAACCGCTTCAATACAGGGCACTTTCACCCCCTTCCTGCCCTGGCCAATATTCAGCTTTTAGTGCTGTCATACTTTGATTGACAATTGCACAGGCATGCAACACTACCCAAATGAACTTTTCATCATTTATTTTACACAAATAGAGCTTTCTTTAGGTAGTACTTATTCACCACGAGTTATTTTTTTTAAAAAACACAGAAAATTTTGGAAAAAAATAATGTAACAAATTTTTCCTGACAGAAACTTTAATGATGTGCGCTGATGGGCAGACTGGCATCACTTGCTGGGCACTGTTATCCGTGCACGGATTACCTGTACAGTCTCCCCTGCGAGGAAATGCCGCTGATCAGCTCTCCTTGACTCACTGTCAGTGCGAGGCAAGGAGAGACGATAAATGGCACTTTTACATTTTGCATTTGACCAGCTGTGACTGGACACAGATAATCATATGGGTAAAGAGCCATGTCATCGGCTCTTTACCGAGATCGAGGATGAGGTGTGCCCGCAATCGCCATGGGTACGAGAGGGCGGTGACTACGTATGAGGTCATCCCAAAACGAGAGGAGATCCCGCCCAATGTAATTTACCTATACGGCGGGCAGGAGGTGGCACAGCAATAAACATACAGCAAACAGCAATAAAATATACTTCCCAAAAAGGCTAAACGTAGCCAACAAGGAACAACTGGAGCTGACAAATTTCCCCCTCAAGAGGCTTAAGCCTCTCGAACAGTGGCCTGCAAAACCTTGCGGCCAAAAGCAGCCTCCGCAGATGCGAATACATCCACCTTGTGAAATTTTGTGAAGGTGTGCACAGATGACCAAGTGGCCGCCTTGCAAACCTGGACCACTGACCCCTGATGACAGAAGGGCCAGGAGGCACTAAGCGCCCTCCTAGAATGCACCTTAACAGGGAAAGGAGGAACCTGCCCTAATGAAATAGGCCTGCACCACCTGGAAATGGTCACATCAGATGCAGCCTGTCCCTTACGCGAACCATCCGTAAGGACAAACACAGAATCAGATTTCCAAAATGACTCAGTCGTCACCAGGTACACCCTGATTGACATTCATTCCTTTGGATGTGGTTCAGGCAATCTCTTTAGGATGATTAGGACACAAGGAAGGCAACACAATTTCTTCACTCAAGTGGAAACCAGAAACTACCTTAGCAAGAAATGTCTGGCAGGGATGTAGCACCATTTTGTCCCTGTGAACCACCACGTAAGGTAACCGCGTTGTAGCAGTAACGCCAATACCGGAGCCACTTTGGTGAAGACCCTGGGGGTGGAGGCGAGACCAAAGGGTAACGCCATAAATTGATAATGCTCCTCTCCTACAGCGAAGCAAAGAAAACCCTGGTGTCCAGCATAAATAGAGATGTGTAGATATGTGACCTTGATATCTATGGAGGCCAAAAAATCTCCTTGGTGTAGACTCCACTACCGTGCAAAAAGACTCCATTCGAAACTTCTGTACCTGCACAAAGCGGTTCAGAGCCTTGAGGTCCAGAATTGAACATACTTTGCCTTTTTTCCTGGGCACAGTGAACAGGTTTGAATAGAACTCCTGAAAGCATTCCCAAGAAGGGACTGGCGCAATCACCCCTTGCGACAGCAAATCTTGTACCGCCTCTTGTAGATTCCTTAACTGGTCTTGAGATAGGTGTAGATTGGACAGGAAGAACCTGTCTGACGGTCGAGACCGGAATTCGATCTTGTAACCCGATCGGATCAGTTTGTGGAACCATTTGTCCTGAATAAGGAAGTCCATGATTCCGGAAAGAAGCAAAGACATCCCCCCACCCCAGATATGGGTGAGGGCGTCCCTTCATGCAGACTGGGATTTGTCTGCAGTTCTGGCTTGGCCTGTTCTCAGCTTATCCAACCAGGTCTTCTTGGAACCCCCAGAAGACCTTTCTAATGCATGCCAGAGGCGCGAAAGGGCCACCTGTGGGCTGTGAAATAAGACCCCGTTTATTACGTGGTGACTTGCCCTTGTCGGATTGAGGAAGAAAAGTACTCTTCCTGCCTGTGAGTCCTTTATCTCCAATCGGGTTCCCGAAAAGGGGAGATCGGATATGGCATTTTGTGAGGCCTGATCTGCAGACCAGATTTTTAGCCACACCCTCTAATAGCTACCCCCACCACAGACACTCTGGCTACAAGGGGGGCCGCATCTAGTGACGCATCACACAAATAGTACGGCTTGGACCATTTGGTCCGTTAGCTCTGTCAGGCCCGGAGAGAGCTGTTCCATTTCTAAGTGACGTTTTAGTAACTTTGCCCATTCCAGTATGATCTAGGACACCAGGGTGATCACAAAGATCGGAAGTATTGAGCCCGCTATCACGTGAAAGTAGTAGGACAGACTCAATACGTCTATCCACAGGGTCTGTAAAGATTGGGGACTCCTCCACCGGGACCCACAGTAGATTTGTTCAGTCTTAAGACCGGATGGCCCACCTTCAGTGGTACGGTTCATCTTGCGTACACCACGGCCACGAATGGGTAGAGCCTTACGCTTTGGCACCACTAACATCTAATTGATGCCCCCCCCCCCATTGTTCATTGACAATTTTAGCAAAAAGTTCCGACAAGGGAAAACCTTGCATGAGCCAAAATACATCTGCTATTCTTAGAGTTTCCTGCACTGACCCTATAAGTGCCTCCACCAGTGCACTTTCCTGCACAGCTGCAGACAAGCATATATCGTCCTCGCCATCCGAGTGCGATGACACAACTCTCTCAGGGTGGCAAGCGGCCATTTCTACCTCAGAATCAGAGGATAAAGGAGAGACGGGAGGGCATAGGGCACTTTTTTTTTTACTAGTAGTATTTTTGACAATCACATCCACTTTTGACACCAGGTTTTTTTTTTTTTTTCAAAACTGCCATTAAAGCAAACAGGGGTGGAGACCTGGGGGTCCCTGCAACCGCAAGGAGATCAGTAGGTGAAATTTGTTCCCGAGACTCCATTATGAACCCTGGAATAACGCAGTGTCACTTAAAAAAAAAAAACCTGCACAAAAACAAACTGCACCAGCAGTACTACAAGTCCCAGCCACTAGCACCGCCGATAGCAGGGTGAGCAAGGAAGATCTACAGGGACCCCACTGTACATACCACCAAACGATATTCTCTTTCTGTGTAGAAAAACGATCTTCACAGGAAGAGGAAATACCTGGGTTATTCACTAGAGCAGGGATTCCCAAAGTACAGCCCTCCAGTTCAGGAACTACAATTTCCATCATGCCAAGTCATGTATGTGAATGTAAATTTTACAATGCCTCATGGGATTTGTAGTTCTGCAACAGCTAAAGGGCTGTAGATTAGGAATCCCTGGACTAGAGTAAAGGCCTAGCTGCCCCCTGCTGTCCAGCAATCGCGGACTCCAAGAAAATGGCCACCCAATGCATTCCAATGGGGAAACCACAAAAACATGGCCGACAACGCATTTCAATGGGGAAATCTGCAAAATGAGGCTGAACGAGTCTACAGCAAAATGGTGGCACCCATGACACACTGTGGTCTCCAGGAGTTATGGGGGGGGACACTTGCCACACCAACGATATTGGGTATGCACCACTCCAGTCAGACTGCCTCTCCACTCTGGGTGGGGGTGCTGATGGCCAAGGGGTACGCTGCGACTCAGGCTGAACCAGGTCATGTGCGTCCCGGCGAGGTGTTTCACTCGCGGGCCAGCCCATCCATTGGGGCTGTCGTGGCGAGGCCTAGCGCTGGGCTATAACCTGCTCAGGCGACCTTAAGGATCCAGGATATCCAGTCCAAAACCTAAGCCGGCTGTTGATTGCAGTTCTCTCAGGAACATAACTAGCTAGAAAAAATTTTTTTTAAAAATTTTTAACAAAGGTTCTCTTTAAAATAAAGCAAGCTAGGACCAAAGTCCTAGCCGGGAACTAGGTCCTACTCCTAAACTAGGCAGAAGCAAACTGAAGCCTATAGCAGAGTGTGTGGGTGTATATCTGCAGGGACTGCCCCATAGGCATGGTAAAGATTTTTCCTGCCTAGTGTCCTACTCCTGTAGGGGGCAGCATAACCCAATGGTCAAGAAGAATATGGAGCTGCGTCTGTCAACAAACAATAGAAAAATTTAACTATTCAAAAGGGGACTGCCTCGAATTAAGCCACCATCTTCCCCATCATAACCCTCATGCAGACAAAAAAAAAAACAAAAAAAAAAAAAAACACTAATTTAAATTTGAAACCCAAGCAAAAAAAACAAAAAATGTCCTTTCTTGCAAAGTAACCCACATGTGCATATATTTTGAGTCAAAGCAATGTTGGGGAAGGCTACTATTAAAAATTACATCATATACACACACCATTGAAAGCATTTGGTTAGATCTGTCTTGTAAGTGAAAAATAAAAAGGTAGATCTTTCCAAAAACCCAATGAGCTTGTAATTTCCTGATGTGTGCAGTGTTAGCTCAAGTTGTCTTAAGACTTGAGTACCTACCCAAGTATAATCTATGTAAACTACAGAACGCCCCCAACCCTTCAATATATTGGAAGAAGGGGGTGGTTTTACATAGTCTCATCCTAGGGAAGTGATGGCAAACCTTGGCACCCCAAATGCAGAGAGCATGAGCATCATAGGGAATGTAGTTCCCCAACATCTAGGGTGCCAAGGTTTGCCATCACTGTCCTAGGGTGACAATGCATCTCCTCTGGCAAGATGATTAGGTAAACATTAGAAAGCCTGAGAAATGAAAAAGTAATGAAGCCATCACACAAAAAAACACACACACACAAAAAACAATATTGATGTATGGATTTCACTTTATTCTCACAATGAATATAGCGACATGTTCACACAAAAAAAAAAAAAAAGAACTTTTAAAAAGAAACTTATGAATAAGCAATGCAACTTGTTATTTTAGAACTTAATATTTAACACATGAATATCTCTTCCAATGAAAAGTCTTTACGAGCAAATGTTTACTAAACCAGTACGTAAAAGCAGTCTCCTGTCACGTTTCAGTCAGTCAGCTGAGGGTCATGTCATAACTTAGTCTGTGGTCTGTAGAAAGAGCACAACACAGTTATGAAAATAGGTATCTAAAAAACGTGTCATTCACAGATATTTATCCAAACACTGCATCATCTTCTACTAAACATACTCCACTAATACAAAGGATCCTGATGGTGGTTTAAAGACCAGTTCCACCTAAACTTGTCCATTATATAGCACAGGATATTTACTGCTGCTTACAGGGGAAAAATGCCCTCAGTGATAAAGTAGGTGTCCTTTATTAGATTACTCAAGCCTTATAAACATGACCATTTGATGCCAACTAGCATCTGGTGTTCAATTTTCACCGGTATCACTGGACCAAATTCTAACGACCAGGTCATGTAGGGTGGATGCAAGACATGAGGGCAGCTCATAGGATAGGCATGTAGTGAGACAACAGATTACACGATAGATAAAATGTAAAATTGGCACTAAAACACTGAATTAAAAAAAAAAAAAAAATAAAAAATAAAGCAGTATTGGAACACAAGTAAAGTTTGAAATTTCTAAATCTAAGGGAGGCCATGCTGCCAGTTAAAGTGGTTGCAAACCTTTAAAAATAACCATTAAAGTGACTGGCCTCAGGTAATGCACACACAAAAAAAAAAATCCTCCTAAACAAGTTGTACCTTTTTATCTACGGTTGACTGTCCTACATCCATGCAGAATTTACACAGGACTGCTTTGAAAAGGAGGGGGGGGGGCAGAGAGCTCAGAGAGCTGATTGGATGGAAGGGACAGACCCCCCCTTTACATAGCCTCAGCTCTGTTACTGTGCCATAAGCTGGATCTCCCTCTCGCCATCATTTTTCTCTTGGGGTTAGGAAAACTCTTTAGAAGTTACCCATGATTACAGCAGAAACAGGCGAGTGAACAGAAAGAACACTTAGTGCTCTGGATTGAAGTACACACTAGATAGGAATATGCTTTGTTCATATTTCATGCCTGAGGTTTACAACCACTTTAAATCTTACCCAATTCAACACATTAGGCAAAAGGAAATAAAAAGACTGAAATGAAACCAATGGTTAAGTATCTATCAGAACAATGATGCCTATTGGATTCTCCCTCTGATCCTGTACTGTCTCGTGATCTATTTTGAGTTTAAAATGATGGTAATCTCTGCTTGGCATTTTTCTTCTTTGTATGCTTAAGCTGAATAAGTTGAGGTTTGCGCAGCTTTAAGACCCCAATGAATTTTAGAAGGACTGCTATAGGCTGCCAAGAATACGGCTGTCCCATATAAATGAAAAATGATTGGGGCTGCAATGCGTATGCCTAGTATGAAGAGGAACCAGTCAGATGTTTGTTTTTGTGAAGGCTTTGCTGCACTGGGCATCAGTGAATATTGCCAAATTGGAGATGAAGGCAAGTATGTAAACAGGCGAGATGAACTCCACATAATAAAGTGGGGTGGGGAATAAAAATCTTTAAAATGATACTACAAGAGTTTTCCTAAAATTAACCCTTTTAGAAGAGAGAAAACCTCTTTAGGTCCATGCACATTCTAACGCCTAAGAGGGTATTTCATTTAATTTAATAAACAGGGTCAGGAATCAGAACAAGACACTTCTCTTTAAAACATGAAAGCTAAATGATCAAAATGCTTCCCTAAAACATTGTTGGTTGATATTTGTATCAGGTCCAGAAAAGAATGAGTAGTGTAAAAGAAGTCTGCCAATCTGGAAGCTAGAGAATTACATTCTGAATGAATAATGAATGCCAGGAGAGCACAGCAGCCAAGAACTCTAATGAGAAGCATAACTAGTGTCATGTCGTATCTCTTATATTTACCAGAACACTGAAATGAAGACGCTCACTCCTCACCAAACTTTAATATTCAGAGTATCACAACAACATTTAGAGGACTAGAACCACTGCTGTGAAATTGCTTAAGTTTTGAAAGGGAAATGAACATGTTGGAACTGTAAAAATTCTAATACCATTGAAGATGTTTGGCATGACATGACTGATTATGTCCCGTCCCCTTGATTTAGGATTACAAAATACATACATTAAACTAGGCACAGGGGAAGGCCAGGGTAGGATCACATAGCTCAGTTTAACTTAATTCTTCAGTTAGGTAACAAAACTAGAACATACAGTAACTTGCCCATTGCGGGGAGAAAAAAAAAAAAAAAAAAGGGTCATTTTTTTGGTTTTGCTACCCAAAGAACCAGCCACAAGAGGGAATCAAGAATTAATCGCACAGTCAATTGTGTAAATATTCACTTCAATTATCCAATCTTGTAAAAAGCTAATTTCTGTTTACTTATTTCATCTGTACATAATTGAGTATGCATAGTGAAAAGGATTTTGGTTTTTACACAGTTGGATAAGTCAATATTTACACAAATTTTATGAATATTCCTAACTTTAGTACTAAATCAGCCCAAATGGTTCCCACCTAAAAAAGTCAGGCTCGACAAAAAAAAAAAAAAAAAAAAAAAAAAAGGAAAATATAAATCCATTGTAAGTAAGCTATTACAGGTATTATAAAGACCGGAAATATTAAAATTGCTTTTCCACTTCTGCAGCCAAATTATGATATACCCTAACTTTACACATTACCTGTCCCCATTTACATGGCATACCTTAAGACCCCGTTCACACTGGGGCGACCTGTCAGGCGACCTGGTCGCCTGACAGAGAAGCTGTGGACCCGTTCTAATAGGAGCGACACAAGTCGCTCCGACTTAGAAAAAGGGTCCGGAGCTTCTTTGGGGCGACCTGCATTGACTTCAATGTTATGAAGTCCGTGCCGGCCGCTTCGAGGTCGCGGTGCGAGCAGCGCACCGCGACTTCTGAGGTCGCCCCGGCAAGTCGGATCGCTCTAGTGTGAACCGGCTCTTAAACTAAGCTTTCCAGAGGAATGCAAGGGGCCTGGGGAATTAATGTGTACCATAATTAACCTTTAATGTACTGTGCTGACAGATCTTGGGGGGGGGGGGAGAAATACAAAATTACATTTTTTCCCCCCAAGAAGCCTTGAAAGCCTTGCACCTGCAATCAGTGGATCAGGGGTGGAATGGCAGACTCCTGCAGACAAGCCGACTGTTTACAGGCTGCATTGCTTGTGAACGAACTAGGAAGCCGCTCATCAGCGACCTCACAGTCCACTCAGAACTACAAGCCGTCGGCTGCAATAGCTGACAGTAGTTGTAATTCATGAATTCACAGGAAACTGAATTAATGACGCGCCCACATGGGCAGAGCCCCGCACAGCTGCGTTATTTTCAGATAGTGACAGCAGTCACAAGAAGGGGGGGGGGGGGGGGGTGATAAGGGAACATTTAAACACATATTCCAAAAGGGTAACTTTTCCTTTAATTATTACTTGTAAACTAGATTTCAACACTGGACATCCCAGAAAAGTGTTAGCAGCCGAATCCCTGCACTGTATAAAATACAAGCGATAGCTCAGCGTGTCTCCAGTTTGTGTGGGGATAGACACTGGGGAATATTTACTAAAAATAGTTTATACAGAATCTGGTGTAGCTGTGCATTGTAACCAATATGCTTCTAACTTCAGCTTGTTCAATTCGGCTTTGACAATACCTGGAAACCGATCGGTTACTATGCACAGCTACACAAGATTCGGTGTCATCCAGTTTTAGTAAATTGCCTCCACTTTGAGATTGTCCAGTGTTAAAGTAAGACATTCTGATAAAGATTGAGAGCGGGAGGTGTGTGTGTGTGGATCTATACATACACAGCCTTGCAAAAGTATTCACCCCCCCCCCCCTGGTATTTTTCGTGTTTTGTTGCCTCAACCTGGAACATGGATTGTTTGAGGATTTGCATCATTTAATTTACAGAACATACCCACAACTTTAAAGATGTTTGTGGTTTTTTTTTTTTTAATTTACTGTGAAGCAAACAAATGACAAACAGAATAACAGAAAAAGTCAATGTGCATAACTATTCCCCCCCCTAAAGTCAATACTTTGTAGAGCCACCTTTTGCAGCAATCACAGCTCCAAGTCGCTTTGGATAAGTCTATGAGCTTGCCACATCTTACCACTGGGATTTTTGCCCATTCCTCCTTGCCAAACAGCTCCTTCAAGTTGGATGGTTTGCACTTGTGAACAGCTATCCTTAAGTCGGACTACAGATTTTATATTGGATTGAGGTCTGGGCTTCCTTGGTCTTCATGGCAGTATTTGGTTAGTAGTGCCTCTTGCTTAGGTGTTGCAGCCTCTGGGGCCTTTCAAAAAAGGTGTGTATATGCAATGACAGATCATGCGACACTTCGATTGCACACAGGTGGACATCATTTCACTAACTATGTGACTTCTGAAGGTAATTGGTTCCAACAGAACTTTTTATGGGCTTCATAACAAAGTGGGTGAATACATACGCACATGCCAATTTTCTGTTTTCTATTTCTAAAAAATAGTTTTATGTATATATTTTTCTCATTTTAATTCACCGACTTAGACTATTGTGTTCTGATCCATCACATAAAATTCAGTTTAACAAAACATTGACTTAAGGCTGTAATTTAACAAAATAGGTAAAAAGTCAAGGGAGTTAATACTTTTGCAAGGCACTGTACATACCTACAACAGCCAGTAAAAAAAATCCGACATTTGGCCATATTTATGTCGGACGTGCATGCCGGAAAACTAGCATCAGACTGACTCCTGGTCAGCACTCTCAGCCAATGGCAGAAGGAGCCGATTGGAGTGTTCTGGCAGTGGGCCATTCCTCTGTCAGAACAAAACAGCTCAGCGGGGGAAATCGCTGAATCAACCTTGCATGGTTAGTACAGCGGCTCCAACAGGAGCTGACAGTTTTTTATGTGGGGTAAACGAAAACAAAAACGAATCGTGTGTACCCAGCTTAACAAAGATTTTTGTATAGTTAAGAGATAAGGTTAAGAGATAAAATTAGATCACGTTTCATTTGGCTTAGATGGAATACATAACTGTGCCTAGCAACCAAAGTTACAACTGGCTGTGCTCCTAAAATTAATAAAGGTTCTCAATTTTTCCCATGGACAGCACAGCTGAAGCGAAGAGAATTTTTAGTAGAGAACCCTACATGTTTAACAAATTTAATATGGAGTCTCTAAAGCAGAACTGAGCGAGGCCCACTTACTACCCAGAAATGGTTGTAATTTAATATGAGGCCTTCTTTTCAGAAACATCTTGGTTTTCTGTGTTTTTTTTTTTAATGGGACTGCAAAAGTGGAAATGCGCCGATTTATGTAAAGGTGTATATTTGGTTCTTTATTTAGCTTTAGGCATGCAGAAGCTGGAATACACTATACTGAGATCAAACTGCAAACTAGCAGAAATCAGATTGCAGAACCTCAAGTGTCAGAATATGGCTAAAAAAAAAAAAAAAAAAAAAAAAAAAAAAAAAAAGAAGGATGGGATAGTAAACCTTTCATAAAAAAGGTATACTATTTTATTTTAGAATAATCATGAATATTGAGATCACAACAGGACTAGTTCTCCAAGTCTAAAAAAAATCTTTCCTACTACACTTACATTTGAAGGGGGTAAATAAAGCTGCAATACACTATTCAAAAAGTATCCGGAGAAATAAAGGCATGAAGAAGGGCTCTCCAAACCAGATCACCAAAACAATGGTTCCTAAAGTAAACAAAAGTGTCCTATGCAAAAGACACATGAATACTGCCTCGTTTCCACTGAGCGGAACGGTTCGGGTCGGTACAGTTTGGAAGGGTTAGAATGGTCCGGTCTATTCAGGTGAGCGTCCACTGCAAGTCGGGTCACCAGGGACCATGCGGGGTTTACACCAAATGAGGTGTTTGTTTTGCCCTTTCATTTGACGTGAGCATTGAAGTTTTCCTGTCCGCCAATCAGTGGAATCTATCGTGTGACGCCAGTAGCTCCGCCCTAACCGTACCATTTCCTATGGCCCTACATCTGAAGCAGGACCAGAAATGGTGCGGTTTGGTTCGGTTGTATGGGCCACTTTCATAATGGAAACACTCAAAATTAGCGTACCGTACCGAACCGATCCGCTCAGTGGAAACGAGGCATACATGTCCTGTATTGCGGCACTGATCGCTGCTGTAATCAATGGGTACTGTGGCTTAATAAATCTTTAGAATCTGATCCATTTTGGAGTATTGGTTTTCTGGTAACCCCTGGAATCAGTAAGTCCTGTAGTGACATAGGGCCTGGAGGGAAAACCACAGAGCTGGGGGACTAAGGATTTGACACTCCCGAAAGCATCAGAAACCTGAAGAGTTGGATTAGCTTTCACTTTAATAACAAATACTTTTTTTCATCTAAGTGATAGTAGATCTTTATTGCTTTGGTGTCTGGTTTTAACACTAACTCTGCCTTTCAATTAAGGTGCCTTCTGGGTTCTTCAAGGGTGCCTTGGCAAAATGCCAAAAAATTGCCACAAAGTGCACAAAAAATGATCAACAAGCCAGCAAGCGGACCAAGCCTGCCTTTTTGTTACACAAAGCCACAGGTTTTAAGAGGCAGCATTTTAAATGCAGGTCAGCCACTGGCATCTAAACAACCAATGATTTTATTGGTTGATGAGTAGGATGTTGGGCACCTGCACAGCATCCTTGTTTGGCCCTTCCCCCCATCAGCACAGGGGACACATTGGCAGAGAAAGGTAATAAAAAAAACTGAGGGAGACGAGGACCTAGAATACTAGTCAGTACCAGTTTGCAAAGCTGATGTCATCTTATATCTGCAGGGTAGGTCTTCACATGCCTGTTGACATGTGCAGAGTAGAAAAATTGCAAACTTAGAATGACACATCTTAAGATTTTCCTTTATTAGGCTGGGTGCAAGGACAATCTTTTTAAAGGCACGGTTCGCACTGATGTGACACGGGGGGTCTTACAAGTCGGATGACATGTGAAATTCAATGTTTCCCTATAAGCGATGTCTTAACATACTACACACGTCTGTCAGACTTAAGGAAAGGTACCTACAACTACTTTGGTCCAACTTCAATGCCACAGTGTAAAATGTCATATCCAAAGTTCCACTGGAAATCGGGCTACTGTGTACTGAGCTTAAAAAAGGGTAATCTCCCAGCATTTAATTACCCACTTCACACATCCATTTAAGAAAAAAAAAAAAGTAATTTCTTCATCAGTTTACGCCAATTTGTATTCTGCTACATATTTAGTAAAAAAAAAAAAAAAAAAAAAACGCAATATGCTTGTATTGATTGGTTTGCGCTAAAGTTAGTGTCTACAAACCATGGGATTTATGGACTTTATTTTTATTTTTTTTATTAGTAGTGGCGGCGATCAGATATTTTTTGCGGGACTGGGACATTGCAGCAGACAAATCTGACACTAAGTGACACCAATACAGTGATCAAAAAAATGCACTGTCACTGTATAAAATGACAGGGAAGAGGTGATCAGGGGCGATCAAAGGGTTAAGTGTGGTCCCAAGGAACGCTTTCTAACTGTGTGGGGGATGAACTGATTGCAGGAGAGAGATCTGTGTTCCCGATTAGTAGGAACAAAAGATCTCTCTCTGTTCCTGTGACAGAACGATGGTCTGCCTTATTTACATAGACAGACTGATGTTCCATCATTCCTCCGAATAATCCTGGGTGGCCAGCAGCAATCGCGGCTGCCAGACCCGCTGACTGGCTTCCACTGTGTCCAATCAGAGCTGATGGAAACAATCACGTACAGGTACATGATTTTGCGCTTAAGGGCCACAGGAAATGTACACGGGCCGGTCCTTAAGTAGTTAATAAACACAAGTGGTAACAAATTGATCACACAAATTTGGAACGCTGTGCTACCATTAGCAATTGATCATAATCACATGATACACTTCATTGTTCTCATGTGCTAGAGATTAATTGCATGGCGAGCATTACAAAGAAAATAAATTAAAAAAAAAAATTAAAACGTCAACCCTGTGCACTTAGTCTTACTGCAAAACAGTCCCTCAAAGTGAAAAAAAAAAAAAAAAAAAAAAAAGGTGACCAGCGCTATGGAATATCTTAATTGTAAAAAGTATGCAAGTACAGGTGCAAGCTGCCACAAACCCACCCCTAAAAAAACAGGGGTGCAATATATTAAAGGAGAGAGGAGTCTGTATAAGGCGCTACTCTGTTTGAGCAGTTTTTTTTTTTATATAGAAAGGGGATAATATCCCCCACACAATTGTGTGAGCACTAAAAAAAAGATTCTCAGTGATAAGTGGAGTGCTACAAGACTGGTGAAGGGGGTGAATTGACATGCACCCCCTAGAAATAAAGTGCACAGTGCAGAATAAATAATATGAATAACTGCTCATTTAGATAAAATCGTTGAATAAGAAAAGTGCACAAAGTGTCATAAATATTTAATGCCTGATGGCGGTGCCAGTGAAAATCGTACAGATATACAGTTGTGGTGAACAGCGGTGTTTATAAATGCTAACACACCCTAAAGTGCAATAAATACGTGAATGGGTAATTTAAAAAAGATAATGGTGAATAAGGTACCTGAATTAGAGAAACCAAAGAAACCAATAGGTAACACATCTGCCTCCCTCCGATGTGTCAGATCTGTGGCGCTCAAGCAGATAAACAGGGACCCCAATGGCGTAGTATACAATCAACATACAACAACAAGAATATTCGGACCGATCACATCAGCTACAAAAAGGATGCCGGGATGCTTCCACTTCCGCGTTCCACGGCTCCAAACCACTAAACCGGAAGGGACGTGTGGCGTACGTAGCTCCGCCCTACGCGTTTTGTCATCAGACGTCTACTGGAGCGGCCGACGTTGGACGTCGTCAGACGTCTACTGGAGTGGCCGCTCCAGTAGACGTCTGATGACGAAACGCATAGGGCGGAGCTACGTACGCCACACGTCACTTCCGGTTTAGTGGTTTGGAGCCGTGGAACGCGGAAGTGGAAGCATCCCGGCGTCCTTTTTGTAGCTGATGTGATCGGTCCGAATGTGAGTCTATGCTTGTTATTGTATATTGATTGTATACTACGCCATTGGGGTCCCTGTTTATCTGCTTGAGCACCACAGATCTGACACATCGGAGGGAGGCAGCTCCCAGCGTGGCTCTTTTCAAGCTGAAGGAACCTCCGGACCCACAATCTTCTCCTCTGTGGCTATCTACCCTATACATCTGGCCCAGGAGAGGGAAATAGGGTGAGAGTGTTACCTATTGGTTTCACTAATTCAGGCACCTTATTCACCATTATCTTACCTTTTAAAATCACCCATTCAGGTATTTATTGCACTTTAGGGTTTTATCATCTTGCTTATTGTCAGTGATATCATTTATAAACACAGCTGTTCACCACAACTGTATATCTGTACGATTTTCACTGGCACCGCCATCAGGCATTAAATATTTATGACACTTTGTGCACTTTTCTTATTCAACGATTTTATCTATATGAGCAGTTATTCATATTATTTATTCTGCACTGTGCACTTTATTTCTAGGGGGTGCATGTCAATTCACCCCCTTCACCAGTCTTGTAGCACTCCACTTATCACTGAGATAATGTTTTTTAAGTGCTTACACAATTGTGTGGGGGATATTATCCCCTTTCTATATAAAAAAACTGCTCAAACAGGTAGCGCCTTATACAGACTCCTCTCTCCTTTCATACAGTCCCTCAAAGTGAACCTTTACTACGTTACCCTTACCCCTTTTAAAAAGCATAAACGCCTAATTTTACATTTACTGGCCAAAAAGGTCTCCCCTTTCCGATTTAGATTCTAAAACTAAAACCAGAGGGACAGTTCTTTTCTAGCAGAGATCATGTTCTGCCTGCTCTTGGAAAGGAATTTTTTTTAAAAAGTTTAAAATTGGGTACATCTTCAGTTTGAATTTGGTGTGAGCCTCCCCATGACAAATCCCCTTACTGTCATGTGACTGCCCTATGGGAAAAAAAAAAGCCTTATTACGGTCATGTGACTGGTAGTCATCCTTTGTATAGCTGAGGATACAAATTGCAAAACCGCAAAATGTTCTGTAAACTGTACCATGAAAATGGACATCAAAGAAAGAACCTGTGCCTTTTTCAAAAAACAACCTCGCCAAAGGAAACATAAAATTGTATTTGAGTCAACACACACATTAAGAAGGCTTTTATTAGACTGAACTGTTAGGAAGCTCTAGATGGGAAGACTGCTCCATCCAAGCAAGTAACCTAATGAAACACTTACCTGAGAAAAGTAAATTTAGTACGTTCTTTGTCGCTTATTGGATTCATCTCTTGGAGACTCGGCTTGCATTACTTTCAGCTTTATACCGTTCACCATCTTTCCATGTAATGTGGCAATCGCTTCATTTGCGCTTGATACTTCGGAATATTTGACATAACCAATGTTCTTCCCCGGCACAATGTAAACTTCAATGAGATTGCCAAATCGACTGCAGTGATGTACAAGAGAATATTAACCATTTAACACTATATTTTCAAAGACAACAGTTCTACGCAATAAAAGCTGACAGTATTTGAAAAAGCAGCAAAATAAGCAGCAAAACATACTTTTCAGTGACTACATTTAAAAGCCTGAACCTTATTGGTTACAGATGATTGCTATGCTTCACTTAAATCAGTAAAACTATGTTTATATTTTTTTTTACCTGAGAAAGGAAGCAGAGAAAGTGCAAAAAGTGAAAGTTAGAGACCCTGTCACCACGTTGTGCTAAAAACTAAAACACCAGCAGGGAGTTTGTATCAGTAGTACTAACAGACACCCTACCTGCTGCAGTTTGTGGAGGAAGGTGAAGAGCATTGGGCATTAAAAGAAAGACTTGGAACTTGGAAACTGCATCTGGTTGGAGAACTATGATCACTTTAGTGGTGTAGGCCATTAAACATAGCAAACACATTTTAGGGAGCATTCTTCAGGACTGGTAGTGGGCACTGCCATTTGTGTCCTAGCATAATAAGTGTTTCAGTTACTAAATCCACAACCGTAAAATCAGTCTATATGCAGTAAAGCAATGTTCTCAACTTCAGTCCTCAAGTACCCCTCTGTTTTCATGCTTTCTATTTTGGACAGGGGATTTGATCTGTTTTACTGCCTTAGTAATCACAGCCATTTCATCTGAGGGAAATCCTGAAAACATAACCTGTTGGGTGAACTTGAGGACTGGAGTTTAGAAACGTTGCAGTAAAGCATACATGTTATACTAAAAATCAAAAAAAAAAATGCAGCGCCAAAGATCTAATCAGTGCACAATAGGTGCCAAATAAATAAAATCAGTGCTATAATATTGTGCAGTGACAAATTAATTCAAATAAAATTGCCAAAAATCAAATAAATAACAAAATGTAATAAGTCCATAAGAATGTGCGTCATATGCGACACACCTTCAAAAATTTCACTGTGCAGTTCTAGAACAGATATAAAGTGCTGGTGCCAAAAACTCCAAATAATAAGTCCCTTCCAGAATGATTCCACGATGTATAAAGGGAAAAATAACAGACCCTCTAGTGTTATTTTTCCCTATATAGATCGTGGAATCATGGAGAAGGAGGAGATAAGTGAGCAGCATTGTGGTTAATATCCCCAGAGGGGAACAGCTATTTGACCTCACTGGTAGCACAGGAGTCATTAGTTGAGGTGAGCAGCTTGTTAGCACGGGTGGAAGAGAGCACCAGCACTTTCTCTTTATGTGGAATTTTTGGCACCAGCACTCTATATCTCTTCTGGTACTGCACAGTGGAATTTCACTATGACACATTCATATGGACTCATTGCATTTTTGATATATATTTTTTTTATTTTTGGCAATTATTAATTTATTTGTCACTGCACAGTACTATAGCACTGATTTTGTTATTTGGCACCAATTTATTGGGAGGGTGCATGTGATCAGCACAGGGCCAATCAGCAATGTCCAGACAGAGTCAAGGGTCCTTTCAGCCTCATTAGACAGTAGAATGAAAACTCCTCTTACAAGCTTTAACCAGACACTGATCGAAGTCACAAGACTGCTATATACTGCGGAGGAGAAAAGGTATTTAGCAGTTTATATTTACTAAAATAACTGCATTTCCATGTTCTGTGTATTGTGGGAGACCAGATATAGTAAATGCAGGCTCCTGGGTTTAGTAACACTTTAATAGTACTTGAGATTGTCTGTCATGCCTGTAGGCATAAGGTGCTCTTCACCTACCATCACATGCTTGAAGGGCACTTACAGAACAATCCATGAGTCAAGCAGTCACAAACAATACCCAAAATTGCTAAATAGAGAGCGCTCTGGGCCACCCGAAGCATCCCTCCTTACCCTCTTCATAACCAGTATGGCTCCATTAAGTTTGCAGGGCAATAAGCAGTAATTGTGTATTTTTTTTTTTTTTTAAAAGTTTAAAATTCCTGCTCCTGAAGATATTTGACAAAGTGTACACAGGGGCAAAAAAAAAAAAAAAAATGTGAGGCAAGCATTTGACTATTGTAAGGTCAGCAGAAGGTGGTTTTGTGGCAATGTGTGGAACTGGAACTAATGTGAAATGTACAATAGGTGTGTAAATTGAAAGCGATACAAGAACCAGTAATAAATACAATTGCCAGTAGTGAAAAAGTCCCCCTCTTAATGTAATAAAGGACAGCAAAGGGTGGGTGGATTACAGGCTTATGTTTGTGAAATCATTTAGCAGGTATATCGTTTCTATTGTATACATTGTATGCGATCTGTATTTATTGGTTTGAATAGAGCTACTCTTGGCAAACTAAAATAAATCCTAGCTTTAGAGAGGCAGGTGGGACCTTCGACATATGGCTGCCAGTTAAAAATCCTTACCAGAAAACATCTTCAGCAACGTCTTGTGGCAGTGGGTGAGGATTGAAGACAACAAACAGTCTTTCCTTGGAGTGTGCATCACTGGGAGCTTTCTTTTTGTATGATGGAAGGGTAGCGTCTGTCTGAATCTGAGAGGC
Organism: Pelophylax lessonae; assembly: GCF_965119305.1. Taxonomy (NCBI): domain Eukaryota; kingdom Metazoa; phylum Chordata; class Amphibia; order Anura; family Ranidae; genus Pelophylax; species Pelophylax lessonae. The sequence goes on from NC_138773.1 coordinate 241,426,751, forward strand.
AACAGGGGAGGCAAATGCTCGATCATAGCCCTGCAGAAAAAACAGATTCACTTTGAAAACCCAGCCGAATACTTCTAAAAACTATGCAAGCAGCTAAAAACAAGAAAACCAAAAAAAAACAAAAACACATTTCAAAAGAAAACCATTTACTTAATGGGGACACACTCAGTTTAAAAAGAGATAGATATCTATCACAAAAGAACACTAACTGAACAAAATTCTGTGTGCAGCAGCCCCCTTAGCACCCCCAATACTTACCCAAGGCCCGATCTCTATCCAGCAATGTCCACAACTGCCTCGGCCATCCAGGACTCTCTCTCCTAAATTGCTGAGACACAGCAGTGGAGCCAATGGCGCCTGCTGCTGTTAAACTCAGCTAATCAATCAGGAGAGATGGGGGGGGGGGGGGGGGGTGAGGAGCTTAACGGCAGCTCCGTGTCTGAATGTTTACATGGAGCTGCAGCTCGGGTGTCCCCAAAGCAAGCGGCTTGCTGTGGGGGCACTCAACAGGAGAGTGGGGCCAGAGAAGAGAAGGATCTGGGCTGCCCTGTGCAAAACCAACTGCACAGAGGCGGCGGCGAGTATAACGTTTTTTTTTTTCTTCTTAAAATAACAAACACAAAAGACTTTACAATTACTTTTAGTGCCGGTTCACACTTCTGCGATGCGGGAATGCTGCGAATATGCAGCGTGTTCCCGCATCGCATCCACACATCTGGCAGACACCCCCTGCGATACGCAGGGGGTGTCAATTAAAAGTTAACACCCCCAGTTGTGATCGCAAATCGCAGTGCGATCTGCTAGTTCGCACAGAATCCGATCGCACAAATGTGAACCACTATGCGATCCGATTCTACTGCGGCTCAAAAAAAGCCTCATGTGCGTGTTTGGTGCAGATACAGTGCAAATTCAGCCATACAAAAAGTACGGCTGAACTCGCATCCGCACATCAGATCGCATGTAATTAGGAGCAGTGCGCTTCTGAATTACATGCGATCTCCGCAAACGTGGAAGTGTGAACCGGCACTTAGTCGGAAAGCTGCGAATATGCAGCGTGATCCCGCATCGCATCAGCAACCCTGGTAGTTCACACTGCCATATGAGATACGCAGGGGGTGTCAATTAAAAATTAACGACACCCCCAGGTGCGATCGCATATCGCAGTGCCATCTGCAAGTTCGCAAAGAATCGTGAATGTGAACCACTATGCGATCCGATTCTGCTGCAGATGTGGTGCGAATTCAGCCATACAAAGTGTATGACTGAAATTTGCACCGCACATGAGATCGCATGTAATTTAGGAGCAGTGCGCTCCGAATTACAAATGCGATCTCCATGATCGCACTAATGTGAACCAGGGGTAAAGCCCAACACCTTACTCTGCTGCACCCCCCCCCTCCTGCTGATGGGATTAACCAGAAATCTATCACGTTTAACCAATAGACCTCAGGAAGGTTTTACCCCCTTCATGACTAGGCCATTTTTTCCTATTCAGCATTATGGTACTTTAACTGGCAATTGTGCAGTCATGCAACACTGTACGCAAATGACACTTGTTTTCTGAATTTTAACGCAAGTAGAGCTTTCTCTTGGTGGCATTTGATCACCACTGGGGGTTTTTTTTTTTTTCATTATATAAAAAAAAAAAAAAACACTTTTCTTTCGGTTATAAAACATATCCATTAAAATACATTTTCTTCTGGAATTTAGACCAAAATGTATTCTGCTACATGTTGAAAGTGCTGGCAGTAATCGGGTGCCTAGTCTGCTAACACTTCATTTTTGGGGACACTAGTATTGGTTCCGATCAAGATACTGGTCCAAACAGACATGCTAGTTATTGGGTAATCAGCGACTTATAATGTGACTGATAGTGTGGTGGGCAGTCTGGTGAGGACACTGGCTGGGCAAGACACCAAGACTGATGTCGCTAGGGACACAAATACAGTGATAATATACTGTAGTAATGTCACTGGTTGGGAGACAGGGGTGATCAGGAGGGTAATCAAGGGCCTGTGTGCTGCTTTAAGGCTACGTTCACATGTGGGCGTAGCGGATCACAGGCAGAATCGCCGCGATTCTGCATCATTGCAAATCGCGGGACGCCTGTGTGATGCCTGCGATTTGCAATGAAACCCCAAACGCTGTGCTATGTTGCCGCTATTTCCGCTTGTCGAATCGCGGTAACATTGTGCAAACAGAATCACGGGATGCCCGTCGCCCAAAAAAGGTACAAGAGCTTTTTTTGGGCGTCAGGCGTCCCGCGATTCTGTTTGTGCGATGTTACTGCGATTCGGCAGGCGGAAATCGCGGCAACATAGCACAGCGTTTGGGGTGCCATTGCAAATCACGGGCATCGCACAGGCGTCCCGCGATTTGCAATGATTCAGGATCGCGGGCAAAATCACGGTGATTCTGCCCATGATCCGCTACACCCACATATGAACGTAGCCTTACTCAAAGATCTATTTGTTTTCCTCTGAGAAATTCAGGCAGAGCTTGTTAAACAAACACACATATATGCTGTGATTGGCCGATCAGCAGGTATAGATTAAAGATAAAATTATTGGCTGTAACCTGCTGATAAATTTGTGCTGTATCCAACCACAGCACAAGTCAGCTCTAAACCAGGCAGCACGCCATGATGTACGGGTAAGTCGCTGTGCCATCCGCTAGAAGTTAATGTTCTGTTAGCATGCAAATATTAACTACTCTATGGCGGTTTACAGTGACACTGTCGCTTTACCCCAAATTAAGCCACTTTGAAAATTCCAATACTTCTAAGTGTGTGAAAACATGACATTCCCCCTGCCATTCCATAACGCTGTGCTTAAGTGCCCAAATGCCAAGCATAAATTATACAAATGTCAAGCATAAATTTTGTCACATGGGTGGCATTGCCTACAAGTGTGCAGGCACTGACCATCAGGGTCATTTTTAGAGTATTCACAAAGGCTGCAACCTGTTAAGACACAAAATTTTAAAAGCATCCTTCAGCTGAAGTGATGAAAAATGCACTTTTCCCAAAATTTTGCACAACAGTTTAAAAATGTAGAACTATGAAGTGTGAATGATGTTCCAGGATTTGTCCTGTCCATCAGGACACCAAAATTTTGCTTCTGGTACAAAGAAATGTACGACGGCAGATTCATTTTTTTGCTACAAAAAAATAATAAACAAAATCTATTTTTGTATGAAACGGTATCTAAATAAATAGGGATAACAATAAGTTAAATAGAAAAGCTTTATATAAAAGCCAAGTCTATCTTTTTGCCCATTACATCCATATTGAGGGTGTGGCATGAAACACGGTCACAGTGTGCAGCCCCAGATCCTCAAACTTCCTCCTACAGAATCTCAGAATTGCCCGTCTAATTTGAATTCTGTGAAGTCCCATATGCCACTCCCGCAGAGGGACCCATACTTCAAAATGGTGCACATTTCAAGGGGTATGAATATTTTTTCAAGGCACTGTACACTATTTCATAAAGCCTAAGTTACTGAAAACTGCACAATAAAATGATGCATTTAAAAAATATCTCCCTCCTCTGACTGTCAAGCTTGGACCTGTCATTGCCATCCTCCCTATCGGACAACAAAGTCATCAATCACATTGGATGCTTTGGTACAGAGCCAAGGTGGATTTTTAGAGGTTTGCAAAGAGTTTATTTGAATGAAAGGCATTTAAAAGGACAATAAGATAAGTGTAATGTGGGAAAAGGGTGAGGTAAAAACACTCCTGTTTAGGTCCTCAATGGAACCTAGTAGAGTCAGAAAATTCAGCCACTGAGTCATCTGAGCCACCGTCTGGCTCTAAGTGGTGGTGACAAAAATTCAACAAGGAAGGCATAGCGCTCCGATTTGTGCTTTCAGCCACTAAGTAGATGAAACCATAGACCTTCACGCAAATAAGAGGTATTAAAGGTAGAATATGGGTAAAGTAACATTTAGTCACTATTTGTAATAAATTTCACATTCTAGAATTGGAAGAATTTGAAAGAGACTGCATTTACACTACTATGGAGGTTAACATGCACATTAGGGCCCATTCACAGTTTTCTGCTGTAGGGAAGTGGCGGTGTGATGTGTGTTTAAGCTCATTACAGAGTTTTTTTTTTGCAGACTTTATTGAAAAATGCACAAAGTGACTTCATGTCAGCGCACTGCAGCGCAGTAAGTTGCTGTGACGTGGTGCCTGTGTATACTGCAGTAAAATGCAGCATATGTCATTTTACCAGACCTAAATGCACTGCACCTGCGGACTGCATTGTAGTGTGAACAGAACACATACAACACCAGGAGCCTGCTATTGTTCTGACCCATCAAGTTTTCATGGTCCTACGTACACAGTAAGGGGGCAGAGGATAAAGCATAGAAATGTAATCAACATGCTTTGATTGCCTTATGCTCAGATTTGCTACAACTTAATTACAAACGCATAATTAAAGGGCTACAAATAACCTATCCAATGGTGCCTAGCCATTTTTTTTTTTTTTTTTTTTTTTAGTTCTTCCGACTTTCAGCTCCTCAGAGTAAAATGTGTGAGTTAACAATGGGCAATGGGGCTGAATTACACAGCAGTGAAGTTAGCCGCCATCTTCCATAGCTCCATTAACCGTCAGAGGAGGGAGAGAGTTCACTCCCATCAGCTGCACATATCCACTGAGAAACCAGACCTTGCGGTCACCAAAAAAAATTAGTATATTTATACTGCAATTTCTGTTAAAATGTATATGGACCAATTGGGAGGCAACATTTTAAATTTTACTGTAGCACTTACTTCTACTTTCATTAATATAAACTCATGCTGTGCATGATATGGTGGCTTTTATGGTCAACTTCCTCCTGAAAATGCAACTGTCTGGCTGTCTCGTTTTAAATGCTTTCCAAGTTACTGACATGGAACAAATATGCAGTGAAGTCAGCCATGTTTGACTTCCTGATTCGCATACTTGTTACGGGTCAGTGATGCAGAAAGAATGTATACAAGAATGCAATAGCATTTTCTGAAGAGGCGCTTAGTAGCCTTTAATTCTCAGTTTAGGTGGTTAATAAAAGAATAAGTTTGGGATAAGGTGTAACATGTTACTTTGGAGAAGCCAAACTCTTCCCCCCCTCACCTCCGTCAGTGTTGGGGGGCATGAGATCCTCTCTCCCCATATCGGTCATTTTAAAAACAGCGGTACAAGGCTCCACCCACACAGCTGTGTCAGACCTTCACAGTTCTGTGAATGAATGAACTACAAGTCCCACCTCCCACTGCGGCAGATGGCTTGTAGTTCTCAACTGCGAGGCCATAGTTGAGCACCCTCATAGTTCATCGATTCTTCCTGCACTTCAGTAAATGCCTGTCTCTGTGGGGTGTACAGAAGCCAGAAATTGCACCTAAAATTTGCTGATCATGGGTACAATGCTTTACAGGCTGCAGTGTCAAAAAAGGAGTTAATGCACATTTCTTTACCTGCAAAATCATGATGTGCATTTAAATTTTATTTATTTTTTTCTTAAATAATAAAAAGGTGAACCTAGCCTTTAAATCGAAACAATCAATTTTTTGCCAAGATCAATAAACTAATCGAAACTTTCAGTGCTCCTCATACTCAAGTGTTGAAGACGTTCAAAATATGTAAATGCTTTAAGATTACAGGAAAAAAAATAAAATTGGAATGCAAGCAGCATCCCTCAAATTCTCCTCGTACCGACAGATGGACTGCTCTTCCCAAGCACACCTCATGCGCACAATTCACGAAGCTCAATACCAGAATGGGGATCCAAATTTTTTAACCACTTGAAGACCAGGCCTAAATCAGTATTTTTTGGCTAGAAAATTGGTTACAACCCTCAAAACATGAGAATATAATTATACACACACACATATATATATATATATACATACACCAGGGTTCGACAATCCCCGGGCGCCAGGTCGCATTTGCGACTAGAATTAGCAACCTGGCGTCTGGGGTGCACTGCAGGAGATGTCCTGTCACTTTGCCGCCGCCATCCGATCCTGTCCGCCAAAAACAGACGGATGGTGGTTCTATTTACCATCCGTCCAGTGAATCGGATTGCCCCATAGAGGAGAATGGGCTGTGTCTGCATAGCAGAGAGGACAAAACCTGTCATCCGCCTGCTCAGCAGGGATCAGCAGAGAGATCCCCACTGAGCATGCGGATTCTGCTTAGCTTAGGTGCCCGTGTGAAAGGGGCCTAAGGTGGCATATGTTACTCTTGGTCACTGGATCTCCTATCGCCCCAACCTTGCTGCACTGTTTAAATTTAAGATCGGTTATTTTTGTCATTGAAAATAAAGCTTTGTTAAAAAAAAAAAAAAAAACTGGCTCCTAACTTTTTTAGCTGGCTCCTAGATTCCAAACAAATTTGTCAAACCCTGACATACACACACACACACATATACATATACACACACACATATACATACATACATACACATATACTAAAACATGTACAAATACTGTAGCTGCTGACTTTAAATATTAGAACTTACCTGTCCAGGGAGCCCGTGATGTCGGAACCCAAAACGGATTTTCATATTGGCTCTCAGGTGCTGTCACCGCCATTCAGGGCAAGGGAACCAGGCAGTGAAGCCTTTCGGATTCACAGCTGGTTACCCTACTGCGCATGCGCGTAGCACGCTTTTTAATGGCACGCTTTTTAATTGGCCCAGGGGAAAAAGGAGTGGGGCTCCGCTTTTGGGTGGAACTCCGCTTTAAGTGGAGAAAATATGGCACAATAGTGACATTACGAAGAGGTGGAAATCACTCCACAATTGATGAAAAGACAAGAAGAAAACTGGTCAGGGAGGCTGCCAAGAGGCCTACAGCAAGATTAAAGGAGCTGCAGGAATATCTGGCAAGTACTGGCTGTGTGGTACATGCGACAACATTTTCCCGTATTCTTCATAAGTCTGGGCTATGGGAAAGAGTGGCAAGACCGAAGAAATTTCTTACGAACATCCAGCCTGGCTAAATTTTGCAAAAACACATCTGAAGTCTCCACAAAACGCATGAGAAAAATTTATTCTGGTCTGCTGAAACCAAGGTTGAACTTTTTGCACTAAACTTATCTGTTGGAATTATGGCCAAAACACTGCACATCACCAAAAGAACACCATACCCATAGTGAAGCATGGTGGTGGCAGCAGCATCCTTTGGGGCCGTTTTGATTCAGCTGTAACAGGAGCCTTAGTCAAGGTATAGGAAATTATGAACAGTTTTGAATACCAGGTAATATTGGCACAAAACCTTCAGGCTTCTGCTAGAAAGCTGAAAATGAAGAGGAACTTCATCTTTCAGCATGACAATGACTCAAAGCATACATCCAAATCAAGAAATGGCTTCACCAGAAGATACGTTTTGGAATGGCGCCGCCAGTGCCCAGACCTGAATCCGATTGAAAATCTGTGGGGTGATCTGGAGGGCTGTGCACAGGAGATGTCCTCGCAATCTGACAGATTTGGAGTGTTTTTGCAAAGAGTGGGCAAAAATTGTCCAGTCTAAGATGTGCCATGCTGATAGACTCATACCCAAAAAGACTGAGTGCTATAATAAAATCAAAAATGTGCTTCAACAAAGTATTAGTTTAAGGGTGTGCAAACTTATGCAACCATATTTTAGATTTTTATTTTTACTTACCTCTATCTAAATGATTTCAGTTTGTGGTTCAATTGAGTTGTACAGGTTATAAGTCACATTAAAAAGGTGGAAAAAGTTCTGAAATTATTTATCTTAGGTCTTTTTTTTTTTTTTTTTTACATCACAGAAACCTGACATTTTACCAGGGGTGTGTAGACTTTTTATATCCACTGTATATACATCTGCAGGCACGACTTGCTGCATTCACTTCTGCACGAGCACGGAGGGATGGGGTGCTTTAAAAATTTTTTTTTTTTTTTTTTTTACATGGTCTCTCAATTTTTTTGATCACTTTTATTGCTGTCACAAGGAAGGTAAACATCCCTTGTGACAGTAATAAGCAGTGACAAGTGTGCTTTATGAAGGGATCTGGGTCCCCCCCCACTCTCGAAAGTATTTAAACATCAAATTAGCGTTTTTTTGAATACTTTCAATTTTTGAACACTGGAGCCGTTTGCTCCCGAGTTGTTTAATGGCGTTGCTTTTGGGTTACTACAACCAAGACCCGATCAAAGCAAATTCTGGCTTTGTTCGGGTCTCCCGGTGCGACGGGAGAGCCCAGGCGTGCGGTGGAGGGAGGGGGGCAGGCACCACTCCGGTACAACCACTTGAAGCCAATGACGTACATGTATAGGATTTGACGGCAAGTGGTAAATAGTGAAAGTTAAAGTGATTGTTAAGCCACTACTATAAAATAATCAAATCGAATCCACTCTAATACAACACTAAGTGCTCCTGTGCCAGTCTTATAGAAAAAAATATGCAGATCTGTACCTATATCAGAGCGTCTCCCAGAGATCAGCTGATCCCTCGGCTCTCTTCTCTGCACGGCTGACAGCTCAAGTGGGCGGGCCCGAGCACTACCACGGACGTCAGCCAGAGAGAGAGCACAAGCTGAGTGATCACATGATCACTGGGAGCCGCTCGGATATAGGTACAGATCGGCATATTATTTCTATAAGACAGGCACAGAAGCACTTAATGTTATATTACAGAGTGGATGTGATTATTTTATAATAAATATGAGAGCAGCAGGAGTGCATGGGGTAGGTGCTGACACAGCAGACAGGCAGGGAGAGGGGGGGGGGGACACAGGAGACAGAGCAGAACTGAAGAAGTTTTGCTTATAGTTCTACTTGAATATGTTGCAAATTAATGTGCACTGTTAGGAGAGTCTATTCATTTGTGCAGTAGATCAAAATAGGAATGTTAGCAAGTGGTGTAGCAACATCCTTTGGTGCATTTACCTGAAAGGATTTTTGATCAGAAAAAAAAAAAAAAAAAAAAAAGAGGACAGGTGATGGTAACCAATGTAAACGTGGTGATGCAGAAAACGCATACAAAACTGAATTAAAAAAGCCCTACTTCTTCCTTCAATGTGATGAATATGAATGAAGCCATAAACTTTGTTTAGTCTCAGACCCAATGAATGCGTTTGCATCAGAAAGGACTTGATTCGTGGATCAATTTGCTCATCTCTGCGCTCCTTGTGTAGGAGGTTTATTTCAGCCTTGAATGCCTTTTACAGTCAGTTAGAAAAAAATAAAGAGCAAATGCCAGCAAGACGTGACATTAAATAGAACAGCAACATCAACCTTGAGCTGGACACAACATGGAATAGTCTTCATGATGAGTCATGAAGCGCTGTTGCCATGACAACCTTACAATGAGCTAGAGAAGCCTAGGAACATTAAATGAAATGCCTAAACCAGCAAGATATAAACTATGAACCTCAGTGCCAGGGGAAATAAAGATCTATACCATGAAACTAAAAATGGAGACTCTTCCAGACACTGATAAAAGAAATCAAACTGCACCCACTTAATAGAATATAAAAAAGGAAGAGGGGCAGCAGAATATAAAATACAGAAACTTTACTAAAATAAGTAGAGTCCCATTAATGTCAATTGGGACACAACCACCAAATTTGACAAGCATGCGAGTGTGGGTCCCTGAACTTCCACTTTGTGTCCAGGGACCCGTACTCATATGCTTGTCAAATTTAGGAGTTGCAAACTGTGTCTGTGAAGCCACTGTGTCCCAACTGACATGAACAGGACTACCTGCATAGGGGCGCACGGAACACCTGTGCGGGCAAACAGAGCCCTTACACAAGCTTATGCTCAAGTAAGCCGGTGTGAACTAGGCCTAAATCCTATCAATAAGGACCATTTACACCTATGCATGTATGCAGAGATGTCTCTTCCCATTCATTTCAATAACAATTTTCCTAAGAATATGTGTGTATTTTACATTGTATGAGTGGTATTTATCTGTAAATTCTTCCCTTACGTAGATATTCAAAACTAAGACTGCTGCTGGGCATCGCCATCTTGGATTTGTTATCAGCAACGCCAGCAGACTTCCGAACGGTCACTCAAGTGACACTTGACAGTATTTTGGGTTGCTCTTCCCTCAGAAGCAACATAAAAAAAGTTAAGAGGGAAGGGACTAAGGAGGTAAGCTAGCAGAGACCGTAATAAACTGCTAGCAAGTTTACCACATGGTAGCCGTTGAGTCCATTCAGAGTTCTATGGACACCATTTACAATTGGTGAGCACAGGGTAAGAGTCTGATAACATCTGCCTCGCCCTTCCCAACTGATGTCATACATCGCAGGAGTCTTCAGGAGGGGAGGGGTTTTCTCAGCTGAGCACATTATGCTGCATGCACGCAGCAGATGGATTCCAGGAAGTAAATGCTACATTAATAATTTGCCCTTCAAGATGGCCATGGACTGGAATGCTAGGGGGGGGGGTTTTCAAAGTGATTTCCCAACAAAATAAAGCATAGAAACATAGATGGGTGGGTTTGCTTTAAATATTAAAAAAACTAAAAAATTGTGTTTTTGGTTTGTGGTGCTCAGATGCAATGATGATCCACTTTAAAAATTCAGGTACTTACAGCACTTGCATTTAAAATACTAATTTAATGATGGATTATAAGATTTAATGCAGCTCTGTAATCTTTGAAGGAGACAGACTAAAGAATCCATCATGTTGCCTCCCCACTGGTTCTCACTATCCTGCACACATTTTTAGGGTTTTTCCATGCGGTCATGTGACTGCAAAGCTCCAGGTCATCTGTGTACGAGTGCAGTCCTGAAGGAGGCTGAATTGCATACAGCAACAATGTCACCCACCAGTGTCCATAGCTCTAATGATTGTCAGCAGGGGAAGAACATTTGCACCTACCAGCCGCAAAGAAAAGAGCCGGAGCTCATCAGTCAAGTGACCACATAGAGTTTATTTATTGATTTTTTTAAATACATTATTAAAGTAGAAGAAAAGGCTAAGCAGTAAGCCAACTTTAAAATATTGCTTTCCTATTGCCCTGCATAAGTTTAAGATCTTATAAATGCAAGTACCTGAAATAGACCTGGCATCAACTTCTTGCACTTCCTGTATAGCAGGGCTGGAGAGTGAGAGGAAGAAGCAGTGCAAAGAGCTAATCAATTCATGTACTAAAGGAAACATGTTGAAAATAGGAAAAAGAATGACAGATAAATTCACCTCTGTGCTGCTTCTCCTTTCAATGTCCAGTTGCCGGCTATTGCAGCAAAAGCTGGTTTTGTTATTTTATCTCTGAAACTGCCTTTTTTTTTCTGCTTATTTTTGACTGGAGTTTTGCTTTATTTGTTACTGTTCTGCATTCAATTTTTGTCATATCTGCCTAGAGTTCAGCCTTATTACAATTAGGTAGCACAGCATCCCATTATTGTATCACAATACAGGAGGAGCATGAAAATTACTTACCGAGGAGGCTGCTGCTGGGAATTGCTGTTGAACTTGGGATCCCCATACCATTGAATTTACCTGGGCAGCCACCATCTGAGAGGCCATTTTTCTAAGCAGACTACAGAGTGAAGAAAACATATGCAATTATGTTAAACATCGTCTCCTGTATGACATTACCCAAACTATCATAGAATGCACTTGACCTTTAGCTTTTAGTTTTGTTATTGAGACCATCACATGTATGCAAACACGCAGCAAGACATGGGGGGAGAGGGAGACATATCTATCTATCTACATACATACATACATACATACACACACACACACACACAGTATCCCACAAAAGTGAGTACACCCCACACATTTTTGTAAATATTTTTTTTATATCTTATATGCCAACACTGAAGAAATGAGACTTTGCTACAAAAGTAGTGAGTGTACAGCTTGTATAACGGTGTAAATTTGCTGTCCCCTCAAAATAACACACAGCCATTAATGTCTAAAACGCTGGCAACAAAAGTGAGTACACCCCCAAGCGAAAACGTCCAAATTGGGCCCAAAGTGACAATATTTTGTGTGGCCACTATTTTCCAGCACTGCCTTAACCCTCTTTGGCATGGAGTTCACCAGTTGCTACTGGAGTCCTCTTCCACTCCTCCATGACGACATCACGGAGCTGGTGGATGTTGAAGACCTTGCACTCCTCCACCTTCCATTTGAGGATGCCCCTCAGATGCTCTCAATAGGGTTTAGGTCTGGAGACATGCTTGGCCAGTCCATCACCTTTACCCTCAGCTTCTTTACAAGCCAGTGGTCGTCTTGGAGGTGTGTTTGGGGTCGTTATGTTGGAATACTGCCCTACGGCCCAGTCTCTTAAGGGAGGGGGTGGGATCACGGTCTGGTTCAGAATGTCCTAGTACATGTTGGCATTCATGCAGCCCCAGACCATGGCACTCCCACCACCATGCTTGACTGTAGGCAAGACACACTTGTCTTTGTACTCCTCACCTGGTTGCCACCACACATGCTCAACACCATCTAAACAAAAAAGTTTATCTTGATCTCATCAGACCACAGGACATGGTTACAGTAGTCTGCTTGTCTTCAGCAAACTGTTTGCTGGCTCTCTTGTGCATCATCTTTAGAAGAGGCTTCCTTCTGAGACTACAACCATGCAGACCACTGATGCAGAATATGGTCTGAGCACTGACAGGCGGACCCCCCCCAACCTTCAACCTCTGCAGCAATGCTGGCAGCGCTCATACATCTATTTCTGTGTGCTCAGTTATTTTTGAGGGGACAGCAAATTTACACTGTTATACAAGCTGTACACTCACTACTTTACATTGTAGCACCGTGTAATTTCTTCAGTGTTGGCATATAAGGTATAATAAAATATTTACAAAAATGAGTGGGGTGTATATAAGAGAGACATAAATGCACCGAAAACACAGCAAAAGTGCACCCGTGTTGTGTTTTTTTATGCATTTTTTGAGTCACATGACCTATGAAAAACACACCATAAGCATGGTAAAATCACAAGCATTTTCAGCACCTTTTTTTGCTTTTCGGCACAACTCGGAAAACCCTATTTTCGCCCAATAATTTTGGTGCCTCACTAGTGAATATTGTCTGAAAACAGTGTAAACTATAAGCCAATTTGATGGAATGCAAAGGTTACAGATTTACTATCATGACTCTGGCATGCCGTGTCCTTCTTTCATGGCCTTGCCAAATTGTGAGCTCTAAAGGTTTTGATGCACAATACAATGCTGCTAGCCTAAAAAGGTTCCAGGCACAAAAAAAAAAAAAAAAAAAAAAAAAAAAAAAAAAAAAAAAAAAACAAACCTTTTCTGCCTTTACAATTCTTTTAAAGCTGTGAACTCCATATATAGTTTTTATTGCATAGCTACATTTGTCCAGCACAGACCAATGTACATATTCATATCCCTATACTTGTGTGATCCCTGTAAAAGCAAAGAATTACTGTAGTAGTGGCTGCAACTACAGTGATTGCCATGGTTTTCTGGGTCCTGTGCCAGCAGCTGCCCTACGGAATAGTGAACACAGAGGGTTGCTTGCTTGGCACGGCTGCTATTTTCACAGAACACCTCATATAATCCCCCCCCCCCCCCCCGTTTTTTTTTTTTTTTTTTTTTAAGTACAAGAAGATCTCCAATTGGACAAGGTTGAGATCATGATGTTGCCACCCAGGAAACAGGGCACATGACGTGGAAGACTGCAGCGACCACTGTAATCTTGGCAACTACTATTACTAATTCTCTGCTTTCTACAGGAAAAACGTGTACTTACATTGGCATGAGCTGGACAATGCAATAATCAAAATGTGTAATTTATCTATAAAGCATGATATCATGTTGCCGTTATACACCTGGGTTAGCACAAAGTATAAGTGTGTGAATGGGCCCTTAGAGTAGCAATTGAATGCTATATACATTTCACTATGCCTGACAAACTGTGGAAGAGAAGGCCCTACAATAAAGGCAAGTCTTCCTCAAACCAGATTACATGCGCTCAATAAAATTGCTTAAGAGTTCCTAGATTGACAATTACATCAGAGACCAGATAAAGGCCTGCTTGCGATAGCATACTGCATACTCACTCAGTGCCATCGCCACCATCATTTAAGTATGTGACACCAAGACGATTTCCAGGTGGGTACTCAAAGCCATGTAGCTTGTATTTGGCATAAATAGCAGATGAAATATTTTGGTATTGAACCACAGCATGGGCTGCCAAAAAGGAAGAAAAACATAAAATTAGTAAATCACAACAATCCAGTACAGACCTATCCCCCATTCACAGGAATCTGAATGGAGACTCTACAAGTCCTGTCTGTCACTATGGCAGATAGCTTGTAGTTCAATGAACTTTGAGAGCTGATGCGCGCCCCTCATAGTTTATTGACACTTCATGCAAGCTTTGGAACTGATAGCGGGTATGGAAGATACAGGCCAAGAAAACTGGAGGAAGAGCGTGCCAGAGCCTGACATTCACCCACAATCTACTGATCGTGGGTGCAATGCTCAGACAGGCAATTGAGGAAAAAAAAAAAAATTCATATTTTTCCCTGCAAAAATTGGAGCATTTATTAAAAAAAAAAGGTGTACTAAGCCTTTAACCACTTGCCGACCAGTCATGTTGACTGTACTGCGGCAAAGTGGCTCGTTATTGTCTGGCGACGTAGACCTACGTCACCAGACAATCCCCTCTCTCGGCGCCGCCGGAGGTTCGCTCCCGCTGTATACAGTTACAGCGGGAGTATGGCCAGGGGAGGAGCGGCGGTGATCACTGCTGCTCTTCCCCAATCGTCGGGATCGAGTGTGGAAATCCGCCCGCTTGTGTAAACAAAGCGGGCGGATTTCCTAAGTGACAGGCAGCATCAGATTGCAGGGTTCAGCATAGCTGAACCTGCGATCTGTCCCTGTGTCACTCAGTCACCTCCCCCACACACGTTAGTAAGCACCAGGCATACATTAACCCCTCCCTCTCCAACATTAACCCCTTCCCCGCCATTTTTACAGTAACAGTGCATATTTATAGCACTACTGCAGTAATGTCACTGGTACCCCCAAAAGTGTAAAAAATGTCAGTCAAGGGACCGATCTGTCCACCGTAATGTCGGAGTCCCGCAAAAAAAAAAAAAAAAAACGCAGATCGCCGCCATTACCGCCAAAAAAAAACAAAAATGACAGAAATCTTTCCCTTAGTAAGTAAACGCAATAACTTTTGCGCAAACCAATCAAAATATGCTTATTGTGATTTTTTTTACCAAAAATATGTAGCAGAAAAATTGGCCTAAAATGATAAAAAAAAATTTAGATTTTTACATTTTTTGGGGGGAGGGGGGGGTGGATTTCATATTAAAAAAAAAAATTGAAAAATAGTTATTTTTTCAAAATTGTCGCTCTTTTTTTGTTTATAGCGCAAAAAGTAAAAAAAAAAAAAAAAAAAAAAAAAAAATCGCACAGGTGATCAAATACCACCAAAAGAAAGCTCTGTTTGTAATTTGGGTACAGCATCGCACGACTGCGCAATTGTCCGTTAAAGTAACGCAGTGCCGAATCGCAAAATATGGCCTGGTCAGGAATGGGGTAAAACCTTGCGGTCATAAAGCAGTTAAAAATACGCTCATTGAGAATTTTTTTGTCAAAGACATGTAGCTAAATACATTTTGACCTAAATATATGACAAAAATTTAATATATTGGATATTTTTTAACTGTCAAAGTAGAAAAAAAAATAGTTATTTTTTCAAAATTTTCGCATATTTTTATGAATATCGCAAAAAATAAAAAGCGCAGAGGTGATCAAATGCCACCAAAAGAAATCGGTTTGTGGGAAAAAAAAAAAAAAAGGACGTAAATTTTGTTTGGGTACGGCGTCACACGACCGCGCAATTGTCAGTTAAAGTCGCACAGTGCCGAATCGCAAAAAGTGGCCCAGACGTAAGACAGCAAAATCCTCCGGTGGTAAAGTGGTTAAAAAGTTGATTAGATTTCTCATAGCCAACATTTTACTTGTATACACTTAGAGAGTAATTGTGGAACTGTCAACCACCTGCCTCCCAAGGAAAGAGCAAAGTGCATACATGTCAGGAATGGCTCCTAGGCCGAACTCTGCGCTACTAGGGAAGCGATACGAAATAATGACTGCAATTTCTGCCTTCCACAAACTGATAATCTCAGCCCTCAATAGGAGAGTATCTGCTAACTTTTCAATCAGGTCTGCACGGCTTCCTGTGATGATAGCCAGCCCTGCACAGACATTGTCCCCTAGCTGACAGACAAGCCCACCGCTTTCCCATAGTGCAGGAATAGGTTCCAGAGTGCAGTCTTGGTGTGACAAACAAAAGTGACGAATGCAAGACAGCATCTTTCACCCTAATGATGCTAGAATTTCCATTTCATAAGTCTCACGCGTCATTATTTAAAAAAAAAAATAAAATAAAATCTTACAGTAAGTACTGTAGAGATCCCTCTGAGCCTCACAAAACTCCAGTCCTGGAATAAGGTCAAACAAGCTGTATAGCTGCTCCTGAAGAAGTGGCACCCGGGATACAACAGTGAGACGTTTAGACACAGATTCCTGGTTTCTAGAATCTCCACATTTATCATAAGCTGTATAATCGTACTGATCTTAAAAACAAAAAAGGGAAAAAAAATACAGTTCATTACACATCTAGCAACATAAAAGTATAATATGTATAATGTGTGTTTACTGGTAAATAAAAATGATAGGGTTAGTTCATTTTGCTAAACTTTATACATTGTGTGGACACGCAGGGGTGACTGTGGTAGGGGGGAAATGTCTGATAAAGGGATGGATGTCTGGTGAAGTTGTCCACTGGCACAGGGGTGGGGGGAGTGGGATTACTTAAAATGACACAGGAGGATCAGAAGGGGGGGGGGGGGGGGGGAATCAAAATGTCACAGGAGGATCTAATTTGCTGGTTTGATGACAACTACCACCGTACCGTATACAGGTAATACATTTCCTTTTGTTTTTGGTGAATAAATGTGTACCGTATTTTTCTTCATGGAAAAATAAGACATCCCCTGAAAATAAGACCTAGAAGATCTTTGGGAGCAAAAATTAATATAAGACACTGTCTTTTTTTCAGGGAAACAGGGTAATGAGATGATAGATGGTGTCCTGTGGTATTTCCTCCCAGCTCTGGACCAGGGCATCACGGAGCACATAAACAGACTGAGGTGCAACCTGGCGGCGTCGGATGGACCGAAACAATGTCCCAGAGGTGTTCTATTGGTATTAGGTCGGGAGAGTGTGGGGGCCATTCAGTAGTATCACTTTCTTCATCCTCCAGCAACTAGCTGCATACTCTCGCCACATAAGGCCGGGCATTGTCGGGCACCAGGAGGTTTGACACATACGTAAGAAGGAAAAAACACCACACACACACCACAAGTCAAAACAAAAAGTGCAGAAACTTAACCAAACTGACCATAAGGATATAAGGGTGCGGCTGTTTCAAGCAGTGGTTCTGGGTGACGAGAAACACTGTGGTAATCTGGAGTATCTGATGCTCCACCTTTGTTTTTAGGTTCTGCCAGAATAGCCTTATAATCTGCAAAGCAATGAGAAAAAAAAAAAAGAAAACAAAGCTTTATGAGCAGTAGTATGTGGGAGTAAATTTCAAACACAAAAAAAAAAAAAAACATTCAGTAAATTTCAACCCAGATATTTTGGCCAAAAAGCATAAATGTGTACAAGCAAATACAAATATCTTGCATTTTAATTGAATAAAAAAAAAAAATAAGGAAATTTAGGATAGCCAATGAAACATTTTTAAACCTTCCACCTGTTGATCAGAAATGACATTATCTACTTTTCGCTCCAAAACAACTTTCACCTTCTGACTGTCTGCAGTTCTAATGCTGCAGCGTGATCGCTGGTGAAGAGTAGACAAGAAAATGTTTATCTTTTATGTAGCAGACTGATGACATTTCAGCAAAGAAAAAGTCACTTTTGGAGCTCAAAAATGTTATTTTGATAAAATGTACAGCTTTGCTGAAAAAGCACACTTACTCAATACTGTAACATAGGTAAATATTCTTGTAGATAATAGAAAAAACAAAAAAAAAAAAAAATCAAACACTGATGATCGCTCAGTTCTCCCCTCCACTCTGAATAGAAACCTGGACTGTCAGTCTCTGGCTCTCTGCTCTTCCCTCCAGCAGTCACTGGAGTGCTGGGCTGTGGAGGGAGGGAAATAGGCTGGCTCTTCAGGAATCACTGAGAGACCGGGCCAGGTGCTGGTCCAGGCTTTTGGGCAGATACCGACTACAGTAATCCCCCGCTACATTGCGGTTCAGTTTTTGCGGTCCCGGTAATTCGCGGTTTTTGTAATGTTATTTTACTATATAAATCATTAAAAATGAAAGATTTTTGTGTTTTTCATATCTCTTGCTCTGTCTCTAAGTATCTTTTGTGTTTAAATGAGTTTCTATTGTTTTAAAAGTGTGTTTAAAGACCTTAAAATGCTTCTACACGTACAGTGACAGTAAAAAAATCATGCCTACAATGCATTTTAATAGGGTTTTTCTATTTCGCGGAATTTCACTTTTCGCGGCTGGGTCCGGAACGTAACCCCCGCAATGGAGGGGGGTTTACTGTATATAGTTGGGATTTTTCCCCGAGCGTAGACCGGCTAAATGGCATCAGCTGACAATGGACTTTAGCCCACTGTCAGCTGAAAAGGGTCACAGGAATGCAGAACAACTGCACTCCTGTGATCCGTAGGAGAAGTATGGGCATAAAAGCTTTGGCCATACTTCTGCTTTAAGTGAACCCAACAGGAAGTCAAATTACTAGTTTCTCTTGAAATATTTTTATCCACGGTTATTCGTCTTTTTTGCTCAATATTAAACTCCCGTCTCCAGCATCAAATTGCTTGTGGCT
This sequence comes from Pelophylax lessonae, assembly GCF_965119305.1. Lineage (NCBI taxonomy): Eukaryota > Metazoa > Chordata > Amphibia > Anura > Ranidae > Pelophylax > Pelophylax lessonae. The sequence continues at coordinate 241,445,584 of NC_138773.1, forward strand.
TGTCCTCGTAGCAACATTGGCTGACTGTTTTCCTCGTGTGCTAAGATTTCAGTGTCCTTTCATTTCTCTATAGCTCATAAAGCGGTTATCTGTTTTATATGCAATTAATCTTTACATGAAACTAAAAGCTAGAAAATGAAATTATTCACAACAGAAAAGCAAAATATGGGGGGGGTGAGAAGAAAAAAAAAAAAACACACACACGCACACAAAACACTTACTTCGGTCACAGTTTTCTATTGCCAAGGCAGCCTGGGAAGGTTTCAGGAACCGCACATATCCCAGTCCTTTACTTTCACCCGTGCTTTTATTTTTGATAATGGAACAATACTCAATTGGCCCATACTCCTGGTAAAAGATTAATGAAATAAAAAGGTCACGACTTTGTCAAGTTAAAATAAATGTTTAATTCTAAAATCTGAAAGTGTGTCCCCCCCCCCCCCCCCCCCAACTTCAGATGGCTGTGGCCTGTACAAATCTAGCGCTGGGCTGCACATCCGAGTGCTACCATTCCAAAGACTTAACCACTTGCCAAACGCCGCACGATTTTTTACTGCAGCGGTCAGCCCCTCACAGGCAAAGTGACATAGGACTACGTCGCTAGCCTGTGAGGCTCTAGGGAGCGAGCGCCGCCGTAGGCGCGCTCCCGCTCAGTCAAGGACCCCGCACGTGTGCCCGGCGGACCCGATGTCCACGGGCCGATCCGGTTTTGCTCTTTATAGCTTGTGAGGGAGCAGCGAACAGCTGTCAAAGAAAAAAAAAAAAGCCTCCAAGTTAAGTAAACACAATGATTACAATGTATCTCTTTGTTCCATCTGCCAGAGGAGGGAAGTTTAACCTCTTAAAGACTAAACCCATGACATTTTAGATTTTGAATGCACAATTGTTACAAGGTATCTGCCGATACCGATCCAGAAGGATTATTTTGTTATAAGCTCACAAAACAGTACTTCCGGATCGGACTCGGGATCTGCGATTTCACAAAGCAAAAGATCGGGACCAAAAAAGTCGGATCAGTGCATCCCTAGTAATAACACCACACATTGTGGGTGTGTATACAGATCCTAAATGAAAGCCCAGTAACAAAAAAAAAAAAAAAAAAAAAAAAAAACACAGTGGGTGGGATGTCACATCTTAATATTTTTATTTTTTTTTAACTTGGGTGGGTACATGTGATCAGCACAGGGCCAATCAGCACTGTCCAGACAGAATTAGGGTCTTGAAACTGGATAGGACAATCATGGGAGAAATGAAAACTCCTCTTACAAGCTACCAGCACTCACTGATACAAGTTACAAAATTTGCTATATACTGCTGATGAGAAAAAGGTATCCATTTATATTTACTAAAACAATTGCATTTCCATGTTCTGTGTACTGCAGATATAGTGAATGCAGAATCTGGGTTTAGTAACACCAAGTCAGAAAGTCAACTCAGTTTAACATTCTGTGAAATTCACTGCAAGGTTTGACACCCTTACATAAGCAGTGAGGATTTACCTCCTGCATCTATATTGTGTATGTCCTTTTTATTCCCTACTTGATGTTGCCATTTATATTTAAATCTCTTCTTGTGATTTGCATATCTCTTGCATCCTGGAAAGGCAATACTTTTTTTTACTGGTTCAGGAATGCAGATTCTTATATCATACCTCCACTTTTAACCTGCTGGACAATAAAAGCAACAGCACCGCCTCCATCCAATGAGCACGGAGCTGCAGGAAGCAAAGTGCTAAACCAAGAAATACAGTGATCTCCAGATTGAAAGAGTTGTGTGCATCACAATACTGATTACAATTGGTCAGGAAAAAATAAATAAAAGTAACAAAAAAAAAACGGACATTAGGCCAAGGCAGGTTCTCAGGCTAACAGCTTAAGGGTCCATTCACACTAGCGGTCGGTCGCTTGCCATTGAATAGTACAGGACCCGTTCTAATAGGAGCGACACAAGTCGCTCTGACTTAGAAAAAGGGTCCTGTACTACTTTGGGGCGACCTGGAGGTGACTTGCATTGACTTCAATTATATGAAGTCCCTGCAAGTCGCGCCGAGGTTGCCCCAGCAAGTCGTGTCGCGCCAGTCTGAATGGGCGCTTAGGGTTTTAGGCTTTAGGCGCATTTAACCTGCTTCAATCAAATTTTGCATGGTCCTGTATGGGAGGGCAAAAAGCATATCGACACAGACCTCAGTATAATCAGGTAATGCACAACATTCATATATTATGAAGAGCAGGGCATGTATTACTGATCAGATTCTATATAAAAGCATCCTAGAGGTAATAAATGATCCAATTATAAGCATTTGAGTACCTTGAATGTGTTCTTAACATCATCTTCACTGAAGGTCTTAGGAATCATCACAAATATCCTAGTTAATTCTTCATCTTCCACATCTCTGTGATTCGAAGACCCCCGGGACTGCGCAATAAACACCTACATAACAGGGTATAAAAAAAAAAAAAAAAGGAAAAGTTTGAAACTAAACATTGAGACTTTGTCCACAGAAATTACTAAACCTGAGCCAACACACACAGGTAGTTCCCACAGACAATAGCGGGATTCCAGCACAGGTCAACTGTGGTTACATGCACATTGGAACTGCTTACATTTTCCATGACTTAGGGTTAAAATGTTCAACATATAGGAAAACCTTCAGCCACTACATATACATTTAATAGTCAATTATTTGGATATCAGAGCTATAATAATAATCTGCCAGATACTAAAACTTTCTGAAAACCCTTTACTTTTTTACAGAATACTTTATAAACTTAAATTTTTTTTTCTTTTCTTCACACAAATGACCCATGTAAATATACTATTGGCAAAAATAAGATTATGCTAACTGTATGGTGTAATAATAAAAATAAATAATCAGTGTGAATATTTTTCTATTACACGCCTTTGTTTTTTTCTCTGCCTATATTCAGGTGAACCTGTGCAAAAAAAAAAAAAAAATCTTACACACACACACACACACACACACACACACACACCATCTCATAAGGCTACGTTCACATGTAGGCACTTTGGGGCGTTTTTCAGCTCTAAGGATCAGCTCAAAAAATCCCCAACAAGACAAATCCTATTCATTTCAATGGCCCCTGTTCACATCTGAGCGTTCCGACGCCTTGAGCAAAACGCCCGATGCTCCAAAAAAGTACATGTGCTTCTTTTTGGGCAGATTACAGGCGTTTTTGCCCCATATACTTAATGCAAACGCTGGAAAGGCGCTTATCAAATAGCAACGCCTAGATGTGAACGTAGCCTAAAATTAAGAAGATCATGAAAAAGTGATTTCAGTAATTCAATTCAAAAAGTGAAATATTGTTAGAAAATCAAGGTCCCAGAGGAAGAGTGGAGAGGCACAGAATCCAAGTTGCAGGAGGTCCGGTGCAAAGTTCCCACAGTCAGTGAGGATTTGGGGAGCCATGTCATCTGCTGGTGTTGGACCGCTGTTTTATCAAGTTTAAAGTGGAGTTCCACCCTAAAATTAAACTTACCTCCATCTTCTCGCTCCAGGTCACCTGAAAAACAAATGGATAATCGCAATTTTTTTTTTTACTTACCTTGTAGAGAAAATATACTTACCTTAGTTCCTTCTTCCTCCCCTCGGCGGCCACGGCGATTCGTCACTTCCTGGCTTTTGCATTGATTCCTGGGAGCTGAACGTCATCGCTCCCAGGAATCAATGTGCCTGCACCGGCCCCGACGTCAGTTCCGGTGCGCACACCAGAAGTGACGGCGGGGCCAGTGCAGTGCATCGTGGGACCGAAGAAGGAAGAGGATGCAGAAGAGGATCGCGCTGGCTTCAAGCTGCCCACACCTGAGATGCCAGCGCTGGGGAATACTTTTTCAAGGTAAGTATTTCTCCTAAAAGGTAAGTGCAACCCGGGACAGATGAGAGGCTAGCCATTGTGGAATGTACTAGCCCTGACTGTCCCGGGGGTATTTTTATTAAAAAAAGTATAACCAGGGTGGAACTCCACTTTAAAGTGAGTGCAGCCCTCTACCAAAAAATTCTAGAGTACTTCATGCTTCCCTCTGCTGACCAGCTTTATGGAGATGCGTTTTTTTTTTGCAGCAAGACTTGGCACCTGCATACACTGCCAAAAGTATCAATACCTGGTTTGATGATCATGGTATCACTGTGCTTGATTGGCCAGCAAACTCTTCTGACATAAACCCCATAGAGAATCTGGGGTATTGTCAAGATGAGACACCAGTCCCAACAATGCAGGCGAGCTGAAGGCTGCTATCAAAGCAATTTGGACTTCCATACCACCTCGACAGTGCCACAAGCTGATCGCCTACATGCCACGCCACATCGATGCAGTAATTCATGCACAAAGAGCAACGGCCAAGTATTGAGTGCATACTATACCGTACGTGTACATTCTTTTCAGTAAGCCAACATTTCTGTATTAAAATCTTTTTTTTTTATTGTAATATTCTAATTTTCTGAGATACTGAATTCTGGGTTTTCACTAGCTGTAAGAAATAATCAAAATGAAAAGAAAAATTCTTAAAATATATCACTGTGTGTCTAACGCATCTATATAAAATATATGAGTTTCACTTTTCATACGGTTAAAACTTTTAAAAATCAATCTACGTCTGGCGTGCAATTGAGAAAGAATGCCATCACAAACCCATCCCACATTTCCCCCGATTGTGGAACCATGGCGATTCCTCCCACAATACAAATCACCCAGGTGTGAACAGAGCAGAGGAAATTAAGCTTTTTCCGGCAAAAAATGTGCATTATTTAAAAAAAAAAAATTCCTACAGAAGCCTGCAAAGCATTAGACCCACAATCAGTGGGTGACGGGTGCAGTGCCAGGCTCCTGAATGTTCTTCCTCCAGATGGCTGCCGGTGTAACGTGAGAATTACCTACCCCGTGAGAAAAACCTACCCTCGTCACTTCCGGCCAGGAACAGCTGAGCAGCGCAGCAGTGCGCATGCTCACAGTCCCGGATACCTAATGGGACAACAGAGGAGCTGACTAGTGCGCATGCGCACTAGTATGGAAATATGTCGGTGTACCGTTAATAAAATCTACCCACGCCGCGGTTACATAAAACAGCTGGGCTGCATTATGAGTCATCTCCGCTGCTGTCACTTCTCTGATCTGGGCTAGTAAATAGAAAAGCGGCTGGCGGCTCTGTGATTTATGTTTTCATACACCCGCCGCCGCTTTTATATTTACTTGCCGAGAGCAGGGAAGTGACAGGGACAGGAGAGGAGATGACTCGTATTGCAGCACAGTTATTTTAATGTAACCGCCGCATTACATACAGTGGCGTGAACCGGAAGTGACGAGGGGTAGGTTTTTCTCACGGGTAGGTAATTCTCACGGAACACCGCTACCTCTGTATGGGTTTCAGTTTGAAAACTGGAGGAATAGACAACAGAGAGCGCTGATCAGCACAATCGGAGCCCATTGGAGAATTACAGGCCGCCTGCCGCAGTGGGAGATGGGACATGTAGTTACTTCCAGTGATGGAGAGCCTTGGCACCCCAGGTGTTTTGAAACTACATATCCCATGATGCTCATGTACTCTGCAGTGTAGGTGATCATGGGAATGGTAGTTTCAAAAGATCTGGGGTGCCAAGGTTCACCATCACTGCGACGGTTTAGTCACTGATCATAAGCGAAGTAAATGCAGCGCATGCAGCTGAGGAGCCCACTACATTCTAAGGTAGGTGAGAAACTATGGATGCACAGTGATGGCAAGATGGAACAAAGGGCATTTACTATAATATATATATATATATATATATATATATATATATATATATATATATATATATATATATATATATACACACACACACACACACAAATATATATATAAATATAAAGGCTACCAAAGGAGCAGAGTATGATACAAGAGAATATACGGCAGTGGTCAGGCCTGGCAGGATCCCGCCATTGTGAGGAGATCCGGGGACTCCCAGCCACGTGGACAGCGCAGGCCGATGATGACGTCACGCGGCCCTCACCTTGATGGGCTTGCTGCTGTCTCCCAGGTGACGGCCGTGCATCTCCTCCATCGCTCGGCAGGCATGGGACGACTTGGCGTACTTGACGTAAGCGATGCCTTTAGACTCCTTTGTCTGTTTGTCCCTCACCACCCACACGTCCTGGATCTCGCCGAACGTCGAGAACTTATCACGGATGATATCCTCCGATACCGACCGACTCACTACCAGGAACACCCGGCTGTTAGGAGGGTCGTCCAGATTGCCAACTGAGGGACGGAAACCGCTGCTGTCTTCCATTATGGCGGCGAGAACGAACGGATTACAGCTGACTGAGAGATAAACACAGATACAGGCCTCCAAGCAGCCAAGACCCGCCCTTTCCGGTGACGTGGGAGTATAATGGTCTCTGTGTGCCCAGCTTGTTGGCGAAACTCATTCTTTGCGCAGCGACCTCTGCCGGCTGGAGGATAAGAATGCAGTAGATGTAAAAGGAAGCCTGCTTGACCTGATGTGGTTTACTTTCAACTCCAGAAGGTTTTGTCCCTTACCTGACCAGGCCATTTTTTGTTATACGGTGGCTTTACCTGACAATTGCGCGGTCTGTAATCAAATTAAATTGATGTCTTTTTTTCCCACAAATAGAGCTTTTTTGGGGGGTATTTGATCACCTCTGCGGTCTTATTGTTTTTGCACTATAAACACATAAAGCCCAACAATTAAAAAAAATAATATATATATATATTTTTTTTTTAAATTGTCGATATATATATATATATATATTTATACTTTCTGCTATAAACATACCCAATAAAAAAATGTAAAAAAAATCAAATTTCTTCATCAGTTTAGGCCAATATGCTTTCTGCTACATATTTTTGGTAAAAAATAAATCCCAATAAGCGTATATTAATTTTGCTCAAAGTTATGGCGTCTACAAATTATGGGATAGATTTGTGGACTTTTTTTTGTTATTGTTTTTCCTAGTAATGGCAGCAATCAGCGATTTGTTTTGCAGGACTGCGACATTGCAGTGGACAAATCTGACACATGGTGACACTTTTTGGGGACCAGTGACACCTATATAGTGATCGGTGCTAAAAAAAAAATGCACTGTCACTGTATAAATTACACTGGCAGGAAAGGGGTTAACACCGGGACGATCAAGGGGTTAACTGTGCTCCTAGGGAGTGCTTTCTAGCTGTGGGGGGAGTGGATGCTCTAGAGGAAAACAGAGACCTGTGTTTCAGCTCAGCTAAAACACAAGATCTCTCTTTTACTACCTGACAGAACAGCGGTCTGCCTTGTTTACATAGGCAGACATCCGTTCTGGCTTTCCTCCAAATGATCAGCCGGTGGGCATCATGGCAGCCGGACCCACTGATTTGCTCCCGCTGTGTCCAATCACAGATTGCGTGCACAAATTACGTACATGTACATGATTTTGTGCAGCCGGGCCACCCTGCCGCAGTATATATGCGGTAGGCGGTCCGGAAGCGGTTAAAGAATCATTTGGTAAAACAGACCCTTAAAAGGTGTCATCACATTTGAAAGTTTTTCTTCGTCTTCAGGCTGGGGTCCACACATGCTGCGGCCACGGCTCACAGCAGGGGATCGGGTGCAGGTGCAAATCAGGTCCAAATTTCTGCCTGAATTTGGAGCCAAAGACGCACAGGAACCTTTCCAAATGTGGACCGCAACCGCCCAGGCCCAGAGGTGTGCGAACCGGCTCAATTGAGAGCCGATCACACTCTCCTGTCATGCGAATTGGATGCAGGGAAACCCACATCCAATTCACATCAGTGTGAACCCAGCCTTAGGACAGTCCCAAAGAAACTCTCAAAATTTATTTGAAGAGACAGTGTTCCCGTACTAGTAAAGAAGAAATAGATGCTTCTTTGCATTTTGGATAGAGTAAGGGAGGGTTATTATAACCCCTATGGGTTTTTTCTTGTTGTCACTAGAACTATGGTCCCTACTGGGAGATTTGGGATTTTATTTTACTCTCAGAGATAACAGTGACCACAGCAAACAGAGTGGGTACTCTCCTTAATGGTGACAAAGACAGCAATATTTAAAGGGGGTTGATTCTTTTCTATACCCACATGTATATGGATCCTTGAGGGCTACAATGTAGTGGCTGTGTGCAGTATGATGTAAGCAATGCTGACGCACAGATTGTGGTGCATCACACTGTTTATTTATTTATTTTTTTTAAGTTAACTTTTTAAATGTTTCCTTGACCATTGTGGTCCGAGGTGGTGGACTGCGTAGCATCCAAAAAAAATGACTACATATACTTCCCAGCTTTAGAACTTGAGGATGAGGGACACTTGAGGGTGGTGTAAGGGCGCCATGCCAAAAGGTGGGTGTGGCCAAACTGTTAACAGTGGAAGGGGTTTAAGGGGCATGGTTAAACAGAAAACCTGGGCTTCCTTGTACCTACAAAATATGATTTGATAGCTTTGCACCAAGCAAGAGTCTCACAGACACGTACCATATAAACCTCAGCACAATCATTAGAAAATAAAAAAAACTTCCGCTACAAATGGTTTTGCATACACTGAAAATAGACAAAGGGCTAACACTTTGATCTGACCTTAAAAAAGAACTGCATTAAAATAGTCACAGACTGCATACCAGCAACTGTGGAGACAATGAATACTTCGGTAAGAAGTATGTAGTGTACAATATAGTGTATATAGATAAGGCAGAGTGCAGGGGTCAGGAGTGTGTAATGCAATGGGTTTAAGGCTCAAAAGTACGTAATGCACAGAGTGTATTACCAAATTCCTAATCCCAGAACAAATCCTCTCCTCCTTTTAGTACAAATACCCTTCCTCACCAAATTTCCCCCCAATTCAACCTCTTTTTGTACAAATCCTCATCTCCCCAGCACAAGTACTCCCCTTCTAACACAAATCTTCTTAACCCCCCCCCACCAAAATTCCCTCCCCTGGCACAAATCCTTCCCCAAAACCCCTCCTTCTAGCAAAAATCCTCTTACCCTCCCAGGGCCCCCCCCCCCCCAAATACAAATGCTCCTGCCTTCAAATATCCCCTCCTTTGAATCCCTCCCAACACAAATGACCCCAGCTCACCTTCTGACAAAATTCCTCTAAGTCTTCTTTATTAAAGAGGTTGTAAACCTCAGAAAGAAAAAATAAAAAACCTAAAAGACAAAGGCAGAATGAGCTAGTATGCATTATGAAATACTTACCTTAGAACGAAGCCCCCACAGTGCCGCCCGCGCACCGGTGACATGGCCGACATGTTCAGCTGTCTTACTTCCAGGTTCGTGTCCTCTGGCCATCTGACTGCATGTGCCCGTTCACGGCACAGGGCTCTAAAGAAGTGGCACGGGCGGCTGTTCCTTCAGAGCGCATGCACCAGTGATGTCACTGCCTGCATGCAAAGTAAATATCTCCTAAACTGTGCATGTTTAGGAGATATTTACAGTACCTATAGGTAAGCCTTATTATAGGCTTACCTATAGGTACAAGTTACAGAGGAAGCTTTACTTCCTCTGTAAGAGCAAATTCCCCCCTTCCCCTTGGGACAAATGCTTTTACAAATGCTCCCTCCAGCATGAGTTATTTTATCCCCTTCACCTAAATTCCCCCTACTGGCACAAATCCTCCCTTCCCCAAAATCCCTGAAACCCCTCTTACTAGCAGAAACCCTCTTACCCTCCCAGCACCCCCCTCCCCCAAACACAAATGCTCCTGTCTTCAAATCCCCCCCCCCCCCCCCCAGCAGAAATCCTTTAAATCCCTCCCAACACAGGTCCTCTTTGTTAAGCAAAAATTCTTCCCTTCCTCTTAGGAAAAATGTTCTTACAAATGCCCCCCCCCCCCAGCATGGGTCCTTTTATCCCCTTCTGGCACAAATCCCCCCTTCCCCAGCATAAATCCTCCTTCCCCAAAACCTTTCCTTCTACCAAAAATCCTCTTACCCTCCCAAATCTCCCTCCCCTCAATCTCTTTGCCAGCAAAAGTAGTCCACCCGCACTTCTGGGGTCAGTGTAAATGCGATGACATCAGCAGGCAGCACTGCCTTACATGTTTTGTCAGAGATGACGTCTTCTGGGGTACGGACGACGTACTGAGCCATCACTATTTATAAATGAGTGGAATGAAAAAGCCTAGTTTTGGTCCGCTGCAGTATTATTACTTAGCCAAGCCTTATTTTCACTCCTGGCTCTATTGTTGGATAACCAAGTACTTTATCCAACCTCAGTCAATTCCAAACTCACTCAAAATAGTCCACATAAATTGAATGGCTAATAAAAGCTGAAGTTCAAAAAAAAGGGGGAAAATATCAGTTTTGGATAGTATGAGTAATTATCCCACACGAAGGTAATTTATCCCACTATCTACCATCTTGTGGTTTTAAATCAAAATGGCATTCCAAAAAACTACCAAACTCATCTTAGATCATCTACAGCCCAATAAACTTTATAGTAGACACATGAAACATCCACCATAACACATTTTCCTCTGTGAAGAAAAAGTAACATATTCCTCTCTAATTATATAACTACAATCATATTATATATTATAGTTAAAAAAAAAAAAACAATAAAAATGTACATATCACAAATTTGGCAGAACAAGTTACAGTATATAATTATCTATAATAGGATTCCAAAATTTGCTAATCCCTCTAATTGCCATCTGGTGGTTAAGAAGCAATATGGCATCCAGAAACAAGGTTCACTGGCTTAAAGCGAAGTTCCAGCCTGAAAAATAAAATTTAGATAAAAATACCCCCGGGACAGTCAGGGCTAGTGCATTTCAGCAATGATAGCCTCTGAACTGTCCCAGGGTTCACTTCCCTTTTAGAAGAAATACTTACTGTGGCAAACACAGCCACTGTATATTGTCCTTCGTATATGCATTATGTGTATTGCATGTGTATACCTTTAAGAACCAAGTGCTTGTAGTGGGGGTTGTGTGGAGAGAGTGAGAACTTTTTCACTTGGGACTATCATATGTCTAAACAGTGTCCCTCAGGAGATGGGTGGGGGTTTGTTATTGTTAAATACCTGCCTCCTATTGTCCTATTGTTTCTGTCTGGCAGAGTAAGGTATTATGGGATGTTCAGCTCTGTGTGTGGAATGTCTCGAAGAGGGAGGGGTTTTGGGAGAGTGTAGATCCCTGTGTTTTTCAATAAACAAGCAGTCTAGTTTTGACCTCCAAGCCATGTGTCTGGTTATTGGAGGTTTGGGAATATTATACGCTACCAGGATTATTGTATGCTGTGCATGACTACCAGTGGAGATATCGTGGATCATACAGCTACTCCACTACACTTACCTTGAAAATTTATTGTCCAGCGCTGCCATCTCAGGTGTGGGCAGCTGAAGCCAGGGCGTCCTCTTCGGTCCCAGAATGCCCTGCACCTGCCCCGCTCGTCAGTTCTGGCACAGGCGCATCATCCCTGCACAGCTTCTGGGCACGCCCATTGATTCCTGGGAGCGATGACGTTCAGCTCCCAGGAGTCAATGCAAGCAGGAAGTGATGGCGGCGGCCGTGTCCGCAGAGGGAGGAAGAGGAAGTAAGGTAAGTATATTTTCTTTAAAAACAAGGTAAGTGAATAAAAAAAAATGTAATTATCCAATTCTTTTACAGGTAATTTAGAGCAAGCAGACAGGGAAAAAAATTTTCAGGGTGGAAACTCCGCTTGATTCCATTACGGACCTATTATCCATTATATTAAATATATTATTCATACCACATTTTCCCCTACAGGGTAAATGTTGGTGACATATTCCTCTAAGAAAATGAATACTAAAACCTAAATGTTAAAACATAGAGATACAAAAAGGGCATTTTATTCCTTAGATAGAAAGATGGGGGGAGGTACTACTTGTACTCGTCCCATTATGTGTAATCTATAAATGCATTATTTTCTGTGTCTACATTAAGCTCAAAGGGGGTGAAAGTCTTAGCATTATATATCCATTTCATCTCTAGTTTGGCTATCTTAAAACCTTTAGTTAAAAACATGCCATCTTACATTAGGGACACAAGACATACCATCAATGGCGGTTACTACATACGCATGGAAGTGCAATTTTTAATGTTTTAAATAAACAATTAAGTGATTTCAAACTACTGGAGTGCTTTTTTTCCTAAATACCTTATTCCTTGGTAATCGTCATGACTGGCCTGAAGACAAGCAGTGAGAGCTCTGTTCCATAGGAGTGCATTTCCATCTACAACATCCCATAGAGGGTTATGACCATAGCTTGTTTGACCTCTCTAGAGATAGAGGATGCCCCTCTCATCCTACATCCTATGTCCATCTCCAGTCCCATCTCCTCCATCCCATGTCACTTTTTCACGTGGACTATTCTCACAAGATGCAGCTATGATTCATTGAATGTTTTGTTATTCATATTTTTTTGTAATAAGCGTGTTTTTTTGTTGTTTCCAGTGAACTAGCTCTGTGGAAGACAAGGTATTTTCCCTTGTTTTAAGGTGGAACTGTGTTGGAATAGCTGTGCCATGCAGTCCCACCGCTTTCTCTCTCCTAACTGGCTCAGAGGCAGCAGCAAGGCAATTTTTTAGCACTGTGCTACTTTAACTGGTCATGCAATACTGTACGCAAATTAAATGTACCGTATTTATTGGCGTATAACACGCACCGGCGTATAACACGCACCTCACATTTAGGAGGGAAATTTTAGGAAAAAAGCTTAAAATTTTAAATAAACAGCATTGAACTCAGAACTATTTTTTTTAAATCAAATGCAGTCTTACCTGTGCCCATGAATGCAGCCTCCCCAGCGCAGTGTCCATCAATGCAGCCTCCCCAGCACAGTGTCCATCAATGCAGCCTCCCCAGCACAGTGTCCATCAATGCAGCCTCGCCAGCGCAGTGTCCCCAATGCAGCCTAGCCAGCGCAGTGTCCCCAATGCAGCCTAGCCAGCACAGTGTCCCCAATGCAGCCTAGCCAGCACAGATCGCCCATATTGCATAGATCGCCCATATATTGCACAGAGCGCCCATATAATTTTTTTAATAAAGCCGGGCCGCGCTGAGGCAGAGGGGGGCGGCCGTGCGAGGAGAAGCAAATATGAGCCGCCGCTTTCACCTGATGTCCCAGCGCCTATGATAGACGTCACACTTCCCGTGTCCCGGCATTGGGCCACTGTGCTGTCCATCATAGGAGACGGGACTTCCTATGACAGCAGCCGCTCGTCCTTCCTTCTGCTCCACCCCCCCTCCTCTTCCTCTCAGCACTGCCTGGCTTTTTTTTTTTTTACTTTATCGGCGTATAACACGCACTGGTGCTTTGCCCTCCATTTTTAGGAGGAAAAAGTGCGTGTTATACGCCGATAAATACCGTATATATTTTTTCACACAAATAGAGCTTTCTCTTGGTGGTACAGTGATCACCACTGGGTGTTTTTTTTTTTTTTTTTTTTTTTATTTAAATGAAAAAATACCGAATATTTTGAAAAAAAAAAACACAATTTTTTTTCTGCTACAAAACATCTCCAATAAAAACAAAATAATAAAAAAAAAACACAAATCCTAATTTTCTTCATAAATTTTGGCCAAAATGTATACTGCTACATGTCTTTGATAAATAAAAATCCCAATAAGTGTATATTGATTTGTGTGAAAGTTATAGTGTCAACAAACTATGGTATATATACTGGAATTTTTTTATGTATTTATTTTTTTAATTTTACTAACAGCAGCAAACGGTGACTTACAATGGGCAATCTAAAACTAACTGACGCTGGGGGGGGGACTGACTAACTGCCATTGACATTACCATTGACGAGCTCCAAGTCACTCCACCATCTTGCTCCTGCACACATGTGTCTGCTCCTCAGCTACACCAGATGGTGAAAGTGACGTCTCAGCTCTCTTCCTTCGTTTTGCAGCCTGTGGATGGCGACTCTGCCCACGGCTCCAGACTAGCCCCAGACTAGCTGACTTTCCAGTGGTGGCTCCTCCTGCAACCCAGATCTCTTTGGCGTGCTCTCTCCTGCGCGGTGCAGAAACCCCTTTGCTGCTGCCATAACGCTGCCCAGCCTGCACGAATGGTACTGCAATGCAGATTGTGTTCCCTGCCACAGATACACATACATCTGCCTCTTCTGTCTGTACTTGAGCTCCAGTTGCACTTCTCTATTCACAAGCCAACTGAACTCCCTCACTGCTTTTAACGAGTGCACGGCAGACATTTTCTTCCACAGCACATGTACTGATAAAACCCCTAACATGCCGATTCCTTCCCATGTCCCGAATCACTGCTTTCTTGACCACAACTTGAAAGCACACTTGCACAAGTTACTGTAAAGCAGACATGATTTTCTCCTACAATACAGCACATCCTCTCTCCACTGACACTCCATCACTTTACTTGAGACAACATAGTGTTTCTTGGGTAAATGTCCGGTCGTTGTAGGTAGCAACCACTGCTGTAACTCAGAGGGCATCCCAGAAGATGCCCCCAAATGTAGCACTCTCCCCATAGGGCTTGCTGTGTGATGACTTCTTGGGCCTCCTCTGATTACCCGCAGACAGTCACTTAGGGGAAGTTCACACATTCATCCTTACTCCCAATGGCTCGTTACTCAATAAACAGTCCAGGGGTGTTTGTTTTTGATATTTATTGTGGAACTTGGATGGGAGAAGGGAATAGTGGGATACTCCAACTCCAACTTGAACTATTTACAGTTGATAAGGACAACTCTCACTTGGCCTCACCAGGTTACTTGTGGAAGCAGTCACACTGCTTTACCATACTGCCACTTGTATGGAAAGGGGATGAGGGAGATGGGACTGGAGGAGGAAGAGCACATGGGATGGAGGATGAGAAGGACATGGGATGGGGAGATATGACTGGAAGAGGAAGACATGGGATTGGGGAGATGAGACAGGAAGAGGAGGACATGGGATGGGGGAGATGGCACTGGAGGAAGAAAAGGACATGGGATGGAGGTAAAGGACATGGGAGAAGGAGGACATGGGATGGGGGAGATGAGACAGGAAGATAAGGACATGGGATGGGGGAGATGAGACAGGAAGATAAGGACATGGGATGGGGGAGATGGCACTGGAGGAAGAAAAGGACATGGGATGGAGATGAAGGACATGGGAGGAGGAGGACATGGGATAGGGGAGATGGCGCTGGAGGAAGAAGAGGACATGGGATGGAGGAAAAGGACATGGGATGGGGGAGATGAGACTGGACGAGGAGGAGGACATAGGATTGGGGGAGATGGGACTGGAGAAAGAGGACATTGGATGAGGGAGCTGGGACTGGAGGAGGAAGAGGACATGGGAAGGACATGGGATGGGGGAGAGAAGATTGGAAGAGGAGGACATGGGATGGGGGAGATGGGACTGAAGGAGAAGGGGACCTGGGATGGGGGAGATGGGACTGGAGGAGGAAAAGAACATGGGTTGGAGGATGAGAAGGACGTGGGATGGGGGAGATGAGACTGGAAGGGGAAGACATTGCATGGGGGAGATGGGACTGGAGGAGAACATGGGATAGAAGATGAGAAGGAGCGGGATGGGGGAGTTGAGACTGGAAGAGGAAGACGTGGGATGGAGGAGATGGGACTGGAGATGGACATAGGATGGAGGATGAGAGAGGCATGGGATTGGGGAGATGAGACTGGAAGAGGAAGACATGGGATGGGGGAGATGAGACTGGAAGAGGAAGACATGGGATGGGGGAGATCGGACTGGAGAAGGGAGGAGGACATGGTATGGAGGATGAGTAGAACATGGGATGGGGGAGATGAGACTGGAAGAGGAAGACATGGGATGGGGGAGATGAGACTGGAAGAGGAAGACATGGGATGGGGGAGATCGGACATGGGATGGAGGATGAGTAGGACATAGGATGGGGGAGATGAGACTGGAAGAGGAAGACATGGGATGGGGGAGATGAGACTGGAAGAGGAAGACATGGGATGGGGGAGATGAGACTGGAGGAGGGAGGAGGACATGGGATGGAGGATGAGTAGGACATGGGATGGGGGAGATGAGACTGGAAGAGGAAGACATGGGATGGGGGAGATGAGACTGGAGGAAGGAGGAGGACATGGGATGGAGGATGAGTAGGACATGGGATGGGGGAGATGAGACTGGAAGAGGAAGACATGGGATGGGGGAGATGAGACTGGAGGAGGGAGGAGGACATGTTATGGAGGATGAGAAGGACATGGGATGGGGGAGATGAGACTGGAGGAGGGAGGAGGACATGGGATGGAGGATGAGTAGGACATGGGATGGGGGAGATGAGACTGGAAGAGGAAGACATGGGATGGGGGAGATGGGACTGGAGGAGGGAGGAGGACATGTTATGGAGGATGAGTAGGACATGGGATGGGGGAGATGAGACTGGAGGAGGGAGGAGGACATGGGATGGAGGATGAGTAGGACATGGGATGGGGGAGATGAGACTGGAGGAGGGAGGAGGACATGGGATTGAGGATGAGTAGGACATGGGATGGGGGAGATGAGACTGGAAGAGGAAGACATGGGATGGGGGAGATGGGACTGGAGGAGGGAGGAGGACATGTTATGGAGGATGAGTAGGACATGGGATGGGGGAGATAAGACTGGAAGAGGAAGACATGGGATGGGGGAGATGGGACTGGAGGAGGGAGGAGGACATGTTATGGAGGATGAGTAGGACATAGGATGGGGGAGATGAGACTGGAAGAGGAAGACATGGGATGGGGGAGATGAGACTGGAAGAGGAAGACATGGGATGGGGGAGATGAGACTGGAGGAGGGAGGAGGACATGGGATGGAGGATGAGTAGGACATGGGATGGGGGAGATGAGACTGGAAGAGGAAGACATGGGATGGGGGAGATGAGACTGGAGGAAGGAGGAGGACATGGGATGGAGGATGAGTAGGACATGGGATGGGGGAGATGAGACTGGAAGAGGAAGACATGGGATGGGGGAGATGAGACTGGAGGAGGGAGGAGGACATGTTATGGAGGATGAGTAGGACATGGGATGGGGGAGATGAGACTGGAGGAGGGAGGAGGACATGGGATGGAGGATGAGTAGGACATGGGATGGGGGAGATGAGACTGGAAGAGGAAGACATGGGATGGGGGAGATGGGACTGGAGGAGGGAGGAGGACATGTTATGGAGGATGAGTAGGACATGGGATGGGGGAGATGAGACTGGAGGAGGGAGGAGGACATGGGATGGAGGATGAGTAGGACATGGGATGGGGGAGATGAGACTGGAGGAGGGAGGAGGACATGGGATTGAGGATGAGTAGGACATGGGATGGGGGAGATGAGACTGGAAGAGGAAGACATGGGATGGGGGAGATGGGACTGGAGGAGGGAGGAGGACATGTTATGGAGGATGAGTAGGACATGGGATGGGGGAGATAAGACTGGAAGAGGAAGACATGGGATGGGGGAGATGGGACTGGAGGAGGGAGGAGGACATGTTATGGAGGATGAGTAGGACATGGGATGGGGGAGATAAGACTGGAAGAGGAAGACATGGGATGGGGGAGATGAGACTGGAGGAAGGAGGAGGACATGGGATGGAGGA
Organism: Pelophylax lessonae; assembly: GCF_965119305.1. Lineage (NCBI taxonomy): Eukaryota > Metazoa > Chordata > Amphibia > Anura > Ranidae > Pelophylax > Pelophylax lessonae. Next base: position 241,463,135 of record NC_138773.1, read on the forward strand.
TGAGTAGGACATGGGATGGGGGAGATGAGACTGGAAGAGGAAGACATGGGATGGGGGAGATGGGACTGGAGGAGGATTAGAAAATGTATGTCCTGGAGGATATATTTCATTATAAGAGTGTTAAAATAAATGTGGGTGCACTGAAGGATTTGGTGGGATGGCCAGTGGGTGGATTGAGTGTGACGGCCAGTGGGCGGGCCCTGGGGAATGTTGGTGGTCAGGTCCAGGGGAGTTCAGGCCTCAAGTTGTGTAAGGAGCTCCAAAATTTCAGACAGCTGCCCTGACTATGGTTTGCACGCCCTGAACTAATTTTTAGTGTATTCTTTACTAAGTTTGCACTTATATAAGCATTTTGCAAGTATCAGGTGACAACAATTTGGAGCTATCATTATTTTATTCTCCAGTGCCTCTGCTTTCAGCAGATATATAACGTTTAGGGGGCTTTATCCTATATTCAGGCCTAAAGTGATTTTTTAAATATTATGCTTCATGTGGGAAAAAGCGTCTCTAGCAGCAAGCTCTGGCTGTGCTCCTCCTATACCAGTCTCCTGCCCCCCCCCCCCCCCCCACTATATGATTTCAGCCTTTGTACATGTACTAGGAATATATCAGAGATCTATGGAGTCCCCACGGCCAATCATAAACCCGCAAACCTCCCTCTACTCTACACATCATCACCATTCTACCGGCTACTTTTCTATTTTGGGAACTGTCAGTTTCCGCCGCCCATCCTATTCTCCCTGCCAATCGCCATGTGAGAGGCAAGAAACGCGTACAACTATTGGACAGTGTTGGCGCTGGGCGTGGTGCCGGTCTCCGGCTGCGGTGACGTCAACCTTACCCCTGTGAATACGGGTTGGATGGAAGAAGCAGGTACCGGGTCACATGTGAAGTGAATATCGGGATCTGCAGAGCGGGGCGAACAGTGACCGAGCAGTCCGGTGAGAGGGGGAGGGCAGGGGGGATCGGGTGCTGTGCCCATCTATGGAGGTCTAGGGAGGTCTAGTCCTTTCTGCTTGTGCAACTCTCATAGACTGGGCTCTGATCATTTACACAATGCATGCATGGAGTCAGCATCAAATGTATGTCATCAGTATGCTCCATCCCTTATTCATATACCTTATTATTGTCAGATCCATGGAGAAAATCACATAGGGATCTATAGAACTCTGTGACAGATGCCCATTGATCTGTATAGGGCTGGGTGGATTGTATGCTGATTGCTGGATAGTGTCAGTGTGAACGTGCCCTAAGCCTGCATTCACATCTGAGCCTTGCGTCTTTGAGCATTTTTCTGGGGGGGGGGGGGGGTTTGTGCGATTTTATACAGGATTTTTGAGCTTTGGCAGTTTTTTATTTATTAATTTAATAGAGAAAACTATTATTATTTTTTGCAAGGTTTTTCAGCTTTTTTTTTTTTTTTTTTTTTTTTTTAGGTTTTCCATCAGCTTATTTTTTACTTTTTTTTTTTAATTACTATTATTACATTTTTTTTTATTTTTTTTGTTAGGTAAAGAGGCTAGGATTAGGGGGTTAATATTTTTATTGCTTTATTATTTATTTTTGGTTAGGGTGTTAGGCCCCTTTCACATGGGGTGGATTTGTTTTGACGGACTCCACCTGCTCAGCGGGGATCACTCCACTAACACGCCGCTGAGCAGGCGGATGACATGTCAATCTCCGCTCACTGTGCAGAGGCAGACCTGTCAGATCCCCGCTCTCCTCTATGGGGAGATCCAATGAAAAGGACAGCCTGTCCATTTTCATCCGATCCGACCTGCTGGACGGATGGTGAACATATCGCCATATGTCTGCTTTCAGCAGATCTAGTCGGATCGGATGCCAGGCTGGTGTCAGCGGACATACGCCTCAGCATAGAGGAGAATAGGTGGCCCGATCAGGTCTGCCTGAAAAATGGACAGAGGGACCCATTCGGTCCAATCATGTAAAAGGGGCCTTAATACTACTACTACTAATAATAAAATAAATACACAAATACAATAAATTAATAATATGTAATAATAAATAAATCATTAAGTGCCGGTTCACACTAGGGCGACCTGTGAGGCGACCTGGTCGCCTCACAGGTCACCGCAGGTCGCCTCCCATAGGGAAGCTGCGGACCCGTTCTAATAGGAGCGACACAAGTCGCTCCGACCTAGAAAAAGGGTCCGGAGCTTCTTTGGGGCGACCCGGAGGCGACCGCCATACACTTCAATGTTATGAAGTCCGTGGCGGCCGCTCCGAGGTCGCGGCGCGCTGCTTGCACCGCGACCTCGGAGGTCGCGGTGCGAAGTAGCGTTGCTGCAATGTGAACCGGCGCTAACTCCTTACCCTTAAATAAATAATAATAATAAAATAATAATAACTAGACACCCTAACACAAAATAAATAATTACATTATTATTATCATTATTAATCATATTAATAAAAACTATTATTAACAATAATAATTTATTCATGATGCTTTTTAATTACTTATTTTACATTTATTTATTCATATATTAATTTTTTTTTCTGTTGAGCAGAAAACTGGAAAAACATGCAACAAAACTTGCGAAGGCGCACAAAAACGTGCAAAACGTGCGGTACCATTTCTATGGGAATAAAAATGCACTGAAAATGAGCAAATCTGCCCAATTAGAGCTACAAAAAAAAAAAGCTTCAGAACATTTTTAAACTTCAGGCAACTTGGAGTGGAAATTTGAACTAACTCCATAGAGAATAATTGTTTTTTTTTTTCTCCTCCAGCGTTCTGGAGCTTCAAGCTACAAAATGATGAGGTGTGAGCGCAGTAAACACGTGGTTGAGCTGCTTTTTTACTCCCCCCCCCCCCCCCACTGTCATTATATGACAGGTGCGGTGGTTATCAGGGATACTGACCAGTGACAGTATGTAAAAAATAAATTTACATTCTGTTATGAGAGTAGTTCAGTCTGTACTACTCTCTGGGGGTGATCAGGGATTTTTTTTTGTTTATACTATTATTGCTTTAGAGTAATGATCACTGTCATAAGCAATAACTGTTCAATACAATAACAACTGCCAAGAATAGTTTTCTATTTATGACAGCTTGCTTACCATGATCACATGGTACAGGGTGCTGTGATTAGCCCACAGCTAACAAATGGTGCCAGGGCCAATCTCAGTATCACAATAGTAAGCAAAATAGTCATGAATGGAAGCCATTTATGGCTGTTTTGTTTACATTGTAATCATGTGATTGCTATGACCAATCATAGGAATCACATGATACCCCGGCGGCACACAGTTGTCACAGGTTTGTGTTGCTGCTTGCCCAAGGGGGCATGCCAGTGTGCACATGCACCATGACATATCAGTACATTGCAGTGCCTGCAGCTGCCGCCCACTCGCAGTACATTTATTATTAAAACATACATCATCTTCTGAGTGATGGTCTTTAGGCCTCCTCATTGACCGGTGCGCATGCAGTACCACCGCTAAGTGCAACCCAGTCAAGTGTGTGTTGGCATTTTAAAGTGGGAACTAAGGGTATAAAATTTACGTGTCCAGCGGTCCTACACTCACATCTTCTTCTGAGGGATGGTCTTCGGGCCTCTTTATTGGCCAGTGCAGCTTGGCGTCACTCCTGCGCATGCACAGGCAGGGTTGCTGTTAGAAATCACAGGGTCCCATATAGATAACCTGACACAGGACCCCACACAGCCAATGCTTCAGTTATGAATGAACACAATGAGTGATTAGTACCAATGACTCATTGTGTTTATTCAGGAAAGGAAGGGGCTGGTAAATATGATATATATATATATATATATATATATATATATATATATATATATATATATATATACTGGACCATTCCCCCACTCTCAATCTTGAAGGATCCCATTGTGTACTTGCAGCTGCCGGTGGAAAGAAGAGGAGGAAAGCTGGAATCGCAGGGGGGCACACGGGGGGGGGGGTCTGGACAGTAGGGGGAAACCTATGATGCACAGGGAGGGTAATCAGTGTGGTGGGGGGGGGGGGCAATTACTGGAACCCATCCTTTGTATGGCTCTCTTTGCAGCAGATGAAAGCCAACGGGATGGAGAAAAGAAGAAGCCAGCTTTCAGCTGTTGCAGAGCGAGCCATACAGGGCATTGGTTCTGGTAATTGCCCCCCTGCCACATCAATTACCCTCCCTGCCCACATCTGATTCACCCTGCTGGCCCGGGCCCTGTACAGGTGGACTGGTGGTACCCCCTTATCTATGGCCCTGTGCACAAGAATCAGTCATCCTGGCATTGTGAGCTACACATGCTTTTCTTCAGTGAAAAACGCAGGTAACTGCAGTGCCACACATAGAAGACTAAAGGTTTTTATATGTTATGTTCACACCAGAATGCTGTTTCACTATGTTCCAGAGCTGTGCAATTTTTTGCAACATGTTTGCATAATATCACCTAGAAAAGCATGTAAAAACGCACCTTCCACCCACAACAATGAGCTCAGAGGAAACATGCCTTAACAAAAGAAAATCATGCAGAAAAACACCCATAAACATGCAGAAAAACGCGCAGAAGCGCAATTGACTGCAGGTGCATTTTTTATACGTTGTAATGCTATTGAGCCCTTAAGACTAAATGACTTCAGCAGGTGTTTTGGAATACGTCGAAGGAGGCCAGAGTTCTATTTTAGGTAAGTCTGAGTGATTCAACACACCCTTTCTGCATAGACCAGCAAGCCTTATCGTATTTTAAGCACATGTTACATGACTGCCTGACTTTTCTTATCTCCCCCATTCATTCTTGTATATTGTGTCTTTATGTTTCTATAGGCCAGAGGCAGAAATCAAAATGGGTGATGTGGAAAAAGGGAAGAAGATTTTCATCCAGAAATGTGCCCAGTGCCACACTGTTGAGAAAAACGGAAAGCATAAAACCGGACCAAATTTATGGGGTCTCTTTGGTCGCAAAACAGGACAGGCTCCAGGATATACCTACACTGATGCCAACAAAAGCAAAGGTATTAGCCACTTCCAGACCAGGCCTTTTCTGGCACTTTTTGTTTACATGTAACAATCAGCATTTTTTTGCTAGAAAACTACTTAGAACCCCAAACATTATATATATATATATTTTTTTTTTTTTTTTTTTAAACCGAGGCCCTAGCGAATAAATTGGTGGGTTTTGCAATTTTTTTATGTCACACCGTATTTGCACAGCGGTTTTTCAAACACAAATTTCTCTTTCGTTCATTGACCGACACAGCTCCTGATTCTTCTTAACCATTGGGTTATATTGTGTATAAAATTAAATAAGTGCGCAGGATCAGTAATGTGAATAGCTGCAACCTTCGAACCAAATGGTGATAAAATTGTGTAGAAAAGAAATCAGGTGCGCTAAAATTCACTGGTTTCACAAATCAGGAAAAGGTGTGACACTATAATGAGTGTCCCCCATATACCTGTGATGTGTTTCCAAAATTGATGTGCACTTGAACGGGTGTACAGTAAATACTATGCACCCTGGTGCATATACTTGGGTGTGTTATGGTGAATAGGTGATGATAAATGGATAATGTGATACCAACATAAACCAACAAAGTGCACAAGTAATTCAAAGAAAAAGTGTCCAATATTTCAATGGTTGCCACCTCAGTGTATAGTCCATATACATATAAAAGTGCATAAAGTCCCAATCGTCCCCTCACAGGCTAAAGTAAAATCCACTCTGTGGGTTCCTCTAGATCCGTGGGGTGCAGATGGGTTCCACCACCTTTGTGGGGATTAGCCCCTTACCATAGAGAGAAGAGGTTAAGGACGGATAATCAGCCCAGTAGTGTCTTGGGAATTCAGGGAGGTCACCGTGAAATAATCAGATAGTAAGTGTGGCCTCTTACCGGATCGCTCAAACCAAAAGGCGACTGTCTCACTGATCTTTCGGTGTCTCAACCCAATCCCGGTCCACTCTTGTTCTGGGTGTTACTCTCCGCACAGGTGAGGGCTTCCACGTGTATCTCACAGAAACAGAATCAGACCATAGCGCAGTACCTTTGACAATTTATTAAAACAAAAGTATCCAGTGCACTTACAGTTAGATGTTAACTAATGGACACAGGAAACCGATACCGATATTGGAGAGGCCGTGGCCGCCTGCAGTGCGGTCCTCGGCAACTTGCAATGACAATGCGGCGCTCCTCTGTGACGCGTTTCCACTAAACAGTCGTCTACGGAAATAGGAGTCCACTAAACAGTCGTCTACGGAAATAGGATATTGCCCCCTACAGGAGTAGGATACTAGGAAGGAAAAAGCTTGACTACGCCTATGGCCAGTCCCAGGGGGTGTACACCCACTCTCTGCTATAGGCACTCAGTTTTTTTTCTGCCTAGTCAGGAGTAAGGACCTAGTTCTTTGCTGTGATCTCTGGTCCTGGCGATTTCGTCTTCAGGGCTGTCCGGTACAAATTAATTTGGATAATGCTATGGCTGTGGTTAATGTCAATCACCAAGGGGGCACAAGTAGTGTCCTGGAGGCTCGGTAAGTAGCCGGCATTCTAAGGTGGGCTGATCGATTTGTTCCAGCCCTCTCAAATTTCTGTCACGACTCCTGTGCAGGATCAAAGCAGAAGGGATTCCGTCTAGACTGACTCCGCTGGTCTTGGTATGCCGATCGGGTACAGCTGGTCGCCGATGCTCCTTGGGGGCCTCCTCTCAGGGAGGATCTGTTGTACCAAGGACCGTTCTTCTATCCTGCTTTACAGTCACTGGCTTTGACGGTTTGGCTGTTAAATGCAAGGTGCTGAAGGATGGAGGTTTGTCTGAGTCTGTGATTCCTACACTGTTTAAAGCTAGGGAATCTACTTCTAGGAAGATCTACCTTCGTATGTGAAAGACGTACATTGCGTGGCGTGAGTCTCTTGGGGTTCATCCTTGCTCCTTCTCAGTGGATCGGATCTTAACCTTCCTTTATGGGCGGGTTGAACAGAAATTGTCCTTGAGTACCATTAAGGGCCAGTTATAGGCTTTGGCGGTCTTTTTTCCAACAACCTTTGGCCTCACACTCCCTGGTGCGTACCTTTCTTCAGGGTGTGTGACATTTGGTTCTTCAGTGTGGGCTCCGTTGCCGCCCTGGGATTTTAATGTGGTGCTTTCAGCTCTACAAAAGTCTCCCTTTGAAAATATTTGGGAGGTTTCCCTGCTTGCACTGGTGAATATGCACGCAGGGTGTCGGAACTGGCGGCATTATCCTGTTGTTCACCTTATTGGTAATTCACAAGGATAAGGTGGTGCTTCGCCCCTGTCCGTCATTCCTTCCTAAGGTGGACTCTGACTGTCATTTGAATGAAGACATTGTGTTGCCTTCCCTGTGTCCCATGCTAAACACCTGAAAGAAATTGCCTTGCTTGCCTTGGATGTGGTCCAGGCAATTAGGGTGTACCTGGCAGTTATGAGTCTTTTAGGAAGTCAGACCCTCTATTTGTGCTCATGGATCAGACAGACGGTGGTTCAGGCCTATTGCATCAGGAGTCAGGTTCCTCCTTTCCCTGTCAAGGAGCACTCTACTAGGGTGCTTAGTGCCTCCTGGGCTTTCTGTCATCAAGCGTCAGTGACGCAGGTTTGCGAGGCGACCACCTGGTCGACAGTCATACTTTTACAAAAATTTTATAAAGAGGATGTGTTGGCATCTGCTTATGCTTCTTTTGGCCGCAAAGTTTTGCTGGCTGCTGTTTAGAAGACCTGGTCCTCTTTGAGGGTGTATTGTTTTTTTTTCAGGTAAGCTCCAATTGTTTATGGTTGAGCTCCATGTTACCTGGTTGGCTATGGTTAGCCTTGGGAATTTTTTTCTGCTTTTTTCCCACCCCTCATGTTTAACACTGCTTTGGGACGTCCCAATGGTTAAGAAGAACCAGGAGCTGTGTCCATCAATGAACGAAAGAGAAAATGGGATTTTTGACTTACCGCATACTCCATTTCTCTGATGTTCATTGACGGACACAGCACCCACAGAGTTGGCTTTCCTCTGACACTGCTTGAAATAAATGTATAGTGCCTATAGCTGAGAGTGGGTGTATACTAGGGCTGCACGATATTGGGGAAAAAAATCACATTGCGATATTTGTTCCCCAACGATATATATTGCGATATTACCCACCTCTTCCTGGTGTACATGGTACAGTCGCCTCCCCTCTGTATTTGGTACCTTCTTGGCAGCCTCGGCCCAGGTGCGCTCCCTCCGTCTCTTCTGTTTGTCCCTCATGATCAGGCTGTGAAGTCAGGGGGGAATCTCTCTGGATGGGGGCAGACGGACACGCGGGAAGTGGGGGTCACGCTGGAAGTTGCAGTCCTCTTCACCAGGCGGCTCCTTCGCACCGTAAGCACACTCCCAGTTCCCCACAATACACTTCCGCCCCACAGCACAGCGAACCAATCACGTAGTGAGTAGCGGCACAGCGAACCAATCAGGTGTGCAGGCACGCTTGATTGGTTCCCTGTGCCGCTGCTCACAGCGTGCTGCTCACCGCCCAGTCAGAAGTGCTGCAGAACACCGGATTTAACATGTGGGACGGCTGTATTCGTCTGCCTTCACTGAGTCCCCAATATCGCATGATCCGGCGATGTGAATATCGAATATTACATCTTACAATATTACATTATACGAATGTTACATCGAATATCGTTCAGCCCTAGTGTATACCCCCTGGGACTACCCATAGGCATAGTCAAGCTTTTTCCTGCCTAGTGTCCTACTCCTGTAGGAGACAGTATAACCCAGTGGTTAAGAAGAATCAGGAGCTGTATCTGTCAATAAACATCAGAGAAATGGTTTTTACGGTAAGTCAAAAACCCCACTTTTTTGGAAAAAATACATTTTTTTTTTTTTACATTTTAATAGAAAACACAATACATAACCTAGTTTTATTGTAAATTACAAAAGATGATGTTATGCCGAGTCAATAGATACCAAACATATCACATTATCCCCACTTTTATATACCTGTCAGCGCTGCCTTATCCATCCTTTTAAATCTATGGATAGACCTTAAAAGATCAGTGCGTGACAGACAGCCAAGAAATCTCAAAGAACTGGAAGACTTTTGTAAGGAAGAATAGGTAAAGATACCTCAAACAAGAATTGAAAGACTCTTGGCTGGCTACAAAAAGCGTTTACAAGCTGTGATACTTGCCAAAGGGGGCAGTACACGATATTAACTCTGCAGGGTGCCCAAACTTTTGCAGACGCCATTTTTTTTGTTTTCTGTTATTTTGAAAGGGCAAATGATGGAAATAAAATCTAACTTTTGTTAACGTATTATAAGAATGTCTAATCTGTAATTTGATGCCTTTTGGAGATTTTTTCATCTTTCCTTGGCTTCTTTATGCACATTAATACAAATTGTTACCTGGGGTGCCCAAACTTTCGATCCCCACTGTATGTGTGTGTGTGATATATATATATATATATATATATGTGTTAGGGCTGAACGATATTCGATGTAACATCGAATATCGTGCTGCAGGAGTGGGCGATAGTCACATCGCGGGATCAGCCGATATTGGGGACTCACAGTGAAGGAAGGTAGAAGAATACAGCCCGACCGCCCCGCATGTTAAGTCCGTCCTGCAGCTCTCCTGACTGAGCGATGAGCAGCGGCACAGGGAACCAATCACGCGTGCCTGCACACCTGATTGGTTCGCTGTGCCGCTACTCACGACGTGATTGGTTCGCTGTGCCGCTGCTCACCGCTCAGTCAGGAGAGCTGCAGGACGGACTTAACATGCTGGACGGATGTCGGCATTGTCGGGCTGTATTCTTCTACCTTCTTCCACCACTGTGAGTCCCGATTTTCTCTGCTTATGCCTAAGTTCCACAGCACAGTCACACACTGTCATGATCATCTTATTAACCTGCAGTTCCCTACATTACCATTAACCCTGGCTTGCCCTGTATGGTGCAACTGCAATGACATTTAGAAGAAGGCTGCTGCTGCACTACTTCCCAAATCCTACTACAGTAACATTAACCCTGGCTTGCCCTGTAGTACAATCAGAAGAAGGCTGCTGCACTGAATCCCTACAGTAACATTAACCCTGTATTTAGCCTGGATTGATGGCTCTCTCAATATCGCAATATATATCGTTGGGGAAAAAAAATATCGCAATGTACTTTTTTTCCAATATCATGCAGCCCTATGTATACCCCTAACCCAAAATCTGCATAGTTGGGTCAACCTGGCATGGCAGAGTACATGAGGCCTTAGAAAGTCAGGATTTCCAGAGAGCTTCAGCAGCAAATCAGTGCAGTGAAGTAGCACAGAAAATATAAGAGCAGACTCTTCCTTTGGATTAAATTGGATTCTGTTTACACAATGCAGGTTTACTGCAATGCAAGTTCCGAAACATCCACAATAAAAAATTGTAAAAAATCTATTTTTTTCATCAATTTAGGCCAATATGTATTCTGCTACATATTTTTGGTAGAAAAAAAAATACAAATAACCCTTTATTGCTTGGTTTTGCGCAAAAGTTATAGCGTCTACAAGCTATAGGATATATATATTTTTTTTTTTTTTTTTTTTACTAGTAATGGCAGCGATCAGCGACTTATAGCGGGACTGCGATATTGCGACAGACAAATCTGACACCTGACACTTTTTTGGAAACCAGTAACACTAATACAGTGATCAGTGCTAAAAATATGCATTGTCACTGTACTAATGCCACTGGCAGGGAAGGGGTTTACATTAGGGACAATCAAAGGGTTAACTGTGTGCCTAGCTGGTGTTTAGGTGTAGTGGGGAAGGTGCTTTTACTAGTGGAAGGCCCATATGGATTGGTGTTTCTGCTTTACGGGAACACGGGATACATGCCTTCTGTACTGACAGAAGGACAATCTGCTTTGTTTCTTTGTTTACATAGGCAGATCGCCATTCTGCCTGTGTACAGAACAATCAGCAGGCACCGGCGATGCTCACCCGGGGCTGATACCCAGAAGTTCAGAATCACGTCTAAAAAGTATATGTGATCCTGTGGAGCACAGCCACCCTGTAACAGTAAATGTGCTATAGGGTGGTCAGCAAGTGGTTAAAGTAAGTGTAACGTCTCGTGTGTTGTTTTTTTTTTTTGCCCTTCCCTCCTGTCGAGCACGAGCTGCAGCTCCCTGTGTCCATTAAGACACAGAGCTGTCGTTGGTTCCCGCACCCTCTTTCTCCTGATTGGCTAACTGACATTGATTGACAGCAGCGGTAGCCAGTGGCACTAGGGCTGTGTCCTAGCCAATCAAGAGAGAGAGTCTCCAATGGCCAAGGGACTCATGGACATCGCTGGACAGAAATGGACTTCAGGTAAGTATTAGGGGGCTGAGGGAGGCTACTGCACACAGAAGGTTTTTTATCTTAACGTAAAGTATGCATTAAGATAAAAAAAACCTTCTGCATTTACAACTCCTTTAAAGTGTATGTAATCCCTAACAATTAGCTTCTCCTATTTGCTCCATTTTGGTCTTTTTAAAGTGATTCTAAAGGTTCATTCTATGCTTGAAGGTAAAAAAAAAACATTCAGTATGCAGTCACTCCATTAATACTTACCCAAGCGGGCTTGTGATCCAGCAATGTGCACAAGAGCAGCTGCTCACCCAGGGCCCCGCCTTCTCGTTCATTGTCATTGGCTCCCGCTCCTGTCAGTCACAGCCAGTGAAGAGGGAGTGTGGGCAGGGCCCAGCCCTGTTCTGTGTGTCTTATGGCTTGGGAGCAAGCATGCACAAGTGCCCCCATAGAAAGTGGCTTGCTATAGGGGTACTTGGATAAGAGGAGCCGGAAGCGCTGGTGGGGTACCTTTTAGAAAAGGAAGATTGGGGATGCTCTGTGCAAAACCATTGCTCAGAGCAGGTATGTATTACATATTTGCTATCAAAACTGGAAAAAAATTACCTTTCTCATATCCCTTTAATATATTATATACTGCAGGGCTCAAAATTTAAAGTCCTGAGCTAGTAGCCAGGCCTTAAGGGTTACTCGCCACCAGCTGCCCCACCCAACTCCTAACCTGCCCCGCCCCTAATTCCGCCCCTAAACACGCCCTCATAAATTATCTCATAAAATTACACTGTTAAATGTTTTTGCATTAATGCAGAAGATGCAGAAATAAATATTAATAACAACGTTTTCAGTGCCCATCAGTGCAGCCTCATCAGTGCCCATCAAGGGTCTGGAGGGCGAGGCTGAAGAGCACTGGAGGGCTGAAGACCACTGGGGGGCTGCAGAGGGGGGGGGCTGAAGAGCGCTGGGAGGGCTGAAGAGCACTGGGGGGGGGGGGCTGGAGGGGGAGGCTGAAGAGCACTGGGGGGCTAGAGAGGGGGAGCTGAAGAGCACTAAGGGGCTGGAGAGGGGGGGGGCTGTACAGCACTGGGGGGCCAGCAAAAGAAAAAAAGAAGGTGGATAGGAGGGGGATGGGGCGGCTGCATATAGAGGAATTGATCTTTCCATATTCCTCCTGCAACCGCTGAATGCCTGCAGAGAGGAGAATCAGCAGCGCAGCACAGACCGAGGGAGCAGCTGATGATCGGCGTGAGTACCGGCTTGACACCCCCCCGCACCCCCCATTGGTATGCCACTGCTGGCCGGATAATGACAGAGCGCGGATCATCCCACTGTAACCGCTTTAATTGTAATTGCCGGGCGCTCGCCGACACACAGTCCCGCCTCCTAGCCCGACTTCTCTGATAGAGGTCCTGGTTGGCCAGGTGTTCTGTCTATCAAAGAAGCCGGGCTAGGAGGCGGGACTGTGTGTGTCAGCGAGCACCAGGCAATTACAATTAGAGCTGTTACAGTGGGATGATCCGCGCTCTGTCATTATCGGCTAGCTTTCCTCTTCTTCTCTCTCTCTCTTCCCCGGAGCAGCCCAACGCTCGCCCTACATCATTTTCCAATCGCAAAATGCTAGCAGGCGAGTGGAAAATTTGAGGGCTGCCATATAGAGCATTTTGTTAAATCTGTTTGATACAGGACAAAAAAAGAGCTCTTACACATAGCTTTTTCTTTTTACCAGTCCTAATCTGGCTTAGAAATTCATAATAATAAGTAAATAAAATGACTTTGGATGATTGGGATGTACATTTTTCCTTTATGACTTGGAGATTCTTAGCTATGGAATAAATTCCCACCTAGGAGCAAAACTTCAGATGTATGCCCATGTACATACTGTAGATAATAAGTGACAATGGACAACAAATAATGCTCATTGGATTATTATTTCCTTTTTTTCACAGGTATTGTTTGGGGAGACGATACTCTGCTAGAATATCTGGAAAACCCCAAAAAGTTTATACCAGGAACCAAGATGATATTCGCAGGAATTAAGAAGAAGAATGAACGCTTGGATCTAATATCCTATTTAAAACAAGCAACATCGGAGTGATTAGTCTAGTTGTATTAAAAATGTTAAAAGCCATGTTTGCAGCTGACAGCCACATTTTGTATCAATGTAAATGTCGTCATACTCATCTAACAAACTAAAAGAAACACGACTCTGAATGTCAACTGAAGAGGTGATGCAAGTATTGGTAAAAGTATTGGAAAGTATTGGTTCTTCCAAAACTATCTGTAGGTAGATGCTGGGGAGTAAAATCACTCACTGGCTTCTAAAGTCACTTGTGAATTCTGACAGCAAGATCTCTACTCTGGAGCTCAGTTCCCGGCCACCTTCTGTGTCCATTACTAAACACTCTCACAATGTCTGCTGGGTTTTTTAGTAGAAGTGTACTGAATATACATTTTCGTACTGAAAATTTAGGAGGCACTTTCCCGAAAACCAAAAATGACAGTTATTAAAAAATTTTTTTTTTTTTTTTTTTTTATATATATTATTGTATTATATTGGATTTTAATATCTTGAATTTAATTTTTTTTTTTTAAATCAAGAAATCTTGAATTTAAATTAATATGAATTTATTGTCATTCATTATTGGCACCTTTAGTGCAAGAAAAAGCTCAAGAAAAATGTATCCCTTTTAAATTCTATGTAAGTTTTCACACTGGTCCATTGCGCTTCTGTTGTGGTGTTAAAAATCTTGCTTGCTGCATTCTTGGTCCGTTAAAAAAAAAAAACAAAAAACAGACAGCAAAATTGCACCTCCCCATTAAAATGCATTGAAAACGCAGACAGAAAGTATCAAGGATGTACCCATGTTCTGTTTTTTTTATGCAGCTTTTAGGTTACATGACCTATGAAAAACACCATAAGCACAGTAAAATCGTGCCAAAATCTGCACTTTTTTTTTCTCATCTGTAAATAAATGCCGATAACACCATTTTTGACTGATATGTTTTGGGGCATCTCTAGTTTTTAGCTAACTTTACATTTTGGATGAGGTGGCAGGAGGAGTGAGACTCTAGGATGGAAGAGCACAGCTTGGTTTCTCAAAATACTAAAGGTGCCAGTGGATGATTTGTTAAGCAGGCATCTGCCCAATATACACTGCTCAAAAAATCAAAGGAACACTTTTTAATCAGAATATAGCATCAAGTCAATTAAAATCCTGGGTAGAGATCTGGTCAGTTAAGTAGCAGAGGGGGTTGTTAATCAACTTTAGCTGCTTTGCTGTTAATGAAATTAACAACAGGTGCACTAGATGAACAACAATGAGACAACCTCCAAAACAGGAAGGGTTTTTCAGGTGGAGGGCACTGAATTTTTTTCCTACTCCTCTTTTCTGACTGTTTTTCACTAGTTTTGCATTTGGCTAAGGTTAGTGTCCCTATTGGTAGCATGAGGCAATACCTAGACCCTATAGAGGTTGCACAGGCAGTTCAACTCCTCCAGGATGGAACATCAATATGTGCCATTGCCAGAAGGTTTGCTGTCTCCCCCTACACAGTCTAAAGCCCCGTACACACGTACCGATGGTCGGCTTACAAATGTTCCTCTTTTCTCCCCGGGATGTCGGTGTCTGCTGAAAAGTGCAAAGACAGCACAAGGACAGCACAAGAATTTTGTCCGCCGACTGCAGAAGTGATGTCATGTAATGGTTAACTTTCCCTGTGTTTTCTATTTTCTGAGCATGCCCAGTCTTGCAAATCTGCGGTCTGTCGGCCGAATTGTGTACTGACAGGCGAACAATCGTCCGTTCTGGTGTCGGCATACAAATATTTTCATGTTTGCACGAAAGACTTTTGTCCGCGGATTGTGCGCAGACATCTGTCGGAGGCACCATACTAACACGCGTACAATCGGCAGATCCTTCGTCCACCGACGTTTGTATGCCGACGATCGGTACGTGTGTACGGGCCTTTAAGGGCATGGAGGAGATTTCAGGAGACAGGCAGTTACTCTAGGAGAGCTGGACAGGGCCGTAGAAGGTCTTTAACCCATCAGCAGGACCCGTATCTGCTTCTTTGTGCAAGGAGGAACAGAATGAGCACTGCCAGAGCCCTACATGCAGCAAGCTCCTGGAGAATGAAGGAATTGATACCATTGAATGGCCCCCACGCTCGCCGGACATAAATCCAATAGAACACCTCTGGGACATTATGTTTTTCGGTCCATCCGGCACCGCCAGGTTGCACCTTAGTCTGTTCAGGAGCTCAGTGATGCCCTGGTCCAGATCTGGGAAGAAATACCCCAGGACACCAACCGTCGTCTCATTAGGAGCATACCCTGACATTGTCAGACATGCATACAAGCACATGGGGGCCATACAAACTACTGAGTACCATTTTGAGTTGCTGCAATGAAATTTCAGCAAAATGGATTAGCCTGCTGCATCATTTTTTCACTTTGATTTTCAGGGTGTCTTTAAATTCAGCCCTCCATAGGTTGATCACTTTCATTTCCATCAAACGATGTGACATCCTTTTGTTCCTAAAGCCCCGTACACACGTAGCGAACGATCGGCCGTCTTTTGTCCAGGGCTGTCGTGTCGGCTGAAAACTGCAAAAGACTGCACAGGAATTTTGTCGGCCAACAACAGCCGACTGCAAAAGTGATGTCATGTGATGGTTAACTTTCCGTGTGTTTTTTCTTTTCTGAGCATGCCCAGTCTTGCTAATCGGCTGTTTATCGGCCGAATTCTGTACTGACTGGTGAACAATCGGCCGTTCTGGTGTTGGCATACAAAAATTTTAATGCCTGCACAACAGATTCTGTTCGGCCGAAAATGCGCTGTCGGCTGTTAGAAGCATCATACTAACAAGCCTACAATCGGTCGTCGGCCGAATATTTACGGCCGACAATCGGTACGTGTGTACGGGGCTTAACACATTACCCTGTCCATATCAGTATAGATATCCAGCATGACATTTTTCCCCATTGAGATCTGATGTGTTTTCAAAGTGTTCCTTTCATTTTTTTGAGCAGTGCAGAATCTTTCTAATAGTTTTGGGTAGGCAAAACCTTTTACATAACTGTTCATATTTATGATAATTTCCATTTAATTTTACACATATAAGCTAATAGTAAATTAATATGACAGTTAGTTTGGAGTGTTTGGTCTTCTATTTTTGGTCTATTTCTAGTCTAAGGGCTCTTTCACACGGTCCGCCTCCGCAGGCGGATCCGTGTTGCTCAGCGGGGATCGATCCGCGATCCCCGCTGAGCCGGGCGGATGACAGCTCCGTCTCCGCTTGCAGAGCGGAGAGGGAGGTGTCTCAGCACCCGCTGCTCTCTATGGGGGATCGGAGGAGAGCGGACCGCTTGTCCGCTCTCATCAGAACCCCTCCGATCCGATTACTGAACAGATGGAAAAATAGGGTTTCCATCCGTCCAGATTTCAGCACAGGATCGGATGCGGATGGCAGCGGGTGTCAGCGGAGGTGACCTCCGCTGACACCCGCTGCCCCATAGAGCTGCATGGAGGATCCGATCAGATCCGCATAAAAAACTGATAGGCGGATCTGATCGGACCGCCCGTGTGAAAGAGCCCTAACTTATTTTCGGCTCTCACGTGTGGTTTTGTTAAACTCTGTGGTTTACACAATTTCAACTTAGGGGAACTTAGCTGAAAGGGTACAGCGGTGAGGCTCACTCCTGGCAGCCTGTCCAGTGGTAAACAATAAAAGAGGCATTGAACATAAATGACCTATTGCACAACTGCCTGATTAACTATCTAACTATATCTATCTTATTGGCGGAAGTAGATGGACAGCAACATTACATAATATTTAGGGTCACATACATCAACTTATACTGTCTGTATGCCAACAAACCCAGAAAGAAAAGGTGAAATAGCATAGTATGCATTGCTCCACATCAACTGCGTATAGCAGCTAAAACCGTAGTGGTTAACATATATATCAGATCAACCGGTGATCTAAACGATAATAAAGAGGAGATCATGAGTGGAATGTACATACCTAATCTGGTTAATTGTACTACTGGTACAGAGCAGCAGAAAGATGGGATTTGATAAACTCCTATGTGTAAAGGAAGACCCTGATTCCTGGCAGTCATACTCTGCTGTCCGAGCATACCAAAGGGCATTTTTCTTTTTTAGTGAGTTGAGGTCAGGACTCCTTTCCAAACTCGGTCATCCATGTCTTTATGGACCTTGCCTTGTGCACTGGTGGGCAGCCATGTTGGAAAAGGAAGGGGCCACCCCCAAACTGCTCCTACAAAGTTGGGAGCATCAAAATGTCTTGGTATGCTGACGCCTTCACTGGAACTAAGGAGCCAAGCCCAACCCCTGAAAAACAACTCCACACCATAATCCCCCCTCCACCAAATGATTTGGACCAGTGCACAAAGCAAGGACCATAAAGACATGGATTAGCAAGTTTGAGGTGGAGGAACTTGACTGGCCTGCGCAGAGTCCTGACCTCAACCCAATGGAACACCTTTAGGATGAATTAAAGCGCAGACTGCAAGCCAGGCCTTCTTGTCCGCCATCAGTGCCTAACCTCACAAATGTGCTTATGGAAGAATGGTCAAACATTCCCATAGACACACTGCTAAACCTTGTGGACAGCCTTCCCAGAAGAGTTGAAGGTATAGCTGCAAAGGGTGCGCCAACTCAATATTGAACCCTACTGGCTAAGACTGGGATGAAAGGTAGGGGGGGGGGGGTCTTTTTAAAATCTATTTAGTCAGTGTTCTAGCAGTCAGTGTATTTGTAATTCACGGGTCCTGGGCTGCATGGTTAGAAAGGTGACACTGCTGTATCCAAATTTGTCAATTTTCCTGCAAAATCTTGCCTGTTCAGTAAAGAATGAACCACACGATTAATGCTTGTCATTCAAAAACAGAGTAGGCACATGACATAGGAAGCTGCACAGATGAAATGGTAATGGTGGTATCATCTCTGTAGCCCCATGGTGTGGCAGTGCTGTGTGATTTGTAGGAACAGTTTAGGAGAATTAGGCCCCTTCCACGCATACGGTCCGTTTGTCCGTTTTTCATCCATCCGTTGAGGGATTAAAAACGGACATCAATGCATCTCTATGTAAAAACGGATGATCATCCGTTAACATTCGTTTTCATCTGCTTCCGTCAATGTCTGTTTTTTGGAACGGACGAATGTCCTATTTTTCATCCGTAAAAAAACGGATCGGACGAAAAACGGATGTAAAACGGACAAACGCTCCGTTTTTGCATTGGTAGTGGATGTAAAAAAAAAAAACGGATGAAAAACTGATACATTTTTGAGGTGACTGAACTGAACGGACCGTATGTGTGATAAGGGCCTTACAAACACCTTTGGCAGGCAGAACAGGTTGCATATAGGTATCTAAGTTGCATGTTCTGCCATTTTCTTGGAGTTTCACATTTGGGGAAATTTTTGCTTTTTTATTTTAACTTCAGTTTAACCTCAGTGCATACCTGTCAGCCATTTTACAAGCTGTACTGTGGGACCAATATAGGCTGCCTTGCCTCTGAGAATATTAGTTGACTGATGTTAACCACTTGCCGACCGCCGCACGACTATCTACGTCGGCGGTCAGCCCCTTACAGGCAAACTGACTCAGGTCTACGTCGCTTGCTTGTGAGGGTCTAGGGAGCGAGCGCGCGCCCCCGGAGGCGCGCTCCCGCGTGGTCACGGACCCCCCCGCGCGTGTGACCGGCAGACCCGATGTCCGCCGGCCACTCTGCGATCGGCGGGGGAGAGGGAGAAAGTCAGGCGGTTTGTGTGAACAAGCTGCCTGTCATTCTCCCCTGTGTATGAGAGATGATCATACGGTTCTACTATGTAGAACCGTTGATCACCGTTCATACAGCTGAAGCCACAGCCAATCACAGTAGAAAGCACGCCCCTAGGGACACACACAGCCCCTCCCTCTCAAATAAAGTTAACCCCTTCACTACCAGTGTATTTTTACAGTAACAGTGCATATATATAGCACTGATTACTGTAGAAATGTCACTGGTAACCCCAAAAGTGTCAGTCAAGGGTCCGATCTGTCCGTCGCAATGTCGCAGTACCGCAAATAAAATCGCAGATCGCCGCCATTACGCGTTAAAAAAAAAACAACAAAAATTACAAAAATCTTTCCCTTTGTTAGTAAACGCGATAACTTTTGCGCAAACCAATCAAAATACGCTTTTTGCGATTTTTTTTACCAAACATATGTAGCATAAAACAAATTGGCCGAAAATGTTAAAAAATTTTGATTTTTACATTTTTTTTGGGGGGAATTTCATATAAAAAAATGTGAAAAATATTGCTATTTTTGCAAAATTGACGCTCTTTTTTTGTTTATAGCGCATGATCAAAAAATTGCACAGGTGATCAATTACCACCAAAAGAAAGCTCTGTTTGTGGGGAAAAAAGGACGCCAAATTCATTTAGGTACAGCGTCGCACGACCGCGCAATTGTCCATTAAAGTCACGCAGTGCCGAATCGCAAAATACCCCCTGGTCGTTTAGCAGCCAAATCCTCCGAGGCTTAAGTGGTTAAGCTGGTCTAAAGGCTTGCAGTGCTTTTTTGAATCGATGACTCTGAGCAAGTGTGGAGTTCAGGTGTTCTGGTTTACCTGAACTGCATGCTTATTCTTGGACCATGACCTGAATAGTACTAAAACCAGATCCACCCAGACAGGACTAATATTTTCAAAAATGGGACAACAATGGCAGCCTTCACATTTCTTTCAGTAAATGTTTCTTTTATGGCTTGTTCACACAGTAGGAGTTATTTTCCTAAAACTGGAGAGTTCAAAATCTGGTGCAGCTCTGCATTAAAACCAATCCGCTTCCAGGTTTTATGGTCAAAGCTGAACAAGCTGAAGTTGGAAGCTGATTGGTTTCTATGCACAGCTTCACCAGATTTTGCACTCTCCACTTTTAGTAAATCAACCCCAGTGTCCTTTGATCTGCATTATTCTGCCTCTGCCCACCACCACACATGTTACATAGTAAATGATTCTGCCCTGTGCACATTATACATGTGCAGTGGTGTGCATAAAAATCCAGCTTAATGAACTTGGTGTGAGCAAGCCCTAAAAGAAAAAGTCACATTCAAGTGGAGTTAGCTCCTAGTTTTACTTTCTGTTAACAGGTGCACCCCACTAATCCTAGATTCACTTTAATTTATTTTATTTTTTTACTAAGAGCCTGACTTCAGTCGTATCATCCACAAGGTTTTGTAAGCTCTTTATTGCTCTCATTCTCGTGTCATTGTTCTCCAGCTGTAGTGGCCACTTCTTTTTTGTCAGCAGCCTACTACATAAGGCTGGCCATACACTATACAATTTTCTTATTCAATTTCCTTTAGATTTACCTTAAACTATGTAGTGCAAGGGCCTGCCTGATTGCATACAAATTGAAAGTGTTTAGGTTTGACCCTACATTACATGGTTTTGGTAAATCTAAAGGAAAGTTGAACAAGAAAATTGTATAGTGTATGGCCAGCCTAATGGTTTGTGATGCAGGAGGGGTATTCCCAAACACACCCAATGTAGGATCCTTGCTCTCTCTGCATAGGAAAGACATATTAATATCCACGTGGTAGGAAGTTTCTCCCAGCCATCAATTAGATCTGAGCTTGGAGTCAATAAAAAATAATCCACCTCAGCTACCACATTATTGGGTGCTGGCCCAGCTTGTGGTTGTCTTCATAAGAAAAAGAAAAATATCCAGTTGGCCGCACAACAAAAAGCTCCTTTATTGGAATCGCTATAATTAAATCACATATCCACAAACAAAGTAGAGTGCATCAGTAGAATACAGCGAATGCGTTTCACACTTAGTGACTATTCATAGCTGACTAAACATACATATCACCTATACACTCATGTATACAGCCTGTGGTCCACCCACAATCAGATGAAACTCAGTAAGGTGATAAAACATGCAGCCGTCAACAATTAACTACTGCATGCTGCCTGCTACTTATTTAGCCAAGGAAATTCAGCACATTGCTAAACAACACCAAAATTACAAAAATATAAATAATAAAATACACACAACACCATATCCTATGTAACATGTTTAAATACAGTATCTCTCAAAAGTGAGTACACCCCTCACATTTTTGTAAATATTTTATTATATATTTTCATGTGACAACACTGAAGAACTGACACTTTGCTACAATGTAAAGTAGCGAGTGTACAGCTTGTATAACACTGTACATTTTCTGCCCCCTCAAAATAACACAGCCATTAATGTCTAAACCGCTGGCAACAAAAGTGAGTACACCCCTAAGTGAAAATGTCCAATTAGCCATTTTCCCTCCCCAGTGTCATGTGACTCATTAGTGTTACAAGGTCTCAGGTGTGAATGGGGGGCAGGTGTGTTAAATTTGGTGTTATCGCTCTCACTCTCTCATACTGGTCACTGGAAGTTCAACATGGCACCTCATGGCAAGGAACTCTATGAGGATCTGAAAAAAGAATTGTTGCTCTACATAAAGATGGCCTAGGCTATAAGAAGTTTGCCAAGTCCCTGAAACTGAGCTGCAGCATGGTGGCCAAGACCATACAGTAGTTTAACAGAACAGGTTCCTCTCAGAACAGGCCTCACCATGGTCGACCAAAGAAGTTGAGTGCACATGCACAGCGTCATATCGGGGGGGGGGGGCAGCAACCAAGTGAGGAGTATAAAGACAAGTGTGTCTTGCCTAAAGTCAAGCATTGTGGTGGGAATGTCATGGTCTGGGGCTGCATGAGTGCTGCTGCCACTTCGGAGCTACAGTTCATTGAGGGAACCATGAATGCCAACATGTACTGTGACGTACTGAAGCAGAGCACGATCCCCTCCCTTCAGAGACCGCGCCGCAGGGCAGTATTCCAACATACCGATCCCGAACACTCCTCCAAGATGACCACTGCCTTGTTAATGAAGCTGAGGGTTAAGGTGATGGACTGGCCAAGCATGTCTCCAGACCTAAACCCTATTGAGCATCTGTGGGGCATCCTCAAACGGAAGATGGAGGAGCACAAGGTCTCTAACATCCACCAGCTTTGTGATGTCATCATGAAGGAGCGGAAGAGGACTCCAGTGGCAACCTGTGAAGCTCTGGTCAACTCCATGCCCAAGAGGGTTAAGGCAGTGCTGCAAAGTAATGGTAGCCACATAAAATATTGACACTGGGCCAATTAGGACATTTTCACTTAGGGGTGTACTCACTTTTGTGGCCAGTGGTTTAGACATTAATTGCTGTGTGTTAAGTTATTTTGAGGGGACAGCAAATTTACACTGTTATACAAGCGGTAAACTCACTACTTTACATTGTAGCAAAGTGTCATTTCTTCAGTGTTGTCACATGAAAAGATATAATAAAATATTTACAAAAATGTGAAAGGTGTACTTACTTTTGTAAGATACTGTATCAAGCCCATTGGTCATGCTAAATAACCTTTATAAAGATGACACTTAATCATTTATAATACTATCAGCCATTCATTCATAGAAATAGGAGACATCTCATTTATGGTTTAACCCCATTGGTTTTCTAGTGGCCAGCTAGAAAATCCTGACCACTTCCAGTTTACACAAAACTCGAAATCTGTATACCCACCTTTTTGGCGTAACAACTTTCTCCATTCCTTGAATGCATAGGGGTGAGGTATTACCTGCATGACATTCATAGAAATGTGTAGCAATAATCATTAAAGAGTAAATCTCCAAAAATACGCGCTCGGTCATAAATTGATATATAGCAAGCAGGCACTTGATCAACTGTGATACCAGCTGTGAACAATATATATGCAAAGTAATAAGCAGCGCCAGGGCTGCTGATAGAAATCATGGGGCCCCGTACAGCCTACCTGATGGGGCCCCCTTCAGCCCCACCCTTAACCACACCTCTGGCCACTCCCTAGACCCCGCCTTGAAACAATAATTGCATGAAAAAATCGGACAGGCAGGTTGTACCTATGTCGTCCTATTACTTGGGTACAATCAGCCTGTCTTAGCCGGTCCCTGCTAACCTGGGCAAGATTGTAATCATCTATGGCTGGCTTAACTGAAACTTACATCAATAGTGACACCAAAACAGTGATCAGCTAAATTACTGTATAGTGTACACTATATTAATGCCACTGGCTGAGTTAACATCAAGGGGCAATGAAGGGGTTAACTGTGTGCCAAGTGTCATGTGTGTAACGTGTGCTGCTTTTACTAACAGATCTGGCTGTTTTGAAACAGCCAGATTACTGATCTGTGTATGAAGCCCTGTGTTTGTAAACACAGGACATTGTACTGTAATTGGCTACAGCTGATCAGCATGTCTCAGTCCCGGTTCACACTTGTGCGATGCTGGAAGGCTGCAAATTCGCAGCCTGTTCCCGCATTGCAAACGCACCCCTGGCAGTTCACACTGCCATATGCGATACGCAGGGGGTGTCAATGAAATGTTAACGACACCCCCAGTTTGATCGCATATCGCAGCGCGATCTTTACAGTTCGCACAGAATCAGATTGCACAAGTGTGAACCACTGTGCGATCCAATCCTGATGCGGCTGGAAAACAGGGTCATGTGCGACTTTTGTGCGGGTGCAGTGCGAATTTCAGTCATACAAAGTGTATGGCTGAATTCGCACCGCACATCTGATTGCATGTAATGAAGGATCTGATTCCTGGACGGATGGAAAAATAGGGTTTCCATCCGTCTGGATTTCACGGACAGGATCAGGTATGGATGGCAGCGGGTGTCAGTGGAGGTATCTCCGCTGACATCCGCTGGCCCATAGAGCTGCATGGAGGGTCCGATCAGATCCGCCTAAAAAACCGACAGGCGGATCTGATCGGATCGCCTGTGTAAAAGAGCCCTTATGATAACACACAGGCAGCGGGTTCTCTGTCACAGTGTGTTACATAGCATGGCTGTTGGTTGCTGACCTTAACTCATGACCAATCGGCACCCAACAGCCATGCTATGTGACACACTGTGACAGAGAACCTGCTGACTTCTGTCTGTGTGTTATAGAGGGTGACATAGTAATGTACAGTGCAGTAAATCAATAGTTGCCAATATTCCAAAAAAGTTTTTAGGGACACCTTTTTTTCTGTGTTTCCATAAAGTTGCTGTAGGCAGAGCATGTACTTTAATTGGGGGCGGCACATTTATTTATTATGGACGTGGTCCTACAAGAAGGTTAATCATGTGCTTCCATCAGGGATCTGACAGCAATGAAATAGTTAATCATGTCCAACCACCAGGCCAGCAAGGATCTTCTAGCAATAATAAGGTTAATTATGGCTCTAACCACCAATAAGATCCCTGGTGGCTAGAGACATGATTAACTATTTCTTTGCTGTCAGATACCTGATAGAAGCACATGATTAACCATTGTTTTGATAGCCGATCCCTTGTGGAAGTGCATGAATATATATATATATAGCTGTTAAAGGGGTAAATGTACATTTTCACCAGGGATCTGATAGCAATAAAATGGTTATTAATCATGACTTCCAAAATACAGATCTTCTACAAACAAAGGGTTAATCACACACTTCCAATCCATCTGCCAGCAATAAAAGGGTGAATGTCCAGTCACCAGGGATCATCTTCTAGGAATGAATGGACACAGCACCCTCTCGCCCCCAACAAAATACTGCCTGAAATGTGCCCCCCTTCTCTCATGACAATTCTGTGGCCAAACATCTCATCTCTATTACTGTAGTAGTTACCTTCACACCATCTTCTTCCACATTCTCTTAAGCTGGCAGGAGTACAGTACGTGATGAGGGCAGACCTGGAGTATTTTAGCTGCCCACTCGTGCATAGGCAATGCTTCTTTTCAGAACTTGAAGCCTATACATGATTAGTAAAAACGTTCCCCTTCTGTACAGCGGCTACTAATGGAGAGGAGAGGTACTGCAAGTCTATATCAATAGACTGTCAGGCTGAGCTGCCGTGTGCTCGGCTGGAATTGGCTCACACATAAGCGAGTTCTGTATTTCCAGGATAACGGCCAGGAAAAAGATGGGACATTGAGAGCTTTCCCTCTCCTCCTGGACTCGGTCAGCTGCCTGCCTCTCCATCTCTCTCACGCTGAGAATCTGATTACTAACTACTGAATGGGGAGCTCAGAGCTGAATGAAAGAAGATCACTCCGCCGGGGTATGACAATGGGCAAGCTGCAGCGGGAGACGGCTGAGACTTTAAACAGCTGGGACATGTAGAGCAGGCATGGAATGCACTGCGCATGCGCCCGAAAATGAAAAAAAAGTCCCTCCACTCTCACCATTACAGATCACCATAGAGGGGCCCAGAAAATAGTAGTAATAATCCCCCCCTAAGCTAGAGGTAGCGGCTAAGTGGGGTGTAATTTAGAAAGCCTGTTTTTTAAAAATTCTGCACTGACTGTGAGGTTGCCCGGGCCCCCCTGCAGAGCTCAGTACGCCGGGCCCGGTACAACAGGGCCGGTTGTACTGGCTTATCAGCGGCCCTGAGCAGCGCTAATATATAAACTTCAGCCCGATAAATTCATAAAGTGCAAAAAATCAATTTATTCAAATTCATATATTTACACATATCTCAAAGTGCCAAAAGTGTAAACGCAACCAAAAAACATTATTGGTGTACAGTAAACCCCCGCTCCATCGCGGTTCAGTTTTTGCGGTCCCGGTATATTGCGTTTTTTTTTTGTAATGTTATTTTACTATATAAATCATTAAAAATGAAATATTTTTGTGTTTTCCATACCTCTTGCTTTGTCTCTCAGTATCTTTTATGTGTTTAAATAAGTTTCTATTGTTTTAAAAGTGTGTTTAAAGACCTTAAAATGCTTTACACGTACAGTGACAGTAAAAAAAACATGCCTACAATGCAACGTAATGGAGGGGGGTTTACTTATATATGAAAAAAGTCCTTAAAATATGTGAAAGCAGCATAAAATATCCAGAAAGTGCAAATGAAGCTGAATGATGAAATCCACCACCAAACATAGACACTCAGCATACGCCTTCACCAAATATGATGGACCATAAATTATAATGGTCATATGTGCAAGTGATACAGCATAAGAAGCCAGCATCAGATGAAAACCATGGCCACTCAGTAACAACTCGGAATATACTGAGGTATAAAAAAACAAGCCAACATAGTGAAGCCCGTTTAAATCCTTCCTCTTTTATTGAAAGTAGTAAAAAGTAACTTAGACAACTTGCAATATACAGGATAAAGATTCCAGCAGACTGTTGGCTCATGAAAAAGCAATGCCACGAGTAATGGGAAAGCGTGCATGATATCATTGGTATCAGGCAAATCTCTTGCTTTGTGCACTGGTCCAAATCATTTGGTGGAGGGGGGATTATGGTGTGGGGTTGTTTTTCAGGGGTTGGGCTTGGCCCTTAGTTCCAGTGAAGGGAACTTTTAGGGCGTCAGCATACCAAGACAATTTTGGACAATTTCATGCTCCCAACTTTGTGGGAACAGTTTGGGGTTGGCCTCTTTCTGTTCCAACATGATTGCGCACCAGTGCACAAACAATGTCCATAAAATACATGGATGAGTGAGTTTGGGGTGTAGGAACTTGACTGGCCTGCACAGAGTTCTGGGTCCCAGAGTATTGGGTACTTTTGGTAATATAATGTACATTGGCTCCATGTTTACTCACTTTACTTACTCTTTACAATTAATTTACTTCTTATAACAATTACAGATGGTGAACAAAAACTTCATAATACAATATTAGGCCCCAATATTAGGCAGATTCCATTCTAGTCAGCTCAAAGTTTCCCTGCTGATCAGAGCAGAGTGGGCAGATGATACATTTGTGTTTGTTTAGATTGTGCAGAGGGGGCAAGGACAAAGCCTTCTCTGCTCTATGGGTGGGCAGGAATAAGTGGACTCTGCTATCTATTTACACCTGCCCTCCAATCCTATCTATCAAGATGGAAGAGGACAGATCCCCTTATTTTAGCGATCTGGATCAGATCGGAGGTAGGCGGGTGTCAACAGACAAAAGTTAATTTACACCCATCTGTCCATAGGAAAGCATGGAACTTCCGATCTGGTCCACCTGAGAATTGAGCAGGTGGAACTAATCGGATCGCCTGTGTTAATGGGGCCTTACCTGATATCCAATAAAGAGGAACTCTAAGCAGATTTTAACCCATTCCTGCCTGGCCTATGGGCGGGTGAGGCCGTGCCAGCCTCTCGTTGATCTGGGTGGATTGTCTTATAATAAAACAAAAATTTTACTTTTCAAAAATGTCAACTTTAAAACACTCACCATGCCTCTTACTAAATACCTTGGACTGTCTACATTCGAAAAAGAGGCAAGTTGGGATATTTCTATAGTGTCTTGACAATTTTGGGCCTCAATAAATGATAGGCCGTCAGCACATCAGGATTGATCAATTTTCAGATATACTGTATACCAAAGTTTCTGAACTCTATAACTTTCCTGCAGCCTAAATAATGTAGCATCCTCTAGTGTGTGCTACTAGAAGTGGTAAATCATGTTTAAAGCCTGTGTGTCTTAATTTGGTCAGGGTTCTTTAGAGTTCAGGGCTGGGTGACTCATCCTGGCAGCTCACTGGTGCCTCACCCTGGTGTCTGGAAGGTTGGAGAACCCTCTACAACTAGAAGATAGAGGTTTGGAAGAGCTGCCATAAATATTTATGGGGCATGAGCAAATTCCCAGAAGTTGGCTGGCAGGCGGCACAGACAACCCCATAAATAGACATGGGCCATTCCAGCCAGGGAGTTGGGTAGAAGATGGAGATAAAGTGATGAGGGGAGGCTGTTGGTGGCCCTTAAAGGAAACCCCTCCCGTGGAGAGGTGATACCTTGGGCTGAAAGTTCAGAATAGCTAGCCTAGAAGGATCTCACCAAAGAAGGTATTTGGAGGAGAACCTTCAGGAGAGGCAGTGGGACAAAGCAAAGACAGTGAGTAGAGATCAGCACTGTGCAGGGACAACACAAGGTGAGAGACTGTCAGTGTTAACAGTGCTGTCTGAAAACAGCAGTGGGATCAGGTTCCATCCTTGCCCTGGGGAATCTCCATGGAAGTGTGCCAGTTGGGCAGGGCTGGGGCAGAATGTCAGTCAGGGGGACTGAGAGGAAGATCAGCCAGAAGTGGCTGGTGGCAGCCAGGTGGGCTACCATTTTTCTGCATGCAAGTGGAGCTGGCATCAGTGGCCACAAGGGAAGCAGAAGGAGGAATGTCATGCTCTTATGCTGTTTGCTCTCCGCATCCCAAAATACCCTACCCCATCCAAGTTATCAACCGCTAACAAAACATTCCAAGCAAGACAAGGACTGAATTCTGCATTGGAGTGCATGAAGGAAATGCTGTTTGACTGTGCAGTGGGGACCTGGGACATTAGCGACCTTTACGGGGTAGTGCTACAATAATATACACTGATTTGGCTTATTTTCACCAAAGAAATGTAGCAGAATACTATTTGGCCTAAATTCACGAAGACAGATTATTTATTTTCAAAAAAAGAGAAACAAAGAAAAAACGTTAGAAAATTTTTCATTTATTTAGAAAAAAAAAAAAAACCCAGTGGTGATTAAATACCACCAAAAGAAAGCTCTATTTGTGTGAACAAAATGATAAATATTTAGTTTGTGTACAGTGTTGCATGACCACGCAATTGTAACTCAAAGTGTAACAGCACTGAAAGCTGAAAATTGGCCTGGGCAGGGAGGGGGTGAAAGTGCATTGAAGTGATTTAAAGTGATTCTAAGCTCAAAATGTTTTTTTATCTTAATGCATTCTTTGCATTAAAGCGGAGTTCCACCCAAATGTGGAACTTCCGCTCATTTGCTTCCTTCCTCTGGGAACGGCACTGCAGTGAAGTGAGGACCCCTCCTCCTACCCTCCGCCGCCGAGCCAATGCGAATGCGCAGCGCGCTTCGTGCATGCGCAGTAGGGACCTGCCCGTGAAGCCGCAAGGCTTCACTACCGGGCTCCCTGACCGGCAATGGTGGCGTGACCACCCAACAGCCAATAGAAACATCGGCAGCGGTGCCGACATCTCGGGACTCCAGGACAGGTAAGCAGGGCCGCTGATAAGCCAGTACAACCGGCCCTGTTGTACCGGGCCCGGCGTACTGAGCTCTGCAGGGGGGCCCGGGCAACCTCACAGTCAGTGCAGAATTTTTAAAAAACAGGCTTTCTAAATTACACCCCACTTAGCCGCTACCTCTAGCTTAGGGGGGGATTATTACTACTATTTTCTGGGCCCCTCTATGGTGATCTGTAATGGTGAGAGTGGAGGGACTTTTTTTTCATTTTCGGGCGCATGCGCAGTGCATTCCATGCCTGCTCTACATGTCCCAGCATAGGCGTGCGCACGGGGTGTGCCGGGTGTGCCTGGGCACACCCTAATCACCCTGTGTCTGTTAGTGTTGGGCCGGCTTCTCCATCTCTGCCACTGAGGGTAGTGAGATACTTGGTGGAGAGGCGGCTGTGCTGTTGGCTCCAGCAGATAGTGAGGCTTGTCAGAGCCGCTCAGTGTGTGTGTGACACTGTTAGGTAATGTTAATGCTTGCAGGGAGAAAGACGAGCTGTCAAAACTCAGGGGTGATGTCGGGGGTGGGCGGGACCGAACAGCTATCAAACACCAGCCAATAGGATGGGGTCTGGGCGGCCGCTTCGTTTATGTGGCTCCGCCCCTTTCTTAAGCAGCCCAATCATTGGCTGGTGTTTGACAGCTGCTTGATCCCGCCCACCCCCGACATCACCGCTTTTTTTTTACAGCTGGGCTTTCTCCCTGAAAGCAGCTACATTACATGACAGTGTCATACACACAGCGGGGTACCAATGTGGGGTGTCAGCCGGCGTTCTCTGAGATCCCACATCGCAGGGTGAAGGCAGCTGCAGTGGCAGCTCCTTCAGTCCGTGCTGCTAGCGGGGGGCGGAGCCGGGATGGGAAGAAGGGGGCGGAGCCTCGAGGGGAGGGGCGGAGCCTCGGCGGGAAGAAGGGGGCGGAGCCTCGAGGGGAGGGGCGGAGCCTCGGCGGGAAGAAGGGGGCGGAGCCTCGGCGGGAAGAAGGTGAGTGCGTTCCCATTGCTCAAGTGTGTGTGCTGGATAGGAGGGGGGTGGGGAAGCTGCATATAGAGGGATTCATCTTTCTCTATTCTTTCTGCAGCTGCTGAATAACTGATTCTCCTCCTCTCCATCCTGCAGGAAGAATAGGGAAAGATCAATTCCTCTATATGCAGCTGCCCCATCCCCCTCCTATACAACTTCTTTTGCTAGCCCCCCGGTGCTCGTAATCCCCCCCTCTGCTCTTAGCCCCCCCCAAAGGCACTAGACCCCCCTGTTCTTTAGCACCCCCCATGCTCTTCAGCCCCCCACAGTGCTTTTCATCTCCCTCCCCCCAAGTGCTCCCTGTCCCCCACCCAGTGCTCTCCACCCCCCTGGTTTTCCCTGCCGCCCCCCAAGTGCTCTCCACCCCCCTGGTTTTCCCTGCCCGCCCCCCAAGTGCTCGCTGTCCCTCCCAGTGCTCTCCACCCTCCTGGTTTTCCGTGCTCGCCCCCCCCCCAGTGCTCCCCCCCCCCCCGCGCCTTCCAACCCCCCTACAATGCTTTCCAAATCCCCTCTTTATTCTCTCCAGCCCCCCCCCCCCCACCGTGCCCTTCAGCTCCTCCAGTGCTCTCTGCTTGCCCTGTGCTCTCCGGCCCCCCTAGTGCTCTTCTATCTTCTATCATGTCCTCAGTCTCCGACCATCTCCTGTATCATGTCCTCAGTCTCTGACCATCTCCTGTATCACATCTGCAGTCTCTGACCATCTCCTGTATCACGTCTGCAGTCTCTGACCATCTCCTGTATCACATCTGCAGTCTCTGACCATCTCCTGTATCACGTCTGCAGTCTCTGACCATCTCCTGTATCATGTCTGCAGTCTCTGACCATCTCCTGTATCACATCTGCAGTCTCTGACCATCTCCTGTATCACGTCTGCAGTCTCTGACCATCTCCTGTATCACATCTGCAGTCTCTGACCATCTCCTGTATCACGTCTGCAGTCTCTGACCATCTCCTGTACCATGTCTACAGTCTCTGACCATCTCATGTATCATGTTTGCAGTCTCTGACCATCTCCTGTATCACGTCTGCAGTCTCTGACCATCTCCTTTATCATGTCTGTAGTCTCTGACCATCTCCTGTATCACATCTGCAGTCTCTGACCATCTACTGTATCATGTCTGCAGTCTCTGACCATCTCCTGTATAATGTCTGCAGTCTCTGACCATCTCCTTTATCATGTCTGCAGTCTCTGACCATCTCCTTTATCATGTCTGTAGTCTCTGACCATCTCCTGTATCACGTTTGCAGTCTCTGACCATCTCCTTTATCATGTCTGTAGTCTCTGACCATCTCCTGTAAACACATTGCTAATAATATTAGCTATCTATTTATGCTGAAGGTAGGACTGTGCAGGGGAGGCAGAGAGTGCAAAAGGGGGAACTGTGATTAGAGAGACAGGGGGCAGACTGCAAGGGGCACTGTGATTGGGGGGGGGGGGGCTGTGAATTTTGTGCAATAAATATTCCTGAAAACATTACAAATTTTTGTGGGTGCTTACATTTTAAAGTTGGGGGGGGGGGGGGGTGCCAGATATAGGATCCGCCCCGGGTGCCAAATTCTCTAGGTACGCCACTGCACACACACTGAGCAGCTCTTGCAAGTCTCACTGTCTGCTGAATGTGAAACTCCCCCTCTCCCCTGTTAGTGTCCATAAGTGGTGTCCAGTAGTGCCACCTATCAGTGCCCAGTAGTGCCACCTATCAGTGCCCACCAGTGCCACCTATCAGTGCCCACCAGTGCCACTTCATCAGTGCCCATCAGTGTCACCTAATAGTGCCTATCAGTGCCCAGCAGTGCCGCCTCATCAGTGCCACCTATCAGTGCCCACCAGTGCCGCCTCATCAGTGCCCATCAGACACATCTAACAGTGCCTATCAGTGCTTCCTATCAGTGCCACCAATCAGTGCCCACCAATGCCGCCTATCAGTGATGCCTATTAGTGCCCATCAGTGCTGCCAATAAGTGCTGCCTATCAGTGCCACCTATCAGTACCCATCAGTGCAGCCTCATCAGTGCCAGTCAGTGCTGAGAACAAGCGCCTATTAGTGCTGCCTATCAGTCCATATCAGTGCCTCACATGTAATTTCACCTGTAATACACATCAAAAGGAAAATAAGGCATACATCTTTTTCAAAACTTAGCAGTGATGGTGGAACCCCTCTACAGA
Source organism: Pelophylax lessonae (assembly GCF_965119305.1). Taxonomy (NCBI): domain Eukaryota; kingdom Metazoa; phylum Chordata; class Amphibia; order Anura; family Ranidae; genus Pelophylax; species Pelophylax lessonae. Next base: position 241,495,685 of record NC_138773.1, read on the forward strand.
TATTTGCCATACAATTTAACTTAAGTGCAAAAACCTTTTAGTGTCCCAATACTTTTGACAAGTGTTTATGTGTGTGTGTGTGTGTATATATATATATATATATATATATATATATATATATACACACGCATGTGTGTTTGAGCTTTGGGGTGCACACCCTAATGCAATAGGCTGCGCACGCCTATGTGTCCCAGCTGTTTAAAGTCTCAGCCGTCTCCCGCTGCAGCTTGCCCATTGTCATACCCCGGCGGAGTGATCTTCTTTCATTCAGCTCTGAGCTCCCCATTCAGTAGTTAGTAATCAGATTCTCAGCGTGAGAGAGATGGAGAGGCAGGCAGCTGACCGAGTCCAGGAGGAGAGGGAAAGCTCTCAATGTCCCATCTTTTTCCTGGCCGTTATCCTGGAAATACAGAACTCGCTTATGTGTGAGCCAATTCCAGCCGAGCACACGGCAGCTCAGCCTGACAGTCTATTGATATAGACTTGCAGTACCTCTCCTCTCCATTAGTAGCCGCTGTACAGAAGGGGAACGTTTTTACTAATCATGTATAGGCTTCAAGTTCTGAAAAGAAGCATTGCCTATGCACGAGTGGGCAGCTAAAATACTCCAGGTCTGCCCTCATCACGTACTGTACTCCTGCCAGCTTAAGAGAATGTGGAAGAAGATGGTGTGAAGGTAACTACTACAGTAATAGAGATGAGATGTTTGGCCACAGAATTGTCATGAGAGAAGGGGGGCACATTTCAGGCAGTATTTTGTTGGGGGCGAGAGGGTGCTGTGTCCATTCATTCCTAGAAGATGATCCCTGGTGACTGGACATTCACCCTTTTATTGCTGGCAGATGGATTGGAAGTGTGTGATTAACCCTTTGTTTGTAGAAGATCTGTATTTTGGAAGTCATGATTAATAACCATTTTATTGCTATCAGATCCCTGGTGAAAATGTACATTTACCCCTTTAACAGCTATATATATATATATTCATGCACTTCCACAAGGGATCGGCTATCAAAACAATGGTTAATCATGTGCTTCTATCAGGTATCTGACAGCAAAGAAATAGTTAATCATGTCTCTAGCCACCAGGGATCTTATTGGTGGTTAGAGCCATAATTAACCTTATTATTGCTAGAAGATCCTTGCTGGCCTGGTGGTTGGACATGATTAACTATTTCATTGCTGTCAGATCCCTGATGGAAGCACATGATTAACCTTCTTGTAGGACCACGTCCATAATAAATAAATGTGCCGCCCCCAATTAAAGTACATGCTCTGCCTACAGCAACTTTATGGAAACACAGAAAAAAAGGTGTCCCTAAAAACTTTTTTGGAATATTGGCAACTATTGATTTACTGCACTGTACATTACTATGTCACCCTCTATAACACACAGACAGAAGTCAGCAGGTTCTCTGTCACAGTGTGTCACATAGCATGGCTGTTGGGTGCCGATTGGTCATGAGTTAAGGTCAGCAACCAACAGCCATGCTATGTAACACACTGTGACAGAGAACCCGCTGCCTGTGTGTTATCATAAGGGCTCTTTTACACAGGCGATCCGATCAGATCCGCCTGTCGGTTTTTTAGGCGGATCTGATCGGACCCTCCATGCAGCTCTATGGGCCAGCGGATGTCAGCGGAGATACCTCCACTGACACCCGCTGCCATCCATACCTGATCCTGTCCGTGAAATCCAGACGGATGGAAACCCTATTTTTCCATCCGTCCAGGAATCAGATCCTTCATTACATGCAATCAGATGTGCGGTGCGAATTCAGCCATACACTTTGTATGACTGAAATTCGCACTGCACCCGCACAAAAGTCGCACATGACCCTGTTTTCCAGCCGCATCAGGATTGGATCGCACAGTGGTTCACACTTGTGCAATCTGATTCTGTGCGAACTGTAAAGATCGCGCTGCGATATGCGATCAAACTGGGGGTGTCGTTAACATTTCATTGACACCCCCTGCGTATCGCATATGGCAGTGTGAACTGCCAGGGGTGCGTTTGCAATGCGGGAACAGGCTGCGAATTTGCAGCCTTCCAGCATCGCACAAGTGTGAACCGGGACTGAGACATGCTGATCAGCTGTAGCCAATTACAGTACAATGTCCTGTGTTTACAAACACAGGGCTTCATACACAGATCAGTAATCTGGCTGTTTCAAAACAGCCAGATCTGTTAGTAAAAGCAGCACACGTTACACACATGACACTTGGCACACAGTTAACCCCTTCATTGCCCCTTGATGTTAACTCAGCCAGTGGCATTAATATAGTGTACACTATACAGTAATTTAGCTGATCACTGTTTTGGTGTCACTATTGATGTAAGTTTCAGTTAAGCCAGCCATAGATGATTACAATCTTGCCCAGGTTAGCAGGGACCGGCTAAGACAGGCTGATTGTACCCAAGTAATAGGACGACATAGGTACAACCTGCCTGTCCGATTTTTTCATGCAATTATTGTTTCAAGGCGGGGTCTAGGGAGTGGCCAGAGGTGTGGTTAAGGGTGGGGCTGAAGGGGGCCCCATCAGGTAGGCTGTACGGGGCCCCATGATTTCTATCAGCAGCCCTGCAGGTAAGTGTCCTAATATTAAAACTCAGCAGCTACAGCAATTTTTGGAGGGGGGACGGAACTCCGCTTAAAGTAAAAAACCTTCCAATATCAGTTTTCACCTCCCCTGCTATAAACACTTACTCTCACGCTCAAGCGATGTCCCAGCTGCTGCACTGTTGCTCTCTCTTCCTGGTCTTTCAGGAGCGGGAGTAGGCTACTGCATAGGCTACTGCTGCTGTCAGTTAAATTCTGTAAGGAGGGAGTGGGGAGGGAGAGAGTGGGGGAGTGGGAATGGTGGGGAGGCGTGGCTGAGCCATATTGTGTGTGTCTTGGAACCACACAGCCTGACTTGGGAGAACTCCTGCATGGTTGCCCACGCAGCACACGGCTTGCACACGGGACACTCATAGGAAGAAGGAGCAGACAGCACTGGTGGGGAACTTCAGAAGAGGGGGCAGAGGCCCACTCTGGTAAGTATTTTTTTTATTTTTTTTTTATTTTAGCAAAGAAAAAGTTTTGTTATCGCTTTAAAGCATATCTTTGGTCAAATGTAAAATCATATATTCATTTCCACATTGTATTTGGATTATTTCTAGCCTACTCCTATAAATATGAACAGTCTTGGAAGTTTCCACCACATTTTCTTCCTTGAATTCTGTGACATGTATTTACTATTGGAGTAGACGCTGGCTGTGTCACACATTTCACAGAGCCTGCCTTCTGTACTACAGAGGTGCAGAGAGGAGGAATTTCAGGAGGCAGAGTCAGTATAGGAACCACTGCTTGCAGAAAGCAAGGCACCATGGGAAATGTTGTCCTTATAAATTGAAAGTAAACAGCAGACGAGAAACTATAAAGCAATCCCATTCTGAACCATACCAGGTCATAAGTACTCAACCTAGGAGGCTGCTTTAGAGGAAGATAACCCCCCCCCCCCATCAAAGCACCTTGTTCTCATGTTGATGAGGACAGGGGTCTCTTTCCCACAACCCTGGCCCAGTTTATTCTGAGAAGTGCTGAGTTACTTATCGGAATCTGAAAGCCCCTTTTAACAAGGTGGCCCCCAGATCCCTCCCTACCTAGGTAAATGAGTATGGGGTATATAGTACCCTTACTCAATCACAAAAAAAAATGTCTAAGTAAATAAAAACAAAAGACAAGTCAAAACCATGCCCCCCTTCCCCATGTTGAGGGCATATGGCCTGGTATGGTTCAGGGTTTTTTTGTTATGTAATTTTTTGTCAAAATCCATACCGGACCAGAAGGGCTCTACTGTTTACATTTCCTGCTAACATGGTGGATAAGTCCTTGGTTGTTAGGACACTAGCTCCTAAACAGCCATTGACTCATTCCTGCTGGCTGACAGCAGCAGGGGCAGACTGGCAACTTTCGGCCCAGGGGGCAAGTACAAACCAAAGGCCCATGGTGCAGCGACTCAGCCCTCTTCCCACTTTCCCTTACCTCCCCTCCCACTCTCCCAATCCTCCTCCTGACCCCCATTCCAAGCTGAAGCCCTGCTCCAGATACTTTCTACTTAAAGTGGAGTTCCACCCAAAAATAAAACTTACCTCCATCTTCATGCCCGGGGTCACCTGAAAAACAAATGGATAAAAATGGATTTTTTTTTTTAACTTACCTGGTTTAGAAGAAAATATACTCACCTTACTTCCTCTTCCCCTCCTCGGCGGCCACAGCGATTCGTCACTTCCTGGCTTTGCAATGATTCCTGGGAGCTGAACGTCATCGCTCCCAGGAATCAATGCGCCTGCACCGGCCCCGAAGTCAGTTCCGGTGCAGGCGCCGTCATACCTTGCTAAACAGCTTCTGGGCATGCCCAGAAGCTGTGCAGGGATGACGCTGTGGCACTGGAAGTGACGGCGGGGCCGGTGAAGTGCATCGTGGGACCGAAGAAGACAGAAGAGGACGCAGAAGAGGATTGCGCTGGCTTCAAGCTGCCCACACCTGAGATGGCAGCGCTGGACAATACTTTTTCAAGGTAAGTATTTCTTCTAAAAGGTAAGTGCAACCCGGGACAGATCAGAGGCTAGCCATTGTGGAATGTACTAGCCCTGACTGTCCCGGGGGTATTTTTATTAAAAAAAGTATTCCCAGGGTGGAACTCCGCTTTAACGACCTGGTGGGGGGAGGTGGGACAGCTCATTTGGGGCTGGCCAGAGCAGAAGAGTCTCCATTGGGGCATGGAACCGGCCTCTGCTCAGACACAGTTTACACCATCAATGCTAGGGGAAGGGGGGGGGAAGCCTGTGCTTTGTCCTTGCCTTCAACTTGCAGGGGACTTTTTACTTCTCTTCACCAGGAATTCTTTAGGCATGTCTGTGGTAGATGCGGTGCAGCCTTTTTATGGGGTATCAGAGCGGCCCAGGGGGCACTTGCCACCCTGCCCCCTGGGCCAGTCCTCCCTTGGACAGTAGGATGAGTCGCATTGGTAACACACGTATCAAAAACGTACAAAGCCACACTGCAGCTGCACTACATAATCGCATTGAAAATCAGATCAAAATCGCACTGCATCAGTGGGAACCTAGCCTAAGTTACAATGACATCTGAAAGTCGGTGGGATATATTAGGCAGCAAGTAAACATGTTGTCCCTGAAGCTGATATGTTGAAAGCAGAAAAAATGGCAATCGCAGTTTGTTGTGTATGGGGCTGTATGCGATTCATGGAAGCCCTACCTTGCAACTTACAAGACTTAAAAGGTCTGCTACTGACATCTTGTTGCCTGATACCGCAGCATAACTTTAGAGATCTAGTGATATCTATGCCTCAATGGGTAAAGGCTGTTTTGGCAGCAAAATGGGCTGTTTTTCATCTATGTACAGTATTTAGCATTTTTACAGGGGTTCAGTATAAAGTGAGAAAATGAAATAGAAGGATATAGAATGAGTACTGTTTTGCTAATCAGGCATACAGGTATTTTACAATTTATATTACCAAAGTAATAAAACAAGTGACATGAATGATTAAAAAAGAATCAAACTTAACAGTTTATAATAAATTTAATCATGGTTCCGCTTTTTAAATTATTCGTTTGTATAGGCTGTAAATTTAGATTTCAATCATACTGCTTTGGTCATCGCAATCTGCTCAGCACAGAAAGGCAATCTCTCTGCCTCACTGTTCTGTTAACGTGCAGATGGCTTGTGATAGCAAGATAGTTCCTAAATGTGTTAGCGGCTTCCCTGGATGGTGTCACGACTCAAATGGCAATTTGCTCTTTGCTATTCACAGATTTACAGGACAATATGTTCCAGCGTGGATGGTGGGTGGACACATTCCATGGCACAATGCAAATTTTATAAACACATGGCACATGGGAAATACACAAAATATTGCTTCTCTAACCAAGTTCCCGATCCTTACCAGCAAAAAGTAAAATGATGTAGCATGTGCTATGTACACATGAGAGCGAAAAATCTGAAGAAACTGATTAAGAATATATTCCTAATTAAATTTTTTCAAAAAGAACAGTCATAATTGAGCTGTAAGAATGTAAGAAATCTTAAAGCGAAAATGCCCTACAATCAGCCTCTAAAAGAAGACTACTAATATGGTAACAACTATCTTCACTCGTTTCAGTTGCGGAACTACCGGAGTCGCAGAAGTCGCCATTGCGACTGGGCCCTGGAGTTCCAGCAGTCAGCCCTCCCGTCAGTCTGTTCGTTCATTCCGCCGTGCAGGGGGTGCAGCCGGCCGCAGAGGGGAGGCTGAGCTGAGCACTGGAGTCTCCGGAGTCTGGAGCCCCGCCTATTCTCTCCAGAGAGAGAGAAGCCGTGTAGGGTGGCGGAGGTGGACACTGAAAAAAAAAATGTCATCTGACCAGCTGACACCAATAGAGTTAGGGGAAGAACTCTCCCCTCTGCAAGGAAACCCCATGATTCAGAGACATCCCTGGAGACACGTGTCGTGAATGCTGAGGGGGAATCGACTGACTGACAAGGTAAGTGACAAATTGCTAGTGCAATTGATCCTAATCTCCACCACCTCTGCCTCTTACGGATAACACCCTCCCCCCACCACCTATTCCCCCCATCACCTCTACAACTGATAGGAATGAGATTTGTGGTGGGGGGGATAAGTAAGAGACAGAGGTGGTGGTGGAAGGATGACATCACTGCTGTCACTAATCCTATACCCCTCACCACTACCGCTGTCACTAATCCCACCCCCCCTCACCACCACCACTGTCACTAATCCTACCCCCCTCACCACCACCGCTGCCACTAATCCTACCCCCCCTCACCGCCACAGCTGTCACTAATCCGACTCCCCCTCACCACCAACGCTGTCACTAATCCGACTTCCCCTCACCACCACTGCTGTCACTAATCTTACCCCCCCACCACCACCTCTGTCACTAATCCTACCCCCCTCACCGCTACGGCTGTCACTAATCTGACTCCCCCTCACTACCACTGCTGTCACTAATCCTACCCCCCTCACCACCACCGCTGTCACTAATGCTACCCCCTCACCACCACCGCTGTCAATAATCCTACCCCCCCTCACCATCACCGCTGTCACTAATCCTACCCCCCCTCACCACCATTGTTGCCACTAATCCTACTCCCCTCACCACCACCGCTGCCGCTGATTCTGCCCCCCTCCCCACCACCACTGCCACTAATCCTACCCCCCTCACCACCACCGCTGCCACTAATCCCACTCCCTCTCACCACCACTGCCACTGATCCCACCCCGTTCACCACCACCGATGCCACTGATCCCACCCCCTTAACCACCACCACTGTCACTGATTCCACCCCCTTAACCACCACCACTGCCACTAATCCCACCCCCCTCACCACCACTGCCACTAATCCCTCCACACCTCACCACCACCACTGCTGCCAGTGATACCACCCCCTTCCCCACCCCCACTGCCACTGATCCCACCCCCCCTCACCACCACCACCGCTGCCACTGATCCCACCCCCTCACGACCACCACCACCACCGCTGCCACTGATCCCACCCCCTCGCGACCACCACCACCACCGCTGCCACTGATCCCACCCCCTCACCACCACCACCACCACTGCTGCCACTGATCCCACCCCCCTCACCACCACTGCCACTGATCCCTCCCCCCTCACCACCGCTGCCATTGATCCCACAATCCTCACCACCACTACCGCTGCCACTCATCCCACCCCTTCACCACCACCACCACTGCCACTGATACCATCCCCCCACAGCTGCCACAGTAGCACTGTAGCACCCATGCTGGAGGATGATGTTGTCCCCCTTGTTTATTTTGTAGATAGGTTGGATTGCTAACTTCTGTCTTGTTAGCACTCATCGATAACTGAGGAGCAATTCATTCTCAAATTTTTCCACAGAGGCACTAAATTAAACACAGGGTAGGAGCTCTGGAAGGGGGAAGCATAGTGAGCTGAGCTGCTGAAAGAACAACTTAAATTACTTCTTCTGCTGTGAACTGATGAATTGCATAAATTGCTTCACCCTGCCTGAAGCTAGTGGTCAGTGGGGGCTTGTTTTAAAGCTCAATATTGCTTGTTGAGAATATGTAACTATTTGAATGTACAAAGCACTATACTTTAATGAGAGAGAGGCAGCTGGTTGCATGGTCTGCAGATGAAAGGAGTTTCTTTCTGGGAGCTACTACTCAGGAAGGAAAGGGAAGAGGATGAGGACTCTATGGATCAAATTATTTTCCACTTCTTAACATTGTAGATTTTGGATTGCATAAGAGATTCCAAACATTGCAATGAAGAAAGCTTTGGTTGAGCTTTAGTGATAGTAGTGGGGTAGTAAGAGAGTGAGAAATGGCTTGTGTGAATATCAGCAGACGCCATACTCATCTCACTATGTGAGGACATTCTGCTGTAAACTCAAACTTCCAGGTTACCAGAAAAAAAAAAAACCCTCTAATTCCCCTTTGTCTCTAAGCAATGTGAGGCAAGCTGGTCATTGTCGTACAGGAGAAATGGGGTCTTGCCCACACAAATATGGCTTTTCAGAAAGTTGGTATTTTCATAAATTCTGGGACTCCAAAAGCCCTCTGTGGGAGTTGCATCCTAAAAGAGAAAAATGGCAAAAGCTTTTTTGCCCATACTTCTCTTGTGGGTCATATGGTGACCTACTTTTGCTCTTATGTGACCCAGAGTCAGCTGACAGTGGGCTATTGCTGCTCTCAGCTGATGTAGCAGAGCTGTTCCAGGATCTGGAAGGATCAAAACAATATTTTCTGATTGACAGCTGGCTCTCTCTCCTGCCGAGCATGAGCAGTGAGCACTCCAGTGAGCGCTGGAGGAACAGAGTGGAGAGCGGTGACTGATCGTCACCACTCTCCACCCTGAGCAGGCCAAGAACTGAGCGATCAGTGGTCATGTGTTTTCAGTTAGAGTCGACGAGGACAGCTACTGCATCACACACTGATGCTGCAGCATAGAGGTGAGCATTAATGTTTATATTTTTGAAAACCCCAAACTTCTTCTTTAATTTCTACTTCAAGCAAGTAATGAAGGTACGATTTAAAATGTTTCTTTGTCCAGACTATATTCACATATTCTTAGCAAGCAGTAAAAAAGCTTTAAAACATACCATACCTGACCTTTCTAGCCCTAGTATGTATCTTAAACATCACATCAGAGGCTTTTAGGCCCCATTCCCACCACAGTGACACACATCACTATTTATTGTGAATGGCGCCCTAAAGCACATTTTCAATGCACTTGCTTTGCAGAGCACCACAACATACTGTACAGTAACATATCACTCACTCCTCAGCAGACTGCCCTGATGTGAAATTTTGAATGGGCCTAAAGTCCAGTTGCATTTGGTTTCTAACTAGTGAGAAATACCTGGTGCTTGTTTGCATTAGAAGACTGATAGGCTGCCAAGATTCTGATTCCATAAAAGTAAAAAAGTAAGGATAGATTGCATAGTTGCCAACATTTAAAAAAAATTTCCAGGGACACTTTGCAGCACAGCTATCAACTACCACACCCACTTCCCTGAAGCTCCGCCCACTCTGCATAATTAATCTCGCCTGCTTATCAGATTATAGAGTCTACTCAATATAGAGAGAATTACAGAAAATTAAAAAGGGAATTTCAAACTTAAGGCCACAGTAGCAGAGTTGGAATAAGTCTCCCATTCAACTGCACTACTTCTGCGTAACATTTATGGGCAGCCTGATTAACAGGCGCTTCCAGGGACTGTCCCAGGAAAAAAGGGACAGTTGGCAAGTATGGGATTGGAGATTTCGACACCTCTGTTGTGAACTTTGAACAGTAACTTCTTCTCAATATAGTCACAAAAAAATGCAACGCTCTCCTTTAATAAAGTGCATACAAATTATAGTACATAAATAAATATCTGAAAACAGTGTAAAAATCATCTATATATATAATAAATATATAAAATTACATAAATCAATCTTTGCCTTTAAATATATATATACAGTCCATCAATAAATGATTCAATGTCCGTGAAAAAAGTGCAGCCCCATACACCAGAAACTCTTCAGTAATTGCCTCTGATCACCACAGTGCCCTTCACCCCACCTATATGGGTGACCTCACTAATTAAAGGAGGTCTATATGGGCTTTGCAAATAAAAAAAACACTCACATTTTAGAAGTAAAAAACGAGCATTTCACAATACAATTCTCTGCATACACAGCTCCACCTAGCCCCAGCGTGATTACGTCACCGCCCACCTCACGCGTAACGACTTTCTCAAAGGTTCAGGCTACTGAATCAGAGTTGATTTTTTTTTATATGGAAATAAATACTTTTTATTAGCAATTTGCACTATGGTTCTTTCTTCTTGCCTCCTATATGATTGACACCACGCTGAGAGCTGCTGAGAGCCACAGATTTGGAGTGTACGGCCAGTGGGAGCGGTGCCACTTCTAACACTGCAAAGCGCATATAGACCTTCTTTAATTAGTGAGGTCCATGCAAGTGGGTGAGAAGACACCCATAGGTGGGGTGAAGGGCACTGTGGTGATCAGAGGCAATTACTGAAGAGTTTCTGGTGTATGGGACTGCACTTCTTTTCTCATACATTGAATCATTCATTGATGAACTAGATAGATAGATAGATAGATAGATAGATAGATAGATAGATAGATAGATAGATAGATAGATAGATAGATAGATAGATAGATAGATAGATAGATAGATAGATAGATAGATAGATAGATAGATAGATAGATAGATAGATAGATAGATAGATAGATAGATAGATAGATAGATAGATAGATAGATAGATAGATAGATAGATAGATAGATAGATAGATAGATAGATAGATAGATAGATAGATAGATAGATAGATAGATAGATAGATAGATAGATAGATAGATAGATAGATAGATAGATAGATAGATAGATAGATAGATAGATAGATAGATAGATAGATAGATAGATAGATAGATAGATAGATAGATAGATAGATAGATAGATAGATAGATAGATAGATAGATAGATAGATAGACTGTTTTCAGATATTTATTTATGCACTATGATCTGTATGCACTTTATTAAATGTCACTTTTTTGTGACTATATATATATATATATTGCATTTTGTACAGGTGGTTGGATGCATAGTAGCCCTAGCTGCTTTCTATAGTACATAGAGTTGAGTAATAGGTGGTTTATTCACAGGGATAGTGCGGAAAGTTTTCTCACATTTTTAAATTTCTTCTCAATGCCTATAGCTTCAGAGGTGATCTAGGACTCGTTTTAAATTGCTTTTCCTGCTTGTTCAGAATATGTAAATACTTTAGTATGCACAGTCTAGGCACAAGTCAACATAAGCACACTTCCTTGAAAAAATTCTAGGGATTGGTGTATATTTAATTCAGCATAGTTTTTGCTATTTAAAGAAGTCCCAATGCACTTACCAACCTAAGCCATTCATATAAACTTTTACAATACAGAAGACTAAAGAGCTCCTTTCCACCTCACCCTTGTCAGTGATAGGGGTTGATATTTTCAAATGGCAAATGGTATTAATTATAGATTAAACAAAAAATGCAGAGCAGACCACAAATATCTTTCTACTGCAAAATGGATCACAGGGCCGAAGTTGGTGCATTGCCAGAAAAAGGATTGCAGAAAATTCATTTCTACCTAGAAACCCTTTTGATATGCTTGCTCATTACTCATCCCTGCAGGAAAGTGGAGGCTGGGGACATGCATATTTACAGGGATACCAGAGATACATTATAATAAATATTCCTGTGTTTGAAGTTGAATGCAGATGCCTTTGCCTGCTATCCAATAAAAATGTTGACTGGCAGGGCCACTAAGAATTCTGGAAAATGTTTGATGGAAAGAGAAGGAAAATTAAAAATGATAAATGGTATATTTACTGTATATACCTGATTGATTTACCTATAGAAATTTCCAAGCAGTGTTAAAAGTATCCTCATTTTATAATGCTCGTTTCTTCTATACTCAAATTAAAGAGGTTGTAAACCCTCGAAAGTTTTTTTTTTTTTTTCTGAAACCTGAAAGAGAAACCCATAATGAGCTAGTATGCATCGCATACTAGCTCATTATGAAATACTTCCCTAAGAACGAGCCCCCGCCGTGCCGCCCGCTTAGCTGGATGACGGGCGACATGTCCAGTCGCCCATCTTCCGGGATCGCGGCATCTGGCCATCTGATTGGCCGGAGCCGCGGTGACGTCACTCCCGCGCACGCGCGCGGGAGCCGACGGTCACGGCACGGGGCTCTGAAGAAACGGCACCAGCGGCCGTTCCTTCAGAGCGCATGCGCCAGTGACGTCACTGGCTGCATGTAAGGTAAATATCTCCTAAACGGTGCATGTTTAGGAGATATTTACAGTACCTATAGGTAAGCCTTAATATAGGCTTACCTATAGGTACAAGTTACAGAGGAGGATTTACTTCCTCTTTAAAAGAAATCCGAAGGTGCTAATGATACCAACTAGGTAACTGTTCTTTGCCAATTAAGGGGTTAGTTTACCTTTACCAAAAAACTGCCTATGCAGGTAAGGGATGTAGTGTTGATAAAATCAAACTGTGCAGCTCTGACTAAAGTTAAATAATGCCCTTAATGTAGGTGTAGGCCATTTATGTACCTCCTAAGCCTGACTGGAATGCTCCTAGGATGTTGCTAAGAGAGGCCTAGTCATTACTGCTCACCTCCACCATCACAGGAGGGAGCTCTTTCTCTAATTTAAAGAGGTTGTAAACTCTGCCAAAAGAAAAAAAAAATCCTGTAAGACAAAGACATAATGAGCTAGTATGCATCCCATACTAGCTCATTATGTAATACTTACCTTAGAACGAAGCTATTCCAGCGGCACCCAAACACCGCTGACATTTTCCCCGGAGTTTCTTCCTGGTTCTCGAGCTCCGGCGCTGTGATTGGCTGGAGCCGCTATGACGATGTGCAGGAGCCACCATTCACGAAACGGGGCTCTGAAGGAAAGGCACTAGTGGCCGTTCCTTCAGAGCGCATGTGCCAGTGACGTCACTGGCTGCATGTAATGTAAATATCTCGTAAGGAGATATTTTCACTACCTTTAGGTAATCCTTATTATAGGCTTACCTATAGGTAAATGTCTGCAGAGGAAGTTTACTTCCTCTTTAAACCCCTCACACACGCTTTCTCTCCCCGAATGCAGTAACTCTGAAATAAGCACTAGAGAGGTCACTCCTGTGATGGTGGAGGTAAGCAGTAACAACTAGGCCTCTCTTAGCAATGTTTCAGTCAGGAGGTACATAAATGGCTAATACTTATAGCAGGGCTGCTCAACCTGTGGCCTATGACCTCAAACCAGGAAAGCCCATTCCCATGCTCTGGGATGGCAGGTCAGCAAGCCCAGATTGCGATCAACAGGTTGCTGACCCGCCATCCCAGAGCATCAGAGGGCATGGAGCCAGCAGAGGAAGAAAGTGGCTGTGGAGGAAGCACGAGCCACATAAGCCAATGCTTCCCCTGTAGTGCCGGTGTTCTATCAGAAAACCCTACCCCATCAGATTTCCCTACCTACGTCATTTCCGGTGCAGGCTCGTCATGCACCAGCTGTAGCCGCGTCACACGTTCTACTGCGCATGCGCAGAATAGGTAGGGAATTTTGATAACATCGTAAGGGGGTGAGAAAAAAGTCCTACTGCCCATGAGCCAGCGCGTGCGCACCAACGGATCAGGTAGCGGCATCTCTTATAACAAACATCCATCTGATCTCCATGGCATACACTGCGCCGAGCCGACAATGGGACAATCCTATTCCCTACCCACGCGCGCACGCCCACTGTCTAATTGTCGGGTCAGCACAGTGTGGGGCATGGAGATCGGATTGTCGGTTCGCTGCAGTCTCGGCTCTGCGCAGTCTCGGGTCAGTACAGTGTGGGCCATGGAGATCGGATGGATGTTTGTTATCAGAGATCCCGCTGCCCGACCCGTTGGTGCGCATGCGCTGGCGCATGCAAACTAGGACTTTTGCCTGACCCTTGCGATGTTATCAAAATACCCTACCTATTCTGCGCATGCGCAGTATGACTTGTGACGTGGCTACAGCTGATTCATGACGAAGCCACAGCTGATCCGCAACCGGAAATGACGGAGGTATAGAATTCTGATAGGGTATGGTATTCTGACAGAACACCGGCTCCTGTTCCAGGCAGAGTGATACCAAGTGAACTTCACCCGGGACCTTTTCAGCACCTTGGAGAGCAATGCCAGCCGAAGCTGGAAGAGGAAAATGCAAAAGTTTTGGTGCACTTTCAGAAAGTGCAGCTAACCCGCAGAAAAGCTGCAGGTGCACTGCGCTGCACCTGTGGTATGGGTAAAATGCAGCACATAAGCATGAAAGCTGCCTTAGAGGGGGCTTAGGACATTAAGGGCTACCAAATCACCGGTTGAGCACCCCTGACCTATAGCAAGGGCATTGTTCAACTTTAGTCAAAGCTTAGGCAGTGTTTTTGGTAAAGGTGAACTGGCCCTTTATAGTTTATTTCTTTTGCAAATAACAAAGTACCCCTAAACATCTATCTGGTTCCCTTTATAAAAGTAATGAGCATTCTTTTCCCTTTAAAATAATAATGAGCATGTTTTTTTATTTACACACCTCCTTAGTGTGTTTTTTTTTCCATCTTTTTTAGCCTTGTGACATCATTGAAATCAGGAAATGTTTTGCTCATCAGTGGCAGTTAGTGGGTGGAGTTGGTTAGTGCCCCCCTACGTGTCATCTTGTGCACACAATTTTGCCCACACAGGCTATACTATATTATTCGGTGTGGTCTCTGGAGTGGCAGCAATGTTAACGTTGCTCTGCTTGTAATATCAGACAGTATTGAGAGGCAGGATTGGACAGTAGTAATTGGTCATTAGTGGTTGTGCTTGGCATAAAGTTGAAAAGCAGCCACAACTGCCATCCATAGGCATAAAGAAACAAAAAAAGGGCGCACCAACCTAGCGCATTATCCTCAATAAGGCTTTATTTGTACAACATATAAAAAATGGCTACTCACAAACAGAGGTAGAAAATAGTCATATCAAGCTCAGTCGCTCCAGTGTCAGGAGTAGTTCATGTGTTAGTCCATATTCCTGTTAAGATGACGGCTGACGCGTTTCGAGGCTCAGCCTCTTCCTCAGAGCTGGTGGCGACTGAGCTTGATATGACTATTTTCTACCTCTGTTTGTGAGTAGACATTTTTTATATGTTGTACAAATAAAGCCTTATTGAGGATAATGCGCTAGGTTGGTGCGCCCTTTTTTTGTTTCTTTTTGCCTATAGTACCGTTGGAATACCCCAGTCCTTTTGTGGGCAGCAAGACTTTAGCCACCCGAGATGCCTTATGTGAGTCCCGTGGCAAGTGTGGCCGGGGAGCTTGGATTCTAAGCGCAGGAGAAGGGTGTTATCACCGTATTGTTTTGGAACAACTGCCATCCATACCTGGTGTCTGCTTTTTAAAGGCAACACTGACATTTTATCAGCATTACTTGTTATCGGGGCTACAGTGGGTGGTGAGGGGATTGGTCATCCTGGTTTCAGAAGGATGGCAGTAGTTACAGGTCTTTTTTAGAGGAACTAGGAGCCTCACTGGCTCAACACTGCATAGGAGCAGAAATAAAAAATTGATTAAGTTCTGTGAAGTTAAAGCAGTAGTAATATCTGCTTGTTTGTTTATACCTACAGCAGGGGTGTAACTACAGGGGTTGCAATTGCAACCGGGCCCCATGCTTCAGGGGGCCTGTGTGGCTCCCCTGTACACCTGGATAGGAGGGGGGTGCAGCATGTAGAGAAATCACTGTCCTCCTTTTTCCTCCTGTAGCTGCAG
This sequence comes from Pelophylax lessonae, assembly GCF_965119305.1. NCBI lineage: Eukaryota > Metazoa > Chordata > Amphibia > Anura > Ranidae > Pelophylax > Pelophylax lessonae. Next base: position 241,511,558 of record NC_138773.1, read on the forward strand.
GAGGAAAATGGAGGAGATTGGTTCCTCTGTATGCTGCCCCCTCCACTCCTCCTATCAAGTTCACTTGTGTTCTGCTGTCTCTGGGCCCCTGTGTGCTCCCCTGATCCCCCCCCTCCCCCACTGTCCTCCCTTCCCTCTGCTGCCAGCTGCTGCAGTGGATGTATCACAATAGAGAACCAGGAAGGAGTCGGTAGATATGTAATTTACCAGCTCCTTCCTTTTCTGAATGGACAGAGTCATAGTCAGTGACATTGTAAAAAAATAAAATAAAATTATTAAAAATAATACAATTAAAATACCAAAAAATAAAAACTACTGACACCAGTGGGTTAACTTCCAGGATTGCAAAGGTCACACTTGTGACCAGCCCTGGCATTCCACCACCGTGGGAAGGCCCCAAGATGGCAGGAAAGGGCCCCATGATCAGTGGAAAAGTCCTAGGCTTGAAGGGAAGGGCCCCGGTCTGGGGTCTGGGGGGCCCTTCACGGTTTCTTGCACCGGTTCTAGTTACGCCTCTGACCTACAGGTAAGCTTATAATAAGGCTTATCTGTAGGTACAGTAAATATGTCCTAAACGTGCAATGTTTAGGAGATATTTACTTGAGTAGCAAGTAGTAGTAATGCCACAGATGCATGCGCACTGCGCTATCAATAGCCGGCATGCCGTCCATTGAGAGAGCTGTGCCGTGGCATGCACGTGGGAGTGACATCATCGCAGCGCGGCCATTTAAACTCAGAAGGCAGATTGGGTGAAGATGAAAGCCCTGTCGGCAGTGACAGTGCGCAGCTGGAGGGCTTCATTATAAGGTAATTGTTTCGAGTTTTGCAATGCATACTAGCACATTATGCTCTTAAAGTGATTGTAAAGTCTCGTTTTTTTTTTTCAGTAAAAATAACAAACGTCATACTTACATTCTCTGTGCAGTTGGTTTTGCCCAGAGCAGCCCCGATCCTCCACTTCTCGGGTCCCTCTTCTGCTCTCCTGGCCCATCCCTCCCTTTGAGTGCCCCCACAGCAAGCAGCTTGCTATGGGGGCACTGAGCCAAGCCACAGCTCCGTGTATCCATTCAGACACGGAGCTGTGGTTCAGCCCCACCCCCTCTCTCTCCTCATTGGCTAAGTGACTTTGATTGACAGCAGCGGGAGCCAATGACACCACTGCTGTGCCTCAGCAATAGAGGAGGAGAGTCATGGATGGCTGAGACAGTTGTGGACTTCGCTGGATCAAGAGGGGGCACAGGTAAGTATTAAGAGTTCTGAGGAGGCTGCTACACACAGAAGATTTTTTTTATCTTAATGCATAGACTTCTGATTTTACAACCCCTTTAACTTGCAGAGGGATTGTGTTTTATTTTTGGGGGGGTTATGCAGTTTACTCTCACTTTAACAATATTCTGGATAACTACAGAATTATGTTTGTGCTCAGCTTTAAATAAAAAACAAATAGTTGATTGGATTGGTCCTATGGATTGATAAAGGGGCCCTCCTGTCTGACCTGAAACATGTAGCCACGTCCCCTCCTCTTCCTGTCATCACCCAGCTGAGAGAGGTGCTCTTTGGAGCCGCAGCCATCTTGCCACTTCTGGAAGCTGCTGATGTTTATGTTCCAGCCTGAAGCCTGACAGCTGCACTTCTTTCAAGAACTCTGCTTCAATCAGTCACATGCCTGCTGAGCTCTGCAGCCTCACGGTGATCCTATGGAGGTCTATCTGGGTCTATGACAAGCCTTGATCTACCTCTTTCTAGTGAGTGCATTTTAACTGTCTTTTATGCTTTTTAATAAATCTCTACACCTAGATGGTGGCGCCCTCTTGTGTTTGCTTTTTATATGTGCATCAGGCAAACCTCACAACTTTTTGAGACGGGAACCAGGGACACCTATTAGCAAAAGTATGTGGATATAGGGCCACGTCCCTTAATGGAGAATTATACAAAAAGAAATGATTAGTTAAACCCACAAGTGATTTTTTACCCCTACTATTCCTTTATATTGGCTTTTGAACTTTACAAATGCAGCAATTTATAAATAGGATGAAAGATTTAGCACTGGGGAACACCTTTTTTGCAAGAAAAATTGTGCATTTTATATACAACTATATAGAACAGACCAAAATGAGGGACAAATGAGGAGGAGGAAAGAGGGACAGAGAGACTTTGTTCCAAATCGGGGACAGTCCCTCAAAATCAGGGACAGCTGGGAGCTATACCATTAGGATCTCAAGACCGAATTTTAGAGGAGCTGCTTCCATTTTACCTGGGTTTCCCTACCACTCTCCTGGCCCTTTTATGTGCCCCGTTTAATGACGGTTTGGTTGCAGTCAGCGCAATAGCATATTCTTTTTCAGCTTTAAATGTATGCTCTCCCTATCTGAAAGTTGTAACCTAATTTACTACCTGCCTGGAGTTTGCATGTTCTCCCTGTACCTGCATTGGTTTCCTCCGGATACTCTGGTTTCCTCCCACAGTCCACAGACATGCTGGTAAGTCAATTGGCTCCTGTTTAAATTGTCCCTAGTATGTGTATAAATGAATGTGAGTTAGGGGCCTTAGATTGTAAGCTTCTTGACCACAAGAACCTGTAATAAATAATTAAAATAAAAATATTCACAGGAAAGGTCTGTAGTGACAGAAGACTCTAGAATCAGGACCATGGACAGGGACTGATTCTGTTTCATATAAGCTACAGATTAGCTTCAAGAATATATTTTTTGTTTTTCTTTAACTGCTTGCTAACCATACTGTGGGAAGGCAGCTCTCCTGCGCAGGAGCACGTACCTAATATGCGATCCTGCACTTCCAGGTTTGGAGCACGCCCCACCGGCCGCCCGTTCCTGCTGTACAGTGACAGAACGGCGGTCTGCCTATGTAAACAAGGCAGATCTTCATTCTGTCACTACAGAAGACATGGATTCTGTGTCACTGCTTCCCCTAGTACAAACACCTTAGTAAACACAGTAGTAAATCACATGTTAGGCACACATTTAACCCTTTGATCACCCCTGAAGTTAACCCCTTTCCCTGCCAGTGTCATTAGTACAGTGACAGTGCAAATTTTTTTTAGCACTGATTAGTGAATTAGTGTCACTGGTCCCCAAAAAGTGTCAAACGTGTCAGTTAGTGTCCCAAAAGCATTGTCCTGCTACTAGTCGCTGATCGTAGCCATAACTAATAAAAAAAAATAACAAAAATATTGCATCGTTTGTAGACGCTATAACTTTTGCTCAAACTAAACAATGTGCGCTTATTGGGATTTTTTTTTTACCAAAAATATGTAGCAGAATACATATTGGCCTACATTGATGAAGAAATTTGATTTTTACATTTTTTTTATTGGATGTGTTTTATAGCAGAAATGTTTTTTTTTTTTTTTTCAAAACGGTCAGACTTTTTTGTTTATAACTAAAAACCGCAGAGGTGATCAAATAGCACCAAAAGAAAGCTCTATTTGTGGGGAAAAAAAATATTTGTTGAGGTACAGCGTTGCATGACATTGTGCAATTGTCAGTTAAAATGCTGTATCACAAAAAATGGCCTGGTCATGACGGGGGGTAAACCTTCCACAGCTGAAGTGGGTAATAACTTTCCTGATTAAATAAAAAAAGCTACAGAGGTAAAGTATAACTAAAGGCGAAACCTTTTTTTATTTTTGGATAGAGTGGGAAGGAATTAGAACACCTGTCAGTTTTTATTGTTGTTTGTGCTCCATTAACCGCTTGCCGACCGCCGCACGACTATTTACTGCGGTGGTCAGCCCCTCACAGGCAGAGCGACGTAGTACTACTTCCCTAGCCTGTGAGGGTCTAGGGAGCGAGCGCGCGCCCCCGGAGGCGTGCTCCCGCTCCCGCGCGGTCACGGACCCCCCCCCTCGCGTGTGACCGGCGGACGGCGATCGTCGGTGCAGAGGGAGAAAGGCAGGCGGCTAATGTAAACAAGCCGCCTGTCATTCTCCCCTGTGTAGGAATAGTGATCATATGGTTCTACTATGTAGGACCGTTGATCACTGTTCCTGCACCTCAAGCCACAGCCAATCACAGTTAGAATCACACCCCTAGGGACACATTTAACCCCTCCCTCTCAAAAAAAGTTAACCCCTTCACTGCCAGTGTATTTTTAAAGTAACAGTGCGTATAGCACTGATTACTGTAGAAATGTCACTGGTAACCCCAAAAGTGTCAAAAATGTCAGTCAAGGGTCCGATCTGTCTGCCGCAATGTCGCCGTACCGCAAAAAAAATCGCAGATCGCCGCCATTACTCGTTAAAAAAAAAAATGACAAAAATCTTTCCCTTTGTTAGTAAACGCGATAACTTTTGCGCAAACCAATCAAAATACGCTTTTTGCAATTTTTTTTTCCAAACACATGTAGCATAAAACGAATTGGCCGAAAATGTTAAAAAATTTAGATTTTTACATTTTGTTTTTGGGGAATTTTATATAAAAAAATGTGAAAAATATTGTTATTTTTGCAAAATTGTTGCTTTTTTTTTTGTTTATAGCGCATGATCAAAAAATCACACAGGGGATCAAATACCACCAAAAGAAAGCTCTGTTTGTGGGAAAAAAAGGACGTCAAATTCATTTTGGTACAGCGTTGCATGACCGCGCAATTGTCCGTTAAAGTCACGCAGTGCCGAATTGCAAAATAGGCCCTGGTCAGGAAAGGGGTAAAATCTTCCCGGGCTTAAGTGGTTAAGGAATTTCCCCCTCTTTGTTTGTCCTATTTAACATTATCATTGAAAGTGAAAGTAAAAGAAAATCCCAAATTTTGGACTTTCCCAAGAAAAATAATAGAGGGGGAATCCTCCAATGGGAATATTAGTTCTGGTGACCTGGGGGTCCCCAATCAATTTCCTTAATTTGCAGGGATTTTCTCTCACTTCCAGTTTGGCTATGGGACAGGAAGTAAAGGGAAATCTCCCCATTGGGACACAGATGGTAAAAATAAATCTGACAGGGGTATAACTTTCCTTACTCTGTCCAAAATGACAAGAAAAAATTGTCTATTATTCTACTTTAGAGTGTTACTAAACCTGCATTCACTATACAGGAAAAAAGTATTTGATCCCTTGCTGATTTTTTACTTTTGCCCACTGACAAATAATTGATCAGTCTATAATTTAAATGGTAGGTTAATTTTAACAGTGAGACAGAATAACAACAACAACAATATCCAAAAAAACGCATTTCAAAAAAGTTATACATTGATTTGCATTTTAATGAGTGAAATAAGTATTTGATCTGCAAGATTTCTGGCTCCCAGATTTCTCTTATATAGGTAACGAGCTGAGATTAGGAGCACTTTCTTAAAGGGAGTGCTCCTAATCTCAGCTTGTTGCCTGTATAAAAGACACCTATCCACAGAAGCAATCAATCAATCAGATTCCAATGTCTCCTCCATAGCCAATCTCTCCACCATGGCCAAGACCAAAGAGCTGTCCAAGGATGTCAGGAACAAGACTGTAGACCTACACAAGGCTGGAATGGGCTACAAGACCATCGCCAAGCAACTTGGTGAGAGGGTGACAACAGTGGGTGCGATTATTTGCAAATAGAAGAAACACAAAATAACTGTCAATCTCCCTCAGTCTGGGGCTCTGGGGAAAACAATTGGTAACACACTACACCGTGAACGACTGAAATCCTGCAGTGCCAGCAAGGTCCCCTGCTTAAGAAAGCTCATGTACAGGCCCGCCTGAAGTTTGCTAATGAACATCTAAATGATTCAGAGGAGAACTGGGTGAAAGTGTTGTGGTTAGATGAGACCAAAATTAAGCTCTTTTGCATCAACTCAAGTCACCATGTTTGGAGGAGTAGGAATGCTACCTATGACCCCAAGAACATCATCCCCACCGTCAAACATGGAGGTGGAAACATTATGCTTTGGGGGTGTTTTTCTGCTAAGGGGACAGGACAACTTCACTGCATCAAAGGGATGATGGACGGGACCATGTACCATCAAATCTTGAGTGAGAACCTCCTTCCCTCAGCCAGAGCATTGAAAATGGGTCGTGGATGGGTATTCCAGCATGACAATGACCCAAAACACATAGCCAAAGCCACAAAGGTATGGCTCAAGAAGAAACACATTAAGGTCCTGGAATGACCTAGCTATAGAAAATACGTGGAGGGAGCTGAAGGTTGGATTTACCAAACGTCAGCCTTGAAACCTTAAGGACTTGGAGAGGATCTGCAAAGAGGAGTGGGACAGAATCCCTCCTGAGATGTGTGCAAACCTGGTGGCCAACTACAAGAAACATCTGACCTCTGTGATTGCTCAAAAAGAGTTTTACCACCAAGTACTAAGTCATATTTTTTTGCGAAGGGGTCAAATACTTATTTCACTCATTAAATGCAAATGAATTTATATATTTTTTTTTAAATGTGTTTTTCTGGATTTTTTTGTTGTTATAATGTCTCTCACTGTTAAAATTAATTTACCATCAAATTATAGACTGATCAAAATCAGCAGGGGATCAAATACTTTTTTCTCTCACTGTATTTGGTCTCCCACAGTACACAGAACATGGAAATGCAATTATTTTAGTAAATATAAATGGATTAATACATTTTCTCATCAGCAGTATATAGCAGCCTTGTGACTTGTATAAGTTCCGAGTAAAGCTTGTAGGAGGAGTTTTCATTCTCCCCTGATCCTCTGTCTGGACATTTCTGGACAGTGCTGATTGGCCCTGATCAGATACACTCTCCCCTGACTCTGTAAATATCGGGTTATTTTTTTGGAGACAGTGAAAGAAGAGGAGAATCAGAGAGACAGGATCAAAGAGCCTTTATACACAATGCAAATGATTACCCCTTAGGTTCCACAGTGAGTATAACAAGCATGCTTTACTGCATATACAGACTGATATTACTGTTGCAGGTTTAGTAACACTTTAAGGCAAGCCAAATACAAGCACATTTAAAGTGAATCTGTGTCCAGATCATACACACTGAACTATATAGATTTTTTTAAACAAGTAGTAAAAGCATTTTAAAATAAGCCCTCATTTATCTCTTCATTTTTAAGCGCTGTGAAGAGTTTATTTTACAATTCACAACACAGCCAGCGTATACATTCATATACACAGCATACAGGCATACAAAGCTTGACACACACACCCTGCCAGGAAAAAGAGCCACCCTAATGTGGGGGCAACAATAATGGGACCAGCTGAATGAGAAAGAAAAGAGTTTCAAAAGCATGAAAAGCAGCACCCAATATAAGTGTGGACATGCGTTGCTGGCAGGGCCGGATTAAGAGCATCATGGGCTTGGTGCTGAGGATTTTGAAGGGCCTTAAGGGCCGTGCCTTGGCATGCACCCAGAGGAGGAAGGGTGCAGCCATGCATGCCTAATTCCACATGGGATGCTGTCTCTGAAGCCCATAAACACATCCATGCATCGGCAACTGTCCCTCCTTGTCCGGCCTTCGTGCTGTGTGGGGAGGTTCTGAGGGAGCTGCCTGGGAAATCGAGCATAGAAGCCAGACTTCTGTGTTTACAAGTGACAGAAGAGCGGTAACAGTGAATATGGCCAACCCGGGGCCTATATTAAGGTAGGGGCCTGGAGCTGCAGCTCCAATAGCCCCTATGTTAATCTGGCCCTGGTTGCTGGTCTTAAAAAAAAAAATAGTTTAACCACTTTAGCCCCGGAGGATTTGGCTGCTCAATGACCAGGCCCTATTTTGCGATTCAGCACTGCGTTACTTTAACGGACAATTGCGTGGTCGTGCGACGCTGTACCCAAACAAAATTGATGTCCTTTTTTCCCACAAATAGAGCTTTCTTTTGGTGGTATTTGATCACCTGTGCGAACAAAAAAAATGCGACAATTTTGAAAAAATTACAATATTTTTCACATTCTTTTATAAGAAATTCTCAAAAAAAAAAAGAAATGTAAAAATCAAAATTTTTTAACATTTTAGGCCAATTTGTTTTCTGTTACATATTTTTGTTAAAAAAAATCACAAAAAGCATATTTTGATTGATTTGCGCAAAAGTTATTGTGTTTACTAAATATGGGAAAGAGTTATGTCATTCTTATTGTTTTTTTTTTTACTAGTAATGGCGGCGATCTGCAATTTTTATTTTGTGGGACTGCGACATTATGGCGGACAGATCTGACCCCTAATTGACATTTTTGACACTTTTGGGGGAACCAGTGACATTACTACAGTAATCAGTGCTAAAAATATGCACTGTTACTGTAAAAATTACACTGGCAGGGAAGGAGTTAACATTACTGGTGATCAGTGGGTTAAATGTGTCCCTAGGGGCGTGATTCTAACTGTGGGGGGGCGTGGCTTGTGAAGTAATCATAGAGACATGCGATCCTATATAGCAGGATCGCATAGCCTCTGTGATCACTTCAGGAAGAATGACAGACGGCTGTGTTTACATCAGCCGTCCGTCCTTCTCTCTCAGCTGCGGGAGATCGCGAGTGAACAGCGGGCATCGGAGCAGCCGGTCACACTCACTGGCTCCCCAGCTAACGAGCGGGGGCACGCTCGCCCCCTAGAGTCTCCTGAGTGGAGCGATGTAGTGTAACGTCGCTTTGACTAGGAGCGGCTAAATGCCGCAGTAAAACTGCGGCGGGCGGAGCTCAAGTGGTTAATATCTTATCTCCCTAAAAGCAGCTAGAACCTAAATCTCTTTTACTACTTGGTAAGAATATGTAGTTTCCGTAGTTTCCATAGTCTGGGCACTGGTACACTTTAACTTATTTCTGCTGAAAGATCATTTTCTTGAATGACTCTCGTCTGCAACTTTTTCCCCTGATTTAAACACAGGCAAAATTCTATTTCTTCGTATTTCCAGTGAACAGATATTCCGTAGGGAAAAAGGATGATTCTTCAGTAGATGCAGATATTGTCAAGCATTCTTGAAGTACAAGTTCACCTTTGCAGGTAAAAAAAAAAAAAGTGACACTGAGGCTTCAAATGTATGCCAATCCAATTTTTCCGTATACAGATACAAATTAGAAAAGCAGTGAAGCAAGCAGTGGATAACAGAAATATAGATAATGATACACAATCCTACGTAGTGGCAGAGTTTTCTATTACACCTGTCATATACAGTCTTGATGATCCTCCAGGTCGTCCCATTGTGTCCGAATCTGTTACAGCACCTTTGGCCAGATATTTAGATACATGTATTTCACCATTAACTACACAAATTAAATCATATATAAGAGATTCTTATGATTTTATGACCAAAATGAGTGATTTAACTTTTTCTACAGATTCTTTCCTGCTCACATGGGACATTTCTTTTTTTTTTTTTTTGTCAATTTCTTTTTATTGCTTTTAAAAAAAACAAACAAACAAAAAAAAAAACTCGCCACGCAGGGCGGAGTATACAAAACAAAAAAAAAACAAAAAAATAAAAAAAAACCCTCCCCCCAACTCCCATACATGGGACATTTCTAATTTATATACAGTAGGTCCACGTGAATTAAAGCGTAACTCCACTTTTCCTGAGAAAAAAAACATTCCCCTCTGGGTGATCTATGTACATTGCAAGGATTTTAACAAACTTTGTTGCAGATTTCTTCCTTTTGGTATTCTGAAGAAATCATTATTTGTTCCCCCTGTGCCTCTGTGCTAAGTGGGTCTAATGGGAGTGGTTTCATAATTATCTGTCAGCTGTTGCACCTGCAGGGCTCTAATGAGGAAAGCTGCTGGGCCTGCATCCCTTTAGACGTGTTCCTATTTCCTACTCACCAAAAATGACATTTTTGTTGCAGGGGATGCCAGAAATCTGACTTGTATCTTAGGCAGACTTCTGGGAATATTGGTGAGTCAATCACACAAACGGGAAATGATGTTTATGGGGTGTAGTCAGTACACATTCTGTGTACAGAACGCCTCCAGGCGGCCATATTGCATTGCATTTCAGAAAATTACAACAGCTGCAGATTGAAAACGAAAGGTCATTTTTAATAACATTCAATTACAATATGATTTGTGTCGCGATTGTATATGCAATGGTATATGCTATATTGTTTATTCTTTATTTGCTGATTCCCCCCCCCCCCCCCCACAAAAGTGGAGTTATCCTGTAAGGATTGAAGCCTGCTGTCACCTCCTAAATGCAGCAGGGTTTTATAATGCAGATAAAATTTATATTTTTATTATTACAGCTATTGCAAATTTTGTTGGAAGAAAATTTCTCTCTCTTTAAGGAAAAGTACTACTTACAGCTCAGCAATGGGCTCAAATATAGCCCCCCCATATGCAAACGCTTTTGTCGATATGGTTAAAAATTCTTTCATTTACTAAAACATTCTTTTCAAGGAAATATGTAAATGCTGGTTCCGCTTTTTGGACGATGTGTTTGTAGTATGGGAAGGTGACTTAAATACACTGCCACTATTTCATGCATTTATTAATTACCTAATACCTTGCTCATTATTACCCCTCTTTTTTTCAGACCCTTACGTGTTTATATATTTTGGGTGATGTGCTGGATTCCCCCACGCTCTATGTGCCTATAAGTTCTCGGTGACCCTTTGAGGATATCAGACTCGACACCCCCTCTCTGGGATCAGCCCTGGTCTTTTCCGTGGGCTATGAGCCCCCTCTACTTGGCTCCCTGTGGTCGCTTGTGGTGTCACATACAAGGTCAGTGACCGGATTTCATGGCTGCACAATGTAATTTTCCAGAATATTGTGTGTAATTATGACTGTAATAGTTATTCATGAAAGATACTAAAATGTTATTTAATAAATGTTATGTAAATTTGTATCTAATGATATACCTTTTCCCTTGTAATAGTTCGCCTGGGATACTACGTGGTCTTTGAAAAAGCCTCTGAGGGGAAACGCGTCAGACCCGTCTCCTCTGGTTGAGACTACTATGGTTACTATATATGGATATTTTGTATATTGTATTGTGAGATTCATTCTCTTTTAACAATCCTTTTATCTCTTTAATAAACTTATATACTTTTTTCAACATGTTGTTTATTATTTGAACTTGTGCTCACCCATCAGGAGCCCTCCTCAACAATCCACTTCCTTTTATTTAGGGGAACCAGTGTTCTGTTACCCCTAGGGGTCTAAACCTGTATCCCCTGATATAATATTTTATTCATTGTTTACTAGGATTGGAGGTCTCCTGGTTAATCTGACATATCCAACAATGTACCTCCTCCTTGTTTCATAATTACCTAATACCCAGTTTGCAAATAAGTATGAATGTCAGGAAAAAATGCAATTTTTGGACACATGTATAAGGATAAGGAATGGTAGGCTTGCCAGTGATTTATACACAAAACCGACTCATCAGAATCAATTATTACATAATGAGAGCTTCCACCCTCCTGGAATATATAAATCTTTTCCAAAGAGCTTATTAATAAGGGTTAATAGAATTTTAGCAACCAAGAGATCAAGAATAACGTCTTATTGAAGTTGAAACTAAATAAATTCAGAGGGGTTACCCGACAGACTAAAGGAAAAAGGAAAAATGTTGCCAATAAAAAGAATAGGATTAGAATGGGTAAAAGGTTATCATTTGTATCACAATACCACCCACATTCATTTTGAGTGCATAATATTATTAAAAAAACATTGGCACATACTAAAAGAAAAATTTCCTCAAATCCTTGACTTTAATAGTCCCCCTTTTCCCTCAGATTGTAAAGGTAAAACCATACACAAAAGATTGGGTGGATCTGATCAATTTCAACAGAAAACCCCCAATATAACATTTCTGGGGCCACCCACTCATGGATCATACCTATGTTTGAACTGCATACAATGCAGCTCAATGATAAAAGGTACCGTAAATACTTTACATATCCACATCAAGGTAATAAAATAGAAATTCAAGTATACTATATAAGTCAATCATTATATGTGATATATATAACTAAGTGTCCATGTGGCTTTTTATATGTGGGAGAAACAACGCAGAAGGTGAAAGACAGGATTGCTAGACATAAATATTCAACAAAGGACAAACTTACTAAACTACCACTTGCTAGACATTTTGTGGAAATGGGACATACAGTCTCACAACTTAGATATATGGTGATTGATGCAGTCCCTCAAAATAGAAGAGGTGGGAATCGGGAACTAAATTTACAAACATTGGAAGTACAGTGGATAAATCGTCTTCATACATTACAACCTAGGGGCTTGAACTCTGATTTTGATTTGCATCTTTTTTTTTTTTTCATGGATTGAATTTATAAAAGTGGATGCAAACAGTTTATCTTCCTTGGGGTGACTGATTTGGAGGACTTTTTACATGACTGAAAAATGTTGTTGCTAACTTATAGGGCATTTTTATGTGTACTGTATATATAATCCTAAAAAAAAAACTTTTTAATATTGGTGGACATATTTTTACATTAGAGAAATATATATAAATATGTTGAAAATCCCCCTTTTTTAGGGAAATGTCTCTATTTCTCTTCTCTATTACTATACATTAATTATATATCTCTATCTCTTGATAATAGATTGTCACTGGCATACTTTCTATGGGATGATGGAGGGTGACCACATACCGTTTAACTATCTATCTAAGATTTAGGATGGATTGGAAAAAAAATATTTTGTTTTGTCTAATTATCTACGGTAATTGATACCTAATTGATTCCTGGTGTGAAATGTATGTATATAAAAGAAAGGATGTATTGGTATTGATATTTCATGTTTGTTCCTACCTGAAGAAGGGTGCAAGCTTTATAGCCTGAAACTGTTGTTTACAGAACGACATGCAAGTTGTCTATATGTGAACTTTCTTCAATAAATTTTAAGTATAGCAATCCCTGGATTTGTTTATATATCTATCTATATATATATATATATATATATATATATATATAATGTTCATATATATATTTTAAATGACATACAGTATATGCCAGGGTATCTGGTACATGACTCAAGTCAGTCCTGAGTCAAGATTTACAGTAAGAGGGATTCATATATCTAAAGCCATGCTTGTGGATGCTGCTTCTCTCCTGTGAAAAGATCATCCAAGGCAGATAGTATCTGAAAAAGTGAAAGAGCGTAGTAAAGACTTTTGCAAATAACAACTGACAGGTGACTAAATATTATGGGGAAAATAAGGTAACCAAAGCCAGTATATACAGTATTATAAGTAGGGATAAGCAATAACGTAGAAGTTTCCCAAAATGTTTTTGAAATTCATTGGATTAAAAAATAGTAAAATTAAGGTGACTTGTGTTTGTTCAACCGCCCTATAGCAGTTTTACTGCTACAGGGCAGTGGCTGCATGCAGGATTGCGTATAAATAAATGACCCTGCACTTCCTGCTCGCTCCAACTGTGATTATGTGCCCGCCGATCATTCTTTACACAGGCAGAACAGCAGTCTGCCTATTTCAACAAGGCAGAGTGCTGTTCTGTCTGTACAGAAGGCATAAATCCTGTGTTCCTGCTGCAGCAGGGACATGGATCCATGCCTTCCCTTAGTAAAAGTACCTCCCACACAGTACACAAGCACTAGCTAGGCACACAGTTAACCCTTTGATTGCCCCTGATGTTAACCCCTCCCCAGCCAGTATCATTAGTACAGTGACAGTGCATATTTTTAGCACTGATCAATGTATTAGTTTCACTGGTCCCCAAAAAAGTGTCAAAATTGTCAGTGTCTGATTTGTTCACCACAATATCACAATCCCACTATCGCCGCCATTACTAGTAAAGAATAAAAAATAAATAAACATTTTATAAATATATTCCATAGTTTGTAGATGCTATACCTTTTGCACAAACAAAACAATATTTGCTTATTGAGATTTTTTTTTTTACAATATTATGTAGCAGTATACATTGATGAAGAAATTTATTTATTTTACATTTTTTTATTTGATATGTTTTATAGCAGAAAGTAAAAAATATTGTTTTTTTTTTTTTTTTTTTAATTGTTGGGATTTTTTTTTTATAGCAGCAAATAAAAAATGCAGTGGTGATCAAATACCACCAAAAGAAAGCTATATTTGTGGGTAAAAAAAGGGACATACATTTTATTTGGATACAGTGTCTCACGACCACTCAATTGTCAGTTAATGTAGTGCAGTGCCGTATTAAAAAAAATGGTCTGGTCTTCAAGAGGGCTGAAGTAGTTAAAGATGTAATGAGCTTTAAATTGTCTAAGGGCTCTTTCACACGGGCGGTCCGATCAGATCCGCCTGTCAGTTTTTTAGGCGGATCTGATCGGATCCTCCATGCAGCTCTATGGGGCAGCGGGTGTCAGCGGAGGTCACCTCCGCTGACACCCGCTGCCATCCGCATCCGATCCTGTGCTGAAATCTGGACGGATGGAAACCCTATTTTTCCATCCGTTCAGTAATCGGAGCGGAGCGGATCTGATGAGAGCGGACAAGCGGTCCGCTCTCCTCCGATCCCCCATAGAGGGCAGCGGGTACTGAGACACCTCCCTCTCCGCTCTGCAAGCGGAGACGGAGCTGTCATCCGCCCGGCTCAGCGGGGATCGTGGATCGATCCCCACTGAGCAACACGGATCCGCCTGCGGAGGCGGACCGTGTGAAAGAGCCCTAAGGCACCATTTGCATGGGTGTTTTGCCATACTGTGAATCCCAGCAGCAGAAATCAACTGATTCCTGCTGCTGGGATTGACAGCTGCATGCGGATAGCAGCGGCCGTTGACCCTGTACACTGCAATGACAGGCTGCCAGCACTTGCAGCTATTTATGCCTGTTCACTAAATCAGCATATTGCATATTTACTTTACAGTACAGAGTACAGATTTACGTTATGGGACCATTTACACAAACATGCATTACATAATGAATAGAACAAATTTGCGTTGCGGCACTGCAGTGCCATATATTTTTAACGGCACCCCAATGTACTAAAGCAATGCACAGAAACGCATTGTAGAGCCCCCTTAATGCACAACATGCTTACGTGCAACATAACGCACTTGGACACACGTGTGTTAATGCAACATTAAGAAGTAAATAGACCCTTAAAAATTTATATCTCATTGGTAAATTATCTACTTTGCTTAACAAGACCAATTTCTGGCAATTTAGATAAAAGAACTGATGCCTGGCACATTAATATATAACAGAGGATAGCTTTGTGTTATATCCATTCTTTTTCTTGACCGGGTGTAAACCAGTGAAGAAAATTAGCTGTCTATGAGGATTTATAGCCTAATTATCTTAATCACTCACTGAAAAAAAAAAAAAACACACGTCAGTAAAACAGAGTTGTGAGAAACAGAACAATAATGTCAGATGTGTTTTATTGTCTTCAGTCTGAATGAATTGACACCTACTAAAATATACATGACCATTTTAAAGGGGCATTGTTAATAGGTTGTTAGAAATGTTTAAATACATACTAATATGACTATTACATTGTAAATATTATAATTATTATCATGTCTTTTTTAAAAAAAAAAAGTGTATTTGGATTTAAATCCTTTAATAGGTGAAATGTTTACACAATAATAACTTCTTAACCACTTTAGCTTTGGAAGGTTTTACCCCCCTCCTGACTAGGCCATTTCTTTGCAACATGGCACTGCGTTGTTTTAACTGACAGTTGCGTGATCGTGCGACGCTGTACCCAAATAAAACGAATGTCCTTTTTTAGAGCTTTCTTTTGATGGTATTTAATCACCTTTGCGTTTTTTATTTTTTTGCGCCATGAACAAAAAAGGCAGACAATTTTGAAAAATAAAAATTACTTTCTGCTATAAAACACATCCAATAACAAAATGTAAAGAAAATCTAATTTCTTCATCAGTTTGGGCCAATATGTATTCTTCTACATGTTTTTGGTGAAAAAAAATCCTGATAAGCGTATATTGATTGGTTTGCGTAAAAGTTTTGCGTTTACAAATTACGGGATAGATTTATGAACTTTTTATTTTTTTATTGTTTTTGCTATTAATGGCGACGATCAGTGATTTGTTAGTGGGACTGCGACATTGCGGCAGGCAAATCTGACACTATTTGACTTTTTGGGGACCAGTGACACCAATACAGTGATCATGGGCAGCACAGTGGTGTAGTGGTTAGCACTTTCACCTAGCAGCAAGAGGGTCCCTGTGCCTGCGTGGGTTTCCTCCGGATACTCTGGTTTCCTCCCACACTCCAAAGACATGCTGGTAGTTTAATTGGATCCTGTATAAAATTGGCCCTACTATGCATGTATGAATGTGAGTTAGGGACCTTAGATTGTAAGCTCCTTGAGGGCAGGGACTGATATGAATGTGTAATGAATATATAAAGCGCTGCGTAAATTGACAGCACTATATAAGTACAAAAATGCACTGTCCCTGTATAAATTACACTGGCAGGGAAGGGGTTAACCTCAGGGGTTATGTGTGCTCCTAGGGGGTGATTTCTAACTGTGGGGGGAGTGGATGCACTAGACTAGAGGAAACAGAGATCTGTTTTTCTGGTTAGCATAAAGACAAGATCTCCATTTTCCTCTGTGACAGAACAGCAGTTTTCCTTGTTTACATAGGCAGACCACCTTTCTGCCTCTCTTTGGAACAATTGGTGGGTTCCGGTGACCATCGCGGCAGCCGGACCCACTGATTGGCTCCTGCTGTGTCTAATCACCTGGAGGCTTGCGCGCACCCCAGATCTCATGCATAAAATCACATACAGGTAAGTGAATTAGCACAGCCGGGCCACCCTGCCGCAGTATATATGCGACAGATGGTCCGGAAGTGGTTAAAGGATGTCTATTTGGAAAAAAGGAACACAGTGTATCTTGAAGCTTACCAATTCTTAGATGTGGTGGCCGCATTTGTTTCATTTTTCAGGCTAACAACATGTTAGCATTCATGATCTGATGTTTATCAAGGGCTTGGCTAGGATTGTGAAAGACCCGGTGGCACCCTTGGGCAACACAAAGGCAGTAAAGATGGGCCAAGACAAATGATGGTTGTGATCACATTGCGCACAGTGGGAGAGGCTTAAAACCTAAATCTACTCGTAAATTTGCCAAAGTCCTTGTGCTCACAAAATATGGGGTATGTAATGTATAATACAGCTTATAGAGGACAGATGTCAGGAGTACATCATTTATAGAATCCAGGGGTCAACAGTTTGTAATGTGTAGTAGGTAGAAGCAAAGAATATATCATGTACAGCATGCAAAGGTCAGGCGTGTGTAATGTACAGAGTGCAGGGGTCAGTAACATGTAACACACAAGTGCTGGGGTCAGTAGTATGTAAAATACAGAATGCATGGGTCAGGTGTTTGTAATGTACAGAGAACAGGGGTCAGGAGTATGTATCCCTCCCCTCAAACACAAATCCCCCGGCCCCTAACAAAACCATCACCCTTTACCTTCTCAAGCAAATAAACTATCCCCCAGCACAAATCTTACCCCTCCTAAGTAAATCCTTCTTCCTCAAGAAAACCTCACTCCCCCCCCCCCCCTCACCCACCAAAAAAAAACCCTGCTTAGCACTGTCAACAAAAAAACATATTCTTCCCAATAAACTCCCCTCACCCCCCATCAGTAAAAATCTTTAACCCCCCCAAAAAAACCTCCTCACTCCCACAATACAAGTCCCATGCCCTCCAAAAATCTCCCCTCTCCCAAGCAAAAAGCCCCACTCGCCAGCCCAGAAACCTCCCCCTAGCACAAAATCATCATGGCTCCAGCATGCCCATTTTAAAGGCTATTCACCATGGGAAAAACTGCTTCTATTTTAGGGAAGATAAACATTTATGCATTTTTTTTTTTTTAATGGCCTCCTGATATTTGGTATATTTCCCACAGCTGAACTTATTAGAAAAGGTGTACACTCTGGTAGCCATTGACTTGTACTTGGACATTAAACATCAATATGGCCCTTCAGCACCCTCCTAAATAAATATAGAGATGCAGTGACTAGCACAGAGATTGAAACTGTGCCACATTATAGTTATTTTGAAGGATGTTGCAGACCAAGGGTGTCAGACTCAATTTCATCAGAGGCCACATCAGAATTATGGTTGCCCTCAAAGGGCTGGTTGTATATGTAAGACTAGATGTCCAGAGCATCTCCACCATCAGAAGTCAAGATTCCTCAATCCTTCCTACATTACAGTGCACCCCCCCCCCCCACCTTGTTCTGCTGCCCGGAAGAAGCCGGGGCAGAGCTGGGAAGGAGAAAGTACAAGATCTGGAGGAGGACCAGAGGAGGGCTGGAGTCAGCTGCTAGAGTCTGCTGAATGCTGAGATGGGAGGGAGGGGGCAGAGATGCAGTGTTAATTTTGGCAGCAAATTTCAATTTAGTTTTAGTCTTAGTCTTAGGACTAAAATGGCATTTTAGTTTTAGTCCTATTTTAGTCTTCTGCAAGTGTTTTAGTTTTAGTTGTATTTAGTCGACTAAAACTCCAGTATATTTTAGTCAACTAAAACGCCCTACATTTTAGTCGACTAAAACTCATTTTAGTCATCTATAATCGAATGGGTGTAGTTCAATTGTAATTTGTAATGCATTATTTAAGCATTTCTCTACAATTTCCAAACTCATTATATTCTACTGCTGGTCCTGGAGTGAAAAATCTAATATGTTATTATTTATGCTTTGAGCATGCACCAGTGTTAATTTTTTGGCAGCAAATTTCGATTTCGTTTTAGTTATAGTCTTTTGACTAAAATGCCATTTTAGTTTTAGTCGTATTTTAGTCTTAAGACTAAAATGCCATTTTAGTTTTAGTCGTATTTTAGTCATCTGAATTGTGTTAGTCGACGAAAACGTTTTAGTCGGTTTTAGTCGACGAAATTAACACTGCAGAGATGGAGGGGCAGTGCGCAGAGAAGTTCAGGATTTGTTGAAGGAGTGCTTTCCCTGCTGCCGACTGTTGATACAAGCTGCTAGAGAGGTGTGAGGGCCACTTTAAATGGTCTGGCCATATTCAGCCCACAGGCCTTGTGTTTGACACATGTGTTGTAAAGAGTCTGTTCTGATTTGATCTTAGAAAATTATATATTTTTAGTTTTTTTTTTTTTATTACTGTTTGAATTGGAGTTCTTTCCAAATCAGTAAGGATGAGAGATTAATCCTTTCCTATAAACAAAAAAAAAGCGAGAATTCTGAAAAAAAATAAAAATATATTATTCACATTCTGCTATATAACAGAAAAAAAAAAAAAAATTCCAAAATCTGCTACACATTCTTGGTAAAAAAAAAAAAAATCGCAATAAGCGTATTTTGATTGGTTTGCGCATAAAGTTATCATGTCTACAAACTGGGGGAAAGATTTATGTCATTTTTATTTATTTATTTATTTTACTAGTAATGGCGGCGATCTGCGATTTTTAGCGGGACTGCGACATTGCGGCGGACAGATCGGACCCATAACTGACATTTTTGACACTTTTGGGGGGACCAGTGACAGCACTACAGTAATCAGTGCAAAATAATATGCACTGTTACTGTAATAATGACACTGGCAGGGAAGGAGTTAACCTAGGAGTGATCAAAGGGTTAAGTGTGAGCCTAGGGGAGTGTTTTCTAACTGTGGGGGGATGGGCTTGTGAAATGATCATAGAGACCTGTGATCCTATATAGAAGGATCACAGGCGCTCTGTGATCATTTCAGAGAGAAGAACGGTCAGCTGTGTTTCCAACAGCTGACCATCCTTCTATCTAAGCTGGGAGCGATCGTGGGTGCCCGGCGGCAATCCTGGCCACCGGTCCCATGGATCGGCACCCCCGCTGTCTAGTGGGGGTGGAAGCGTGCTGCCTACAGTGAGCGCTCGCCTCCCAACACCACTCCCATGAACCAACGTACCCCTACATCGATTCACGCAGCCAAGCCAGCCTACCGCAGAAAAACTGCGGCAGGTGATCGGCAAGTGGTTAAATAAGAATATGTGCTGCAGCACTTTATTTTAGGTGCAGCTGTGTTTACAGTTTTCTCTTAGTCCCCTCATGCAGCTTCCTGTGATGGTGTGGCAACGATGCTGCACAGCTCCTGGGTTCAGAGAAGAGTTGCCACTCTCATTGTAGACCACATGTGTCAAACACAAGGCCTGGGGGCCCAATCCGGCCCTCCAGGCCATTTTTATGTGGCCCTTGCATCTTTCCTGCAGCTGCAGCACCTCCTTCGTCTCCACCCCACCTTGTCTCAGCAGTCAGCAGCAGAGAGGGGGGCAGAGCTCCTCCTACAGATCCTGTACCGCTGCGTGCAGCAGAAGCACCCCCTCATTTCCACCTCCCCTAAACTCTGCATTCAGCAGACTCTGGCAGCTGACTCCAGCCCTCTTCTCGCCTTCTTCCAGACCCTGCACTTTCTTTTTCCCAGCTTTACAGTAGCACAAGGTAAATGGGGTGCACTGTGATGTAAGGGAGGGTGGGGGACTCTTGACTTCTGATGATGGAGGGACTCTTGATATCTGATGTAAGTGGGGGTGTGGTGCCCTGGAAATCTAGTCCTATAGATACAACCGGCCCTTTGAGGACAACAATAATGCTGACACGGCCCCTGATGACGTTTAGTTTTAAACCCCTGTTGTAGACTGTGCCTGTTTGCACTATATTGAGAAAAAATGTTCCAGAGGGTGAGGTTATCAGCATTGTCACTGCTAATTCACAAAAGCCAGTAGTTTGTCCATCAGCATCTGCATGCACATAGTCCTGCCTACTGCTTTCTGGATTGACAGCACTATCTCTACTGCTGAAAGGTGCATGTGAGACACAAACTAAAGAAGAGTCAGGGGGAAGTAAAGAAGGTTTTTGTAAGGATTCGTTAACATTTACTGTATGTTGCCTCCTAAAGAGTGATCCATAGTGGATCTCTCTGCAGGAATGTTTGACGTGGAGAGATTTTATGCCACCTTCTCATCACTTGTTTAAATCACAGGGTGGGTCTATAAAATGAAATGGGTTATGTTCACTTGGCTGTTCTGCCTGCCAAGTACAACAGTAAGGTTAAATATTGGCATAACGTGCTGCAAAGCACTATACTGTATGTAAACTCCCATCCACTGCCTTTGCAGCTTAAATTGGAGCTGTTTGGAGGCAGTAGAAATGAAAAAAAGCAGTTTGTTTACAGCAACCACCCCCCCCCCACCCCCAAACAAGAAGGTCTTGTTTTTGTCCATTTAGGAACACAGAAATACAGACATTCCTAGGCAATTGGGTTTTATACTGCTGCCTACAGGAGGCCCGGACACTGGCAAACTACAAAAAATGTTTAAGGACAGCAACAGTGTAGCACCCCTGTCTATAACAGGGTCTGCTGGTTAATTTAGCTATGCTAGGTGGTAACTAACATAGCTGATTTATAGTCTTTGTGAATATATTATGGTTTTCTCCTAAGCCTGGTTTAACTGTGATTCCTCCCTTCTGTCAATAGGTGGCACTGTTGCATTTGGCATTAGTATGATGCGCTGCTGTGAGACTGAGTTATGAATATGCATATCTCTTTCAGCCAGTCAGTAGGTGTTTCATGCCACTGAGCATGCTGGGAGGGAGTATATATTTGGAGGAAGTCATGTGATTTGGGGCCTCCCACCCAGACCTTTGTCTAGTGTGGATGTGCGAGGAACAGCTGCATTGGGTGGAGTCTGGAGTCTAAAGCCTGGCCATGTTCTCGAGGTTCTGCCAGAGAGAGTCTGTTTGCTGCCTGAGGGGCATGGGAGAGGCTCTGCCAGAGAGAGAGCCTTTTGTTGCTTGGAGGCATGAGGAAAAGAATGGAGTTCTGAGATTAAGTACCAGAGGTTACTCTACATGAGCCGAGGACTGTGGAGAGGCTGGGAAAGCGTTAAGATGGACTCATCCTGAGAAACCCTGCACGGTGTTGTGAGATTTTGGTTGCTATAGGAGACAGCTGTTGCTACGTAGGTACAGAATATTGGATGGAGGCCTAAGGCCCTTGTTCTGTACTGCTGTCTACCTGGCTGTTTTGTTTTTGGAGTCTGCCGATGTGTCTGCCTACTGTCCTTGGGTGTCCTGTGCCCTAACTCTCTCTCTCTCTCTCTCTCGCACATTTTTCTGTTGTGAGCACTAAACTCACTTTTGTTCATCCTAAAAGTGACTGGAGCCCATATTTTCTGCAACCGTCCACACCCACCATGCCAAAGAACCAGTTGAAATGTCAGCCCTACCTGATTCTGAGGGTTGGGGGGGGGGGGGGGGTTGGGGGGCGCTACAACCGTATACCCTGCTCCTAACTGTCATGCTTCAGTTTCTTGTTAGTGTACTAGGAATTTGGATGCCTTTTCCTCTGTAATGTCTGTAATGAGAAATGCCAAACTTTACTTTTTATAGCTTTTATTTTTTTTCTTCAATTAAGATATTCGATTCACTGTACATACTGTATATTTCTTTGGGGGGTACCACTTTCCAGACCTTTGTGCACTTTATCAATTAGCCACAGAGGGCTCTGAAGGTTTAGAGCCATGGATAGCCTCTGTTGTAACCTAGTCGACTCTTTGAAAATTCATTCCTCTTGACATGCAAAGCTAGACTTGGCCTTGGATTGTGGTGCTTTCCAGACCCTAATGTACTGCGATATTTAGCTACAGTGCACTTTCTGGATCTAGAGCCATGGCACAGCTTCTGATGTGACCGTGTCT